>NC_045426.1:212067374-212736437 GCF_902635505.1 Sarcophilus harrisii
TGGTGCTGAATGAAAGAAAGGGTAAAATAAAGATTAAAATTATTTTAAATGACTGAAATTTATTTTTAAATGGAAAATTACAGTATGATTAGCTTGGAATGAAACATTTAGTTATAGGATGCCATTGGTAGTTCTCTAATGGTGATCATCAAGCTTGAATAATCTCCATTGGAGGCTTTGAAAGCTATGAAGCTTAGGTTTCTAGTTCTTCAAACTTTCTAGCTTTTCTCATAGAGGGCATTAAAATAGTAGTTTTTCATCTTTAGATTATTTTCTGTTAAAGTTGTTAAAATAAACGTTTAGATTCAAAGTTCAATATAAAGTAGTGAACTGATTGTAATTAGGATGGAGAATCAAATTTTGTTTTAATAGTGCAAATTTGCAACTTGGTTGTATCTTCAAATAATTTTCTTTTAAAGCTTAATTTTTTTCTTTTTGGCTCTGACCTGAATTAAGACTCACAGGGTAAAAGCAGCCTATCTGCAAATGCACATTGATAGATGAGAAATTTTTTTGCCCAAATTCAGAAGAAAACTTGGATGTAAATTTTCAAAAGTAATTGGATTTGGAAAGTATTATTTTAAATACATAATGTTAAAAAATATAAAGTAAATAATAATGTTAAATGCGTGCTTATTTCATAGGATTTTAAAAGAAAATCAACTTAATTGTTGATTTAATAAAGCAATATTTTTTTAAAAAAAGAGGAAATTGATGTCTTTACTAGGAAGAAAATATATAAATTTATATAATATTTAATACAGAGCAGTATCATTTTATGTTTAAAAAATTGCCCGAGAAATTGGAAGACAAGTGTGGGTGGTAAAAGTGATGAATATAGGAATAAGAGATAATACAGCCTGGGCTGTGGGTTTCCTCATCTCAGAGGTGAGCATTTTACTAGATGATCTCTAAGGATTCTTGTAGTGAGAAATCATTGATGATGATAACTCATCTTGAAAAATTGAAAGGATAAATTTTTGAAAAAATAAAGGAAATATTGAAAGGAAGAAGGTATTATTTCAAAAATATGTTTATGTTTTTGTTTTGTTCTTTTCATTTCTCTGTTTCTTTGCCTTCTTTATCCTTTCTGAAAGTGAGGAGATACGTCTAATTAAAAAAACAAAAACAAAAACTGAAACCATCTTTTAGGTTTCTCACATATCAGTCCTAGAGTGTTTTTGAACGAAATTTTGGGGCCTCATAAGGACCAGTTTATTTTCTGACTTATAATTATATGAGTCATTCTTGGAGTGCTTGTAACTGAGCTGTATTTTTAACCAGGCTTTAGTCAATCAGTAAATATTTATGAAGTGCCTATTATGTGCCATAAGTACAGGATAGAAATGAAACAGTCCCTGCTTTGAAGAAGCTTACATTCTATCAGGGAAAACAGCATCTAAATATACAAAATATTTATATTTATTTTGGCAGGAGGGCACTAATAGCTGGTAGTAGGAATCAGGAAAAACTCCCTTAAGTAAGACTTTAATGGAAACTAGGAATCCCTAGAGGCAGTGGTATCTTTTTATAAGTTTCTTAGCATATTCTTTTTTTTTAAATTCTTTACACTTATGTTAGTTATTTCATCATAATTTCTGAATTTGTCTCACCCTTTTTCCAGAATGCAAGTTTCTTTAGAACAAAAGCTGTTGCTTCATCTTCAGCCCCCAAAATTGCACCTTAACCAGAGTGATCACAAAAAAAAATCACTCAGTAGCACCTAATCCAATCCATATAGGAAAGGAAAATCACCTCTACAACATACCCCACAAGTAGTAATCCAGCAGAACCTGATGACCATTTGTCAGGCAATTATTTGATAAAACACTTAATTAACTTTGCTTTATTTTGACCTGAATTTTCATCTGAGTAGTTCCTGACTCTCTGGAGAGTAGTGTGTCTTCTACATTTTCATGATTAATTATAAAAAATTAGAAGGCCATAGCTTCTATCTTTAAAACTAAATTTGGAGCATGAAATTGAATCTTAGTCTTTAGTTAGACCTTTTAAAAATAATAGTTCACACTAACAAATATAATAATGAAAATCTCTGAGATATCAATCACAGTTTTATGGCTATGCTACAATTTATATTTTGAGGAGGATTTTAATGGGTTCAGTAGAAAGGGAAACAGAACTGATGTTAGAACTATGCAATGAATAGACTATCTTGGTTATTACAAAGCGCATGTATAAGAGAAGAGTGGGGACTAAAGTTAGAAAGATAGGCTTATTCTAGGTGGTAGGAGACCTTGAATATTAGGCTGAGTTTAGACTTGATGATACCTAAGAATCAATGAAAATTTTAGAGCATTTTGTTTGCACTAATTTGTATAACAAGTTGATGGGGGAAATGATTATTTTCTGAATTGTTATCCATTTTATCTGAAGATCTCATGTCACTGTGCAATAAGTGTGAGAAAATGGTTGAATTTGACTTTATATTCTAGAAGCTTTATGCCTCTACTTCTATGGACTAGGCACTGGGCTAGAAAGCATAAATAGACCTAGTCTAGAGCTTACATTCTGTTGGGGGAGGCAACTCTTTTTTTATTAGGAGATACAAACATAATACAGAATAATTTTAAAGGTTAAGACACTTGAAGTTGGGAAGGGGAAGCTTTTTGGGGAAGATTGTCTTTGAGGTGAATCAGAGGTGAAACCAGAGATTCTGAGATCTGGATCCTTCTGTCTGCATGGAGAACATCTGCTTTAAAAGCTGAAAGATGCTAAATGAAATCTGTGGAAGTAAAATTTACTAGAAGGTAGAGTATAAGAAGTATAGAAGTATAAGAATAATATGTGATAAGCCGGAAAATGTTGATTGGGATCAGCTTGTAATGGACTTTTGAATGACAAAGTAGAGTTTATATTTAATTCTACTATAATAGGGACACCAGTGGCTTTGAGTCTTTGAGGAATGACATAATTAGAATAATTTCTTTGTTAGTTTTTTTAGGAGGATGAATTGTAGAAGAAGGAGAATTGAGGCACAAAAATCAATTCAGAAGGTCATTTCAATGGTTGGGGTGAAAAGGAGTATGTTGGTAAATGTTGGTAGCCCTCAAGGAGGGAACTGAAGGGAGAAATGTTATAGAAGTAGAGAGGATGCTTGGCAACTGATTGAATATGTGACATAAGTGAGAGTGGAGAAGGAGGGGTATATATTGTATTGAGAATTGGGATGAATCTTGTCCTAAGTCATTCTGTCCCTTTCTTTCATGCTTTCTTATTGAGTAAGATAAATGTGTGTGTGTGTGTGTGTGTGTGTGTGTGTACATCTATACATCCATCCTTCCTCTCTTTGAACCAATTTAGATGAAAGAGGGGTTCAGGTAAGTCTATTGGAATAGAGCACCTATGCAGGAATGGAATAGAACCCCAATTCCACACTTATTCATAGCTTTCATATTTGTGTACCACTTCCAACAAACTTTTTAGTTCCTCTACTTTTTGTAGGTTTCTTGTTAATTTTTTAAAAAGATGAATCTAAATAATGAATGTTGGAGGGAATGCGGGAAAACTGGGACATTGATACATTGTTGGTGGAGTTGTGAACAGATCCAACCATTCTAGAGAGCAATCTGGAATTATGCTCAAAAAGTTATCAAACTGTGCATAACACTCAGTAGTGTTACTACTGGGCTTATATCCCAAAGAGATACTAAAGAATGGAAAGGGACCTGTATGTGCCAATGTTTGTGGCAGCCCTGTTTGTAGTGTCTAGAAGCTGGAAAATGAATGGATGCCCATCAATTGGAGAATGGCTGAGTAAATTATGGCATATGAATGTTGTGGAATGTTGTTTTGTAAGAAATGACCAGCAGGATGAATACAGAGAGGATTGGCGAGACTTACATGAACTGATGCTGAGTGAAATGAGCAGAACCAGGAGATCATTATTCACTTCAACAACATTGTATGAGGATGTATTCTGATGGAAGCAGATATTCTCGCCAATGAGAAGTTCCAATTCATTTCCAATTGATCAATGATATAAAGAACCAGCTACACCCAGAGAACACTGAGAAATGAATGTGGACTACTTGCATTCTTGTTTTTCTTCCCAGGTTATTTTTACCTTTCTAAATCCAATTTTTCTTGTGCAACAAGAAAACTGTACAGATTTGTACACATTTATTGTATTTAAGATAAACTTTTAACATGTTTAACATGTATGAGACTGCCTGCCATCTAGAGGAGTGGGTGGAGGGAGGGAAGGGAAAAGTTGGAACAGAAGTGATTGCAAAGGACAATGTTGAAAAATTACCCATGCATATGTTCTGTGAATAAAAAGCTATAATTAAAAAAAAGAATCTATAGTTAATCAATAAGTCAATTTCCTTTATAGTAAATAAGCATTTATGGAACTTAATGTCATTAGAGATGACTTTTAAGCCTCATCCTAGAAGCAGGGAATGTTTTTTTTCTCTTTTTTAAAAAAAAACAAACTTTATTTTGTCATTTTGAAGTGTTTATTTTTATTTCTATATCAAAATTTATGCAGTTTTATGTGTACTATAGAGTCCCTTTTTGTTTTTGTTCTTCTTTATGAATTAGATAGGGAAAAAATATTTTCAGATTAGGAAAACCAAGTCCATAGTGAAGATGACTTGTTTGGATGTTTGGGCAGAAAAGCCAGAAGTAGAATATAGTTTCCTATCTTTTTGTACAGTGGTTAATTTTTTTGTTATTATTGTTAAAAATGGCACCAACAAGCATATCAATATACTCCCCTTCAAGACCCCCCCCAACTAAGAAAGATAATATAAAAAACTATGAATTTGTTTCTTCCAACTTTAGAAAAAAAATCCAAACTGAATTTAACAAGGTAGTAATTATTTGTCTTTTTTTTTTTTTTTTTGCTTTCTTTGCATTTAAAAAAAAATGTCTTATCAATGTTTTTTTTTCATATCTGTAACTATCCTCTAACCCACTACTGCTCTCTGCCCTTCAAGTTTCAAGTCTTCCTTTGTAACAAATATGTATGTAGTCAAGTAAAGCAAGTCAACATATTGATTATGCATGAGAATGCAGGTGTACTACTGTATCTCTGCTTTAGTTCATTATTTCCCAAGTAGTAGGAGGGTAGATAGGTTTTCTTCATTTATCTTAATGTCATGATGGTCTGCTTTGGTCAGAATTCTGAGATCTTATATTGTTGTTTCCTTTCATTATCATTCTCATTGAACATTTTTTTAAAATTTCATTTATACATTAGTTCATACACATTTTTCTCTTTCTCTGGAATCTGTATAGTGAATTCTTAATATATGAGAGTTTACATTATGCTTATGCATTATTCATCTATTTATACTTTATTATGAGATAGTATGGCATTTTGATTTATATCTAATTTCTGCTAGAACCTTTTTAGTTATTTCATAAACTTTCAAATAGGGAGCACTTACCACAATAGTATCTTGGATTTCAGTCTCATGCTACTGTGGTCAATTGTTTCTTAAGAACTTGTGAGTTCTTCCATTGATCAATGTTTCTAGTTTTTAACCATTGGAAAATAACTGTGATAGTTATTGCTTTATAATAGAGTTTAAGATCTATTTGCTATTAGGCACCCTTTCTTTCTACTTAAAAAAAAAATTCCCTTGTGATTCCTAACTTTGTGTTATTCCAGAAATTTTTTGCTTAGTTTTATGCAGTGAATTTGTTCCCTATAGCTTTAAAAAGGAAAACTGTAGTAAATAACAAGATAGTAATTATTTGTCTCTTTTTTTTTTCCCTTGGCCTTTTAAAAATGTCTTATTAATTATTTTTTTCACTTTTATTACCAACCTTTCAATAATTTGTTTTGGCATTAAATATTTATATTAACTTTATTTAGTATTATAACTAATTTTTTATAGTGTTTTGTATTTTTACTTCTAAGTATTGATTATGTCCTGATAGGGGAGCTTTAAGTCTTTAAGATAACTGTAATATTATCTTGAAAACCAATAGTTTTGTTTCTTATTTGCCTATGGGTTATTCTTTTAATTTCTTTTCATGTCTAAATAGCATAGTTAGTATTATTAAATTAAAGAATTGATAGTTGACATCCTTGGATAAAAGAGAAGAATTATCAACGGAAATTTTTGCATCAATATTTCTTCTTATATTGGTCTATGTTTTTCTTCATTATTTCTGTCCCGGTTAGATATCATAAAAGGGGTCTAGTGTCTTTTTCCTTTATTTTTCCAAACAATTTATGTGGTATTTGTGTGGATTATTCTGCAATGGAAATTCATTTATGACTTGTTCAATTCCCCCTTCCCCCAAATGTTGGGTTAAATTCTCTGTTCTATTTTTCTATCTAGATATATAAGATGACATTATTTTTATACATGTTAATCTATTTTAAGGGATACGGTTTATTGGCATATAATTGGGTAAAATAGCTTCTACCAATTTACTTTCCTTTTCACTTGTTAGTTTTTTATCCTTTCATAGTCCTGGGTACATATAATTTGTAAAATGAATACCGGTCAAGAAGTGAAATGAATGAATAGATTGTGAGTCCAGATTTCTACCATGATGATTTTTTCCTCTTGGGCCTCATGGCAAAATTGATACAGCTTTAATTTTGACTAAGGGACCTGTTCTATTCAAATAGATGTTTTTCTTCTTCTGGATCAAGGCCATACCTTCTTCTAACCAAAATGTTCCTACATTTAGTTATTTTAGGAGGCAAGGAGTTGGCAGTCGCACAGTTGAATGAAGCTGTTTCTTTCCTACCAGTATTCTAAAAGTTTTCAATGTTGGTATCTGTTTGATGAATGAGTTCTTGTAAAGGGATTAGAATAAGGTAATACGGATATCACTTTTTAAAGGAATTACATATTCTACTTTTTTTCCACTTTGTTTTAGTATCCAGATGTTTCTTTTGCAGTCAATTTCTTTTGTTGTAAGAGGACTGAAATTCACATATGTTCATTTGGCTTGCCTCCTTTAAAGTGAATCAGTTTTACAGAGAAAGCAGAATACAGTTTAGGTTAGGCTTTGTGACCAAGCCTATAATGTATTTTCATTAGGTTTTATCTCATTGTAAGTACATGTTTTTCTACTTTAATAAAATTTAGTCTTAATATTTGACTTCCTTCCAAGCTGACCTGGCATTTTATAAAATTTGTACTATGATTAGTCTTTTTTTTATTATTATTACTTTTTCCTACTATATTAGAAAAAAATAAGTCTTCTGAAGTCTCAAAATTGTATTTTTCTTTTTTTCCCCAATTTGTAAATCTGAGGAAATCAGTGGTAGAAGAGGGAATTACAGAATAACGTAAAGCAAAAATTGCTTGTCTAACTTATAGCTTGCTGGCCAAAGTGGAGGACAGTCTGAACCAAATTAATACTGTAATTGGGAAATGTTTAAAAAAAAAACCACAGTACTACAAAGATAATATTCATTTGTGGTTTTGCACATCATTAGGCCATGTCACTGGTGTTCAAATTTTGCTTCTTACCTGTGTGCCCTTGTTTAGGCAAAAATCACTTCCCCTCATTAATACTCAGATTGGGATATTAACACCTATCTTTCCAATTTCCCCAACTGTTGTGAGGATAAAGTTTAATGGAATACATTTTGTAAATGACATTACACTATATAAATATCAAGTGGTAGGTATTAGTGAAGCATCCTGAGAACTAATAGAATTGCCTTCAGGTACCCATCAGTTCTGATACCGCCAACTAGCTTTCATCCTCCATTAACTAATTGATAAGATATGCCAGTTGGACTACATGGTCTCATGATTTTCTTTTATTTATTTATTTATCTATCTATCTATCTATCTATTTAATAGCCTTTTATTTACAGGATATATGCATGGGTAACTTTACAGCATTAACAATTGCCAAACCTCTTGTTCCAATTTTTCCCCTCCTTCTCCCCACCCCCTCCCCTAGATGGCAGGATGACCAGTAGATGTTAAATATATTAAAATATAAATTAGATACACAATAAGTATACATGACCAAACCGTTATTTTGCTGTACAAAAAGAATCAGACTCTGAAATATTGTACAATTAGCTTGTGAAGGAAATAAAAAATGCAGGTGTGCATAAATATAGGGATTGGGAATTCAATGTAATGGTTTTTAGTCATCACCCAGAGTTCTTTCTCTGGGCATAGCTGGTTCTGTTCATTACTGCTCCATTGGAAATGATTTGGTTGATCTCGTTGCTGAGGATGGCCAGGTCCACATGATTTTCTTTCGATTGAATATTCTTTGTCGTTAACCCTCATAAGAGTTCAGTTCCTTGGGATCAGGAATCATTTCTTTTATGTCTCTTTCCCACTCTTTGACTAGTTCAATTTTTGGCATTTGCTTATTTTCAGTTTGATCTTAATACTTATTCACTTCCCTATCTGCTTGCCTATTCAACTGTCAGTTGATTGCTTTAAATCTACTTTAGATTTGTGAATCATTGCACAGATTATACTCAGATTAAAGTCATAGAATGCCACCAGAGCAGGAAGTAAATTTAGGGATGTGGAGGTCAAAACATATCTGGTTTAATCTTATACTTGCGTTTTACTCTGTGTGTGTGTGTGTGACAGACAGACATAATCTTCTTGTACCTCAGTTTCTTCATCTCTAAAATCTGCAGGTTGGATTTGCTCTCGGAGTTTCTTTCTACCTTTTAAATCTATGAAGATAATCTAATCCAATTGCCAGATTTTACAGATAGAAAAGAGACCCACAAGGTTTAAATGACTGGTTCAGATTCACAGAGACATAGCCAATAATAGAACCAGAACTCGAAATCAACTGTTTTGACTCCCCTTTGAGTATCCTTTCCAATACTGCATCTAATTGCTGTTGTTGTGACCAAGGTCTAAGTATCTTCCATATCTGTATTTGGATAAAGTGGGGAGAGAGGAAGAGAGGAGGGGAAGAGAAGGAGAAGATTTCAGGACAGGGGAATAAAACCAAGTTGAAAGACATCTGAAGTCACTCAAAAAGGAAATATGAATCAGGTAAAAATATTTCCTAAATTCTGTATTTGAAAGCTAACTCTTTATAACCTGATCTTTCTACGTCTTTCTCGTCCTACAAATGTACTTTCCTTTGTGTCCCCTGTAACTCAGTAGGACTGGCTTCTTTCTCTTCCTGAAACATCTTCTGAGCCTGAATATTTTTGCTGTCTCCATGTCTAGGACACGGTCTCCTCATTTCTTGCCCCCTGGCTTCAAATCCTAGCCAAAGTCCCACAGTTCTTTAAGGAGCCTTTCTTGGGGTGCATCTGATGTTCAGGGAAGACTAGCATCTCAGGTATAAAAGCTTCCAGGACCTTTGGCCATCACCTGTTGCCCACCTCTCACCTGTGGCTCCAGGAAGTTGTAATGTGTGCAGTGGCCATAACCTTGCTCAAACCGTCTCAGCAGACTGGTTAAATGAAGTGAAGGGTAAGTTACAGGCCTCAAACCCATTGGTGAATTAAAGGGATATCTACCCCAAGCATGTAGGGGATATCTACCCCAACAGCACAATGGTTAGATGAGAACAGTCTTTTCCAATGGCCATTAAATCGGCTGAAGTAGGGGCTGTGGAGCTTGAGTCATCTTGGGATATGCTCAGTTGTTTTGCCAGTGGACTTGGACTCCTGAAGAAACAGTGATTCTGATAACTTTGAGAAACTCTGCCTCATTTAAATTCAATTCATGTTTAAGTCAAACTTGTAATATATCACAAGGCTATCAAGGATATTATCAAGGATAATGATATATCACAATATCCTCCTTGAAAAGGAAGGGCAAATAACCAGGAGCCTTTTCTAGCTTTCCCTGATCTTAGTCCCTTCCCTCTGAGATTAACCCCAGCATTGCAAGAAAGAAATACTTAGAATTCAGAGAAGCATGAGAAAGCATTAACTTATGATGTATGAAATAATCAGAACCAAGAAAACAGATGTACACAATGATTACAACAGTGTAAATGGAAAGAACAGCAACAACAATGACAAGATGGAAATGTTGCTGTGAAATT
The DNA here is from genome assembly GCF_902635505.1 of Sarcophilus harrisii. NCBI lineage: Eukaryota > Metazoa > Chordata > Mammalia > Dasyuromorphia > Dasyuridae > Sarcophilus > Sarcophilus harrisii. The sequence continues at coordinate 212,077,368 of NC_045426.1, forward strand.
GTAATGACAAGCTTAGCTTCAAGAAAGACTTGATATGATATTGAACCTTTCTCCCTTCTTTGTGGAGGTGAAGATATGGAACTTGTTGATACTTTAGTTTTCTAGAACTCTTATTCCCTTCTTTTTTTTTTTTTTTTTTAAATTTTGTGTTAAATGAGGATGGCTCTTTGACTGGAAAAAAGAAATAACAAACCTACTTGCTTCCTTGACAGGACATTGTCTCTTAGTAGAGGTACTAGATAGAGAATTGAAGGACTTTGGTGTGAGCCCCTACATGTGCTTTTTAATTAACTAATTGTGAGACCTTGGAGGTGTCTATTCCAAAAACTATGCAAGTTGGTGGGAAGTATCTTTAGGATTATCAAGTATGCCTACATTTAATTTTACCTGTGTTTGGCTGTAACTGTGTTCATAAGATACTATGAGTAGGTTAAATTTGGTCAAAGTCTTTGTTCTTAAAGGCAGATCAAGTCTTGTCTGAGAAGTTAGGGTTTTTTTTCTCCTCTTCTTTTTCTTGAATTTTTGGTACCTGTGTTTATAATAGCAGGAGAAAGTTTCATTATTTTCAATGACAAGTAAAGCAAAAAGATAGGGTTATTTATTAATACTTTATAAGTTTGATGAATAAAACACAATGCAGCAATTGTATATTACTTTTACCATCTATGATTAATCTCTTCCTGCCCAGAGAACCTCACAGATCAGACTTCATTTTGTTCTGAACTCCTCCTTTTCTAGGCAGACATGAAATAATAGACACAAGAAACACCATTCACGAAGTTTTGTGACAGTGAACTAAAACTAACAAGAATAGTTTTTTTTTCCCCTAGGGAGAAAAACTGGTCTCGTATAGAGAGGATTTCGACCTTTTTTGGTTAACTTTAGTAAGAACTTCACCTGCAAATTTGGAATTATTTCATTGTAGTTTTGTGCTTTTAAAACAACTTCAGAATTTAAATTTTGATAAACTTTAATAATTGTTACCCAAAAAAAGAGAAAAAAATAGAAATTCTGCAAGAATTTACTAGATCATTAATCAATTTAGAATCAGAGCAGAATATTTCATACAGTTTTATCTGTGGGACTAGTTATGTAAAGACATCAATTATTTAAATTAGGAAACTTTTGAATGTGGTTCAAGAAATATACTGACTGCTGCAAGACTTATAGGTAAATGGAATAAATCTTATTTCATCTCTGTTTTAGGGTAATATGATATTTATCTTTAGCATTTCTGTTTTCTTGGTGCCATTGATCAGGTAAAATAGTGACTGTGAGTTTGGGAAAGGAAAATATTTTTTAAAAATTTCAAGAACTTAATTTAATGACCAAACCAAAGGAGACTGCTCACACAATAAGTGACAGATGACTTTTTTAGAAGGCTAATTTTTATTGCCACTTTCCCTTGGCTCTCAGACATACAACTGAATCAAAGTTGAGTCACTTTTCATATTCCTTTGCCAAAGCCAAGAATCTAGAATCTTAAGTGAGAAGTTGGCTTCAAAATAATCATACCAAACAAAGCCTCTCTGAATTTCCAATAAAGTAAAATGATAGTATTGCAACACACAGAAAAGTAAGTATACAATCAGTTTTAAACCTCCACAATTTGAGGATCTTTAATATAAAGATGGCATTGAATCATAGGAGATGAGAGAGATAATGCATTTGTGCCTGCTCCAAGAAGGCACTCCTTTCAGCCATAAATGAGGGATCCTCTGAATCCTTGGGCTTATATTATAGCAGGAGAGGAGGGGGAAAGTTCATTGTTTTTCTAATTGATAACCATATAACCCTTTATGATTCTTGTTGGTTGAAATATTAAATAATTTATTATAATTTTTTAAGCATTGAAAAAGCAACTAAAATTGCTTTACAGCTATTTATCAAAATTAATACACAAAAGGTTATAATTTCTCCCAAATCTTAATCCAGAATGATGTTTTCATTTCTATTAATTTTTCCTTTTATGAAATAATTTAAAATTGTGTACTGTAATTTCTAGTTTTACTTTTTTTTCATTAAGGTCTAATCAGTTTTCATCATATTCCTCAAATTTCTTGATTTCATCCATATTGGTATTTCCCAATTTATTTGACTTCACTTATCATTGGACATTTATGTTGTTTTCTTCCTCCCTCCTTCCCCACTCCAATTTTAAATAATGCTGCTATAAAAATTTTCTAACAAAACTTTTTTTCCTTGACCTTTTTGATAATAGTCCCAACAATGGAATTATTGTGTCAGAAGGATTGATTATTTTCTTAAGTTTTACTTCATCTTGCCAGACTAGTTTCAAAGAAGATTCTCCTTACTTGTTTTCAATTCTAGCAGCAAGGAATGAATATACTTACTTTTCTATAACTCTTCCACTGTTTTTGTGGTCATTGTTTTTTAATTACTTTGGCAATTTTGATAGATTTGAGGCATTGCCTTAGTTATTTTAACTTCTATATCTTATTAGTGTGTCTTTTTTTTCCTAAGTTTTTTTTTCCTTCTTTTGAAAATTGTTCATTTCTCCTAAGGCATTTATCTACTGGGTGGCCTGGAGGTTGTGTTTCTTAGAATATAATAGTTCTTTTTATAATTTGGATTTCAAGCTTTTAATTTGCCATAGATATTTTTCCTAATTTTCTTTTAGTTTCTATTTTTCTTAAATCATTGAACACTGTTGAGAATAGAGGTATTTTCTTTTTTTTTTTGGAATATTGTCTTTGATAGCTCTTTGATAGTTTTTTAATCTAAAGGGTGTTGGGAGATTTAGGGAATTTGTACTAACTGGCTAAAGTCTTTTTTGTTTTGTTAGGGTAGTGGTAATTTTGGAATAGACAGTGTTAAATACAATTGGTCATTTTTATAGCTTAGTTAAATATTTCCTAGGTATTATTACTCATTTAAAGAGGTAAAGAACTAAAATTTAGAGAGAATGGGAAAGGCTTCTTAGAGAAATTGGGTTTTTGCTGAGACTTAAAGAAAGCCGCTAAGCCAGTAGGTGGGGATAAGAAGGGAGAACACTTCAGGCATGAGGCACAGGTGGAAAAAATATCCACAGCCCAGAGATACCTTGTTTTTGCAACTTACAGCAAAGAAGTCATTGTCATTAGATTGAAAAGGATGGTGAGAGACAAAAATAGGAGGGGCTATGTTATGAAAATAGAGGATTTTATATTTGATTCTAGAGAATATAGAGAGCTACTGGAGTTTATTGAGGAGCAAGAATGAACACGGTCAGATTTTTAGGAAACATTAACTTTAGGAAAATCACTATGAATGGAGTAAAGATAATAGTGGAAAGAGACTTGATGCTGTTGGACCCATCAGCAAACTATGTAAACAGCCCATTTCTGAACTGTTATATGTTATATGTTTCTGAACTGTGAGTATAGGGGGAGTGTGTTGAGTCCTAACATTAAGTATTATAGTATGAAGATTTATGTACAGTTTTGCCGGAAGGATTTAAAAACAATAGACCTATCTGCCTTTATGTATTTGAATAGCTTAGTTTCTAAAGTTCTCAGTTTCTTCTTGAAGAAGGAGATGAATCTGTTAGATGAAGACTGACCCAGAAGTGGCTGGAATTATTAAGAAGAAGTAAAAGCTTCTATAGCAGACGAGTATTGTACTTAGTATTTCACTGATTTTTCTCTGGTGGAAACTGTGGTTCAAGGAAGGAACCTTTCCACTGTGTATGTGTTGAAGGTCTCTCAAAGAGATTTACAACTATGAAACATCTATCACATATGGATAGGGCATTTCACCGGGGAATAGGTAAGAGTTATAGTGCCTCTGCCTTTAAGATTTTATATCATATTATGGTCATACAACTGCCTGGAAAGACATTCAGTATAATTGGATTGTTACAGAATTGTGGTTCATTGGTAGTATGGTCATATAATAATGTTTTTTAATTGATATTTTTCATTTATACAGTCCTTAAATTTCCCTTTTTATTCCTCTTCTCCTATTTCCCAGAGTTCTATCTCAGGATTTTTTTTTTTAAAGAATCTGAAAATATATTCAGTATCTCCTTTGTCTGGGGGCCTGCTTGTAAATTCTTTTTTATTTCGCAACATTCAGTTTTTATTTGTGGTGGTTGTAATTCACATATCCATTGTGTGTATTGTGACCATATGCGTTTAAAATAATGATCACTCTGGTTTTCACCCATTTTTTGTTTTTTGTTGTTCAGGATATTCAATTTAGCTTAATAGAAACTTATTGAAGAAGTCCCTAATGGACATAGATTCCTAAATTTTTTTGGTATCCCTAAAATAGGATTGAGAGCTACTGCCTCTGGTGTATCTTTTGATAATTCCTAGTAAGGCCTGTTTTTGAGTAACTCATTTGCATTCCTGGCTCAACAAAGCCAGAGCTTGTTGTTTTATAGGGCATGAAGCCAAGCAATCATCGATGCAACCAAACATGAGCTTGTTGGAGAGTTTTAACCTCATTGGAGAGTATAAGCCAGTTTGTTCATTTTGAATTTGAATGTTACTATTGGATAGACACCCAGAGGCTTAGGCACGGGGCACATGCTATAAATTCATATAATAATAATGTGGTTAGAGCTGCTATTTTATTGACTGTAAGTCATGGAGGTTTTCTTGTGCCAAACGATTTCTTGAAGGTCTGTTTTCTGGAATTGTGACAACATACAACAGCAAACTGGTAAAGATGAAGTGAGCCAATTATAATTTCATGATTTCAGTCGCATTAAGCTGTGATAAATTTTTAGTCTCAGGGTATATTTACATGTTTTTTTTTCCTTGTATAAGTTACATACAGATTTTTGCTTTTGATCTTTCTTAGTGAATTAATTTCAAATAACAAGAATTTTTTTTTCTTTTAAAATAAGGAATCTAGGGACTTGTTTACATTCCTAAATCCAGAACTGTAACAATTAGCTAATCAGCTAATTAGCAATATTAGGCAATGTATATTATAATAATAATAAGTTGTTTGGTGCTATTTATTTCTGTTTTACAATTGATAATGGAAGATAGTTTTAGTTTCAGCAGTTAATTATTTTCGACCCTTTTTTGTTTTGGTCAATGCTGGCCTAAATTCATGTCTTGGTGTATGATATTAGAAATATCATCTCACCTCTTTTGGAATAACTGGGATCTCCTTTGATTTTCATTTAGAATTCCTGTTTTCCTTTTCAGATGACTTTAAAAATCTATAAATCTATTATATATATATATAAGGGTCCACATTTGCATTCTAATTATATTAGAATTGAATAGACTTGGAAATTCTAATCAACTTCTAAAGCATTTTTAATATGGAAAAAGGCATTTCTTAATTCCAAATAGAATTTATATAAACAGATTGTGTTTGTAAATTAAAGCCTGCCTGCCTAATTTTTCTTGGTTGTCTTTATGGAAGTAGTTCTTTAAGGACTCTTAAATTATTAGGCCAGTGATGGCATTCTGGAATATTTACCCTTATCCTGTTTGAAAAGACTCAGAACTAGTTACATAGAACTAAGAAATTAGGTCCTAGTTCCATCTCTGCCATTGACTGAAGTTAAAATATATACTTTGGGGCTTTTAAGTGGTGCAGTGGACAGAGCACGTTCCCTGAAGTCAGGAGGACCTGAATTCAAATCTGGCCTCAGACACTTAATACATCCTAGCAGTGTGATCCTGGGCAAGTCACTTAACCCCAATTGCCTCAGCAAAAAAAAAATATATATATATATATATACTTTTAAAGTTCTTTCCCTACTCTTAAAAGTGTTATTTTATGAACTTGTGATAATGAAACTGATACAGAGCATAATCTAAATCTCTGGGGTTTGTCTCACCTTCCACCCTCTTTGGGAAAACTTAACTGACCCCAAGTAGAACAGGTTCTAATATAATCTGGGCCAAATCTTTAGACAATTAAACCTTTGAACTGCTAGGGCCATAAGTGAAGTGTCTGATATGACTATGCTTTGTTTCCACCTTCAAGCTTTGAAGGGAAAAATTATGTCAGCAGAGCAAAACATAGTATTTATTAGGAATATCCTTGCAAGCACTTAGGACTTCTAAAATTTTGTGGAAAAATACTGATTTTCTTACTATTTATAGTGCTCTCTGGCTTACAGATTTTGAATAGGATCTTTTAATAGGTTAAGTTTACTGATTTTGGATAAATAAATCAGGATTCAGACATGTACTAACGACTTGTTGTGTAAGTTTGTTTTGAAAACATAAGCCTTGTTGAAAGTTATTCATATGGCTCTCTGGGATAATAACTATGATGCTGATATAGGACAGCTAAGTAGTTCAGTGGACAGAGTGTACCAGGCTTACAGTTGGGAAAACTTATCTTCAGAGTTCAAACTGACTTCAGCCACTTACTGTGTGATTCTGGGCAAGTCACTTAACCTGATTTGCCTTAATTCCTCATCCGTAAAATGAGCTACAGAAGGAAATGGCAAACCACCCCTGAATCGTTGCCAAGAAAATCTCAAATGTTGTCACAAAGAATTGGACACAACTGAATTGGACTGAACAAACACAAAAAAATGATGATGTAAGAAACTGAAGACTTAGAAAAGAAAAAAAAAAACCCAATAACCAAGAAAATTACTCATGTAATTTTTTTCCTCTTAGAAAACACTTGCATCTTGGGAATGATTAATAGCATGATTGGGGTTTTCAACAGAAAAGGGGAAAACTTACATTGCTTTATATTTGGCCATGGTCAGAGCCTCTATAAACAAAGTTGCATTTTGTTGTCTATAAGGAGGTTCTGTCCACTTTGGAAGCTAGTGTCAACAGAGAATTATCTGTAGTTCTTTGATGCTTTGCTTGTAACTCTCAAGGCAGAATTGAAATATTTAGAAACTTTATTGCCCTCTAGCCCTCAGAAAATCATCATTACTCAAATTGTAATCTCTCTTATGTGTAAATCATGCGGAGGATGCCAGAATTGCAACTGTGCATGGTACTCTTAAATCTATTTAGAAACTTTGTTGGATAGCTTAGCTGTGGGTGTTTGTTTTCTTAACATGCCATTAAATTTATATAAAAGAACAGCAATGATCATTTTTTATTTGTTATATTATCCTTTTTTCCCCCCACAACAGATAATGGGGACAAAAGGGATTTACCTCTGTTAATAACTCTGCTCTGTTTTTTTACTAACTGAAATTTAAAGCACACTTCTGTCTGACTTCTCAAGGGATTACAGGAGGAATACAGTTTTGTTTACAAATATTCTGAGACTGATTAGGTATAGTTCTTTGTAGCCAACATTTGTGAAATGCCTGTTAAGTTCAGGCCCCTGGGAACAGAGATGGAAAATTATTTGATTTCTGCCTGTATAGAACTTTAAAGCCTAATTGGGAGGATATTGTGTGACTACAAGTTTACATATAAAACTATTCAGGGAAGCGTGTGTATGGATTCTTGAGAAATTTTTATTTAATTTTATTTTTTCCTCAATAATATTTTATTTTTCCAAATACATGTAAAGATAGTTTTCAACATTCATTTTTGTGTTCCAAATTTTTTTCCTCCCCAGTACAGTAAGGAATCTGATATAAGCTGTACATATACAATATTTTCAAGCGAATTTCCATGTTGTGGAAGAAAAATCAGACCAAAAGGGAAAAAAAACAATGAGAAAGAAAGAAAGAAAAAACAAACAAAAAAAGATGAAAATACTGTGTTTCAATCCACATTCAATCTCCAATTCTGTCTGCATGCAAATGGCACTTTCTATTCCAAGTCTTGTTGGAATTATTTTGGATCATTGCATTGCTGAGAAGAGCTTAGTCTATCATAGTTAATCATTAAGTAATATTTTATTAGAGTAGCTTGGTTTAGTGGTTTTCAGCATTGACTTGACATTTGGAAAATCCAATTTTAAGGCCCAGTTTTCATACATAACTAGCATTGTGACTTTGGATGAGTCCCATAAAAAGAAAAGGAAAGGAAGACAATTAAGTTTTATGTAGGAGCTACCTACCAAGTATTGTGCTAAGCTTTTTGTAAATATTATTATATCATTTGATCCTCACCATAACCCTGGTAGCTGCTGTTAGTACACCCCTTTTAGGTGAGGAAGCTGAGGAAAGAAGTTAAATGATTTTTCTCCTCCAAACTCAGTAGTGAGTATCTGAGATTGGATTTGAACTTGGGTTTTCTTTACTCCAGGTTCAGACCTATATCTACTGGACTATCCCTCCGACTTATAAGAAAGTCAGTGATTCATATAAAATAGATATTTTTTCCCTTCTACCAATTGTCAGTGATAGTGTAGAGGAGGTTCCAGTTCCAAAATGGCTTCTTAAGCCATTCCCGATTCTGAGGTTCTGTGATTGTCCTTAACTTGGAAGCTCTTTTCAGCTGGTTCTGCTGTTGATTTAAGAGATACTCATTCCTTTCCCTTTATTGCAATTTGTCCATAGACACCTTTACCTTATAAAGTAAATGGCCCTTAATAGAGTGGAAGGAATAGTGGTGTCAAAAGGATCTAGATTCAAATTCCAGCTTTTTTTTTTTTTTTTAATCTATGTATCTTGGGACTGGCAACTTAACATAAACTCATTGTGCCTCTTAAACTATAAAATGGGGGGATTGACTTTTAAAGGTCCCTTATTTCTTGATATCCAATTATGTCTTTCACTATTTTAGAGAACAACTTAAAAATTATTCTGCAAGGATTTTTAAAAATTATTATTTTTTGCAATTACTAAAATTCTCATTCCCTTTTCCCCATCTCTTTTAAAAACTATTCATTGCCAAGCCAAATAGATTTCTGCATTGGCCTTGTAGGAGTAGACAATCTATAAGGTCTCTGAGGACAAAAAAAATTTCTAGTTTTAGTCAGTATTGATGAGGTTTTGTGGAGAGAATATGGGGTTTGGAATTAGAGGATCCGGGTTCGCATTTCTATCTCTGCCACTATTATTTATGCTCAACCTTTAACTTTTTCAGGCTTTGATTTTTTTTTTTCATCTATAAAATGAAGTGATTGGCATAAGATGATCTCTAAATCTATGATTTTCTTTTTATTCCTTTACCTCTAGAAAATATAGAAAAAGGGAAAACATAGGTTTTTTAATCTAAGCAAAACTTATTAGAATGAAAGATTTCAGAAAAATGAACTACAATAAACAGAACAGCGTCATGCAGGTAGACTCTTGGCTTTGCTCTTTATATTTTGTTCTTCTGTCATCTGTCTTCTCCCTTTTCTTTCTCTTGTTTTCACCCTCCCCAGGAAAAAGGAGATTTAGAAATGTACTGGATTTCACTTATTTCATGTGAAAGCTGTTAAGCTGTTAGCCTAATTTTTTTTTTTTTTAAGATGGTCTGAAGGTCTGCAGCTCTGAAATCTATTATCTTTTAAGTCTTTGACACTCACCCTCAAGTAATGTCTGGCTTGGGGACAATGAGATTTGATAAGTGAATGAATAAAAGGTATTCTTCATTGTAATTCACCTTCATACTGTAATCAGGTTAAAAAAAAATACTAGGATGTTGAGAAATAACCAGATCAGATTCCCTGTAAACCCATTAATACTGTTTCTCGGTGACATGTTACTGATTTTCCCAGGATTGCATTTGTAATCTATATGTTTTAAAACTATTTAAATTTGGAGGAGATCATGGCTAAGGATAAAGTTTCCAGCTTGAACCCTGGCTAGTTTGCTTCTTGGAAACTTACCCAGACCCTACTTGACAGTTTTGACAGGTTTCTCTTCTCCTTGGCCCCTACGTTCTCTGGCTCTGAGGCTTACCAGTTGTGCTGGGTTGTGATGAAGACTGGGGGAGGGAGGGAGTGGTGTTAATAATAAAATAACACCCAAATGTACTGGTATTACCATTCTTTCTTTGAATGAAAACCCTAAAGCTGGAATTTGTTGTGACTAGAAGCAAGGACTCAGGAGAAGGACTATTACATTAACTGATTCCATGTAATGTGTTAGGAAAAATATTTTCATTATTCCAGTCCAACTGAGTGGAAAGACAGGAAGACTGAGACTATTATTCCTGAGAATAGTATTTTCCCTTAGGAAATTAAAAAAAAATTACAAATTGTTCCTCTCTACTTAGAATAACCTAATATATACCATTAGGTATATATTTAACAACCTAGACTTGGGTACTCTTTGTTGGGAAACAAAAAAATCTTTCCTTTTTTCCACTCTTCATTTTTCCCTCCCTTGCTTTCATTTTTTTTTAACCTGTGTATGAACTACTCTCCCTGTTAGTTGTAGAATGTAATTTCCTAAACCTTTGTGCTAAATTAGGGCATTGCTTTTACTTCAGATTATTTCAGTCAATAATATAGAAATTGAAAACATTGCCTTTGCAAAATGGGAAATATTAAAAAAAATTTTCTTTTGAGTGGAAGAGAACAGGGAAGGCAGTTGGATCTTAGTTTTAAATAACTGAGTTTTAGATTACTGAATTTCCTTTTCACCCTGTCACATTTGGCTGTTGCTTCTATGTAGCTGATGACTGGAAAATTACACTGATTATGAAACTGGCTAATGTTTGATCTCGGAAGCTTTAGAACCATTGAGTGTGGTGACATTGCCCTTTTCACAAGAATAACCCTCTTGGGTAGTTATATTGTAAATATTGACATGCATGCCTTTGTGTTTCTCTTCCACATAAAATTTACTTAAATAAAGCAAGAAAATATTGTGTACTGAATTATTTATAAATTTGGAATGTTTAAATTTACATGCCTAAGGTCTGCCATTCTTCCTGTTCTTTCCATCTCTCCTTTTTCTCCCTTCCCCCTCATGTACTATGTTTCCATTGTTAAAGAGGATCAGGGAGAGTTAATTATGGTAATACACAGCAACCAGGACATCCTGGCTGATGGTCCCCTAGTCTTACAGAAGGTTTTTATTTTATGAGCAAAGATAATTTGTTTTTCTCTGTGTGCCATATGGTTTTGTAACTCCAGAGATCAAACAGATTTGGGGAAGTGAATGCCAGTTCTGTACTTTTAAAAATTGAGTTTGTTTGGAGATTTTCATAATGCTTTTGAACCATTGATGCCAACCAGGTCTGTTAAGAGTCAAAGATCCCTTAGCAGTTCTATGGGAAAATTTGTAGCATGGACTTTAAAGATGACTGGAAAGAAACTTGCAACACAAATTGTCAATCAGAATTCAGTACTTATTTGTTTTTCATTAAATAAAAAAGAGTAAAACCAGCAATCATTAGTACTGAAGAATAATAAGTCTAAATCTTCCCAGGTGGTCTCTGAAAGAGAATATTCTTCTTTTTCTCTTGATTTTGAAAAGTCTTTGTAATATACTGCTTTTGGAATTAAATTTTCCTTATGGTACTTAAAATTAATCTGTTATTTAAAGGGCTCCCTTTTCCCACAAAGCAAATGTTTTTAGAGTGAGCATTCTAGATCAATCCTGTCCTCTGCATTTATAACTGTTTATGCAGTTTCCAATTTATTCCTTTCCTTTTTTTCCTAATATAAAAAGGTTCATTTTAGTTACTGATAAGGTCCTATATGAAGCATTAGAAATATAAAAACAAAATAGGAAACAATTTCTGTTCTCAATGAACTTTCATTCTAAGGTGGGAGTAGGCGGGAGTATCATTTGTAACATGTATTTAGATAAATAAAAATAAGCCATTTTGAAGAAGGATACAGAAGAAATAACTGGCACAAATTGATCTTTGAAAAAAGTTAAGGATTTTAAGGTGGTGTAAGTGAGGAGGATGTATAGCAAGTTCTAGATAAGTGCAAATGTATGGAGGTTATTAGTGAGGGGTAGGGTTGGATGGCTACGTTTGGGGAGCAGCAATACCCAATATTGGTTGGAATAAAGAACAACCGAAGGAACTCATTTTAATTCTCAAACTTTTGTCTATTGTGACCAGTGCTAGATACTGGTTGATCAATTCTATTTAGATGTAATTTGACAGTGAAAACACCAGGTAAAAGGCATAGTGAGAAATTACAAGGTTAGCCAGTCATTCCCCTCAAAAAAACTACAACATATAGTGTCTCCAAAATCTTAGTGTAGTTTAAAACTCATATAATAACTTTAAAATAGCTTATAGTGAACTCTGATAGCTTAATATTGCACTAGGGCTTTTTGGATGTCTTGCATTCAAGTGGTTTCTTGATCTCATTTATTTGGATATCTTATAATAAAAGCCTTTGAAGTATATCCAAGACTATTATTTATATATGATGTACCTATATCTTCTCATAAGTTTGTCATCTTCAGCTTGTTTGGGGCGGCGGGTGGTGTAGTGAAATATCTTCATTTTCTTCCAATATCAATAGAATATGTATGTTGGTTACCCTTTGTCCATGTGGCTGCCATATATTTTTTTCCATCATACATTTCCTTCTTGATATCTTTTACTCTAATTTTTGTGTCTACTATTTGGGTATATGTTACAGTCTGCTGAGCCTTTTAATTGCATTTTGGGAGATACCCTTGTAGAATACTAACTTTCAAAATGAACATAAACAATTTTCTGAAAAAAAAAATCCAACCCACTTCTTGCTAATGAACTCTGGTTTCTAACTTGTTCGTTTTATGAAATATACTGATTAGCAAGTGCCTGGCACATAGCAGTTGCTAAATAAATGCTTATTGAACATTGATTGATGGGTGGATAACACCTAAAGCTTGTCATAATCTGGACAATAGATGATCTTAATTCACTTGGCTTTTCCTATGTGTATCTTGTATTGTAGTTAGAGAACTAGCTTCAGAATCAGGAAGAGCTGAGTACAAATCCCATATTTGACATTTGTTGGCTTTGTGAAACTGATCAAGTCATTTAATCTTAAAATGCCTCTGGCAACTCTTTAAAACCACAAGTTGCAAACAAGATGCAGTTCTTCTTTATTAGAGGGTTATTCAATTGAGAATATCTCATACTGATAAATCACAACTTAAAACAAAAAAAAATTCTGAGGTCACTTTTTGAGTAGCTGTGGATTTCTGATGAGTCTCATACTAATAGCTAAGAGCTATATAGTAATAATGTTAATAGCTAACATCTGCATGGCACTATGCCAAGTACTTTACAATTACTTTCTTATTTGATCCTATTGGAAAGTAGATGGTATTATTATCCCCATTTTACTTATGAGGAAACTGAGGCAAATGAAAATTTATTGACTTATACACATAGCTAGTGCCTGCAATTAGGTTTGAACTTGGAGCTTTCTGAGTCCAGATCAAATGCTATATTTGCTGTACTATCTAATTTCCTCCTTCTTGGACTTGATAACAACCAGCACAATGTTATCCACAAAAAGGAGTATTTGGAGGGCTTTACCAGAATAAAAAACTCATCTTTTACGTGGATTATACAGATTTAGTTCTCTGTAGACAGTGAGGAATATCCTCTATCATGCTGTTTTATGACTTGCTTGATAAAGAGATCAGAGGGTGACTGAATAAGATTATTACAATATATCTTTTAAAATACCTGCATAATTTTGAAGAATGTGTGGGGGTTATCTTGTAAGAGAGTCTTGGAGGTAGGGTTTGGCAGGCTTTGCCAAAACCAGTTTTAAAAAAATCTTCAAACCATAAATGCAGTATAAATCTTGTATTTGTTATGTTTATCAGTGATGTTATGATAAATACGGGATATGCTAAGGAATGTCACTTGGGAAAACCTTCCTGTTTCCAATGTAATGTGCTAAGCTAAGTTTTTCTAGGAGGTGTCTTTCATGTGTGTACAGTTGATTGTCATAAAACACACACACATATAAAAAATAAAAACCTTTATATCTACATTAATATATGTGTGTATGCACACATATATGCAGATATAAAAATTTTTTATTTTTTCAGTATTAATAAGATCAGAAATTTCCCCCATGCCTTTATCTTTTTCTCCTTCAAATTTCTTGTGAATTGATAACTAGCACTCTCAAAATCATCACAAGTAGATCTTTTCTATGTACACATGGTCTAAACTAATTGCTTATCTGTCTTTAAGTCAAGGCTACAAGCATTTATTAAATGCTTTCAAGTGCTTCTAGACATTGTACTAAGCACTGGGGATACAAAAAGAAAGATCCTTTTTGTACCCAAGGAGCTTGCATTCCAATGGAGAAAGTCAACATACTAAAGGAAGTTGAAAAGTTGTGAGCTGGTCATAGGATAGAGAAAGACATAAGTTTAGGAGCCTGGTAGCAAAGCCCAGAGAATGAAGGAAGCTGGGCATTTCCTCAAAATCAAGGTTTTGAGGAGCAATTTAATTTAGAGAAGGGGGATAAAGGAATGGAGCTTGAATGGTGGGAAAATCTAGACAGGGTTTTCTTTAGTGCTAGTTCTACAAAAGCCATCTTGTGACTTGTGATTTTAGAGTCCATTACCCTTCTTGATGTTAAAAAGAATTTCTTAGAAAAATCTTTGCAGATTTTTTCTATTTTTATTTTATTTGTTGTCATCTCTTCAGTTTCATTCTTAAGGCCTTGTGTCTTTGTTTCATTAAACAAATTTCTGTATTCATACTGCTTCCGTCATATTTCATAGGTTTTTATGAAAGCCTTTATAGTGTAAATTGATTTTTTGCTTGCATAAGTCAAGTGTTTGATGAAGATATTTTTAGGCTCTTTTGGTTTTCTTGTTATGGCAGTTGATTTACATTGGACAGGCTTTTTGTGTAAAATTATAATGGTATAAAAGTTGTACTTCTGTTTTCATCTCAATTTTTTATATTAAAGTTAATAATAATAAAGTTGTTAAATAGATCTGGAAATAATTATTTTAGTTGTATTTAATATCTTTTCCCCTTTTTAAAAATTGTTTAATATTATTTGTTTCTCTTAATAAGTTGGTGGACTAACTAGATATGAAAAGCTGACGCAAGATTGACTACCACATTAAAAACAAGTCATTTTCTCAGTTAAAAAAATTTTTTTTTTCCTCTTGATACTGTTTTTGCCTAATGCATCATTGTTCAGTTTTGTTTTTTTTCCCTGGAATTATGAGAAATAGACAAGTTCATTGTATTCTATAAGGCTTTGAAGTTTGTTGCTCTTGATCTTTATTTTTCAACATTTTACCTTTTCTTTCCTATCATTTCATCGAGTTTTCAAGTATATTTTGATTTTATTTAGATGCAACTTGATTTTTCTTCCGATTTCCTGTGTAGCAAGATTAAAACTGACAGTTCTGTTCTTGCAATAGTATGTTTCATAGTCATTGGAAATATCTCACAGAGCATTAGGGGGAAAGTTTATAGATAGACTTAAAACTTTGATTTTTAGTAGTTCTTCCCTTTTTCTGTCACTTTGCTGTCACCAATATAAAATGGCATAAGATGGGAGACCATACTGCATTTCTTTTTCGTTTGATTTATAGGTTGCCTTGATTAAAAGAATTCATTTCTTTGTGGCCTGCCTGCCATTTAAGGGCTTCTCCATATCTATCCTGGTGTATTATGTAGAATTTTTGAAGTCACAGAAAACTGCAGAGAAGAAGAAAAGAATGTGATCACTATATTTCAGGGAATCATTTAAGAAGATTCCTCAGGATTGGAAGTTCTTTCTATTTCATTTTCTTTCCTACTAGTCCTCATTCTCACAGTCCTTACAATACTATTCATAAGTACTTAATCAATGCATATCAATTTCTTTGTCCCCCTCTTTTTTTATTTAGAAGTTTTCATTTATATGAATTTAAGGGGAGGGGGGCTACACTGGGAAGACAGTAGCTGTAATAACCTTACACAGAAGTTCTTCCAGAAATTTAGAGTAATCTGTTGTAATTAATAACTACTGATCTTTCTTTTAGGGTTCAAACATTTTAATGTTTACAAACTAATTGCATTTGGGCCTCACAATAACCCTGAGAGAGGTAGATATGGGAAATAATATTCCCAATTCAAAATTTGGCAATCAATCCATTTTTTTCCTCTTTATTTTTTCTTGATACTGTTATTTTGGCAAATTGTTTTAGATTTCTCAAAGATGTTAGATGTTAAATAATTGAAATAGAATTTCTTAGAGACTCAGCACAAAAGGGGAGAAAAATGTTCTAACTGCTAGGATTTTAGTCATTTAGCTTAATTCCTTTATTTTCCAGATTAAAAAATATGTATATAGTCATTGTCTCAAGTAATCAATGAATATTCATTGATGCTTGGTATCACACAAAGTATTGTGATCACTTAGGAATATGTAGTGGTTGCAGAATTATTTAGTCCCTTCCCCATGCTGATGGTCATTGGGAATGGAAAGTTTACTTGAAATCAGGAAAACGTGATTTCAAGTTCAGCCTTTGATACATTTTATGACTCTGACTTTACTTCTGTACTTGTTGGTCTATTTGTTACTAAAGAATAGTATGACCTTAAAGTGTTTACAATCTAGACATGTATAGTGAGATGGCTGTTCTTTCTTCTTGCATGGACTCAAAAACATTAAATTGTATATTGGAATTTAGTACATGATAACTGCAGATTTGTGGAAAGAGGATTTGAAAAATGAGTGAGATTTTTTTTGGCTAAAATGAGAAAGATGTTATTCCAATTAAAGGGAATAGCATAAATAAAGGTAGGACTTCCATGCCTTATAGTATATGTTCCAGTGATGGGTAGTAATTTTAACTAGAGAAATTTGTAAGGTGGAAAAAAAAAATAAACTTAGAAGGATGGCTTAAGGATTGATTGAGAAATCTTTTTTTTTTTTTTTTTTCTCTCTCCCTCCTATCACCAATCAAGAGATTCAGTATTTGTGAACAAAGGTGAGACAAGAGGAAATATATTTCTGGATGATTAGCTCTATTGGGAGATTCTAGAACTGAGAAGGGGGGTGGCAGAGCAGTTTGGAAGTTAAGAATGATTGAATGAAAAAGGATTTATTAAACTTTTACTACCTAAGCTTTGTGTTAAATTCTGGTGATAAAAATACAAAAACTGGAAAGGGTGTAAGTCCTTAAGGAATTTACATTAAAATAGAGAGAACTTGTGCTGGGAGGGGTATTTTGCTTTGAAAATTTAGTGGTATTGATTTGATTATCAATTTAGCCCTGGAGAAGGGGGGGTGAGGGGTGGGGTGGGATATAATTGTTGGTGAGAATGTGGCCTGTTGCACTTTAGAGCTTACCTAGTTAGATCAAACCCTGAGGCTCTCTGCAATCAGTTCTGTGAGCTGGACTTCTGGAGGTGAAAGGGTACCCTGTCTGTGATCTTGGGTACTATGATACTATTGTAGTTTTGTGCTTTGTATTTTACTTATCCTGAGAGGAAATAGTAAGAGGTCCCTCCTAGTTATTTATTCTTGTCTGTTTGCAATTTTCTTACTAGCCTTCTGATTTACTTAAGTCACCTTAGCCAAAAGTATTTCTTTGCTGATAACTGTTTTTTTTTTTTTTTTTTTTTTGGATGTGGGGAAGTCTTTCTTTCATAAATATTCCATCGGAATTCATTTTATTACTAGATGAATATTTCCTTTTTTTTCTTTATTAAAGCTTTTTATTTTTCAAAACATATGCATAGATAATTCTTCAGCATTAACCCTTGCAGAACTTTATGTTCCAATTTTTTCTCCTTTTCCTCCATCCTTCCCCTGGATGGCAAGTAGTCTAGGGTATGTTAAACATGGTAAAAAATTTGTTAAATCCAATATATGCATCTTTATACAATTATCTTGCTGCACAAGAAAAATCAAATCAAACCAGAAAAAAAAAATGAGGAAAATAAAATGTAAGCAAACAACAACAAAAAGAGTGAAAATGCTGTTGTGAAACATACTCAATTCCCACAGTCCTCTCTCTAGGTATGGATGGCTCTCTTCATCACAAGACTATTGGATCTGGTCTGAATAGATGGATATTTCTTGAAGGTTGATAGTGTTTTAAGTTTATTGAGTTATTTTCCTTTCCCCACTCATCTTTTTTTTGGGGTATTTTTGGCAATGATACACTGCAGTTGTTTGCCATTTCCTTTTCAAGTTCATTTTTACAGGTGACTGAATTGAGAATAGTAAGTGTCAGAAGTTGAATTTGAATTCAGGTCTATCTATTGAACCACTTAACTGTCCCTCCTGGAGTCAAGAAGAGTTCAAATTCATCCTCGGACATTTATTAGTTATGTCTTCCTGGGACAATGAAATTAGGCTTATGTCTATATGTCAGTTAGGCTTAGTCTTATGTCAGTTTCCTCATCTGGGGAAATCTGCCAGAATTGTTGTGAGAACAAAATGAGATATTTATAAAATGCTTTTGTAAATCTTAAAGTGTAATTGTATAAAGTATAATATTTTAGAGGCAACCTCTTATTTGAGGTTAAATTTAAATTTAAATTTTTTAAAAATTATTTAAAAAATAATTTAAAATTAAATTAAATTTAAATTTAAAGAACACCTAGTAAGAAGTTTATAAAAATCCTTTCTTCTGAGCAACATTGTAGTGTTTTCATTTATAGCTGACTTCCTGATCTTTTTGGCAAGAGTGGTTTGGCATTTCTTTCTCCAGATTATTTTATAGATGAGAAAACTGAGGCAGATAGCAACTAAGTGACTCTATTCAGGGTCACACAGCCTGTTAAGTGTCTGAGACCAAATTTGAATTTAGGACAGTCTTCCTGATTCCAGCCTTTGTGCTCAAGTCATTGTGCACCATCTGTCTGCTCAAAATAGATAGTACGCTCTATATTTGTACCCGTTTTGCAGATGAGGTGTAATTGAGAGTCAGAAAGATTTTTACTTTCTTCTATTTACATGGCAGGTAAATGGTTATTCAAACCCGTTCCCACTGATTCCTAAGGTCCTTTAGGTTTCATATTCCACAGCTATGAGATGACTGTTATTTTTGTTTTTTTTTTCCTTTCTAATCCTTTATCTTAAATATTTTATTCTTATTTAATCTAGAGATTTGTACTTTTACTCCATACAGCAACATTTAAAGAAACTCTTAGATGTAGTAGTAAAAATGCTCATGTAGTCATAAGAATAAAATCTGAAAACAAAACAATATTTGTTCAAATTAGAAATTACACTAGCTTAATTTCAACCTAAATGTGCATATGCAAAATACAATTGTATACAGGTTTGAAAACTAGCAGTCTCTTAAAAAATCTTTTTTGATATAAAATAGCATTTATCAAAACCATTTGATATTATTTAAAAAATAAATAACAGACAACAGATGTGACAAGGCAGAATTATATCAAATAAAAATCAGTAACCTCTAGTGTTCCATAATCCTGAAAGCATAAATTACTTAGGAAAGAACTCCCTATTTGATAAGAACTGCTGAAAAAAATTGAGGAGCCAGCTGGTAGAAATTAGACTTAGACCATCATTTTATAAATAAATTTCAAAATAGAAATGTGATCTATAAATATATAACATTAAAAATAGAAGAGAAGCTTCCAAGGTCTTCCTAACTCCCAAATCCAGAATTCTATCCAGTGAGTCATCTAGCTGCCTAAGATTCTTTACGAAAACCAGATTTATCATTGGGACAAAAATTCCTTTTGTGCCTTATTTAAATATTTTAAAATTTTATAAATGGGACTATAACATCTTTAAGTAAATAAAGTTACTGCTTTGGCAAAGTTATATCAAAAGATGACATTTTGATCATTGGATGCATGCTTTTCTGAAACAAGTCTTCACAAATCAAATTCCCTGGAATTTGGTCTTGTTAAAAAATTAGTCTTTTCGTTTCTACTTCTTCCAGAAAAATCCTTTTATATGATAGTTGTAAAAGGAAAAATTCGAGCAATTTTATCCTGAATCAGTGTAAGAGTAACTTTTGAGTTTGCTTTTTTTTACTCTTCTTTTGGTATACTAGGAAGTCACATAACCAATTAATAATGATTCTTAATTCTCTGGTGTGTTGTAAAAACAATCTGGAATGACAAGAAGTTTTTTTTTTTTTTGTTTGTTTTTTTTAATACAAACTCCTTTTAATAAGTTAAAAAAAAATGTCTGAAAACATTTCCTACCATCTGTTGTTTTGCACATGCCATCCTGCTGAAGGTTCAAGTGATTTATTACAGCCCTCTAAAGCAAAAATGATCACAGTTTGAGCGAGGAATAAGCCACGCCAAATAAATAATCAATAGAACTATATTGCCATACAGGGATCTAAACAAGGTAGTTGGATCTGATGACTTGATCGCTGAGAGGAAAAAGCAAGTATAATTGTTGATTTTTGTCAAAGTGAGATTCTGCATTTGTGATAACCTAGGAAATGTGAAATGAACATAATTATTTATAAATGATTGTAACATGCCAGAAAATCAAAATCGCCACATAAATACCAGTTCATTTGACTGAATATCTAGGTTATGTGATGTTGACATAAAATAAGATGTCAACAGCTTCTAGCAAAACAAGAGTTTGATTTTAAGGGTGTGGGGCAGCCTGCATTTCAGACTTTGCCCTTTTAAAAGCTTGAGTAGCTAAATTGAGTGGCTTGTTTGCAAAATGCAAAAATTGAGATTTTGATATTCCCAGATTGTAAAATGAGTGAAATTTTGTGGCCCATTTGCATATGAAAAAGTCAAAACCTCTCACTATTGGCAAGTACGAGGAGTTTTTACTCCCTAGTCTTTTCTCTGCCCATTCACTGGAGGTGGAAAGATGGGACTTAAAAGCTAGGAAAGAATGAATGCCAGCGCTAGAAGCCAAATTTTGCAGATCTGAAAACCTGTTGCTTTTAGGATCTTACCTCAAAGTCAAGATTTAGAAGGATTAGGAAAAGTCCAACTGACCCCAAGGCAAAAAGTTTTAGGAGAATGCTAGACTTCAATGGAGACTGCAGCTGGAGGCAATTGTGAATGTAGTCCGGCGTTAGGTAGTGACTGGAAGGTCAAGATCAATGAGAGGAAGGATACTAGTGAGACGTCAGAGTTGTGGGTTACCTTGAGTACAGGAATTCTTTCTTATGCCTCTGTTTTTGAACTTCATAGATCTTTATCCTTTCCATAGATGTAGGTTGTATCTGGAGAAGAGTGAGCCCCCAGGTTAGATGGAGAAATTTTTTTCCCTATTCTTACTGTGCTATTTTATTAAATGCCTTTGCTTGACTTAATTGTGTTCCATACTCTTGATGAAACACAAAGTAAACACCAGTTGGGGATCTTGGATCTGCTTTGAAATTGATGTAGTCTTTTTTCCTGGGAGCCCAAATTGAAATTATATTGGCAATTTGAGGAAGCCCCAGAGGGGTGCCACATAAGCTCTATGGGAAAATATTGTAATTACAATAATTTACAATATTGTAATAATTGTAATACAATATTGTAATAATTTACAATATTGTAATATTGTAAAGGTATTTTAAGATCTTTTACTTTAAGTAGATCTGTGCTTCAGATTTCTTGAATGCTATTTTGGGTTTTATTTCCAGATTAGAAAATTTGAGTGATGGTAATATTCTGGTTTTTAGTTTTAACAATAGCAAGGATAATTTATAGGTTGTATTTTTTGCTAGATCCTTTTGATTAATGGACTTCCTAAATATTTTTTCCAGCTAAGGCAGTCCCTAAATTTACCACACCACATTTTTAAAGTTAACAAAAGTCACGCACTTTCTTTTTCTTTTGGTAAATCTATGGGATGATATAGGCCAGGAAAACTTGTGTTATTGAAGTTTAGGACAGTAAATAAATGACTTTTAGTAGAGTTGTACCTTAGAAATTAAGATATGCAATGTTTTCTTTGAATGTGAATGCTTTAAAAATAAGTTCAAACATCCGCATTTCCATCTTTGTCTTCATGTATATTTGTTATTTAAATCACCAGAAAATTCATAGTGTTAGCTTTTTTTGCTAGTGTTTGCTTTTTTTATTAGAGGATGTGCCTGTGGATAAAACACAATTATTGGACCAAGACAGACCTGGTTACTAGGGTGAATTTTATGGACTACACCTCCCAGAAAGTTGTGTGTGACCTTTCACAGAGTCTACTTGGTACATATTCTAATTGTTTTGAAATTATCTTGGATCACTGCTGAGAAGAGCGAAGTGTATCAGACTTGATATCATTCTGGTTCTGCTCACTTCAGCTTCTGTTCACATAAGTTTCTCCAGGCTTTTCTGAAATTATCCTGTTTGTCATTTTTTATAGAATTACATTCACATACTATATAATTTATTCGGCCATTCCCCAGCTGACTCAGTTTCCAACTCCTTATCACCACTAAAAGACTTGCTATAAACATTTTTGTACATGTGGGTCCTTTCCCCTCTTTTATGATCTCTTTGGATATAGACCCAGTAGTAACACTGCTGGATCGAGGGTATGCAGAGTTTAATAGTCCTTTGCATATAATTCTGATCTGAATTCCAGAATGTTTGGATTATTTTACAACTCCACCAACAATGTATTAGTGTCCCAGTTTTCCCACATTGCTCCAACATTTATCATTATTTTTTTCTGTCATCTTATCCAATATAATAGGACTGAGGTAATACTTCAGAGTTGTCTTAATTTGTTTTTCGCTAATCAGTAGTGATTTAGAGCAATTTTTATATGACTATAAATGACTTTACTTTCTTATCTGAAAATTGGCAGTCTTCTCCCCAGACTAGCTATATCTTCATTTCTCTCTACGTTGTATTAATGAATCTCTAGACTTTGTTAGTCGTGGTCACATCTTCAAGTTTGTTCCCTCGTCACTCTACTTTCAGCTTCCTTTTGTGCATAATTTGTTAATAAATGATTGTTATTCTGTCTTGGGAGACCTAAATGAAAAGTCATGAGCAACTTGGAACTGACTATGGTGTCCAGATACTAATGAAAAGTCAGAGACATCATAAATATCTGTTCATTTCTTCTTAGCTGCCTTACTGAGCAGTTAGTACTTCGTAAAGGGCAGAACTTCAAACTCTGTTTTTTAGATGAAAATGTCCTTCCTTTGTGTTGGGGAGATGTAGGAATTAATTGGAGAGTTGATAAACTCTTTGAGACTTTTGTAGGTAAAAAATGTTTACATCTTGATTCTGTTGATTGGTGTCCCTTGAAATTTGCACGTTATCCGGGTGTAATCTGACACAGAAATAATGTTAGAGGAGCCCTAGAATTGTGGATTTAAAGAGAAAATATAAATAAAATTTTGAATCTGAAGTTTCAGGTACTACATTTACTTAGTAAAGGTGTTAGTAAAAAACCTTTGCTAATTGATCTTCATCTGTAAAATGAGGATAAGTTTTTTCAGAGGGTTTGATAAAGATCATATGTAATGATTGATGTCTACAGAACATTTAGCAAACATGAAAGTGTTATATATGCTTGCAACGTATTATATTAACACTTGTATGACATTTTCTCTCTGGAGTTGGATGATTTTAAATCTGTTAAAGAAGACTTAGTTAAGATATAAGATAAAAATAAAAAATAAAATGGAAATAGTATATGGATGGTGGGGAGGAAAAGGGGAGGGCAATTAAAATAAAATTGAATGGTACATTTATAATCATAATGTGTTCATCTCTCACTTGAGTGGCTGATTATTTGTTTGTGCCTTAGGTAGTCCTTTCTTAGGTCATAGGAAGTTAGAAGGGACTCGAGTAAATGCTTCAGTATTTTACAGATAAATTGAGGCCCCAGATAGAGGTCAAGTAGTCACCATCCAGATAGATAGCAATAATATTAGAATTGGCCCCAAGATTAAATATTCTTTTTAACTATGCCATTTGACTTATCTTTATTTGCAAACTGTCTTTTTGTCATGTTATTACTTATTATCAATTTCTGTTATAAAATAAATTGAGCAAATATAAGAAAACAAACTCAAAGCAGTTAATATTGCTATTCATTTGCAGCTCTGATAAAAGATTAAGTAGTAAAACAGGTTGAACCAGTTATCTAAAATACGGTTTGGGTATTTGAAAAATATGAATTTCAGGCCATGCTTTTCTTATCCTTTCATTGTTGTATATTTTTCAGAGTGAGCTATATTCATTCTGAGACCCAGCCCTAAAAGGACATTAAAGAAGTAATTTCCACTAGAAATTTCCTAAGGTTCATAATAATAATTGTTGACTGTCTTTAAATGCTTTTTTCCATCATGCTATATGCTAGACTCTAAATAATGATGAAAGGGTTATCAAAACCCTTCTCTCCATCCTCAACCCACCCCCATCCTCAAACTCATTCACTCCCCCCATGCCTGCTTAATTTTTTTTAGCCATTAGGGCAATAGGCGAGTTTTTTCTCCCGATTTATCCCAGCTTAGGTAGTGTTGACCTCATTATCATTCTGAACTCATCATAGGTTGGCTGCTGAAGTGGTAGTATATTATACAGAAGACTCCCTTTCAGATACTTCTTTGTCTCTTTAGGACAATTAAAACCACTACTTTCCTCTCTCCTTTCTGCACCCCCCCCCCCCATTTTATAGGACTTTAAATTTTTCTTTCGCCAGTGTATGTTATTTAAGATAAAGTCATTCTAAAACTTATTTGCACGATGGCAGCTTCCATGATTTTTTTTTCTGTGGGCATTTCTGTGTACATTAAAGTATAAAATTTCTAGTGACCAAGATTTTTCACATGAATTACTTTTGAAGGCACTGAACTATTAATTATATGACTATTTGAAGGTATTTGCTACCCTTTGAATTCAGTTTAAAAAGTATATTCTACTCTACTTTGTTTTTGGGTAGTTTGGTGTCTGTTTTGTCCCTCAGGGAAGACTGTGACTTTGAAAGTAGAGTGCCTTTTTCCTAACTAACACTACTGTGTTAGCTTAAGGGAAGATTGAAAAAGCATGTCAAGCCAATTTTCATTTAATGAGGTGAACTAAATTTCACTACTTGCCCCCCCCCTCCAATAAGGAATTTTTATAATTAAAGTCCACTTGCTATAAATGCTCCATTGAGGGTTTTCATAGGTATTGCTGGTTACATTACACATTTATCTTTTTTAATGTCATCAACAAATTAGAAATGATGTCAGAACTTCTAAAACAACAACAATAACAATAAATAACTTGGCAAGTTTTTTCTAAATAGAAAAAAAGGGTAGCATCAGGCAGCATTAGTTATGCTCAGGAAGTACTCTTATAATCCAAATTTACTTGCATTTCCTAATTCTGTTTTGGACTCCTTCAAAAGTAGTAGAATGGAGAAAATATAGTAATTATGACAGGTTTGCTTTAATATTTTTTGTTAATTTATTTTCAAAAATTAGTTGCCTATTGACAGCTGTGAGTATTATTGTTCCCTCCCACTCTCCCTTTCTTCTTTCCAGCCTCTGCCTGGGAAATTAGAGCCAGAAGACCTAAATTCCAATTCTAGTTCTACCACATTTGGGCAGATCATTTAACCTTTCTTTTCTTTGGTTTCCTTATTTGTAATATGATGGAGTTGAACTAGATGAGAGATGTCAAAATGATCAGCTCAATTTGACTTATGATACTCCTGAATGCAGCCCGAATCAGATTAAAATGTAGTTTCTTTCCGATTTTTAATGTGTTGATGTATTAATAAAAAATGAAATATGTGGTTTTTTTTTTTTTTTTTTTTTAAAGTTAGTATGTGGGCCACAGGGATCCTTACACATAATTTAGTGGCCTCCATTATTATTTAGTTTTTGTCACCCTTGAAGTGGATGTTTTTCAAGGTCCCTTTCAGCTCTTTAATTCTTAAGTATGAAAAATGTTCACAGCTCTCACCTTTGAACATAGTTTGGAGTAATTTCTGTCTTGCAAATGACTCTGGATTTCAATTTTAATTCAATTACAGAGCATGATGGAAAGTTATGTTCTTTGATCAGTAGGGACTTCCAAATACTTGAATGAAAATTGCATTTATTTAAAATTTAATTAAAAATGCTGTTCTATTATTTGTCAGTCATGTTAGGGTCAAAAGATTTAGAAATGGAAGGGAACTTAGAGGTCTCCTAATTAAAAAATACAGGTAAAGAAACAGGTCCACAGAAATGAAGTACTTGTCCAATGTGATTTAGGTGAGATTTGGTCTCCTTATTCCAAACTAGTATTCTTTCCATTATATGGCAATGGTACCAATGTGATGGCATTTTGCTTTGTGAGCAGGGATTAGCTAATAGCCCCTTGACATGCTAAAGCAAGAGACAGGTCCACTTCTCAAGTCTCATTGGGTCATCTTATTTGCATTTTGAGTGGTTTCTTGATTTCATATAACAAATAATTAGAATGATTTGAAGTTTGATGTCTCAATGTCACATTTAAATTTTATAGTAATACTTTGAAATTTCATAATCTTGATTTTTTTTTATTATGTAAGTTTTTAGGAAAAAAAGCTAAATTTCACATGAAAAACCAGAAGTTAAATTTCACATGGAATGGGTTAATTTGTTAACACTTAGAAAAATACTGATTTTAAAAGTAGAACGCTTTAATTTTAATTCAGCTATGAAAATGAATAAATTCAAGTCTTCATGAAAATTGTGCACTGGAAAATCTGTCATTCATTATGTTAAAAGTTATGAAATGTCACCTCAGGCAATCAGACTTGTATTTGAAAATACAGACTTCACATTAATTTATGATAATAATTCAAAACAATTTAAGGAGTGATTTTACATAAAATGATTTTTTTTTTTTAACAAGTAGATGTCATTCATTTCTCCAAAATTTCTTCAAAATTTTGTTCCTTTTCAGGAATATATCTTTAGCTTTGTGTAGTAACGATACTAATGAATAATAAAAACAATGCCTAGATTTTATATAGAGCTTTGATGTCTATGGAATACTTTACAAATATGATTTCATTTTGTCCTCAATAGTCCTCTATTCCTCTCAATTTTGACAGGTAGGTGGGAACTCAGAGTTTAAATAATGTGCTCAGAGTCACATAACTTATAACTGGCTAGGGTTAGATTAGTATAGGTCTTCCTGACTTCAGGTGCAATTCTCTATTTACTGTGCCACTTAGCTTTTTCTTTAAAATTAAAAAAAAATTGTTTAAAAAATTTTTTTAAAAATTTTTTTAAAATTTATTTTTCATTATAGTATACATTCAAATGACCTAAGCTAATTTTGTAAAAGAAAGTTAATCTTCAACACCATATTTGGAATATATGAGTGACTTTTTATTACTTAAAAGGATAAAAACTGTACCAAGTACCAAAATTGAAGTGCATATATTTAAACAAAAGATCTACTTCATGGCTTAAATGAATCTGCATATAATCTTACTTTGTTAAATCCATTGGTGTGGGTTGTAATCCCTACATGTCTTAATATGCTTAAGTGACTCATCTACTCTTCCTGTATGAGAAGGTCTCACAATATTTGATGCTTTCTTCTCTGTGTTTTAATATTATTATTTTTAATTTATTATTTTATTGTTAATTTACCATTACATTGGTAAATATAGATTCCGTGTTCCATTGGTAATATATTTTTTGGAAAGAGATGTCTTTTGCCACATTCCTTGCATACAAAGTCATTGATAATAAACTGGAGTCTTTGTAAGTCTACCATATGTCTTTCAGTCACTCTTTAGTTACCCACAGTTTTTGCTTTTTGGAATTGAGGTGTTGCACCATTTTTAAGCACATATTATCACAAGAATCTTGAGTGGGAATTATCCCACTACATCTGGGATAACTCCACTCCCCAACATCCTTGACTAGAAATAAAATCAAACAAATATATTCTGGGAAGTAAATTTCCACACCCAAAGGGATAAAAAAAATAACTTTGTTTTACTTGAACATTTTAAAATTTTATGTTTTGGAAAGATAATGACTGATACTTGACATTCTTTTAATCAATTCAATAAACATCTATTAAGCACTTATTATGCCAGAATACTTTATGTACCAATTAGAAAAAGAAAGTCAACCCCTGCTGTTAAGCTTGCAGTCTAATGGGGATGGGGGTTGGGGGGGGGGTGACTATTTAGTGATGGAATCTACTAAGGATGGAAGAATAGGAATTACCTTTTTGTAATATTCCTCTGCTTAGCCTATCAAGCAGAGGTGCTGATGGAAAATGGAGAGTGACTTGAAAAGCTTGGATGTGGAGGTGGAAGCTACTTGAAAAGTTCTAATGTGAGTCCTATCTATATAAAGTTTTCAGAAATCTTAATATTAGCGAGGAAAACTTATTAAAATAAACTTTTATCTGTATTAGATTGTTTCATCCTCAAATGTAAAGACTTGACTCTTCTTATTTCCCAGTTTTTCCTATTTTCCCAGATTTCCCACTTGTCTGTTTTTTCAGTATCTTCCCCATACTGGTAACTTAAAAAAAATTGCTGATTGCTGAACTTCTTTATGAATATACTAGAGTTTTATAAAACCAACACCACCATATTCTTTGTTTACCCAGAAGTATTAGCCTAAAGTTAGATATGAAACACAAAAACAAATGCTTGATATTAACAGATCAAAAGCTGCCTTATGAGTGTAACATCTGAGAGAGGGAAGAAGTATATAAGAATGGAATAATTTCTGGGAGCAGCTTGGAATTGTTGAAAGCACTATGTATTTATTGAAAAGAAATTCTCATCTTATTCGATTCTTGGCCCAACTCAGCCCAACTCATTTTCCATCTGTATCCACTCCGATATATTTACTGGCATACTAATTCAATGGATTGGCAATTCAATTACACAATGAAGTCTAGACTACACAGCAGCTACTTTAAATTCATTTAGTTTTTCCTTTGACTTCTTAGCACATGTAAGCATGGATTTCATTGAGGAAACCCTATAATGTTCTGGTGCTTAAGAAAAAAAATCAAAATACATATAGCAAATGTTGGATGTTATTGTAATTGAATCAGTTCAAATCTTACCGAGCACTTTGTGACCTAATTTGGGATTTTTTTGGCAGATATAACTGGAATGGTCTGCCAGTTCCTTCTTTATCCCATTTCACAGATGAGGAAATTGGAGCAAACTAGTGACTTTCCCAGGGTCACACAGCTAGTTTCTGAGACCAAATTTGAATTTGGGAGAGGAATCTTCCTGACTCCATACCTGGTACTCCTCATTACACCATCTAGCTGCTTAAAATGATCAAAAGTTCTTCTTAATATTAATCTTATTCTGGGGACAGCTAAGTAGCACATTGGGTAGAGTGTGGGTTCTGGGATCGAGGACCTGAATTCAAATCTGGCCTCAGAAATTGGTTG
Organism: Sarcophilus harrisii; assembly: GCF_902635505.1. NCBI lineage: Eukaryota > Metazoa > Chordata > Mammalia > Dasyuromorphia > Dasyuridae > Sarcophilus > Sarcophilus harrisii. The sequence continues at coordinate 212,106,413 of NC_045426.1, forward strand.
CTTACTAGCTGTTACTTAACCCTGATTGCCTAACTTTAAATATATATATATATTATCATGTATCCCTCTAGCAATTTATTTGACCCTATGGGCTTTTCAGAGTGAAGTTTTTTAAATATATAAAATGTATAGGATCACAAAAGAAACAAATTATATTGAAGGTTTTTAAAATCAAGTTTATGAACTCCCTGAAATCCAACCATCTGTTCTTTGATGTTCCATACATCCCATTTTAAAATGCTCGGTCCTATTATTTATAGGGGGCCTCTCATTTGACATATTCATTAAACATCTTCCATGACAGTCACAACATTAGCAAAGATAAATCTCTGTTTTACACCTTGTCTAAATATTGATGTCATCAGGGTTTCAAGAAGATGCTTCTCACCGATAAAGAAAATGACACAAGCCTAAGTTCTTATGCTAGGGGTAAAGTTTGTGTGAGAACTTTGGAGTAGAGAATTGGATGGGACTATACAATAGTACAGTCAATAATTGGTTCCAGAAGGTATGATGGATGGCCAAATGAGTACTGAACAAATTTTTCCCACAAGGAGTCATCTGCAGTTTATAGCCTGACTATCCTCTCCATCCAACTCCCCAAAGGGGCAAGTGGGGCTTTCAGCTTGGAGAACCAAACAAGCCCAGCCTCTGCCCTCTTGAGCCAAATAACTTCATGAGAGATACCCTACCTTTATACTTTCTTCCAATACCAAGCTGTCCAAGCTTCCCTCTGGGGAGTAGGGAGCCTGTATGTGGGCTCTCCACTACTCAGGGCTCTGGCTCGGGTTCCCAGGAGCTCCTGAGTTTTTGCCTTCCTCTGCACTCTTGCCTCTGCAGCTTGGGCTCTGCTGTTTCTGCTGCTCCTCCTCCTTCTTAGCAGCCGGTCCCTCTTTGCTACTTCCAAAACCACTGTTTTGAGAGTTAGGAGACTGTTTGCTGCAATCTGATTGTCCTGCAGGAACTGCCCTCTGGACCACAACCATAGTATTTGTGGGCTTCTCCAAGACAACAGTCCTGCAACCTCAGCCTTCCCTGGGGAGGAGCTGAGTCTAGGAGGAGCTGGTAAAAGCAGCAGTGTTGTTGGTGAGGGAAGTGTCAGATAGTGAATTTGACAAGTTTGGAAGCAGAAAAGTGCCCAAGTTTATCTTTAAGGAGACACCTATATATAAAAAAAAAAAGACTTTGGCAGGTCGCTATTATATATAGCAGTTAGTTCCTACTTTCTAGTTTGTCTTTCTAGAGCCTTCAGGTAATTTACCCTTGGATGAAAATGGAATTTTTTTCTTTGGTAGAACTGAGATATCCCAGTCCCAGTTAAATAACTGGCTTATTTTAATCTCTATTAACTTAAATTTTTGTTGACTATTTTATAATCAATAAATGGGTTTATTTCCTAGTAACTGTTTCTGATGGTCTTTTGTATAGCTGAAATTTGTTGAGAAGGAATAAAGCCTGAGAATGTAAGCTTGCCTCTTCTCTTCTAAAGGGATAGTGACTAGAGCTATCCCTTTGAACCTTAAAAAACAAACAAAAAGCCAAACCCTTTGGACTGGCTACAAAGTGAGTGGGGGGGTATGACAGATAGAGGGAGTTCTATTTTGAGAATCCTCTCAGTGTGTTTTGTTTTTGTTTGATTTTCTTCAAATTTTTGGCTAACTTGGTGTTCCTAAAGAAAATAAAAGCAACAGAAAACTAAACCACTATAGTTTAGTCGAAATGCTGTCTTCCATGGCTAGAACAATGACAATTGCATGTATTTTTGGATATTTCATTTGACAAATGGATTAATTGGAGCCTTACCTGCCTGACTGAATTAAATTATGATCAAGCATGATCATTATGATTAATTTAAGAGAGAAGAAATGAATTTAAGAGATCCAGGGTTATATCTTGCACATATTTTTAAACTTTTTAATGTATTGAGTAGTTATGATATTTCCTTGCTGTTTCTTTTCTTTCAAATAATACTTGACTCTAGGAAGGAGAAGGAAAGGGAAATGGGGGTGAAATGATGAAAAAACCCACTTTTAAACACTGTCCTGTTATTAGATTAAAAGTAAGAAATTATAAAAAGATGTGATATACAACTTGTTTAAAGATGTTTAACTATGATAAATACCTATGGATCCTCCTAAGTCTTCTGAATTAAAAAAAATTTTTTTTGAAACATCTTTTGAGCCTGTGGTTGTGCCTAATGTGGTGGCGTACCTCATTTTTGTTTTCAAACAAATTTAATTTAAATGCTACATCCAAACTTTCTAAGTTGGAGATTTTATTCTTCCTGATTGTATATAAATTTTAGGGTGACTTTTGTATCTTTTCAATAAAGGCAATATGTTTTGATTCTACCACCACAACCATGCTTAGTATTGTGTTTTTCTTCTCCTTTGATTTCTTGTAAAAGTTCTTTGAATCTTTAAAAAAAATATATTCTAACTACTGTCTCCTTTCATATCCTATAGACTCTTCAGTGCTGGGATTGGTCCTCCCTGGTCCTCCCTCTTTTAGTATTTTATTTTTTCCAATTATATATAAAGGTAGTTTTGAATATTCACTTTTTGTAAGGTTTTGAGTTCCACAGTTTTTCCCTTTCCCTCTTTTTCCCTTTTCCAAAACAGCAATCAATCTGATATGTTATACATGTACAGTCATATTAAACATTTCCACATTAGTCATGTTGTGACAGAACAGTCAGAACAAAAGGGAAAAAAAGTGGGACTATTAATTGAAAATATTATAGAGTGTACTAATTTTATTATATATTTTTGAAGATTTGGAGCAAATTGGGTCCCTAGATGGGAATATAGAATAGACTAGATACATTAAAACCTCATTATCTAATCTCATCTGGGCCTTCACTGAAGAATTTATTTCTTCCTAATTGATTCCCAGTACCACTCTTTAGAGAAGTTATTTTAAATTTTTCCTCAGGCCTCCTAACCATGCACCATCTCAACTGAGGCTCTCACCATTTGTTATTAAGAAAACTGATTGTGAACTTTTTTTCGTTCCTTCTCTTTTTATTAATTCTTTTTTATGTTACCCAAATTTTCCTTCTTTCCACCACTCTGATGAAGTGGGAAGGTGGCCTTCTTTCCAAGACCATCTCCATTACATGTCCCAAATTTACATTCCCTCTTTGTCTTTTGTAGCGTGTTGGTCTTTCAATCATCTTCCTTCTCTCATTTCCTTTTCTATTACCCTAAAACCTGCCCCAAATCTCTCACCTTCTTAAAAGACCTTTCAGTAGGATCTTACTCCTTCCTCAAGCTCTTGTCCTATATTTTCCTTCCCTTTCTCATTCAAAATCCTTGGGGGGAAAAAAAGAAACAACATCCCCTCTTCTACCCCCCACTCTAAACATACCCTTTGCCTTCACTCACTTTTCAGTCCTTTGCATTTTGGTTTCTAACCTCATTCCAACTGAACTGTGCTCCCTTTGAGCCTCAACTCCTCTTTAATAATAGGAGTTACCTGTACTAAATGACCATGAAAGTCTCTTTCAAATAGAGATCATTGCCTTTATGTGGCCAGATGTTCTTCTTTTTGTATACTCTGTGTGTGTGTGTAATTTATTTTTAAACCTAATTTATTTCCCAATATCTTCCTCTGAAGTTATTCCTCCCTTGAATGATTTTGAAGTTTCTTGCTGGTTTTCCATAATTTCTGGGGAATCTGCAGAATTTTTTTTTTTTTTTTTAGGTGATTTTGGATTTATTTTCCTTTCTTGGCTCATTATGTTCTTAGTCCTCTCAAGTTTTTTATTCATTTTTTTCTCAGTTGGTTTATCTCCTTGTATTTATCCTCTCCTTGTGGTTTTAGTCTTCTAGCCTTTATTTATTATTCCCTTTTGTTTGTTTATCCCTTCTCAATCTTTGACTTTTCTCCCTCTATCGTACAGAATGTGTCCTTCTTCTCCATCAGTCCTGTCTTATACCATCACAAAGCCATACTTTCATGTGTTGGGGAATTTGAATTTCCTTTGCATTTACCTTGCAGCTCTTACCCACCATTACATTGTGAGTTCTTAAAGAGCATGAACCATCTTCCTCTTTGCATATCTACACATATTAGGTGCTTGATAAATGTTTATTGATTAACTCATTCACCAGAGACTGCACTGTAAACTGGCTCCAATTGGCTTTTCAGTCCACTTTTTCTCAGGTATATATAAACAACCTCAGCTCTACCTTCGTTTTCTTTTCTTCTCTTTCCCTTTTTAATTTTTGTTTCCTTGAGGCAGATTATATGTGTGTGTATGCACATGTTTAAACATATATATTTATATACATATATGTATTTGTGTATATATATTTGCATGTATGTGTACATGTATATACACACACATCTATATATCTATATCTATATCTAGAAAGAGAGAGAGTGAGAGTCATAATTTTGTGCATTGTGTATGCACTTCTGTAGTGTATGAGGAAGACTAATTCATTGCCTTGAGATGACCACATAGGACCCGGAGCTGAACTCTGAAATATAACCCTATGAGATTACTTGTATGTGCCTGTGTGCAGTGGGAAAACTCTGAATGTTTTCTTTGATTTTTTTTTTTTTAATTCATCAAGTTTTTATATGGTACAGTGTTTTTTATCTGCTTGACTTGTGGATTCAACTTTTTATTATTCCATAGCTACTACATAATTTGTTTTGGAGGGTGGAGAAGTTTGTAGAGAAATTCTACCATCTTACTCATCCCAGGATTCTCTGAGAATATAAAAAATTTTAGAAATTTATGAGAATACTACACAAAACCACTTGTTAATGCTTTTCTCGAGAGCACAGTTTTATTGTTTTTGTTTTTAATGAAAAAATATTAGTTAAGATCCCTCCATCTGGCAGCCACGAGTATGTATTTAACCTCCTTTGTCTGTATTAATTTGAAGTCTAGGAAAATTGGCAAGTAAATTGAAAGTGCTATTCTATACCTTCCCCAGCAGTGATTTTTCTTTCTTTTCTACCTTATATACTTCTTAGCACAAATAGTGAGCAATGAAGTTCTCCACCCCTAAAATAATACCAAGGATAGTTATTATTTATTAATTATTTCAATAGCAGGTTCTGAATTTTCTAGTCATAGAGGGGATGGAGTTAAAAGAATGGATATGATCACAATAGCACAAATCTAGCATGAAAAATGCAATTGATTCTTTGGACTGGATATGACAAGGATCTTCACTGATTTGCTGTTGTGGGTCTTCTGTTTTGGGCATTTGTTAATATGGTCTCTATTGAGTACCTACTTGATTTTATTGCTATTGTAATTAATAAGCAAAGATTGAATACCTTTAGGTCTTAAGATACACAGAATCAGCTTTGTGGTGGATGTAGTCTGTTTTCAAAGAGCTTAAAATGTGATGCAGATGGATCAATTAACAAGCATTTATTATATACCTACTTTATGCCAGGCACTGTGGTAGGTCTTGGGGGATGAACTATTTATACAAAAAACTGCATTAAAAATTACTGTGAGAAGAGTGGCCACATAGCATAACTAAAAGGGAATGAAGAGGATCCATTTTCTGTTACTTATTGTGCAAATCATGTACCTTTCTGGAAAAAGGATTGAGGGATAGAGATCTGGGAGTGATCATCAAAGACTTTATGATATCTGAACTGTAACTTGAGAGAGATAGGTAGGATTTTGATAAGCAGAGGTGGGTATCAGGAAAGAGAAATAGAAAGTTCCTAGATGATATCTAGTATTGATTGTATCTCTACAGCTATGTTCAGCACATGATGAATAAAATGAGTTTGACTGGAATGTTCAAAGAGAGGACCAGCTGATATAAATTGAGAAGGTCTTGAGTTCTAGGATATGGAGTTTGAACTTTGGTAGTGTGTGTGGGGGGAGATTGAAGATTTTTGAACAGAGTAGAGATGTGATCAAAGCCTTATATTTATCAGACTCAAAGTATCCCCTTGTCCTTTAACTTCCTTAAATCACAGTTAAGTGAGGGATTTGGATGTGATGACTTCCAAGTACTTTTCCAGCTCCACATTTATGATTGTAATGTAGGAAGTCTGACATCATAGTCATCATAGTATATCATATCATAATGATATACTTACTTGGACATTTTTTGATATTTGATAATGTGATAGGTAAATGATTTATCTGAGAAATGAAAATTAACCTTGGTTATTGATTCTCCTCCATAGCAGTCTGGAGGAGAGGTAACATTTCTAGATGTAAACTTTAATGAATCAATGTGAATGACTAAATAGTCGAAGCATGGAATTGTTTTTTTTCTATTTATGCCGTACTGCCCATTTTATAAGACTGGTGGGCTCAGTGAACCTCTTTCATTTAGTCAAAGGCATATTTGGAAAAATTCTCGTCTTGGTATTCTTCCTGGTGGTGATGCCAGAAAAGATATTTTTGAATCTCTCATTCCTTTCCCTATACTTATCAGTTCCTTTTTGGAGCTTAATCCCAAATATTTCACATTTATATTAAGCCTTATTCCATATTCTCAAACTATTATTCAAAATTCTTAACAAATGTTGAAAATGAAAGCTAGTCGTTGGTGATCTGATATGGGGTATACTGGTGCCATAATAATGCCTATAATCAAAGAAGTCAAATCTTCCTATTAAATTTCAGAAATATCCCAGGTTGTATAATTTACTGAATGAGAATCAGACTGTAGGATTTCGAGTTGGAGTTAGAATTAATTTGATGGCACAGTGGATAGAAAACTGGGTCTATCATCAGGAAGGGTTCCAGTCTAACTGCAGATACTTATTAGCTGTATGACCCTGGACAAGTAACTTAATCTCTCTCTGCCTTTGTTGCTTCCACTATTTGTTGTTTAGGTATTTCAGTCTTTTTGGACTATTTGTGGCCCTTTTGGGTTTTTCTTGGCAAAGACACTGGAATAATTTGCCATTTCCATGTCCAGCTCATTTTACAGATGACAAAACTGAGAGAAACAGAGTGAAGTGACTTGTAGCTGAGTCCATATTTAAATTTAGGAAGATGAACCTTGACTCAGGCCTGTCATTCTACTCATTGTACTACTTAGGCCTCATTTATTAAATGGTATTAATAATAGCATCTATCTCTCAGTATAAAATGATGGGATATTTGTAATGTGCTTCCATACGGCCTGGTACATATTAAGCATTTAATAAATGCTTCGTTTTTTCCTTCGTATGTGTGTGTATATATATAGTTGAGCAAGAGAATTCAAAGGTATCAACAACACAAATTTTCTTGGATTCATGTGTAATTCATTTCTCTGAATTTTTGTTGCATAGAGTGTCTCTCTCTAGTTCCCTCTCTACTTAAGATAGAAAATCCCTATTTTACCAATATATAGCTATGGCACCTTAAACAAATCATAGCCTCTTTGGTTCTAGGTGTCTTTATTTGTAAAATGTAGGGGTTAGAATAGATCAAGGTGTTTATGGCATTTCTTAAAGGTGTTAGGGATAAAGGGATAGGAGATGCAGATTAATGACAAAGGTCAAGAATATAGTGACAAAAGTCCAAAGTTACTGAGGCTGTGATTTCAGGTCATTTTAAGGAAAATTTCTAATTAGGGATGTCCAAAAAATGAAATTTGTTATGAGTCATTTTGTTTTAGTATGTTTCATGATGTTAAATGTGTTAAAGTTAGGGCAGGATGACAATTTTTCCCCCCCAGATTTTCATCCCTCTGGTCTAGCATAATTCTGTGTGCTCTCAGTAGGTGCTAAATTTTTATTAATTTGACTTGTCATGACATTGAGATCCTGAATAACTTAGAAAATGTTGTATTTTAAGGAGAAATTAATTGGATTATCAATGCCATTTGCTGGTGCTGAATTTGTTTTTTCTACCTTCCTGCATCTTGTCAAATTCAAGTCTATATAAATCTGTGCTCCCAAATAGGAGTAAATTACAACAGCTATGGCAGACTCAATTTTAACATGCAAACATCCTTGAAAATACTATTTTACTAAATGCTTTCAAAGAATGTCACAAAGTAGGAATTTTGAAGGTCATCATGTTAAAAAAAAAATAAAATGGTTTGGTGAGATTGGTTATAAGTAATATTTTGATGAAAGGTATTAAAAACTTCTACTGTTGTATTAAAAATCCCATAGCAGTATGCTGTACACCAAGGCTATTTATTAAGGAGGGAAGCATGTGTTCATAGTGACCTTGGGACTGAATAGACCTGCATTTGGGATTTGACAGGAATGGTTTGCAGACGACTGAAATAAGAAGCATGTGTAGTGAGGGTACTGTGACATCTGATAGCTGGAACTAAAACAAGGGCTTTAAATTTCATTCAAAACTTCTGTACTACAAAACCCCACACCAAATAATTGAAAAAAAAAAGTTGTCTAAATGAAAATGTCATTTAACCTTCTCTTAGTAAAATTGTAGTCACCATTTACTTTTTCTCCCACTTCATATATATATATATATATATATATTAATATAACTGAAAGGAAAATAAGACAAACTTATTAAACCCTGATTAGAAAATGCTTATTTGCCGAGTAGGTGGCTCAGTGTGAATGACTAAGATTCATCAGCTGCTTCTTTGTGGCTTGGGGAATTACTGCTTCAGACCCTAATAACAGATTGCTTAGGTTGTATCATATGTTTTTCCTCTTTGGTGAAAAAAAAAGTTTTGTCTCCCTGCCTTACTCTTTAACAAAAAAAGGAAAAATAAACAAAATAGCTACTTACCATCAAAATTGAATATACCATCAAAATTCTTAGACTTTATCAGTGGAAGTTTTATTAATTGAATCTCTTTCCAGAAGTCTTAGAGCTTCTCTTAAGTTTTCAGACTATTTTCGTGGGTGAGAGGGTTTCCTTTAAAGGGAAAACTCTTAAAAAGTTTTCTCTCTGAAGGAAGCCTTTTTATTATTTAAAAGGTGAATTAAAAAAATATTTTTCACTGTGGTAAAATGCCTTTTTTATTATACCTATGAGTTCTCTGGGACATTATGCTCCCTCTTCATTGTTGAGCCACATTATAAGCTTAACATTTGCTTCTCAGTTCTTTAGATCTTGACTCAAATGGTGTTTATTTCAAAAGATGAAACACTGATTTTTGTTGCCATCTTCTTTATTTCTATTAGCTTGAAGTATTTCAGACATGACAGACTTTCAGATGAGCTTTCAGTTATTAGTCTAGCATTTGGAGATTAGCAGGATAAATAGTGTAGCCTTGAAGTTTAATTTCAGAAACACAGACCCCTTTCTCCATTGCTACTTAAAAAAAAAAACAAAAACAAAAAAACCCACCACATCCCCAGTCAATAACTGTGTTTACTCTGGGATAATAAATTAAATAGCATGGTATAGAATGTTTGTTGGTTTAACTGTGGTTTTGAGGGAGAAGAAAATTTTAAAACTATTGGATTCTCCAAATGTGCTTAATAGCAATAAAAAAAATTCATCCTTTTACAAATAGTAAGATTTATAGAATGATATTTACTTTAATGTAGTAATTTTTCAGAATCTTTCACTTGTTTGATTGTTTGAAATATATATATATATATATATATATATATATATATATATATATATATATTTATTTATTTATTTATTATTGAAACTTTATTTCAAAGCATATGCATGGGTAATTTTTTCCAACATTGACCCTTGCATAACTTTTTGTTCCAAATTTTCCCTTCCTTTTCCTCACCCTCTCCTCTAGCTGGCAGGCAGACCAATACATGTTAAATATGTTGAAGTACATGTCAAGTCCAATATATGTATACATATTTATACAGTTATCTTGTTGCACAAGAAAAATCAGATCAAGAGGGAAGGAAAAGAAAAACTGAGAAAGAAAACAAAATGCAAGCAAATAACAACAGAGAAAGTGAGAATGTTATGTTGTGATCCACACTCAGTTCCTATAGTCCTCTTTCTGGACTATAGATGATAATGATCTGGGTGTAGATGGCTCTCTTCATCACTGAACAGTTGGAACTGGTTTGAATCCTCTCATTGTTGAAGGGACCCACATCCGTCAGAATTGATTGTTGTATAGCCTTATTGTTGTATAGTCTTATTGTTGCTGTGTATAATGATCTCCTGGTTCTGTTCATTTCACGTAGGTTTCCCCAGGTTTCTGTGAAATCATCCTGCGGGTCATTTCTTACAGAACAATAATATTCCATAACATTCATATACCACAATTTCCCAACAATTCTCCAGTTGATGGGCATCCACTCAGTTTCCAATTTCTGACCATTACAAAAAGGGCTGCTACCAACATTTTTGCACATGTGGGTCCCTTTCCCTTTTTAAAGATCTCTTTAGGATACAAGCCCAGTAGAAACACTGCTGGGTCAAAGGATATACAAAGCATAGCCCTTTGGGCACAGTTCCAAACTGCTCTCCAGAATGGCTGGATCTGTTCATAACTTCACTAACAATGTATCAATGTCCCAGTTTTCCTCATTCCCTCCAACATTCGTCAGAAAAGATAATTTTTCCTGTCATCCTAGACAATCTGAGTGGTGTGTAGTGGTATCTTAGGGTTGTCTTAATTTGCATTTCTCTGATCAATAGTGATTTGGGGCACCTTTTCATGAGGCTATAAATAGTTTCGATGTCTTCATCTGAAAATTGTTCATTGAAATATAAATTTAAAGAGACTTTTAACACTATTTCATTTCACATGTTCCAATAGATTTGAAAATTCTAAAGGGATCTAGAATTTCTTGTGCCATATTTGTGCTTTTAGTGTCTCTCACTAAATGGGTATGGGCTTGGATTTGAGTATGTTGAATTTTTACTGACTATAATTTCAATGATCTATTCAGTGTTATTTATGATTTCCTATATTAGATGATCTTATGTATTAGTACAGAGCCGCTGTGTAGCACAGTATAAAGTATTGGGTGTTGAGTCAGGAAAACTCATTTTCCTGAGTTCAGATCTGGTGTCACATACATATTAGCTGTGTGACCCTGGGCAAATCACTTAATCCTCAATTCCTCATGTGTTTAATGAATAAGAGAAGAGAATGGCAAACTACTCTATTATCTTTGCCAAGAAAACCTGAAATGAGGTCTTGAAGAGTCCACCTTGACTGAAATAACTGAACATCATCTATTAGTACATTTCTTAACTTATCTCCCTCTGTTCTCATTCTCTCTTCTCCTTTTTGTAATATTATTTCTATTATTTTGTAATATTATTTCTAGTTAATACTTTAGCTAAAGAAAGCATATCTGAGAGTGTACAGAAGTAATTTTACATTTATTTCTCAAGTTAAAAAGCTCCACTGGCTTAGAGATATTGCCTCTAAGATAAATAGAAACTCACTGTTTCTATTTATCTTATTCTATTTATTTATCTATTTGTTCTTATTCTATTTATTTATACCTTTCTTAATCTTGTTTTAGACTTTTTTGGGCATTGCTTCCTCCTGTATTCTTTCTTATATCAACTCGGTCTACCTAATCCATTGTTTCTAAATCTGATTTTTAAGCCTCTACAGGGTGATACCTCTAATGTGCTTTTCAAATTATTGCATTTCAAAATGTTTGTGGCAGCCCTGTTTGTAGTGGCCAGAAACTGGAAACTGAGTAGATGCCCATCAATTGGAGAAGGGCTGAATAAATTGTGGTATATGAATATTATGGAATATTATTGTTCTGTAAGAAATGACCAGCAGAATGATATCAGAGTGGCCTGGAGAGACTTACATGAACTGATGCTGAGTGAAATGAGCAGGACCAGGAGATCATTATCATTATAAACTTTCAACAACATTATTTGATGATCAATTCTGTTGGACGTGGCTCTCTTCAACAATGAGATGAACCAAATCAGTTCCAGTTGTTCAATAATGAAGAGAATCGGCTACACCCAGCCAAAGAACTATGGGAAATGAGTGTGGACCACAGCATAGCATTTCCACTCCTTTTATTGTTTGCTTGCATTTTTGTTTGCCTTCTCAGGTTTTTTATTTTTTTACTTTATTTCTAAATCTGATATCTCTTGTGCAGCAAGATAACTGTATAAATATGTATACATATATTGTATTTATCATATACTTTGACATATTTAACATGTATTGGTCTAACCTACATCTAGGGGAGGGGATGGAGAGGAGGGGAAAAGTTGGAATAGAAGGTTTTACAAAGGTCAATGCTGAAAAAATTACCCATGCATATATCTTGTAAATAAAAAGATGTAATAAAAAAATAAAAAACCCCAAAATATTGCATTTCATATATATGCAGAAAATGATGGTTATCTCCTACACATCATTTCCTAGCAAAATCTTATTTTCTTAAAAATGTTTAATAAAAAAAAATCTTCATTCCCATTGATAACCTCCCTCAAGTGGAAACTTATTTTTCCCCCCTTTTAACAAATAAATAACAGTCAGTTAAAAGCAAAGAAATTCAATCCTCATTTCTGAAAATGTACGTCTGAATCTGTATCTTTATGGTTATTTAGGGTATTCATTTTTTCTTCTGTGAGAGAATCAATGACATCAGGAATGTGATGGCTTGACTTGCAAGTGAATTGTATTTAAGTGAGGTAGAGCTGTTCAAAGCAATCAGCCTCTCTTTCCTCCAGTCAAAAACCAGGATGACTGGTGAATTGGTGACTGGTGAATGCCCAGGATGTAGTAGGAGTCTCAGGTCTTTCAGGTCTGTTTGTCTGAAGCATCCATGTGCTTGGGGAGACCTTCCAAATTTCTCTCCATTGATTGTTTTTTAATTTTCTTTTTCTTTTTCTTTACCATTGTTGTGATCACTATGTAAATTGTTGTCTGTTTCTTTGCTTATTTTTTATTTTATTATATTATTGCATTTTACTTTTTTATTTTACGTTATTGCATTTTGTCAATCTCTTCCCCACTCCCCAAATTTCCTATATCTAGCTCGGATTCAAGTAAAATTTAAAAGGTGCTTGTTCCCTTATATATTTACTTACTTATATATTAGCTAATATTAAATGGCAGTGATTTAAGGTTTGAAAAATGTTTTATATATAGATATTTATGCATATAAGCATATGCTAATGGGCATTTATACAAGTACGTATAAATAAATCTCATTAGATTATTCCCCTAAATCAGGAAAGATAGGAAGGAAATAAGCATGTATTGGTGTCTGCTGTGTGATAGGCAAGTACTGGGGATATAAATAAAAATAAAAAAGATATTGCTGCCATAAAGGAGCTTACTTTGTATTGGATACAACTGTACACAAAAGGTTGCTGAAAAGGATGGATAATCCTGAGGAAAATGAAGGCTAGCCAGCCTTGACCCTTCCAAAAAATGGAGGCTCCAGGAGGAACTCCACAAAGGGAGAAGGAGGTAAATATTCCATGGTGGTGATAAATTGTTTGAGATTGAGGGAGGTTCCAAGATGAACCAAAAATAAAGGGGAAATGATTTTCAAGCACTTACAGATTCATAATTGTTCATGACCTTTATCATAGTCGTTAGTGCTTCCAAGGTTCTTTTCCTCATGTTATTGAAGTCATCAGACACATTGTTCTCGTGGTTCTCCTCATTTATTCTCCAATGATTCCTGCAAGTCTTCCTAGGTTTTTTTTAATCTATCCCTTTCATAATTTCTTGTAGAATAGTAATATTCCATTACATTCAGATGTCAGATTTTTTTCCATTACATTCAGATTTTTTTTTTAGTCTCTTCTCTATTTATGAACACCAACTTTGTTTTCAATCCTTTACTATAGCTGCTAGATATATATTTATACACGTGCATTTAGGTATGTCCAAGAGTTTTATATCTGGATCAAAAGATTTGCACAGGTTAGTGACTTTTTGGGCATAATTCCAAATTGCCCTTCAGGATGGATGGACTATCCACTAAGTGAATTAGTATGCCTTTCCTACAGCCCTGCCAACATTTTCCTTTTATTCCATCTTTCCTGTTCATTCTGATAGTTGTGAGATGGAACTTCCCAAAGAATCATTTTAATGTTAATTTCTGTTATTATTATTGATTTATAGCATTTTTCATGTTTTATATTTCTTCTTCAGGATGTCTCTTCATGTTCTATTTTGGGGAATTCGTCTTGCTCATAAATATTTGTATCAATTCCTAATAAATTTTGGATAACATCTTTCTCAGAGAAATTTACCGCAAAGATTTTTCTTCCCAGTTTGACTGAAGCATAATGAATTTTATTTCTTAATCTCTCTAGATATATGAGAAAGCTTCCTAGTCAGGAAGATGACTTATTGCTGTAGCCAACATTATCCTTTTTCCTTAATTCTTTTCCTAATTTCTACTATACAGAATTCCATAGCAATATGTAAAAGTCCTTTTTATAATTGTAATTCATGGAAACTCCAAAAATAAATTGTTAATTTTGTTGAGGAACTGTACTTACAATAATTGAATTGTACAGTAGTCTGTGTCCAGCAAGAACTACGTCAAAACTAGTTTCTTTTTGGAGGTTTGGGCTTTATTCTGTTTTCAGATTATTTCTCTATATGGTGTGTAAACATCTCCCATAAGATTATATTTGATTATTGAATCATGGCAATGTAGGAGTGGTATCTATTTTATTATCTATGCTGGATTGTTGTTCTTTATGGTTGCAGAGAGGTTATTGCCTTCAAAGAAAGAGGAACTCCCTCATTAAGAAATCTTCAAAAGAGCCAAAATTTGGTACCTTTCCTTAAATAAGGGATCTCCCAGGGATGAGAAAAATTCGCGCTTCCGAGTTAGTCTCAGTTCACGATCTGGGCCATGTTGATTGCAAAAAAAAAAAAAAAAAAAAAAAAGATGACTCAAACTTATAAAGGAGAGTAGTGATGCTATTGGACATATCTTTATTGTGTATTGTTGTTCCGTACTTCCTGACCATGTTTTTGTTTTGTTTTTAAATCAGGAAACATATTATGAATTGCCCTTGATGTAACCACCATTCTGATATATCTTTTAAAGAAATTGTATTCTTTTAATCCCTTTCTTATTTGTATGAATCTCTTTTTCTTGGGCTTCTTATGCTAGGATTGCTTAAGGATAATTTAAATATTAAGATATAAGGACCAATAACAGATTTTTTAGACCTTTGGCACTAAGGAGTAGAATAAAAATGATATATAAAAGTGATACCTGTTTTATAAATCCTGGCAGATTGGTGGTTCTTAGAATCCCCCCGCTTTGACTTGCTTACCACCTCTAGGATAAAAGACCCAGTTTATGGGTTGTTGGTAGTATATGTTACAGCAAAATCCCCACTAACCTTTGGAAATCTTCCTGATTTAGCCTATTGCAATGATGAATGTAGAAGTGGTGGAGAGTAGATGATTCGATATAATTTTTAACTTTAGGAATTTTATACATATTTTAGTTATTTTTTAAAGAATTTTAATTGCATTTTATGGTCCATAAGTGTCTCATAAAACCAAACCTGAATCACTAGACTGGCCTGCATTAAGTCTGACCCAGATGTTTGACATAAACACCTGAAGGGTTCTTGGATTTGACCTTTAAAATGACAAAATTTTGAAAACCATAGAATGTACATAGACTCTGTGTGAAAAGCCAATATGACCCCCCATGGTTCCTTCAGACAACCAGGTAGATCTGAGAACCAAGAGAGAAGAAAATTACCTAGACCCTAGGCATGGGGTTAAGTTTTTAGCAGAAGGTAGATTGGCAAGGAATTTTTAGGATAACCTGGCAATTGAAAAAACAAAAGCACCCAACAGTGGTGTGAGTGAAGTTTCTGGACAAATGGAAGAATTTGGGAATCGTTCATTAAAGATACTGAGAAGAGCTGTTTATATGCAAACTCCAGTTCAGTTCATGCAGTGAATGAATGCTTATTAAATTGAGGAAGACTTCCTAGACAAAATGAATTTCTGGGACCCTTAGGACCTGAAGCCATATGGCAACAGGGGACAGATCCTTGTAAAACAGAGGTGCAATTCTAGACCTTCATTAGTATCATGAATTATATGGAGCCGTATTGCCACAGAGAAATGAGGTAGAATCTATAGCAATCCTGTTCCCCATTCCTCTCCCCTCAGATTTAAATTTCAAGGCAATTCATGAAGTCTAGAAGGCCATGTAGGTTTTTGTGAAGGTGAATCTCGATAAAACTGTTCCTGTAACGTAGCAATCCTGAATTTTTTCAGTCATTTCAGTTTTGTCCGACTCCCATTTGGGGTTTTCTTGGCAAAGATGCTGGAGTGTTTTTGCTATTTGCCCTGCTTATTTTATAGATAAAGAAGTTGAAATAAACAGGGATAATTAGGTTATCTTGGGTCACATAGCTAGTACCTACCTCAGGTGTGGATTTGAACTCAGGAAGAGTTCTTCCTGACTCAGTCAGTCCTGGCATTCTATCCACTGTGTCACCTATCTGCACCTGAATATGTCCTGAATACTTTTCCCTAATTTGGGATTTTTAAAAAAGGAATATAACCACTAATTTTCATCCCCCCCCCCCCCAATTTTTGCTTATGTGAATGGGAATACTATTAGGAAACCCAACTGACTTTTCATATATATATATATATATATATATATATTCCTGATGCCACAATTGGATAATTTGCTGTTTTCTAGCATTGCACTTGGCAGAGAGTAGATTTTTAATAAATACTTGTTTTGGTGATTATTATATCACAAGATCTATAGACAAAGTAAGCTTTATCTGTCACTCAGTGGTTCATTCCTTCATGCCATTGTTACATTAGCATTCTATTGATAGAGAGCTGTTTGCCTTGTTTTCCCCTCTCACCTTTAGCCTGGATCTATGCTGGGTTTAAAATGTGCTTAAAAACTAAGTTTGGATCATACCTATGTCAATGGATAAATTCCTGGTGTGATATCCAAACATTATTATAATCTGACTGATTGCCATGCTCAGTGTGAACACAGACTCCTAGCTAAAAATATATTTACATTCGGTAGTAGCCAGAGAATTTCTCTTGGTAGTTGTTGCTAATGGAATCTTACAATTAAAAAAAAAAAAGTTTGCCTTTAATGTAACACATAATAATTTTTGTATTATATTTTTGGAATGGCTGTTATTTGGTTTGCATGTTCCTTTAAAAAAAATCATTGATAGTATCAAGTGAAGAATAAGAATCGTCTGGCCACAAAATTGTATGAGCAATGTCAATGTGAAGAATATAGTTAAAAAATACTGCCTTTGCCATTGTTGTATGACCTATGTATATTGTGCTATTGGAGTTTTATGCTTTTTTTTTTAAGCTTATTTTGTAACATTACTATGTACTTGTTTTTACAAGGAGTTGAACAAAAGTTTTAGTAGGCTTTATTAGCAAGAGAATCACAGGATGGTTTTTGCAAAGAAATCCTTTAAATTCTGTCCAAGAATATGAAGAAACATAACAGCAAAATTTTAATAGGTCCACAGACTTATAGATTGTCAGAAGTCTTAAAGCTTGTTTGGACAATTTTTGTAATTTTATAAATTATTCTGATTATCCTCAATTTACTCTTTATCAGTTCAAAGAAGTCTTCCTAGATTTCTCTGAAACTGACCCATTCAAATGAAATGAATTTTAAATATAACTTAATACAGGTTCATAATCAATTTAATTTGAATGGATTACATTTTTGAACTGAATGCATTGATAAAAAAAAAATAGAACAGTATTTCTTTAATCCTTTTTTGGGGGAGGCAATCAGGGTTGTGATTTGTCCAAGGTCACACAGCTAGTAAGTGTCTGAGATCATATTTGAACTCGGGTCTTCTGGACTCCAAGTCTGACTAAAATCTACAGCCCCATTTAGCCACCCCTAGAATGGTATTTGTAAGGTCAGAATTTTACTGATCTTTAGTTACATATCTCTTAGGAGAAAAACCCTAAAGTATTGATAATGGTATTATCTTTGGAAGAAAAGTTAAAAGTACTACCACTTAAAAAGATTCTTGGCAAATTCAAATAGCTTCTCTGAGGCAATGAGAATCCTTTGAAGGATGCATAATGTGGTCTAATAGTTATTCTCTTCCATGATTATAGCAGAACTAGAAAGATCTTTTTATGTGGAAGTTTATTTTGAGTTGAGCTTCTGTAGTATACTCTGTACCTTCAGAAGTTGCCTAATGATTTTTAAAGTCTTTTAAAATGTTATTGGTGCTTTTTTTTTTTTTTTTAAATCATCAGAGTTACTTCTCAGTGACTCCTTCCAAGTATGAATACTCCCTTATAACAAATGAGTACAGCCAAGCAAAACAAATCAATACCTTGGCCATGTTTGAAAATGTATGTCTCATTCCTTACCAACCTAATGACTTTTAAATGAAATGTATGAACTGAATTCTTTTGGTTATGCAAAGTACATAGGGACTGCAGAGAGGAGGATTGTATGAATTATTAATGTCGTGGAATACAAATTTAGAAAACAGGTATAAAATTAGAATCTTGAATTTTCAACTGTAATTTTCTTTGCTTAGTGCAGTCCTTATATATTTGTCCTTGTGAAGATGTCAAATAATGTCATTCCCTTTCAAAACAAAATTAAAGCTTTTTTTTTTTTTTTTTGAACCCCTAAAGAGAGGAAGAATCCTCAAGAAAAATCCTTGATGGAACATTTCACTTTCTTTTGGCATATTTTTAGTGCTAGGCATTATTATTTTTCTTTAAGTTTCTTTTAGCCTGGTTTTGAACTAATTTTCCATTTCATTCTTGTTTCTACCTGAAAGATTTTCTTTGTGTTCTCCCATATCTGTTTTTACCATCTGCAACACTTTTCATTATGTCATTGCTGTATATGCCTCATGAGTATGTGTGATGCAGTGTTTGTGAAAGGGAACTGATAAGACTGAAGATAACTTGACTTTTTAACTTAGGGAGAGTAGAATGTGAGGAAACATGTTCCTTGTTCAACGCAAGTATTCTGTGAGATTAGTTTTCATTGAGATTTTATGAGGCTTCAGTGGTGAGTTTCTCTGAGAAAAAAAGTCACTGTTTTTAAAAAATTTCCAAATTTTATAAAAGCATCTCACCATTTGAACATTTGTGGATATATAGGTGTCACAGTGGATTGTGACACCTTCAAACCTGAAGCCAGATTCTAAGTTGAAAGCCACTCAGATTGATAATAGCTATGTGACTCTGGGCAAGTCACCTGCCCTTGTTTTTTTTCAAATCATAATCTTTAAAATGAATTAAAGAAGGAATTTTAGTGTCTTTTAGTGACTCCCAAATGGACTCATGAAGAGTAGTGGCTGAATTAAGATGTTTTTTGGATTTTTTCCCCCCAAACTCAATATTCCTTGTGTACATGGTTGTTTCCTTTTCTCACACCCTATTATATTATTAGCTCTTTGAGGACAGAGGCCCTCTCTTTCCCATTCTTTTGATCCCTAGTACTTAATACAGTGACCAACCAATTTAACACATTGTAGGTTGTTTATTGAGTTGACTACATAGAGAATGACTTTTTTCTTACATTTGATTCTATTTAAGATTGTTTCTATTTGTAACACTTTGTAGTACAATTATTTTTATATAAGTTAGACTTTATTTGGATTTATTCTAAAAAAAATAATATGATCTTATTGGAGAATACCTTTTTCCTCTAATTTCAAAACACTTTGAGATTTATATTAACAAGGTTTTAGAATCAATGTTGTTATACAATTCATTGATTTACTTTGCTATCATTTCTCTAAAACAGATATGTTTCTATCAGTTTTTTTTTTTTTTTTTTTTTTTTTTTCTTTTCTTTCAGCCCATGGAAGTTATTTAGAAGAAACAGGTTTTTCTCAGTTTTGTTGATGATTTCGTTTCTTTCCTCTCTTAGATCAGTAGAGTTGTGAGGAAAGATCTTTCCTTTTAAGACCTAAATACCTAAGCAAGGCAAAAATAAACTATCCTTCTGATGTAATGATTATATAAAACTTGACCTTGTTTATTGCAGAGCTTTTAAAATGAAATTTCAGCGCCTTTATATTCACATTCCATATTCAGTACTATACTTTGCTATCATGTGAATAGGGATAAATATTTTTCTCTTCCTTAAATAACTCAGTGTCTCCTCTGTTTTTCATTGATAAGCATTAATAAATAGGAACACTATCCTCTTAGTACCTTGTATGTTACCAAAAACAGGTAAGCATCTCATGAAAAGAAGCAGTTTGTGATTAACAGGTATTTTAAATAAAAGTCTAATTGATGTTTTCTTTCCTTTAACTGAAAACTTTTTAAAACATGGAAAAGTATTTAAGGAACACCTCTGATATAATGGGTCATCTGACAATGCATGCAACAATTCATGCTAATTGGTTCCATGACTTTGTCAAAAAAGAGTGATGAATGTTTCTTATCTTTTCTGGAAACATTGTTTTTTAAATAAATTGTTCAATTTACATTTTAAAAAACTGTCATTGCTTTTTATATATTATTCTAGATATATTTATTTTTGCATTCGTTCATGTAAATCAATGCAAAAATAGATATATCTATAACAATAATTCCTTTTTTTCACCATTTCTTACTCTCCATTTTCATTATACTTTATAAATACAGCACACTTTTTTCAGCAATTTCTCCATTGATGGTCATATACCTTATTTCAGTTCCTACTACAAAAATGCTGCTATGAATATTTAGATATTTTGTGTTTCTTCCTTTCATCTGCCCATCTATCTCTCAGTTCCCTTATCATTGATCTTGGTACTATGATGGGATCTCTAGATTGAAGGGAGTGACTAGTTTACTTATACAATGCCAAATTGCTTTCTGGAACAGTTGGGACAATTTATATCTTCTTCAACACCATGTTGACACATTTTTCTACAACTCTAATTTTCAGGGTTTGGGGCAAAACTGCAGTGTTATTTCAATTTGAATAACTCCTAGGTTCATTTTTTACTTATTAAAGAGGTGCTGATTTTGTCATTGTTGATACTCACTCTGCTGATGCCCTTCATAGGCACTCTAACCTAGCCAAGCAGCTGACCTTCTGTTCTGTCTGAAAAATTCATTGCTATGTGACTAAGTTGGTTATTAGCCTCTTTGAAGTGAGCTGGGCTTGTCCTTGGACTACAAGCATCACCAGGCCCATAATACTGCCTTTTCAGACTGCTAAGACCTGACAGAACCTGAGCTGCGCTGCCATTACCTTCGAAAAACCAGGCTTGCTTCCAGTTGATATGAGGCATTGTAAGACTTTTTTTTTTTTAATTTAAAATTTTAATAACATTCAGAATGAGGTATATGAATATGTAAATGGATAAGTTTCCCTGGATAGAATTCAACTTGTGGAACAGACAGGTGACATGTGGTGCCTGGGGAAAGTGAGGTCTATTCTCCAAGGGGAAAAAGAATTGACAAATTTTGGGATTCAGGTTAGTTAGTATCTCTCTAAATTGGGTGGGTGGGTGTGGGTGGTATTGCCTTCTGACTATGAAAGATGCCAATTCTTTTTTGTTGACATTTTAAGTGTAAAGCAATTATAATAATAATCCTTTCAGAACAAGAAATGTTCTTTTCCTTGAGATTTTTTTCTCATTACAAGTTAAAAAGATTTTTTTCCCCAAATAGTGATCCCTATTTAATTTTTGATTTTTTTTTTTCCAGATTAGCGTTTTACTCACAGATTTTGATTACGTGTAGCTTTAACAATACCCAAATATACTTTCTTTCCTTGTGTTTACAATATGCTTAGGGAAAACTAGTTTGAACAAGAATAAATTAATGTAAAAACCAGAACACGTAATTGTGATGTGGAATATTCAACTTAAATGTCAAAAGACAAGTGAGAATCATTTTAACAATGAAATAGCTACTGGAAAGCAATATTTTAAAAAGTATTGATATGTGTGAAAATATTTTTCGTATAAATGTTCATTAGAATGTTGGCATAAGTTCTGCCATGCATGTTAATTAGAATTGATTCACAAAGCTGGAAATCTTTGTTTCTTCTCTCAACAGCATATTTCCATAGAGCAACTGCTCTTGTGCAATTCTTTAATAATTTTAAACTAAAATTATTTGACAGCTGTGCTTCCTAAAAGGTTTTTTTTTTTCATAGTGAAGAGGTGATAGACATTGTAGTAATACTGATCTCCAAAATAACAACAATGATAATAATGTCCAATAGGACATTATAATGCTTTATAAAACATTTTAAGATTTTCTCAAAAACATTTTCCTTGCATCAGTTCTGTGAGATAGATGGGGTAGATATTACTGTCTACTTTTTACAGTTGAAGAATTGGAGGCACTGAGAAGTTAGGTGACTTATCCAGTTTTTTGCTGTGAGCTTATTTCTTACAGAAAGTCTGTTCTTTTATATCCCCTTTATATCTCTCTCTAGGACAAAATAGCTAATGTCCCCAGTACTAAAGACCAAACATTTAATATGGGCATTGCTCTCTTGGATTTCTCTTGGTGCTTAAGACTAGTATATTTCAGATTGTGTATTAAATAGATGAACATTGACATAGCTAGAATTAAGCACTATAGACCCAATATCAGATTTAGTTTGTATCCAAACCTTTTCAATTAATTCAGATACATGGTTTGAGATATATTCAATTGTTTCATGCTAGGATTACTGCTAACATGTAATATTAGCCTCCCTCAGGGAAAGGGTGGTGGAAGGAAAGAGAAGGGATGAGGGGGTTGGGGGACAAACCAAACCAATAGCTGTCAGTGCAAATAAGGCTGTTTCTTATTTGTAATATGAGATGTTTGTTTCTGAACTAGAATTTAGGTATAAACAAATAAGAAATTGATGACATGATTGTTTTTATTTTAAAGTTTTTCTTTTAGCATCTTTAAAATTATATTCTTTTTTGGTTTTGATATTTAGAATGTATTTCATTTTTACTAAGATACAGCTTTTATTTTCATTTCTACAAATGCTGCTAACATTTTCATTTTATTTTCATTTCTCCAAACACTGCTCTTTTTTTACTGTCTCCTTTTTATTCTTCCTATAGCCTTTCCCTCCTCTTTTGTCACCATTAAAAATATAGAGCTCAGCTTTATTTATATTATAAATATGATTCTTGCCAGGATTAGAATTCACATCCTTTGAGATTGTGGTCTTTGTTTAATATGCAGTCATCCACTTGGTATGTCATGGAAGAAATGTACATTCCTGAAATGTCTCCTCCTAATTAGTTTTTCTGCCAAACTCAAGCTTATAAAATGATTGTAATTTTGGGCTATATCCTATTAGCATTTTATCTTCATGACTAATTTTCTATTTTTTTACAGAAAACAATGGGTCTTAAGGTAAATGTGTACTTGCAATAAAACCTTAGGTATTTGTGAAATGATTACAGAAAGTTGACAGTTGTCTAGTGTACTTTCTATAAAAAAAGATATTTGCAAGTACCACTTCATTTTTATAATTAATGGACAGGGCTGGAATTTTAGGGAATACAGAATTGTGTATATGTTAAAACACCACTCTTATTTGACTTTATGATGATTTTGTAGTTCTGTATAAATGTACCATGAATTCTGGAAGTTCATGGCCCTTTGGATTAGAGAAATAATACTGTGAAGACTGGGTTTAGTAATCACACAGTACTGTGAAAAAACAGTTAAAGGTTTTGACCTGGGAGCTATCTGAATATTTTGTTTTTTTTCTCTAATTACTAATTGTATTCCCTTCAGCAAGTCACATTTCTTTGAATCTTTGCTTCCTTATGTGTGTTAGATCTGCAAGAATTGACTGGTACCCTGAGATTAAAATGTAATTGGGAAATATTTAAGAAAATAAATAAAAATACAATAAAACATAGATAACATTACATTTCAAAACTAAGTCAGTATGTGGCCAGCAGGGATCCTTATGTATGGATCAGTGGCCCTTTGACCCCAGCATAATTAGATAACCTGCAGTTTAGAGTAGCCTATAAGCTCTCTACTTTTCCCAATGGTAACAATAACTGACAATTCCACCTCTTGCCCCAATTCCTTGGAAACCATATCATGCTGGCAATATTATTCCTTCTTATTCTGATCTCAGTATGAGGCAGGTAAAACTGATTCACTGGAACCTTCCCTTGAAGGAGGAAGTGGATGTGTTGTATTAAAAAGAAGTCAACAAAGCAAGTAATTAAATAGAGTACAAGTATTTCCTTGCTTAACCCCAGTTCACCTTAATGGAATCCTGAACTTAAACGCTTTCATCTGGTAAAGCATAATAGGAAGTCTCAGAAAATACTTCTCTACCTTCTGCAAGATCAGCAGACTTGTGGCCCCAGTACATATTCTACATATTTTATTTTACTTTGCGTCAATTCACATGGACTTCCTATGTTCCTTTGAATCAATGTTTTTCATTTCACAGGGTACAGTAGTATTCCATTTCATTCACATATCGTAGTTTGTTTTGCTATGCTGCACTCCATGGCCATCTACTGTTTCTAGTTCTAGAATGATACCATGAAAAGCACTGTAAGGAATAACATAGTGGGTATGAGATTATTGTCTTTTTTTTTTTTTAAATTTTTTTTGACTATTCTGTCTTTGAACTGCTTTTAAGTATATACTTAGTAGTGAGAATAATTTTGCTATTTTTAAAAATTTTTTTATTTTTATTTTTTTATTTAATAGCCTTTTATTTACAGGATATATGCATGGGTAACTTTACAGCATTAACAATTGCCAAACCTCTTGTTCCAATTTTTCACCTTTTACTCCCCCACCCCCTCCCCTAGATGGCAGGATGACCAGTAGATGTTAAATATATTAAAATATAAATTAGATACACAATAAGTATACATGACCAAAACGTTATTTTGCTGTACAAAAAGAATCAGACTCTGAAATATTGTACAATTAGCTTGTGAAGGAAATCAAAAATGCAGGTGTGCATAAATATAGGGATTGGGAATTCAATGTAATGGTTTTTAGTCATCTCCCAGAGTTCTTTCTCTGGGCGTAGCTGGTTCAGTTCATTACTGCTCCATTGGAAATGATTTGGTTGATCTCGTTGCTGAGGATGGCCTGGTCCATCGGAACTGGTCATCATATAGTATTGTTGTTGAAGTATATAATGATCTCCTGGTCCTGCTCATTTCACTCAGCATCAGTTCGTGTAAGTCTCTCCAGGTCTTTCTGAAATCATCCTGTTGGTCATTTCTTACAAAACAGTAATATTCCATAATATTCATATACCACAATTTATTCAGCCATTCTCCAACTGATGGACATCCATTCAGTTTCCAGTTTTTAGCCACTACAAAAAGGGCTGCTACAAACATTCGTGCACATACAGGTCCCTTTCCCTTCTTTATAATCTCTTTGGGATATAAGCCCAGTAGTAACACTGCTGGATCAAAGGGTATGCACAATTTGATAACTTTTTGAGCATAGTTCCAAACTACTCTCCAAAATGGTTGGATTCGTTCACAACTCCACCAACAATGCATCAATGTCCCAGTTTTCCCACATCCCCTCCAACAATCATCATTATGTTTTCCTGTCATCTTAGCCAATCTGACAGGTGTGTAGTGGTATCTTAGAGTTGTCTTAATTTGCATTTCTCTGATTAATAATGACTTGGAGCATCTTTTCATATGACTAGAAATAGTTTCAATTTCTTCATCTGAGAATTGTCTGTTCATATCCTTTGACCATTTTTCAATTGGAGAATGGCTTGATTTTTTATAAATTAGAGTTAATTCTCTATATATTTTGGAAATGAGGCCTTTATCAGAACCTCTGACTGTAAAAATATTTTCCCAGTTTATTGCTTCCCTTCTAATCTTGTCTGCATTAGTTTTGTTTGTACAAAAACTTTTCAGTTTGGTATAATCGAAATTTTCTATTTTGTGATCAGTAATGATCTCTAGTTCTTCTTTGGTCATAAAGACCTTCCCCTTCCACAGGTCTGAGATAATTTTGCTATTTTAAAAATGCACAATTGCAAATTACTTTTCACAATTTTTGCACCATTTCATTATGTGTATTTGTGTGTAATCTTACTTATTTAAGTGTTGTTAAGTTATTTTTAAGAAACAAAAACTGAAATTGTTCAAGGTCTAAGACTTTGGTTTTGTAAAAGCTTTAAGAGATTGTTATCTCTGTGGTAGTTGGGACTACTTCTATGTCAAAATTTGTAGGTCCATAAGAGTATTTTATGATTGATATTTTTTATTATGTAGCTTAATTTTCATTTTGATCTATAATGTTAAAAATATTTTGAATAATGTTTTAAAAAGTTAGTTTTAAAATTTATTATTTCAAGTCTTGTTTTATTTTATGATATGATTTTATTATGCTGCGTGGCAAAAATGTTAAAGCTCCCTTGCTTTTTAAGTGAATGTCAATGAGAAGATTCATTTGCTAGTATGCTAATATGGGACCCTGTTGCAGGTTTTATAGGTCTATGTATGGTTTATATCATTTTACTAAATAAAATTTTGTATTTTTTTTTTTTTTTGTGAAGGAGACAAGCTCAAATAAACAGACAAATAGAATTAGAGACAGTGCCTAAATGATAAATTTGTAAATTGTTTTACATTGTTGTAGAATTATACCAAGGGAACACAGAGCAAAAGTGAAGTGAAGTGAGGTGTTATTAAGTTAAGATAGAAAGAACAAGTTTAAAAGCTCTTTTCCAGAAAGTGTTTGTTGTAAACATCATGAATTTCTTTGACACAAAGTAATGTCTTTTCAGGTCCCTTCTTTATAAGGAAAATGTATACTGCAATGTAAACACTTTTCCAACACAATTATATATAAGCATTCTCCTGAGCATTCAGGAAATGTTCCTTTCTTACCAAAACAACAAAAAAAGACAAAAAAAACCCTAACCCCTAAACAAACTATGCTTTTCCAAGGGATTTAGAGTACTTAAGGTTACAATGGAGATTAATGTTTCATATCACTTAAATTATGAAACCTTCAAGACAGGCTTAGAATAGTGTATAGAGAGCTAGCTCTAGATAACCTGAATTCAAGACCCATACTGCCTTATGTCACCTCTCATATGGTTGCTTAGTCTCTTGTAGATTTGAGATAACTCTTTACTACTGAAATTAATAGAACATTCGTCTGTATAACTGAAACAATTTTTCTCACATGTAGTTTCAGTATTGCTTGGCAGTCTTTCTCTCTGCCATTATCCTCCCCCGCCCTGTTCAGGGGAAATCAAAAAAGACTGAATTGCCCTCCAATACTGGTCTAAGTGATGCATTCACTCGTCAGGTCTTTTTTTGTGGCAAAGAACCAGAAAATGAGTGAATGCCCATCAGCTGAAGAATGGCTGAATAAGTTTATGGCATATGAAAATAGAAATATTATTGTTCTATAAAATGATGATTTTAGAAAGGCCTGGAAAGCTTTATACGAACTGATGCTGAGCAAAACAAGCAGAACAAGGAATATATTTTGCATAGTAAAAATAAGATTGTGTGAAGATCAACTAGGGAAAATTTGTTTCTTCTCCGTTGTTCAGTTATCCTGGGCAATCTCAATAAAGTTTGGATAGAAAATGCCATCTTCTTCAAGAGAGAAAACTATGGAGACTGAATGGAAATCAACACATGCTATGTTTACTTTTTTTTTTTCCCATGAATTTTCCCTTTTATTTTGATTTTTCTTTTCCAATATTATTCATAAAAGAAATTTATTAAATTATAACTAGAAGAATAATAAAACAATATAAAAAAGAAAGAAGAAAAAACAATCTGAAAAGGAGAAATTGAAATGAGCACCATTTGATAAGTCCCTAAGGTAGCTTAGTAGGCATCCTGGAAATAATAATGAATCTGGATTTAGAGTTAGAAGGAATCATTTAGGTCAACTGCCTCCTTTCACTGATATGAAATGAGTCCAAAGGAAGTATATGACTTACCTTGCTAGTAAGTGTCTGAGTCAGAATTAGAACCCAAAGTTTCCTGACTTAAAGTTTGAGTTGTCTACTAAACCATTCTGGTCTCTTGAGCATATCCTTATTAGTTAACCTTGTTTCTGACAAGGTTCTATGTTTCTATGTGTGGAGAAAATCCATTTCTAAGCCCTCTGGACCTTATAATCTTTTTATGAAGGTATTATTTAATGAAGCTATTTACAAAGTGTTTCTGGAAAGAGTTAATCCTCTTTCTTGCTTTACATTGCTGAGAAAAATCCTGTTTTCCTAATCCTATGAATGTTCAGTTATAGGCTAAAAAGAGCTTCATTTTTTCTCTTTCCCATTGATTTATGGGAAGTTATGGATAACTTTTGGTAGTGTTGAATGCTGTGGGTTTTAGTAACACATTACTAGAAATGAAATTCAGTAGTGTCTTAACCTCTATTCTTAATTAATCAACAAGTACTTACTAAGCACCCATTATGTGTCAGGTACTATGTTGTTGTCACAAGGGTTACATAGAAATGAAACTGGTCCTGATCTTTTTTTTTTTTTTTTTTTTTTTTTTAATGAAGAATTGTCATTTTTATTATATTAGGTCAATCTACTCATAAGCAATTAATATTTTTCCAGTTGTTTAGATATGATCTTATTTATATGAGAAGTGTTTAGATTTGGGGTTTGTTTTTGACAGGTAAACACCAAAATATCTTATTTTGTCCATAGTTATTTTATTTTATTTTTTTTAGCCTTAATTTTCTCCTTTTTTTTTTTTTTTTTTTTTTAATTTAATAGCCTTTTATTTACAGGATATATGCATGGGTAACTTTACAGCATTAACAATTGCCAAACCTCTTGTTCCATTTTTTCACCTCTTACCCCCCACCCTCTCCCCCAGATGGAAGGATGACCAGTAGATGTTAAGTACATTAAAATATAAATTAGATACACAATAAGTATACATGAACTGGTCCTGATCTTGAAGGATCTTATTTTGTATTGGTTAGTAGGTACATGACTTAGCAAATCCTTGTCCATATATGGAATTTGCATAAGATTTTTTTTTTTAAAGTATGTGTACATATTGAGTATCAGGAAAGGCTAAAGCTTTTCCTGACATGAGGGAGTGAGGTATGTTCTTCATACGTGTCTGTGTACTGCAAAAGCATGTATCCCAAGGGAATTATAGTCAGCATGAGAATAAGAAATATGGAAGCTTGGAAGGTGTTGCTTGATTGGAGTTTTGAAGGAAACAAGGGATTCCAAGAGGGAGAGATGAGGAGAGAACACATTCCCGGCATTGAGTATATAGTCAGGACAAAGCCACTGAGGTAGGAGATTGAGTGCTAAAAACTTAATGTGAAGTAAAAGTGTCATGAAGTAAGAAAAAAATACAATAGCCATGACAAAAAAATTAGTGCCTGTCATTTGGGGAATGGCTGAATAAAGTGTGGTATATGATTGTGAAGGAATACTAATGTGCTATAAGAAATGATGAGCTCTCAATTGTTTTAAAAAAAAAAATGAATATAGACCTACAGGAAATAATGAAGAGTAAAATGAGAACAAAGAATGTTATTTATAGTAACAGCAGTATTATTTTAAGAACACCTTTGAATGACTAAGTAATTTGTCTACATATCACATCAACTGCAAAGGATTTAGGATAGAAGATGCTAGATTCATTTATATATATATATATATATATATAAATATAAAATGGTTTTTATACGTGTATAGATAGAAGAGGTAGAAGATAAAAAGGAAAAAATGATATAACTATTAAATAGAAATATTAAATAGCAAGTTGTTCACAATAGATTTGCAGTTTCAAAGTTCAGAATGAAATAAATACAATTAAAAATAACTTGTGACAAAAGATTCTTGGATTTTTTTTTTTTCAAAAACTCATTTATTTGCCTATATAAAACAGAGAAGTAACATGTCTTAACAGATAGAAAACAACTTAAGAAGTTTAGTTTAATTCTAACTTAAACTGACTATGTGGTCTTGGGAAAATAATTTAATCTCTTGGTGACCTAGGCAACTCTATAAGACTGAGTTACCTTTTGCATTAACTGAAGATTTGGACTTCTAATAGATTTGGACATTTAATAATTTAAGAATTTAAAGAAATTAAAAAAGGGGGGGAATAAAGCATTATATAAAAGCTTTAGTATAAAATAATTAAGACATGGTCTCAATTTTCAGATGAAGAAAGAGAAAATATTTTTAGTCATATGAAAAGATGCTCTAAATCACTATTGATCAGAGAATTTGCATATGTCTCTGACAACACTGAGATACCACTACACACCTCTCAGAATGGCTCAGATGACAGGAAAAGATAATGCTGAATGTTGGAGGGCATGTGGAAAAACTGAGACACTGATACATTGTTGATGGAATTGTGAACAGATCCAATCATTCTGGGGAGTAATTTGGAACTCTGCTCAAAGTTATCAAACTGTGCATATTCTTTGATCCAGCAATGTTTCTACTGAGAACTTAAAGGAGGAAAAGGGACCTGTATGTGCAAAAATGTTTATGGCAGCCCTTTGTATAGTGGCAAGAAAGTGGAAACTGAATGGATGCTCACCAACTGGAGAATGGCTGAATAAATTGTGATATATGAATGTTCTGGAATATTATTGTTCTGTAAGAAATGACCATTAGGATGGTTTCAGAAAGGGCTGGAGAGGCCCTGATACTGAGTGAAATGAGCAGAACCAGGAGATCATTATACACGGCAACCACAAGACTAAACAATGATCAATTCTGATGGACGTGGCTCTCATCAACAATGAGGTGATTTAGATCAGTTCCAATGATCTTTTTTGATGAAGAGAGCCATCTATATGCAGAGAGACGGCTGTGGGAACTGAGTATGGTTTTCAACATAGCATTTTCACTCTTTTTGTTATTTGCTTGTATTTTATTTTGCTTTACTTTTTCTCTTGTGCTGCATGATAATTGTATAAATATGTATGCATATATTGGATTTAATATATATTTCTACCATGTTTAACATGTATTGGATTACTTGCCATCTAGGATAGAGTGTGAGGGGAGGGGGTAGAAATTGGAACACAGGATTTTGCAAGGACTAATGTTGAAGAATTGTCCACATGCATGTTTTGAAAAATAAAAATCTTTAATGAAAAAAAAAAGATATGGTGTCCTTTCCTCATGTAGCTTTTATAGTCTGTGTAACTGTGGCAGGGGGATTGACTTATAATTTTTATATTGACATTAGTTTTATGTAGAAATTAACTTTTTAACTGAATTATCTTTTGCTCATTGTTTCAGTGACTTCGGTTTTTCCTTTGGAATTTTCTTTTACAGAGTTCTGAGAATTTGCATATATTATTTAATTTTCCAACTTGGAATGTTCATAAACACTGGATATTGTTTGCATCATGATTCTTCTTGAAATGAACCTTTAATATTTGTACTGGAAATATTTGTGATAAAGTATAAATAAAGACAGGAAAAGGGGTTTTCTGTCTTGTGGATACTTTTATGTAGTGCTCAGATATGCTTTCAATCAATTGCAGTCCCAGTTGAACTTTTGTAGTATATATGAGTTTTATGTTACCAGTAATAAGTAATGACATTTCATACATGCAGCCTTATAGAAGTAGAGTTTTCATACATGAGCATATTATTTATTCTCATGTTGACTGTAATTCCCTTGGGACACATATTTCTGTAGAATATATATTTTTATGAAGAGCATTCCTAGCTTCAATTTATTCTCATATAATATGATTCCATTTTTATCCTGGTTAGCTTTTTTTGTAATTACTTTCCAACTTAACAAAATCTTTCCTAAAAGACCTGGTTATATTCTGTTAACTTTCTCTTGACTTAAACAGAAAAAGTATGGCAGTTATCAGCTCTCATTATTCTTAAAAGCCTTTAGTGCACTGCAATTTTCCTTAGTTATTTTAGCTGCTACAAAGTGGAAATATTGAGCTCGAGGGGCATCATAAATCTCAATTTTTTTAAAAAATGAACTGCTATTTACCCTTGAATTTTACTTGTGAAGTTTTTTTTTTTAATGCAAATTTCAACCCAATTAAAATTTTGATCCAATTGTAAAAGACTTTACATGTTTTCTTTTCATACTTTAGATAAGGTCCAAATGTTTTAGACCACAATTCAACAAACGACAGCCCTTCTTTATAGTGCTTGCCACCTAAGAATGCTTTTTATATCTTTAAATACGATGAAACTTTATTTTAAAATGTAAAAATCATTCTTACCTTGGAGCTATATAGATTTAGAATTTGTGTTCAGATTTGGCCTAGGGGCTTTTCTAGGCTATTAAAATTGTTTTGGTTCTTTGCCATCTTTTTGAATGTTAGCTGTCTTTTACCTACTTTTGTGCAAATCTCCTTATTAATGCTCTTTCTTAAATTGTTGGAGACCAGAATCATATAGTCTTGAGAGGATTGAGAAATGGCTGGCTTGAGTGGTCTCCCTAAATTGTGTTTCTAGGAGGTCCTGTTGACTCATAGGGAGACATCTCAAGGGGCAGAGAATACTAATACAATGTAGAATCCAGGCTTTAGGTGAGGACCTGGAGCTTCTTAGATTATTTTTGCTATATAGCCTGGAGGAAGAAATGACTTCCTGCTTCAATTGATTGTAATGCCTTCATATGGAAGTAGCGTTTGACTTTTTCCTGCTTTATTATAGACAACAGAACTAAGAACAATGGTTTGAAGTTAGATAGGGACAAATTTCAGCTCAATATAATGGGAAAAAAAAGTAAAAATTACAGTGTTTCATAAGTGCAGTGGGGTTGCCTCGAGGCAATGAGTCTTCCATCTCTGGATTCCAAGTATAGGTTAGATAACCACTATACAAGACTGCTGTGAATATGATTCCTTTGTAGGTATGGACTGGATTCTATGACCTCTGAATCAATATGACTAACCTGAATAATAAATAATACTAACCTGAAATTTCGCTTGGTTATAGAATATAAATCACTTTTGTTCTGAAGGGGGGAAAGTTTTACAATATGACTAACTTTTGAGTATTTATCAATGGAATATTAACAAAGGATTCTTGAATTCTTCAGTGAGACATAATTTTATTAGTCCCTCTCCACTGATGCAAATTTAAGCCCCTCTAATAATTTAGTAGTTCTTTTTTAATGGGTTGTTGTTTTAAAAATTTTTTTTTTTCTGTAGCAAAACTATTGTATCTCAAATCTTAACTCCTTTGGTCTTTAGCTCCCTTGCTTGAAGCTTTTATAGTTAAGAGAAGGTTGCTACTGGAGCTTATTCTTTATTGACTGATTTCAAGTATTCAATTTTGCTTCCCTGCCAACACAAGACATTGTAGCAAGAACTTTTGTGGTGGGCAACCAATTAACTCTTTTGCTCTGCTTTTAGTCAAGTAATGAACATTTATTAACCATCTTTTATGTGATACGTGTTATGCAATACAATAAAATAACTGATATTTTCTTTTGTCAGGGAGCTATATATGAGATAAATTGGGATTAGGAATGAGTTCTCTTGGCAGATAGGATTTTTAAATTGTGATTTGATGGAAGCTGGGAAGTAATAGATAAGGATCAAGAATATTGTAAGCATAGGGGACCAATGAAAATGCCCGGAGAAGGTAGTGACCCTGGATCAGAGAATTCATGGAAGGGGAAGGGAGGAAAGTGTAAGAAGATTCTTAGCAGCAGATTCTTGAACTATTTGTTGGTAAAACAGTTGAGTGAATAACTATATAATAAATATGTTGTAATTATTATATTACATTGTTTTATATATAATATAATGTATTGTATCATATTATATATTGTATTATATATATAAAACAATGTAATATAATAATTACAATATATTAAGAAAACTGAATAATGCTTATAGAAGATATATCACATGTTAATTGGCAATTGAGGCAATTTTCAAGGGAAAATTTATATCAATTGACACCTTTATCTAACAATTTCATAAATCACCAAAAGACGGGCAATAAAATAGTAGGTCATGCAAAAGGGTTAGTTGAAAAATGGCTGGGATAGCTTCTTGTACCAATATGAGAGTCCTCTGCTTTCTGATGAGCATGTAAGCCTGGATAGCAGCAATAGGAGCAAAGATAAGATTTTTGGTCGTGTGAGTCACTTCTCTTTGCAAAGTTTTGTGGTTGTGGGGATGCTGGGGACGCAGAGTGCTTTGTCCTCAGCCTCTGATGATTGCTAGCCTCAGCTTGCCCAGGGCATATATGATTAAGGGATAACTACATGTTGGCAATGTTTTAGAAATCTTCTTGATTACTGTCTTGACACCTGTTTGAATAAATAGATAGCTTCTCAGAGTCATTTTCATCTCTGAACTTAGGTAACATTGTGATAAAATAGCATAAGACTTCCATACTTACTAGTTGTGTAGAAAGTCACTTAACTACTATTTTCTGAGTTTCCTTTTCTGAAAAATGGGAAATAATGATACCTACTTGCTCTTCTTTCAGGATTATTTTCTTCTGCTCTAGAGTATAGTAGTGGGGGAAAAAGAAACAAAAATATTGAATGTTATATATATATGTTTTCTAAGGGTACTGCCTTTTATTTTTTAGAATTAAATAAATAATTTAAAATACCTTGTTCTATTTGTTCAGTACCATACCAATCAAACTGCCAAATAGTTAATGTAATATTAATGATAAGAGGCAACCTAATTTATCCATATCTTGCTTTCCTTCATATATTCTACTTTTCTCACACTATATCCAGTAGACATTTAAAAGTTTGTTGAGTGAATTAAAAAACCCAATACCATATGTGTAAGATATTTCAGATATTTATAAGCTATTTATTTTCTAGATAACTAAAGTTTATTCAAGAGTAATGATAGGGTAGATAGCCTGAAGTCAGAAAGATTTCAAATATGGCATCAGATGTATACTAATTGTGTGATTCTGGGCAAATCATTTAATCCTATTTGCCTCAGTTTCCTCATTTGTAAAATGAGCTAGAGAAGGAAATTGCAAACCACTCCTGCAAATTTGTCATGAAAACCCCAAAAAGGGGTCATGGAGAGTCACTCACAATTGAAAAATGCCTGAACAACAATGACCCAAAGAAATCTAACCATTTCTTTTTTAAAATGTTTTTTAAAAAAGCTTATTTATAAAACATATGCATGGGTAATTTTTCTTGCAAAACCTTCTGTTCCAAATTTTCCCCTTCTTTCTCTCACCCCCTCCCCTAGATGGCAGATAGTTCAATACATGTTAAATATGTTAAAATATATGTTAAATCCAATATGTATACATATTTATACAGTTATCTTGCTATACAAGAAAAATTTGTTTAAGATGGAAAAAAACTGAGAAAGAAAAAATGCAAACAAACGAGTCTTTTGGTTCTGCTCATTTCACTTAGCATCAGTTCATGTAGGTCTCCCCAGGCCTCTCTGAAATCATTCTGCTGGTTTCTTACAGAATAATAACATTCCATAACTTTCATATACCATAATTTATTCAGCCATTCTACAATTGGTGGGCATCCACAGTTTCCAGTGTCTTACCATTACTGAAAAGATCTATCCATTTCTTCACTAAACTTTGTTTTATTGTGATGATTTTGGGGGATTTTTTTTTCCCCTAAAATGTGTTACATGCTTGTGTGTGTTCTTAAAAATTATTCAGTGTGCTCTTGATAATTCAAGACTATTAATTATTGTATTAGGATATAATATAGAGATAAAAGGCATCTTGGAGTATTGAGGTGTCTAGAGTGTTTTTTTTTTTAATGTGTTATGATTCCAATTTAAAGAGGTTTTTGGATTTCTTAAATATTTTTCTTTATTTTTAGATTGTCATCTCTTTTCAGTTCTTTCACTGAGCCTCTCTAGGAGCTATATTTTTTCTTTGAATTTCTTCTTATAGTCTCTAGTCTTGAAAATGAGATGTTTAAAAAAAAAAAAAAGGTGAATTGATGCTAGTAGAATTGTCATGACATGGATCATGTTGCCATCTTGACTGGACATTCTAGACTTTTCACTTTTCCTAATTGCCACCATCCAATCACTTGTCAAGTTCTGACTTCAATCACATCTCTTACATATGTCCACCTCTTCCTGATTATAGTCATTACCCTTAACTCAGCCCCTTATCCTTTGTGCCATTGTAATAGCCTTCTAATTGACCCATGTATTTTTGTCTCTCTAATTTATCTTCTACAAAGTTGTCAACTGAATATTTTAAAGTGCAGGTCTGACATCAACAGTCAAGAAATGTTTTTGGATCAGTATTATTTCTAGAATCAAATAAAAACTCCTTTGTTGGGCATCCAATACCCAATTATTTCTCTCTCCCCTCTCCCTCCCACCCCCAATCTAATATTAATCCCTCTCATGAATTCTCCATTCTATCCTAAGTAGAATATTGGTCATGAGATATTCCATCTTCTCCCTGTATGTGTCTTTGCCCAAATCTAGAATATCACTCTTTACCTCTAGGATCCCTTACCTTTTTGAAAACAGCTCATTTACCATTTCCTGTTGTTAGATTTTTAGTTATTTTCCCAATTCTCAGTGTGGTACTTTATGGAACAACGTTTCGTTGTAATAGGAAAAAGAAATGATCACGTTCTACTTGATGACTGTATTGGAATTACAGTGAGGTTATAATGAGGCTCCATAGGAATACATTTTTGTAGTTCTTTCTTCTTGCTCACAGAGTACCATTGGATTTAAATGAGGCAAAGTTGAACAATGTTATCAGTCTTGCTCTTTTCTCCACAGTCATTGCAGTCCAGTGACAAAGTGAAGAGGACTGGTGATGGATTTAGGATGCAGTGGGATGACCTTGTCCTTTTTAAATGAAGTGTTTCCCAGGTCTCAGTTTGTTTAGGCAAAGCTCATTCAGTCTATGAGCTACGTAAAAATTGAGACAAAAGATGGGCCCAATTCTTCATCACAAATATATTAACTTGGGAAGGTAAGAACCTTAAGAGTTTGTGGCCAAAACAGAAAATGATAAGCTTTCAATACCTAAATGCTGAGGCTTGATCCAGGGGTTGTTTTTGTCCTATGCAGTTATCATTTATGATTTTTCCAATTGTAACTCTGAAGAACTCAGGATTTAAAAAAATCAAATGGTGCTAATTGACTATGCCTTTAAGTCTAAATAGGGACACACATAAATGAAGCCTCTTTCTGGTACTTCCCAAATTTTAAAAGCAATATTGCTATTGTTGATATTGCTTTATTATTATTATTATTATTATTATTATTTAACAAATATCTTTTCCCTTACTTCCATCCAGAAAGCCATCTCTTTCTAGCAAAAAAAAATAGAAAGGGAAAGAAAACATATAACAAAAGAAAAATAATATATAAAAAGTTTGACATTTTCTGTAGGAAGGAGGAAGGAAAGGAAGCTTTATTGAACACCTACTATATGCCAGGTACTGTGGTAAGCTTTTTTGCAAATATTATTTTTGTTTTGTTTTCACAGCAATGTTGGAAGATAGGTGCTGTTATTTTCATTTTACAATTGTGGAAACTGAGGCAGTCATTTAAGTCCATGTCTTGGGTCACATCAGTCAAGTATTTGAGGATGGATTTGGATTCAGGTCTTCCCAATTCCAGTTGCAGTTCTTTGTTCACTGAGCCATCTGTAGAATGCCATGTCAAAAGTTTCTTACCTCTGGCAAATAAGGACAGAGGTACTATCTCAGAGCTCTTCTTTGGGTCAAATTTGGTCATTATAACTCTAAAAAATCATTGTTTCAATTGTTACTATATTTCCCATTTATATAGTTTTCTGTATAGTCTATGGTGGGTTTTTTTTGGGGGGGTATTTTCCCTTCATTCTCCCCTTCTATTTTATTTTCTTTCTCAAGGTCATCATCATCTCCACAATTTCTATAGTTACTAGTTTTTCAGAGCACTTGAAACTTTAGGTGATTTCCTCCTGATCATGACAGAGGACGCATTTGATTCTAGACTTCATGGTTCTGAAGTCAAATCTTTTTATGCCCTACCATGCTTTTTCTCTATTATTTTTAGAGTAGGAAGGAATATGCAATTTAAGTAAATCTTTTGTAAGGTAGAATTGCAATTTTATTTTCACAGTAATATAGACCTTCATCTCAGATTCATTATATTCATATTCACTGATATCTAGAAAATTTACCCATTGTGATCTGTCCTCATCTTTTAAATCATTTGTTATTCTGAAATTGCTCTCCAAAATGAGTCCATCCTTTCACATCCAACAAGGTTTTTAATGAGGAAGATTACTATCTGTGCAAATATATTAAGTCATTTCTTGCCACAGATGTCCTTCCTATTTTTCCCTTAAATTTCACTCAATAGAATTCTATCTAGGCATTTAACCAGGTCGCACCATTCCAGAAAGCCCCTAAGCCATTGGAACAAAATGACCCGCTCTTTGTTCTTTTTTTTTTTTTTTCTACTGTTTAGCAATTTACTTGGTAAGATTGCTTTATTTCTTCAGAAAACTGATCATTTATTTCTAAGTTTTAGTCACTTTTATACTTGGAACGCAACTTTCTTTACCTTTTATCCTTGGACTTTGGCTTTCCTCCATGGGGAAAGTATTCTTTTTCAAAACATGTTAGAAAATCAGTATTCTTTACTTTTAATGACTCCAGTTTTTGAATATACTACAACCATTATTTGTGTATATTCAATTCTGTTCTTCACAACATTGCATTCTTTGTTCTTGGAAGCTT
Organism: Sarcophilus harrisii; assembly: GCF_902635505.1. Lineage (NCBI taxonomy): Eukaryota > Metazoa > Chordata > Mammalia > Dasyuromorphia > Dasyuridae > Sarcophilus > Sarcophilus harrisii. The sequence continues at coordinate 212,144,931 of NC_045426.1, forward strand.
TTTTCTTTTGCTTTTTCCTGCCTTTACTCTGCCATTTTGGCTCTGCTCACTTTTGCTTTTTCCTCCTAGTGACAAAAGCTAGTGTATAACCAAAGGGTCACAATTAGCATTCACCCTTTTTAAAGCTTGCTAAAGTAGTAGCTAGTTTCCAGGCCCTTAGAATAATACAGTAAAGGCCTCTTTCTGATGTTGAGTCATCAATCTAATAATTAACTTAATTTTGTCAAGGTGATTTTTACTACTATGACGACAACTACTACTACTACTACTGCTGCTGCTACTACTGCTACTATTACTACTATGATCAATCATGAAATATGGGGAACTCCTTATTCTTTTGTGCTTTCTTGTGCAGTAACTCCTCCTATCCTTTTACTGGTTTTGAGCATTTTTCCATTAATACAGTTTTTGTTGCTGGGAAAGAACAAATATAGCAACTGTGGAAAAAGGACAATTAAATGCTGTTTTTGGTGTATGTTTTGGTGTTCCAGAAATAAACAAAGTATTTGTGGTTGTTCAGTTATACTCAATTCCTTCTAATCCAATTAGGTTTTCTTGGCAAAGGTCCTGGAGTGATTTGCTGTTCGCAAACCTACTTTATAGATAAGGAAACTGAGGCAAATAAGGTTAAATGACTTGCTCATAGTCACATAGCTAGTGTCTTGAATAAGATTTGTACTCTATTCATTGTGTCAGCTACATGTCATTGTATTTTTAGGAGATGGCAATAGTGGTCTCTTCATAAAACTTTGATTTCTCTCAGCTTGATTTTGTTAACAACTCCACATCTCCTGAAACTGGTACATTTTAATGGGAAAGACCTGGTTTGCAGTAGGCATTTAATACATGTTTATTGAATGGAAATATTTGTTGGATTGGATTAATTAAAAACTGTAAGCAGGAAGTTGAAACAAACAGTTAAGGAGATTGCAATGGTCATAGATTTCAGTGAAACTTTTCACCAATTTTAAGCTATCCTGAGACATATGGGTTAGGTTATATTTCTATTCTTTAGATTTAAATTTGGTTATTTGACTGGAACCAAAAAGTAGTCTCTTTAAAAAAATGTTATATTGGAGATAGTCATAAAAAAGTATTACTCTTTGTAGCTTTTTTCTTTTTTAAACATTATTGTCTTTTCTTCTTCATTCCTCCATAGAATCGACTTTTTTAACAAGTATAGTTGAGCAAAAAAGGCAGTATATTGAGGATATCAGAAAATATCTGCCTGATTTTGCATCTTCCTTATAATCTTTCAAGTTATAGAAGGCGGAGATCATCTCTAGGCTTTTGATCCTTATTACAGAATTGTTCAGATTTATCAAGTTTTCTTTTTCTTTGTTGCTATCAATTGTTCTTTAATTCTGCTTGTTTTTCTGTGCCTTACTTTATGTAAAGCTCAATTATCTGAGTTCCCTTTTAATAGATATTTTCACAGAGCAACGTACTCATTCTCTTGTACCACAATTTGTTTATCTAATCCCCTGATGTATGAAGGGAGGATTCAAAAGTCTGGACAGGGTGAAGAAGATGATGAAAAAGAAGGGATAGAAAACAGCATGATGTCATCTGTGAACAGGAACATCTGTAGGACCTTTTCATCCAGAGGGAATGCTCCTTTTTTTTTTTTTCCCTTTTTCATCTACCATAGTCAGAAGCAGTCACTTATACTCTATTTTCTTACTCCATTTTGAGGAGGGCATATGTTTCCTTGGGTACTTTTTTTTGTTTTGCAGTCGATTGTATATTTGTAGAATATAGTCTTGTAAAATTGAGAGGTTTATAAATGACATTTGGATAGCTCAAGATAGAATGATCTTGTAGATCCCAGATTTAGTGGAAAGAGTGGTAAAAAGAATGGTAAATTGAGAACCTTCATAGCTCATTTTCCTGACCTGTTAGTTTTTCTGTACACTTCCTCTCAACCCTAGATGATCCTGTTTGTCTGTCTGTCTGTCTGTTCTGATACATCTTATCATAACAGAAAGCATTTTTTTTTGCGGGGGGGGGGGGGGGGGGCTTAGTCCATTTCCACTGGCATGTGGACTCCTCCCTTAATCAACTTTGTTTAGCACATTATTTGTCAACCTCTGTCCTGGGTGCTAGGGGCTTAAAGAAAGAAGTGGAAAAAAAAGTCCTTGCCTTTAAGAATTTTATATTCTGTCTGGGGAGAAAAAAATATGGTTGGGTCTCAAAGTCAGGAAGATCTGAGTTCAAAATCTAAGACACTGTGTCTTGCTGAAATGGCTCAATGATTTCCCTCATTGTCCTCATTTGTGAAATGGGGGTAATAATTGTACCTATCTCATAGGATTGTCATGGGGATCAAAAGAATTTGTATATTTTAAATACTTTGTAAATGTTAAATTAGTTATTATACATGCATATTCACAAAAATATGTAAAATCATATATGTATATGTATGATTACATACATATACATATATATTTATTACATATTATATATCATGTATTAAAATATATTTTCTATTAAAATATTCTGTGTGTTGGGGGGGGCGTATTTCCCCTGTCCTTGAGCTGAGTGTGGAAGGAAGCTTTTCTAAGGGGTAGAGGTGAGGATGTAGTACATTTCCAGTGTAGTTTATATGGTACTGCCAAAGGCATAAAGACAATGGGTGAGATAAGGTCAGATCAGATGGATTATAGAAGGCCTGAAGATCTTAGAATGTGTAACAAAGCAAGAAGCTAGAATGGAGTCCATAGGAAAGATTTTAAATATACTAAGTGCTTGTTCCCTCCCATTCCCTTCTGTGATTCCTTTTATTTTATTATTATTGTTATTTTGGTTAATAGGGTTAATTTTCCTTCTGGAATTAATTGCAAAAACTTTACAATCATAATATTCTCAATTACTCTGTTTTTATCAATAAAAAGTTTTGGCAAACTAATTTGAAAGGGTGTGAGGGTGGAATTTATGTTTCATCGGGTTGATAGGAGTTCTATACTCCTTCATCTGGTGGTTTCCTGGAAGTCACCTTGATTTGTTACATATAGTCATTCAGTTTAACAATAAACAAATCTTGTCATAAATGATAATCCTTTAGGGACCCTGTAGAACATTCATCCATTTTTTTCCTCAAATTTATGACATGACATTTTGCTACAGATTCCAGAAAACTCATGAAGCAGTACACAAAAGAAATGTGCAAAAGAAACCAGGCCATTAGCTGGTTCTTGTTTTTCTAAGATCACAGGAATAAATGTTTGGGAATTTGTATCTCTGCTGTTTAGGTTTTTATGATATGACTGCACACATGGATGTTTGTGTCTTTGGCACTTCTCATTGGCTTTTAACTTATTGGTAATGATTGAATTGTAGTTATTACAGTATAATGTTAGGAGGAGCATATTCTGATTTTTTTTTTTTTTTTTTACAAAGTAGTTGATTTATTTAGACTTAATCTTTAATTTGTGTTATAATTTACCAATTTCTGGGAAGCATAAATAAATGTACTAATTAAATATATTATATAAGTGTGTGTATTTATATGTGGTATATATGTCTAATATATAGTGTGTACACAATGTAGAGTGTACACACATATACATATATGTATATATATATACACACTCATATACATACATCCATATATATGAATTTTTGTTCATTTTAAGACTCTAATTGATTTGGAAACATCGAGGCTAATTCATAATGATGAGATCATGAATTCTCCTTTATAGTATCCAGATTCTACCTAACATCCAAGGAATTCGGAACTTTCTAAAGCCGTCAGATCTCTTTTTGGACATTACTAATTACCATATTGAACAAGCATCTGCATCCCTGTAACTTATATCTAATTGTTATAGTTCTGCTGTCAGGTGCTAGGAAGAGCAAGCTGAGTCCCTTTCCTTGTCTTTCATAACAATGGTGTGATTTGAAAGCTGCTGTCATGTTCTTCTCTACAGTTTTCTCTTCTCTAGACTGAAAATCTCCTATTCTTTAAAGCAGTTCTATTACGGCCTAGTTTCTATTCCCCTTCTTATCCTGTTAATTCTCTTCTGGAAATATGCCTTTTTGTCAATAATCTAAATTTGGGCACAGTCTAACCACACAAAATTCTATAGATCACTCCTTTTCTAGTGGTTTCTTGTGGTTTTCATAGAACAATTAATGCTCTATAAAAAAGGTCCTGCAGCCAGTGTCTTTATGAAGAATTTATGGGAAAAGGTGAACAAGGAATTGCACAAGGAAAGAAAAAATGGAGAGGTTGTGATTCTGTTACACTGACAGAGTTATTGCAAGGTATTTTTGCATTAGCTTTTGGAATTGCTTTATCTTGATTTATTTTGATTTTGAAATTGACTGGAACTCTTTTCTCCTCAGTTGCTTTCTGGTGACATCTTTTCCCCATTTGATAAACATGATTAAAAAAAAAAAAGAACAGATTCTGCATTTATCCTTAATAAAAATGTTTCTTGTTAGTTTCCATCCATAATTCTTGTTTTCCTCCAATTCTGTCATACAGTGTTTCCTGTGCAATTTATCATAATAAAAGAAGTAATGAATCATATATATTCATTGTTTTCTATACTATATGTATGTGTATACACACATATTTATTGTGAATTTAGTAATCAAACAAAATTTGCCATATGCATAAAATTGAGGATTGTGAAATTCATTTGAAATATGTTAATTCTTTTGTAAATTTCATTTAAAAATTTAAAATTATTAATAATAGTTTACTAACAAATTACCTTGTTTGGGTAGCTTTTTGTCTTTTTTTTTTTGGTTTATTGATGCTTCCCCCCATCTTTTCAATTAAAAAAAAATTATTCTTTATTAACTTCCTCTACAATCCCAAATAGAATCCCTAAAATGTTTTATTTTCAATGTGGCCAATGTGTTATTTGTTTTGATGCAATATCCTTTTTAAAAAAAAATGAGATAGATCCTTTTTATAAAGGAGAACCTTAACAACATTGAGATTTTTTTCTCCCCAGGCTTGAAATTTTATGCTATTCTATCAAGTTGAAATATCTATACATCTAAGCTTTTCCGCTTTTTATTCCAATTTTCTCTTGGCAAAAGAAGATTTAATAAGGGAAGGAAGGACCCACAGTTCCAAAATAAATATGGCATAATTCCAAGATATCTAAGGCTCCTATGGAATCCCTCTGGCAGCATCATTATAATGGGCCTCAGTAAAAGGAACCTGGATAAATGTCCATATCTTCCTCCTAACTTGAGTTAGTTCAGTTAAAGGTGAAACTGTTCATCAAGCTATATATAACATGTTTATTGTATCATATAAAAACAAAGAACTATAGGTTAAAAAGTATGAACTTTTCTGCAAAGATGGTGAATGGCTTTTTTTCTTGTCAAGGAACTTAAATCCTCAGATATTGAAATGGGGGAATGGGTTTGAGCCAATTCCCCATGGTTGATAATCATCATTTGATCTAAAAAATATTTAATGTTGGCATGTGTTTTGGGGTCACATGATAGTTTCATGAAAAATATTATATAATTACCAGGTTTGAACTGTATTTCTTGGAGGTTTTCATGATAAGACATTTCTTACATATGAGGACTAACTTATTTTCATGCTAAAACTAATGGTTTGTACTAAAATTTAACTTTCAGCCTCATTAAAGTAGGATAGTTAATTTTTGAAATTTATATTAAATTTGTATGTGACACTTTTGTCTGGTGTATTCTGAATGTCTGTGATATAAAAAATTTATTAAAATGTTATATAGCTGTCCCTTTGTCTTGCCTTTTCTTTCTATCTCTAATATTTAATAGATGATAATAGCTACTTAATAAGTAATTTCTGTATTTATTTGTTGATGAAAGTTATTTTCATTTATGTCTGACTCTTCATGACCCAGTTTGGATGTTTCAATACAAAGACATTGCAATAGTTTGCCATTTCCTTCTTTAGCTCATTCTGCACATGAGGATATTGATGCAAATAGGATTAAATGACTTGTCTAGCATCACACAGCTAGTTAAGTGTCTGCAGTTAATTCTGAACTCGGGTTTTTGTGACTTCTGGTCTGTTCACCTAGCTGCCCATATTAATTTATACTAATTAATAATTCAACCACATAATTTACAGTATTCTGTAACAAAGAAATAATATAATAGGACATATGGAAGACCACCAAAAATCTTTGTTATTTTTGTAAAGGGGTTTGGACTCATTTCAATGGTAAGTTGGAGGCAAGATCATAAAAGTGAAATGTCCATCAAAAAGAATTAAGTTCTGTAATGAATCTTGGTAATGTGTTTCATAATTTAAATCTTCTTGGAATATTGAGATCTATACAGCTTAAAAAATACGTTTCCAAGTCATTAGAATGAAATATTGGCAAAGGCCTTATGTAACGTGTCAGATTTTCTCTTTTAATTTGTGATTCAGATTTGTCTACTCAGCTTTTTAGCCCATTAGATTCTCACATAACAAACACATTAAAGTGATGTGAACAAATTCTATGGGGCACTTTAGAACTTTGCATAATTTTTGAAATGAATGTAACTTTTGTAAACAGAAAAAAGATTTAGAAAGCATTTTTATATGAAATTCAAATTAGGAAAATAAACAAAAATGTGTACTCTGATCTACTTGCGCATTTTTGTATCAGATTTGTATGTAGTAGTTATCACCTTCACCTTCAATTTTGAGACCAGTCAAAAGTATTATCAATCAATAAGCCTTTATTAAGCATCTCATGTGTTCTAAACAATTGTACTTGGCACTGGAGATACAAAGGAAGGAAATAAAAAGAAAATCCGTTCTTGGAATTCACATTTTATAGAGGGTGACAAGTTAATTAAGATTTTTGCCTTAAGTTCAGAACATTTTGGTGATATTTTTGTCATATTTTGCCTTTGATCTTCCAAAATACAATATTTGGATTTAATATTAGTGTTCTCACCTGTAATATTGGACTAGTTTCCTAATTGGTCCACATGCATCTACCATCTCCTTCATGGCCACCAAAATGATATTGGGCTGCTAAAGTGATATTTCCAAAAGCACTTGTTTTTAGACTGCGTAACTTCTGTAAAGTTACTTCTGACCAAAAAGGTCAGATTTTTTTTTTTTTTTAATTGCCTCTGGGATAAAATGCAAACTTTTTGTGGCAAACAGTTTGCCACAATCTCCTCCAGTCATCTTTTCATTCCAACTTTCTGTTTCTTTTAAACTAGCCCACTTATTCCTCATACACAACATTCACTCTCTAATCCAGGGATTTTAGCCTAGTTTATCCCCGTACCTGTGTAATACACTTGTCCCTTTTTCGTTTTTGTCTTTCAGTTTTGTCATTTATATCTCTTTGTGGATCCTTTGGGATTTTCTTGGCAAAGATACTGGAGACATTTACCATTTACTTCTCTAGCTCATTTTAGGGATACTGAGCTAAACAGGGTTAAGTGACTTGCCTAGGATCTCACCTTACCACTGACTTCTTATGTAGGAAATTTTTACATTAGAATAGGGAAAATCTGTTCTCCTGCTTTAGTTTCTGAAGAATTTTTTGCATGTCCTTCTCAGAGTTCTCAGAGACTTCTTTTTCTTGTATATAAAGTAAAAATAAGTAATTGAGTTATTGTGAAGATCAAATGAGATAATGTGTTATTCAGGCTGCTAGCTAGGTGACAGAGCCCGTTCAGTTTTGGTCACAGTTTGCCTTTCTGATATCTAAAATAAATTGGAGAAGGAAATGGGAAAGCATCTTTGCAGCTTTGCCAAGGAAACCCCATATGTGATCACAAAGAGTCCAGCAGGACTGAAAAATGCCTCAACGACAGCAACATCTGTTTGTATCACATTTATCATGGTTTGTCTCCTCTCAAGTAAACAAGTGTTTAATAAATTCCTCGCACAATGCAAATGTTGAGAATATAGATATAAACAAGACATTGATCCCTCATCTCAAGGAGCGGTCATTCTAATGGGGAGAATTCATATAAAAGGAAGCTGAAAAATGGGAAGTTGTAGAGAATGTATTTGTTCTGAAGCATGGTGGAGAAAGAATTCCAGAGTCTGGAGAAGAGCATAGAGAAGAATGGAGTAACAGGCCTGGAAGCATGGGGATTGCTCTTCAAGTGGAGGAAGTGGCCCGTCAGAGAAAGGGAATAGGAGCAGAGTCTGGGTCTGAGAGCTGATGAATCTGGTGTTTGCTCAGGAGTTCCTTATAAGGCTGAAAGTTGTGACCACTTTACATTGCTAGGATGGTACCCCCCATTCTTAGAATCATACCTGCACATACCTTAGAATCATAAGCACTCCATAAATTCAAAAAGTCTATATATTCAGAAGAGCCTTTTGTTTAAACATAAAACTCCTTCATAATGAGTCTCAGCAACTGAACAAAACCTTTAGTAGAAGACAGAATGCTCTTTTGTCCTATATAAAGTAAAAAAGAACCAGGCTTTTATAGTTTTTTTTTTTTTTTAATATAAATTGTGTTGATATCGTTCATTGTTTCATTGTTACTCATCAAAAATTCTATCTATTCCATCCCCACTTCCTTTAGTGTCATTCTATATAATATGTATGTAATGGTTTTGTTTTTCCTTATATTTGCCTTTATCTGAAACATTCTGATGCATTTTAGTGGTGAGTTTTATGATTTAAAAAAAAAATAGCTGTCTTTATCTCCTCCTGTTTTCTTATGCCTGAATTTTCATTTCTGTAAAGTATATTGAGTTACAAGTCTTTTTAGCTTTGAAAGACTTCTGAACATTGTTTGTAATTATAAAACAACTAATTATGAATAGCATATATTACATTATCTTAAATATCACATTTTTAGGGATGGGTTGATTGTTGCTGAAAGGAGTTTAAGGACCTACTATTGTCATGGAAATATTATTTGGTTGAGAAAATCAAGCAAGATCTGAATACAGTTCTGTGTCCAATATGACTTTGATTATGGATGACTCTCTTCATAATGTTTCTTCATGCACAAACTGGATAATTAACACTTGTATTTCCTTCTCTGTGTTAGGAAGGCAAAATGAATTCGTACCTTTTAAATCTTCAGATGTCAGGTTATTGTCAACTGATCTAATTATTTTTGAAACATTGCATTGACCTATAAACTGGTAAAAGAAGAACAAATAGGTTTAGAAAATACAAAAATAATTTTGATCATAAATTGAAGCTGTCTGCAGAGGTCTTCTATTTTATGTAGATATTCTTTGTCTACAAATGCAGAATACAGCTTCGTCCTTATGGTTTTATGAGTTACTGTGGACAAATAAACGAATCATTTGGTGTTTAATCTTTCCTTCATGGGTTTCTCTGAACATAGCCAGACTGGTACAAGAGTGAGAAGTAGGGTATACACCCTGGTAAATAATTAATTGCTGGCTTGGAAGGACCTGCCAGAGCTTGCCGCCTTCTGTTATAGGTTACAAGAAGCCAGAACCCCTTCTTTGTCACCCCTAATTATGTAATGAAGGTGGACTTTAGGAATCGCTTAAAAAATAAAGAATGAAAATTTGGAAAAACCAGTGACTTTTTTTTTGACTTAATTTAATGACTTAAATGGAATTTTAAAAATCTTTTTGAAATCATATAAGTAGTTTCACTAAATAATATCCTAATTGTAATCTTGACTTATTTATAGTTAAATGTCTTTGGTTCTTCACTATAGTAGATAGAGCAAGATGAGTAATCCTCTAAAGCTCAGCTTTGGACCCAAGAAGATGTCAGGAAGACAGGGAACTCTGTGATTGCCAAGGATGCTTATTTTCGACATATATTTCCTCTATATTCTTTGCCAGGTCAGGACTGCACAGCTGCCTTGGATATATACAAATAATTCAGAGTCAGATTCAGCATTTATATAAATGATTGAAATCCTGGATAATGCAATAGAATTAATTAAATGGAAACAGATTTTACTTTTCTATGTTACCTGCTTTATTTCTATTTTCTTAAGGTTTATTCTTAATTGTAGCTACTTAATAACACAGCACCAAGTTACAGACTTTATGTATACAAACAGAGAAGTTAATGATCAAAATATTATTTTTATAGAATGCATTCAGCTTAACACCATTCCAAACTTAAACCACTAAATGGAGACCAAATAAATAGACAATTTATCCTAGGAAATTTGTTTGATTAATGATAAAACACTTTATTATTCTTTATTTATGAATAAAGCATATATACAGATGAAAACTTTTTAATAAAGCATATATACAGATGAAAACTTTTAAAAAATGACATTCATTTACATGACATGAAACTTCAAACTAAGATGTAGATGATTAAGTTTTGCTTTTAGTAGTTGTTGATGGTTGCTGGTCAAAATAAATTAGATTACACACCTACAAACCCCCCCCCCCCCCGCCGCCTTTTTTTTTTTTTTTTTAAACGTCTCTTTGGTATACAGACTTAGGTTTAAAGATACATACTTTTTTTCTTTTAAAAAAAATTATCAAGCCATGTTTCAGGAGTGGCAAAGAATATATAATTTAAAAAAACAAACACAATTACATATAATGTATAATTTTAGACAGAATACTCTACTTTTTCTTTATATATTAAAATGTTGCTTGCTATTTGTTCAGGCCATAAAAGAATTTGTAAAAACAACTATACTTTAATACCTGGTAATGAGAAAGAGCTTTTCAAATAACTATAAGAAATAAAATTGACTTTTTCTTTTAGAATTATATTATTCCTTTTAACCATGCCAATATGTTATTTCCTTCTTTCATATTTAATCAATACATTATCCTAATAAGCATATTTCAGATTTAGTGGAACTAAATTCCCAGTCATTATGCACACAAATCAGTGATCTGAGGATTTGTTGTTTTAGCCATAATATTTAATATACCTTGATTTTAAGAGACTAAAATGAAAAAAAATTATAGATAAGACTTTTTTTGTGAGCCCAAGCACCTACTGAAATGTAGAATAAATTTTATGTTTGAATAAAAGTCAGAATTTAAAATTGAGAGTAAAATTTTCACAAAATAGATATTTTAAAATACCATACTCACTGTATCATATTTCATTGCCTTCAGTTTTTTTTTTCTTTTCATTTAGCAGATATGGTACTCAAATCTGTATGTGTATGTATGTACGTGTGTGTGTAAAAACATTCAATGGAAAATTAGGTACCTATCTTTTACATCATAACCACTGGAAAAAATCACCTTCCTTTTGAACTCTTAAGTCAAAGAAATAATAATAATTGAAATAAGTGGCCAAGTTTTATAGTTTGGAAAGATCTGTTTAGAATATATCATAAAATTTTAGAGCTGGATAGGGTCTAAGATTACCATATAATCCATGATTTGTTAACCAGGGCTACATAAATAATGTTTTTCTTACTGTATTTCAGAAATTTGTGTTTTCTTTGCTGTTGTATTTATGTTGTGTATTTAAAAACATGAGTCTGGAACTAATCTGATTGTTAAAGGGTTCTATGATCCTGCAAACTTAAGAATCCTTGATCTGTTTCAACCTTCTTAGGAAAAGTTATAAGATGGGAAATAAAATAAAAAATAAAAAAATTAAGTCAAGTGACTGGGTTATATTTTACTTATTCTCCTGGTTCAGAGTTTAACTTTTCAGTGCATATCTGGGTGAGTTGAGGGAAGGAGATCCGCTGGGTGGGAGGCAAAAAACCATGATCAAAATCAAATTTTTTTTGGGGGGTGTGCAAGTTCCATATAAATACAACATTTAACTTTTTCAATGAAAACAAAAGTTCAAAATAAAGTCAATAAAAGCGAGACTAATGTAACAAATTTGTTCCAACTGACAATTAATGCAGCATAAAAATTATTTAATATGGTATGTGCAAATGAGGTCAAATCTGAGCATCGAATATAGGTGCCATCTGCCACTTTCACTGTCAATAATTGTAGGTTCATGATTTAAATGAACTTAATTTTCATGTTGCTTGCCACATTTCTACACTCACTATATCTTCAGAGTTCGATCTTTGTGTCAAAGGTAAAAGAAAATAAGATCTATATTTCTTTACATCCTTTATTCTGGTAGATACATTTTTAAGATTCAAAGCTAATTGTTAGTTGTATCTAGGTTGAGAATAATTACAGATAATACCTGGAAATTCTCAATAAATTGAAATCTTATTATCTTAATTTTTTTGCCTCCAATTAAAAAAAAAGATATTATACCACTTAGTAATGGAAAATTTACTGCAGAACTGAAACTGGTACAAGCAACAATAATAGAAGCAGTATATGTGTACTGTCCAGATTATATCAAATGAAATGACATTTTTAAAATGTGTTTTTGACAGTACCTGGCATATAATAGTTGCTACTTTAAAAGCTTGTTTTATTCTCCTTTCTCCTATATTGAGCAGAGGTTTATCAATAGCTTGTTAACCAATGTGTCTTCACTTTTTTTAAAACTGTAGGAATCAGTTGGAAAAAATGAAAAGAAAGCCAACTCGCAGAGAAACGTCAAGAATTACTCTTTCCATAAAGAATTATTGTAGTATTAGTTTCATTCTGATTCAGTGTGAATTTGCAATTATTGTTTGCATTCAGTAAAGAAAATTTCCTCTATAGTAGGAAAAAATACTGAATATAATAATAGCAGATCTGAATTCTAGTTCCTACTTTCTTATTACTTCCAGGATCAAATATAAAATCCTATTTTGCTTAAGGCCCTCCTATGTACTGATTCAGTATTTAAAACTTGTCTCCCAGGTATCCAATTCATCTCCTCTGCTTGGTTTCCTTCAAGTCTCTATTAAAATGCAGCTTTCTGTATGGTTTCCCCCTCATTCTCCTTTTTTGCTAGTGACTTCCCTCTGTGATTATCCCCAATTTATCCCATAGAAATCTTATTTTTATATAGCTTTTTGCATATTATCTTTCCCTCATTAGGCTGTCAACTCCTTGAGATTAGAGAATGTTCTTTGCCCTTTTTTTTTTTTTTTTGCATCCCCAGTACAATGCATATGGTACATTTAAATAATGATTGTTCATTTGATTTGAATTAGTTATATGACTTTGATGATTAGATCAATTAAACTGTTTTGCCAGTTTCTACTTTCAGAATAAGTAGGGAAGTGGATGTTGAACTATTTTAAGATTCACTACTGCTTTCAAATAACATGAATGATTTAAAATCCAAAATATTTAATATCTAAAATGAAATATGAAAATATATTTTGGAAAATATATTTCATTTTAGATATTAAATAAAATCACAAGCAATTAATTATGTAGTAGTAAGAGTGCCAGATTTGTTATAAGAAGATAAGAATTCCTATCTTAACTCTGCTACTTATTCTGCTCTGCGTGTTACTTTTGTTAGGGCTAGTAGGTGTCTTAGTATGGGGATAGATTGCTGCATCTGGACTTCATGAGTCTGACCTCAGACATGTCCTAGCTATGAGACTGAACTCTTATTTGCCTTTGTAAAATGAGCTGGAGAAGGATATGGCAAATCACTCTGCTTTATCTTTGCCAAGAAAACCCCAAGTGAGTTCTTAAAGAATTGGGCATGCCTGAAAAATGACTAAACAACAGTAACAAACTTTTGTCAGATCATGGAAGCTTTCAAGCCCTCAATTTCCAATTTGAATTGTGTAATAGTTCCATAGATTTAGAATTAGGATGGAACTTAGCTCCACAGGCAATATTACCTCATGATTGTTCCATTTAGTCATATTTCTTTTTCAATGGGTTTGTGAAGTCTATATCATTAGTTCACCATGCAAGCATACAGTGCAAGAGGCAATAATTATAACTCATGTCTATGCTTTCTTAGGAATCTTCCATTGGGAGTCTGTCCAAAATACTGGGATACTTTAGGTCTCCTAACGTGAGTCCATCATCCATAGGACTCACCATCATAGAATTACTGCAGATAGAAACTTTAGAGGTCATTTAGTCTTAACTTTTCATTTTCCACATTGGGAGAGTTTTTTGAGAGTTTCAGTGGCTTGTCTAAAGTCATGTAGATAGTAAATAGAGCTGATACTTGAATTTAAATCCTCTCATTCCAAATCCTTTTATCTTATCCTTTTGTTTTGGCAATTCCTTAATCTTTGCTTTGAATTGCTGGGAAACCAAAGTATCTTTTGCCCTTTTTCCTTGTTCATTGTTGCATGTAAGATGGTCTTTTGGCATCTCATTTGTCCTTATGGTTTGGGTAAAACATCTTATCTAATGTAGGTTGGGATGCTTTCAGGAAGATGTCAGGAATATTGCCAAGCAAGTGAAAGCTTTACAGACATATTCATATATTTCTTTCACTTTGTGGTTGAAGGGAAATCTCCCAAATGGGAGTTTTGCCTTTGTGGTTACATCAGCCAAAGTAAAGCTTTCTTAAATTGCAGTGTAGAGTAGAGTGTTTATAGAAGCAAGTGTTTATAGGAATCCTACAGGGGGGTTTCTTGAACAGACCATTCAGAACTTTCCATGATTCAAGCTATTCAAATACTTAATTTTTGAAACTTAATTGGCTTTCCCCAGCCTTCTCAATTTTACTGCCTCCCCTCTGAGTTTGCCTTCAATTTTCTCTGTATATATTTTGTATGTGACATTGTTAGCATATTTTATCCCCCTATTAGAATGTGAATTCCTTGTCAGCAGGGACTATTTTCGCCTTTATTTATATTGCCAGTAGATAATATAGTGGGTGGCACATAGGAAGTACTTGTTAATGCTTGATGACTTAATAAATGCTTGCTGATTTTCCCAGTGCAATGGTTTACTTGATTAGTAATCAGATGAACATGAAAGTTATATCTGTTAAAACTAGGAGTCTTTGATTGCATTAACATGCTAAAGAATAGAAGACCTCGGACACATAAAATGAATGGATGAAAAAACATTAACCACTTTTTCTTACATATTCGTTTGTGTATGTACATTCACTTACATATATGTCTACATGGTTTTATATACATATATGTGGGTTTTTACATACATACATACACACATGGGTTTGCACACACGTTTTGAATTGATATAAATAGAACAAATGATAAAATTCCTTCTCTCTGTTATCTCTATTTGGGAGAGACAATACAAATGAAAGTTTTGCTGCTGGCCATATGGTTAAGACCTGCAAGTCCTATGATTCAATGGTGCTATGATGGCAAAACCCAGGAATTCATAAGGTACAACAGTAGGTCAACAGACAAAGAAAAAAGAATCATCATAGAGGAGGCTTTCCAACTTCCCAGTAGAAGAAGGAATTTGTAAATCCTTAAATTACAGAAGAGGCACAAAGGATATGGAATGAGTAATTGGGGGAGAGAAGGAGGATGTCAGTCAGAAAAGACTAAAAGTTTGGGATATAGCAGTGAAGACCCGGATGAGATTACCTGATAATAATTGCAGTGAATCAGAACAGTTTTGTGACTTCATCCAGTAGTGTTGAGAATCAGACACTTGGTGAGAATAATTCAATGCTAGGTTTATATCTAGGATATAGCTAGGATTATAATCTTTTCTTCAAAATCAGAAGTGACAGGGAGGTAAATTTGGGAACCAGATTTAAATTTAATTGGGAAATAGTTAATAGAATAAATAAAAATACATTATTATTTTGCAATGTATTTTTATTTATTCTATTAACATTACATTTTATAACGAAGTTGATATAAAACCTGTCAGGATCTTTATTTGAATTGTTGGGCTATGTTTTTATTTGAGATTAATACCATTGCCCCAAAACAGTGATATTATTAATCTCAAATAGAAATGTAGCCCAATAATTGACACATTACCTTCTCAGTTTCTTTTAGCTAATTTTGCTATCTCAACTTTATCCTTAAATAGTTCTTCTTTTGCCAAATATTAATGATTTTACCTCAAGAATATATATTGTATCTGTCCCCTTTATTCATATGGCAATTTTAGTTAAGGTGTTTTTACGTGGACTGTTTCAAATAACCTTCTGATTAATTGGTGTCCCTCTTTCTAGTCTCTCAGGAAAAGTTTGATAGTGTTACTTCCTTGCTTTAGGAGCATCTTGCCTTCATGTTAAAAGATTATATTTAGCTTTTAAAACCATTCACAATATGGCTTCAGCATATTTTTATAGGCTTATATTTATAACTCTATCTTGTATATTTATATGTATGTGTGTATGTATCATCTTGTGTATATCTATCTTTTCCTTGTGTAATATGTAAGTAAAAGTAGAAATTGATTCATAGTAGGCATTAATAGTTTTTTCCTAATTGATTTGAGTTTATTCTGATGTTATCTAAAAGAGGGAAAGATAGAAAATATTAGAAAAATTACTGCCATTTATTAATACCAGAAAATAAATATTCATGAAAAGATAATGTTCATCAATTTCTAGGAGGTTTTACATAAATTAAAAAATATGCAAACATAATACACAGGCATTCATAAACATTATTTTATACGAGATCACATATTTATGGCCATAGAACTGCCTGAAAGTTATAAGGAGTACAAGATCTCTTTCAACAAAATATTGTTCATGATTACCATATGATTAAATTTCTTTTGAAAGGATAATAGCTTTGTTTTTAAATTCTTGTTTTCTCTCTGTCTCTCCCTCCCTTTTCCCCCTCTCTTTTTTCCTCCCTCTCTCCTTCTCTTCCTCTCTTTTTTTCTCTCCCTCTCTGTCTCCCTCCTTCTCTCCCTCTCCCTTCCTTGGTAATTTTGCTACAGATGTAAAATTATGTCTTTTTTTGAACCACATACCAAGATGACGAGACATGAATTGAAAGTTAGTCATCAAATTGCATTTCCTCCCCTCAATTTAGGACTTGATTTTCAGCCTAGAAGGTTTTACATTTATTCTTATTTTCTTTATTAAAATATTCATCTGCTTTCTTGACTCTTCAGAGTTTCTAGTAACATCCATTTACCCTTGATCTTTAAAAATTGGGGCAATGATAGGTAGTACTATAAGTACTATAAGTAAGAGAGTTTGACTCAGAATCAAGAAGACATGGGTTAATCCAACCTTCAACTCATATTAGCTTCCTTGACAGCCTCTTGCCCCATATTGTCACTTAACTTGGCTACCAGCTCAGCCAGCTATATAAGAAAATAAAAAAAAATTTCATTTTGTATTGGTACAAGGAGTTCTCCAAAATATGAGTTTACACCATTGAAACCAGTAATATGTGATGAATATAAATGGACATTATTTAATATTCATATACTATGAAATTATAGATTCTCAATTAACCTATCAATTACCTATCCGATTTATAATTTTATAATTTATAATTACCTATCCGATTTATAATTTAATCAGTTACCTATCAATTAACCTCAATTACCTATCCGAACTACTTGGAATTTTCTTGAGTCTAAATTAGCAAGATACCTCTTTTAAATCATGTGATCAATGTTCAAGATATGTCTAATGGCTTTATATTTATTATATTTACTTAAAACAGTGCAGTGCAAAACTTTCTGATAATTCATGAATGATATTATCATTGTTTTCTTTTGTATTACTATAGTTACTGCATAGTCTTTAATTTTTTTAAAAATTGTAGTAGACTGCCTTATAGAAACTAAGGTTCCCCAGAAATCAGTTTAACAATGATCATAGCAATCTTTTTTATAATGCTTTAAAGTTTGTAAAGCATTTAAAAAAATATCTCATTTGAACCTCACAATAATCTTCAAAGTTAAATGCTGTAACTATCCCTATTTTACAGTTGAAGAAACTGGGTTATTTAGAGATTAAGTGATTTGCCCATGGTTACAAAGTTAATAAAGATCTGAATTTTCTCACTCTAGGTCCAGTGCTTTATCCATTGTCATCTATCTCCCTCCCTCTTTTTCTCCATTTTTCTGCCCTGTGCATACATACACACCACACACACACTCTTTAACAGGTAAGATAGTATAAATATATTATTAAAAGACTAAATGTAAAAGTCAAGTTCAGAATGTCCTGAAAGGAGTTTTGCATAAGATTACCCTTAAGGAAACAATGTCACAACAACATTATTACCACATTAAAGCCAAATCCCTTCCTCATTGTAACATTTGAGAACTTTCCTGGAGAGCAGTCCACTTCAGTTCTGGCATCAGCTTTGAATCTTTGACTTTTAGTTGGACTTTTAAGTGGCTGAGAGATAATCATCACTTTATAGAACAGTTCACTTGGCACCTGGATATTCTGTTATCAGTAGAATTTGTGTTTACAATCAAGGTTAATTGCACCACTTGCAGCTCCTGGCATACAGAGGAAAATGGAATAGAAAAGAAAAAAGATTGGGTTTTGTTTTTGTTTTTTGTTTTTTTTGTTTTTGATCTTTTTTTTTAATTTCTCAGTACTTTTCCCATTTGTTCTTTCACCCATCCATCCTTACAAACCCCGGAAGATTTCTCTCTCTCTCCCTAATCATTTTAGAGGAAGCATAACAGGAAGCCTGTCAATATGTCAACAAGCATCTATTAAATGTCATACTGTGGTAAGCGCTGGGAGTACAAAGAACGTTTAAAAATAAATCCCAATCAAGGAATTTAAAGTCTAATGGAAGTGACATGTGACTAAAACTCAGAGAGACTCTAGGAAGGCCTGTACACATCTCGGAGTCATCTGCACAAAAATGATAATTGACTTCATGGTTGCTTATGAGATTAGTCAACAGCCATTTAATTAACATCTTCTATGTGTCATCTAGTAAGACAATCCCTACTCTTACAGTGTAACTGAAAAGATAGTATGGAGACAGACTCATACAAACAAGCTATAAACATAAGTAGGAAGTTATTCATCCTGGGGAGTCACTTGGATCAAAAGGGATTGGGAAAAGCTCCCTATAAAAGATGGGATTTTTGTTGGGACTTAAAGATAAGTGAGATAGGATAGAGGGAAAATAGAACTGGGTCCAGGACAGAGTTTGGGGGTAACCCAAAGAAGGCTGAGAAAGAGCAGTATCAATATAGTCTAAAGAAGAAAAAGTATCCAAGGGGATACAACAATAATCTTGTATGGCATGAACAGGATATGAATGAACAAATGAAGTCTTTCTGACTGTAATCACCACTTCCTTTTCTAGAATTTCACCAGCCATTATTTTAATGATTCATTCTAGAATTTTCCCAAGAATTGAACTTGTATTCATTGGTGTGAATTTCAAATTCTTTTCCCTTTTATGGCAGTTGGGACATTTGTGTGCTCTTGTCCAGCTTGTGGATACATCTGTTGTTTCTCCTCCCCTCCCACCCCCCATGATCTTTTACATTTTATTGATAGTAATCAGCATTATCACCTACCAGGAGGTGACACGAGTTAATTCTTATAGAAAGCTAATTTTTAAAATAGGAAGAGAATAATTTCATTCCAGGCATAGGAAACAACTTGTACCAAAAAAAGGGAATAGCTAGGAGATTATATTCAAATGTAATAATATTTGAATAGCAGGAACCAGGTTGGTTTGAGGGAGTGTCTAGTGAATTATGGGACAAAATATCTAGTTAAGTCTAATTGTGGAGATACAGGCAGACTTTGTCACTTTATAAATTATTTACATGTATTTACATGTAGCCACATATACATACAATCATGTACACCCCCCTTAGGGATGCATGCATATATATATAAGATATTGTCATCAAGAGGAATCAGGAAAAAACATCTTAGGTTGAATTTTAAGTGATACTTTAAAGAAGCCTGGGAACAGATGAATGGACAGAGTTTTTCAAATATGGGAACTAAATAGCCAGTGAAAATGCCTGGAGTCTTTAGATGAGTTTCTTTTGGGAGCAACAGCAAGTTTCTTTTATCAATGTCTTTTTTAAATTTTTTTCCTTTCTTAAACGTCTAGTTCCTGGGGTGACTAGTTGGTGTAGTGGATAGAACACCTGAAGTCAGGAGGACCTGAGTTCAAATGTGGCCTCAGACACTGAACACTTCCCAGCTATGTAATCCTGAGCAATTTACTTAGCCCCATTTGCCTCAGCAAAAAAAAATAAAAATCTACTTCCCTTCCCTTCCCTTTCCTTTTATACTCATCTTTCCTTTTTAAGAATAATTATCTTTAACCAGATTTTGTAAGTAGCTCCTTCTCTGTCTCATCTCTATATTTTTTCTCTATAACCCTTCTTTCTTTTTGAGCAGACAAGAGTCCAGAAATGGCCTTGCTTTAAAATTATACATATTACTAAGCATGCTCAGTAACTAATTTAAAGTTCATTATTTTGGCTGCATTAAGTATCTCAGTATTGTTAAAATTTCTTTGTTCTTTCAATTTAATTTACTTTCCTTTATGTGACTTAAAACTAGTGTATTCTCTATACTTTTCTTTTTTCTCTACTTCTCATTATTTCATAAAGGTATCTCCAAATAGCCTTATAATTTTCATACATATTGATCTTTATCGTATTATAAAATTCGATTATCTTAATCTATCATGATTTATTTAACTGTTCCCCTGGTGGTGTATGTTTTAGTAGCTTACACTTTAAAAAGTTAAATATAATGCTATTATGAAAGTCTTTAAACAGATTTTTTTTTGGAGGGGCAATAAATTTTATAGATGTTTGTTTCTTTCTCTGCCTCAACCTAGAACACCAACCTTTATATTTAAAGGATGGAAGGAAAAAAAAGTTAGGCAATAATAAACTAACATAGTGAAATACCCATGGTTCCCTTAATTCTAAAGAAATGAAGAAGGAGATTTGTAAGTTCATGTCTTCTCTGGGACCAGTCTTGATCATGATAATTGAATGGAATTTAGTTTTTAAAAATTGATATTGTTATTTGTAATTCTTTTTGTTATTGTTGTCTTTCTCTCCATTTACCTTTTTTTTTTTACTCATTGTGCATTGATGTCCTTTAAGAAAGTTTTTATTGATAATTTCAATTTTACAACTATTTATAAATTTGCCCCACTCAATGGAAGTTCTTTTTAACAAACTAAAACAAGTAAAACTGACTTTATAGTCAAATCAACTGCAAGTGCTTATATCATTCCACATTTGTAGAGCTTCTCTATGTATTTTTTTCCCTTTTTAAAATAGGATTGCAGGTGGGAGTAAAAGATTTCCACAAATTAAAAGAATAAAAATAAAAGGATAGTCAGAGAAGCTCTACATTTCTTTTAACAAATATGCCTAGTAAAAGCAAATTCCCTCATTGATTGTATGCAAATACGTATATATACAGATGCATCATAAAAATATATCCACACATGTAATCAGTACATGTATGTATTATATCTGTATATGTATTTATGAACTGTCTTTCCTACTTGTTTCACTTTTTAATTTTAGCTTAAGCAGCATTACATTTATCAGTAACTCCCTTTTCCCCTCTTCATTTTCCATTGGTACCATTGTATAGTCTTTGAGAAATATTTGAGTACCCAGAAATATATTTAATGCTGAGATATCCTGAATAAATAACCATGTCATCCAGCAGAGAGCTTCAAATCAATTCATGTATCCTTTCTTCTTAATTAACACAACATTTATCTTCCCTGACTCCCCTTTTACTAAGTATTTCCTCCTTCAGACCTTTTCATGAATTATTTCCTCAAATTTAGGTTACCTTGCAAAACTATCTTCCTTTGGACAAAAAAATCTTCTCAGTTTTATTACCAGGATCTCCTCAATTAGCTAATTTCTTTTGCTAAGTTTCTTTCTTTTTTATGATAGACACTAAAGGAAATTTTGAGAGGTAGATAATGTATTTGTGTTTTCTATACCATTATTGAATATTATTATTAGGATTGGAATGAAAGGAGGCGAGGCATGTTAAATCACCAAAAAAAAAAAAAAATGCCAAAAATAGATTTGCTTTATATATTTTTCTTTTTAATAGGAAAACAAAGAAATTAATCATCCAAGAGAAAAAAACATTTTCCCCTTTTATTTTTAAATTTTATTTTTTAGAAGCAGTTATAGAATTGACTAGTACTGTTTTGATTTTCCCCTTCCTTCCAAACTGATACATTTGGATATTTTTGCTTTTTCCAAAATCTTATATAAAAGTCTACAAAATTAAACCATATTTAATGGTAACATGGTGGGTTTCCTCAGTTCTCAGACTTCCAAATTCTAGCAATGGTCACCTGTAGTGCTAATTCATCCCAAAGATAGAATGAAGGACACCCACTATTCTAAGAGACTCTTATGTGGTGTAAATTAACTCATGAGGGGGTGTAGTTCAAATCTCTTGAGCTGGAAAGAATATTTGGTAGAACATGTTTCAAAGGAAAATAGTGGTGTTTATATATATATACAGTTCAGTTATTTCCCTTCTTAGAGGGTCTTGTATAATGAATAAAATAAAACCAAAAATTAGCATTGGACAACTTATCTAATAGTAGATAAATTGTTCATTATGGGAGTAAATTTTGGAATGGAATGCTTTATGATTTAATTTGTTGTTCATTCTTATTTTTTATCCCAATATATCTTTTCAAAATGGTTGAAAAGTTCTTATTGGTGATTTGATCTATAGTCTTTTCAAAGGATTAAATAAGCTATATTTCACAATTTGACTTTGTTCTTGTTAGAGAAACTTGCATTAAAAGTCATGTTTTACCTGAAAAATTGTAATGCTTCATTTAGATGAGAAAATGTTTAGGTGTGTGTTTTTTTTTTTTAAATAGATAATTTCCCAAATTATTAATAGACATTTTGCATTTAAAATGGGATCTCAATAGTAGTTCAAATTTGCAAAAAAAAATAGTTTATAATCCATTAAAACATAACTACGTTAATTTATTTGGAAGATTAAAAACAGTCAATGACTGAACTATATATATATATATCCCTTGATATGTTTTTCATAATAGAAATAAATTCCATTCAAAATGGAAATTATGAATTATACTAGAGCCATGGTACTGAAAGAACTATATCTTTCTTCATATCTTTGGCATCCACAGAATAATTTATTTAAATGCCACTGGAATTAAACACACAAAGGATTTCACAGAAATAAAGTAATCTTGACTTGGAGAATTTCTGTGAATGAACTAGATATTCTGAATATAATGGACCTTTGTGTTTAGAGATAGTGTTAATACTTGTTTTATATTATGACTTTTTGAGCATGGACAAGTAGTTTAACACATTCTTTTCACTAGCAATGACAATATTAATTTGATTGCTGTCTCAGTACTAAAAAGAACAGCATGCAGCATGACTAGTGAGAAGACTAACAGAGAAGGAGATGGAGTGTTTCAAGGGCTACCTAGATAGAGCAAGCTATGGTAGGCACTTGGCAAATTCATTGGAGGGGTCCCAAAGTACCAACTTGGGAGGTGAAAGAATTGTCTTCTATATTTAGTTCATGGTATGTCCTAGCGTGATAGGTTGTGAGCATATCCTCTTGTTTTAATCTGTTTATATGGTGACATAGTTGACTTTTTAAAAAATTAATTTTTCAACTAATGAAAATCTGCCTGTTGAGTCAACATTATGTCTCCTCTAGTCCTCCAAATAGAACAAAAGGCCAATCCAAATTCTTGGAGTTTCAGCACACACAGACAGACACATGATAAAGGAAAGCATATCTAAAAATATACATCTCAAAGTGTGCTCCTAAAATCATGTCTCAGAAAGACTGCCATGTTTTTGCCTTTGATTATTCTGGAATCCAACTTCTTCATCAGAGTTTTTTAAAAAAAAGGTGTTTGTCTCTAAAATATTTTTACATAATTATTTTCCCACTTTACTTTGTATTAGTTGTCCTAGGTTTCTCTAAAAACATCCTAAGGATGTTCTTCTTAATTTTGCATTTTCCCTTCTTTGCAATATTTATTTCTAGCTTTATGATTTTTTAAATAACTTTGGTCAGAAGCATTACCTATAATTCCTTCCTTTGTACTCCACAAATACAAGTTATGATTATTATTGCATTTGAAGGGTCTTAATAGCAATAATAAAAAATAAATGCATTTTGTTGAGCTCTTGTCATGAAGACATTATGGTAGGTTATGGTTGGGGTCCTGTTATTTTTTTCATCTTTGTATTCTCAGGGTCTTTTCCCCAAAGGTCTTTTTATCTTGAGAAATTTTTTGGAGTCTGAAAAAAATTAATAGTTTTAGAGATGAGAGAAATACCTATAAAAAGATGATTGAGAATAAAAAAATGTTAACTAGCATTTAGAGAGAGACCATTTTGGGTTTAGTGGACAATTATTAAGGTACCTCATTATTAATTCATTATACTTTTAGTTTGACTTTTAAGAGACAGCATCTCATGAAAGAATACTAGATTTCAGCTTCAACTGGAGAATTTCCCCTCTTGGTGGTCATTGTCAAAATCACTCATTTTCTTTGAGTTTCAGTTTCTTTATTTATAAAATGAAGTTAATATTTCTGCTACTTATTTTTCCAGATTTGCTAAGAGAAAAATTCTTTAGTCCCTAACCACATATGCGTTAAAGATATTGTTATTTCAGCAGCTAAGAAATAATGGTATTTTAATGGGACATTACTAGTTTGGTTAGAATAAAGTGGCCAGGAGGAGAAGTGAGAGAACTAAGACTGGAAAGGTTTATGTGGGACCAGTTTCCTGAATATCTCAACTACTTGGCTTGTTTTATTTCTGTACAAATTTTTCTATGATGTTCCAAAAATTGCCTGTGAATTGGATTTGAGTAAAGGAAGGCTGTGCAAACTCATCCCTCTCATTCTCTGCTCCAGAATTATTGAAATCTAGTGGAGACAAAGGTCAAGCCACTGGCAATGCATCTTCTCCCTTTAGAATATGAAGTTTTGGAGGACAGGGATTGTCTTTATTCTTGCTTAGAGCTCACTAGTGCTTATCATCTTGTCTAACACATAATTGCTTGTTAAATTGAAGAGTTGCAGCATGATGACAGTTGTTGGTTGAATAATATGCTGCACATATCTTTGTAACCTATGATTTTATTCTGACCTACTTCTTTGGGACTTTGTAATAAGAATAAAAAGGCAAATCTGTTGCAACATTTAAAGCAATAAATCATTTTTTAAAATGGTTATTCCTTCCATATCATGGGGGTCAGGGGCGTGGTACCCCCGCATTAGGAATTTTTGATCCTCCCTTTTTACCAGAAATGTCTGAATTATATTAAAAAATAAAAATGTTGATTTACACAACACTACACATATCTTTTATACCTTTCTGAGCTTTTAAACTTTTTCTCATATGGCTTCCCCAGCACACTCCCAAATTCCCATTTAGTTTCCTAAATTGGATTAATATATTGAAACCCTGATGGGGAAATAATGCTGTATAAGGGATAATTGTAAAGTCATTAGATAATTACCTAAAAGGATAAGATTGACTAGGGAAGTAAGAGGCAGGTGGGTTAGAACTGAGGAAAGATACTTGATAGCTCAGGATATTATTTATTTTTCTTTTAAGAGAAAAGTTCTGTTTATTTTTTTAATTCATGTATTTCTTTTTTTCCCCTCTCATATTACAGTGTGCAAAGATCCACCTTACAAAGTAGAAGAATCTGGGTATGCTGGTTTCATTTTGCCAATTGAGGTTTATTTTAAGAACAAGGTATGTAACATTCTCTTACTTATTAAGTCAATATATGGAAAGCATTTTTAAAATTCTGTTGAATGATTTATTGTGTAATAATGATGCAATTGTTTTGATGTGCCAAATTTGAATTACCCAGAATATTTTAAATCAAATTTATCTTTGTTTCCCCCTGGGAATAATGTATGGTATTACACTTAATCAAAAAGTAAGTTACTAGGAGAGATTTTTAATTTATTTTTGTTCCCTCAGATTTTTAATCTTCTTAACGAGGATTCTTCCAAAGAATCATTTTTTAAAAGGGAACATTATTGTATGTATGTATGTAATAAGGAAAGTAGAAGTTAGATTTCTATCCTTGAATTTTTTTAAGCATTTTTCCAACTCATCATAATACCTGCACCATTTAATTTTTGTCTGAGAATGAGCCATATCTGGTGTTTGGTGTTTAGCTGGAAGGAGTTTATATATACACTTTTCTTTCTTTCTTTTTGAGTTTCTTTTTAAAAATTTTTAATTATTATTTTTATTAAACATTTTTATTTTCAAAACATATACACGGATAATTTTTCAACATTGATCCTTGTATAGCCTTGTGTTTTAAATTTTCCCCTCCTTCCCTGCATACCTTTCCCTAGATGTCAAGTAGTCCAATCTATGTTATACTTGTTAAAATATATGTTAAATCCAATAAATGTAAATGTAGTTGTGCAATTATCATGCTGCACAAAAAAGATTAGTATATATACTTTTCTAAGAATTATTCTAAATTTTCTACAATCTCATAGGCTATATTAGAAAAAAATTTCTTATTTGCCTACAAAATTGCTCTACTTCGGCCTTGTCATCAGGAAATATGTCTTCACAGTAGTGGATTTTCTTTTATTCCAAACTAGGGTGAAGAAAAAATTCTTTAGATCACACCCCACCCTACCCCACCATTTTGAAAAGCATATATTATAATTGTTACAGGGATAATTCCTGATGTTTTAATATCACTTTTAGCACTTAAGATAGAATGCATTCCATAAGTTGTCATGTCAATAATAGTTTGTAGACACTTTTGCATAACAAATTAAAATTTGTTCATTTATTCATCAATTCTTTTTGATTGTGTGAAGACCTCTGCTTCCTCCATTTTCCAATCCATCTTACATAACACTGATATTTTGATCTTCAAATCAAGTTAATTTTCCTCTTATGTAGATTGGATCATAACATTTGTTTGCTGAAAAAATTTCTCATTGCTTAATGAATAAAAGTCCAATCTCCTTACCTTGGATTACAGAGGTATCCAGAGTATACCTGTGTATCTTCCTAATCTTATCCATTGCTATTCCCCTTCACATTACCTGTATTTCAGCCAAATTGCTTGACTCATTTTCTGAGAATGTCATATGCTTTTTGTAACACTTCCCCTGCCTTTTTTTTTTTTTTTTGCTAATATCAATCACTATACCTTATTATTTATTTCCTTTTTATTCTTTGAGTTTAACAAAATGCCCTGATCTTAATAGATACTTTATATTTTCTGAATTAGATCTAATAACAATAACAACAGTGGCTAAAAATATCTACTTTGTGCCAAGCACTGTGCTAAACAGTTTGCAAATGTTATCTAATTTGATGCTTATGATCCTGGGAGGTCAGTGCTATTATTATTTACATTTTTCAGAAGAACAAACTCAGGGAAACAGAAATAACTTGCAGGGTTATGAAAATGTTTGAACCTGAATTTGAACTCATCTTTTTCAATCCAGAACCCCCACTCTGTACACTCCTGAGGTATTTAGCTGTCCTAATCAAGATCATTGTTAATTACCTTCTCCTCTTAGTCTTTCACAGTTCTTCCATCCAGAAGTGATTTTTGCTTTCTTCATCTGAAGAAAGGTTTTCACTTTTTTTAAAGCTCTTACATTTGTATCACTTCCTTTTTGTATTGTAACTTTTTGCTTACATTTCTTGTTTCCTTTAATAGATGTTAAATTCTAGAAGATTGCATAGTGGGTCTAACAAATAGCCAATTGTAGTTGTTTAATTATCTTCCAAACTTTCAATTAATCTATCAATTAATTATCTACCAGGGTTTATACCCCACCTGTTGTTCTTGTGCCAATTGTAGTTGTTTAATTATCTTCCAAACTTTCAATTAATCTATCAATTAATTATCTACCAGGGTTTATACCCCACCTGTTGTTCTTGTACCTGAATGGCTATGTTCAAAGAAAGTCAAGAAAGGAGGATTAAATACCAATTGATTCATTTATTTGTCCATAGCAACTCAAAACCATCTCTTAAAAAGGATGGAGCTGTGTCCTGTATTTATGTAAGGGAAGATCTATGTATTAATTGATAAGTGAATAAATAATTCTAGTGCTTTTTTCCAAGATATTTTGATGTTAACATTATTATCATTAATATGCTGAACCTGCGATGCTTTGAATTTTCATTTGGGACATTTTATTTATATGATTCTCAGTGTAATGAGATGACCCAGGATTCTTTGACTTCTTGGAGTACAAAACCCAAACTCTTGTTTCCTAGTTTGCTTGATAAAGATCAGATCATAGAATTTGTCTAATGTCCAGTGTCTAAGTCTAGAAGGATGGTTACTTGATGATGGTTTGCTTTTCTTTTTCTGTTTGTTCCAGCATCTTAGGCAGAATGTCTACAGTTGCTAGAGATTACATCTTACATTGTAGAGGTGTTCAAATAATAGTGGACAAGGATTTTAGAAGTCATCTTCTACAAAAATCTATAGCATCCTCAGCAAGTACACCAATCTTTGCTTCTCAGTGAGATATTCACTCCCTGCCAGAGAAGGCAGATCATTATACTTAATGATATATCTAGTGGGGGGATGAGAGTCTATCTATAAAAAATTGGACACAGGGACAATAAACAAGGCTTAGCTACTGATTCAGTGTGTGGAAAGAGAAAGGAGAATAAAGAGCTTAGGTATTCAGGAATATTGTTGTGATGGTATTATATGCAGAAATACATTAGAAAAAGTAGGTTTTGTGGTAAAGGTCACTTTTGTGACAGATCAAGTTATTGGAACAGTTTTATATTTTACTTCTGTAAAATAAGGAGGTTTGAATTTAATTATTTTCAGTTATGTATGATTTTCTTGTGACCCATTTCTTGGCAAAACTGCTGGAATACTTAGCTATTTCCTTCTCCAACTTATTTTACAGAGGAGGAAAATAAGGCAAACAAGGTTAAGTGACTTTCTTAGGATCCCACATCTATCACTCTAGCCACTGAGCGACTTGGAGGCTTCAAGAAAATAATTCCTTTTTCCTATGTTCCATGTGGGATTAGAAGCAAGTAATTTCCAAATTTCCACCCAGTTGCAAATGTTATGATCATGTACAGAAAACTTCATAGCCATTACATCAATTTTATATTTTCAATTCTGCTACTTGCCACTTAGACTAATGTGTATGGCTGTTTTTCAGGCATTGAAGTATTAATAGGCAACAACTTAATATGAGTTGAAGGGCAAAAAGACAATCTTCCTTTTTTTTTTTTTCAAATTAGCAAACATTTCTTTCCTTACTACTGACAATGGGGTGAGAAAAAGAAGAAAAATAAAACTCTTGCCAAAAAAAATATTCTTAGTTAGGCAAAAT
The DNA here is from genome assembly GCF_902635505.1 of Sarcophilus harrisii. Lineage (NCBI taxonomy): Eukaryota > Metazoa > Chordata > Mammalia > Dasyuromorphia > Dasyuridae > Sarcophilus > Sarcophilus harrisii. Next base: position 212,174,006 of record NC_045426.1, read on the forward strand.
AACCATATTGGCCCTATCTATATCTATAAATCTGTATTTAATTCTCCATGCTTAATCTTTCACTTGTCAGGAATTGGGTAGCAATAGTGGTAGAATATTTCAGTTCTATTCAGTTCTATTTACTTTTAAGTCATTTAAAGTTGTTCTTACATCTTTATTATAGTAGTTGTGCTACTATAGCATTCTGCATCAGTTCAAAACCAATCTTTTAATGTCTCTTTGAAACCACATTTTTCCTTTTTTTCCTTCCTCCCTCTCTCTTTCACTTCCTTCTTCCATTCTTCCCTCCCTCCTTCCTTTACTGCCACCTTTCCTTTCACCTTTCCTCAACTCTCCCTCCATTCCTCCACCTTTCTCTCCGGTTTCACCTCTTTCCTTTCTTTCTTTCTTCCTTCTTCCTTACTTTTTTTCCTCCTTCCCAATGAGGGTTAAGTGACATGGCTGTCCCTGAATTTGAACTCAGGTCCTACTGACTTAAAGGTTAGTACTCTATCCTCTACACCTCCTAACTTCCCCAGCCTAGGATTTTATTACATGTTTTATAATATTTTTAGCCATCTTCCAGTTTATTTCTAGTCCTTGCCATCAGAGAAAGGACTTTTATGAATATTTTTGCATAATTCTTTCTTTCTTTTTTTTTTAATCTATTTGGGGTATTGGAATGGTAGTCATATCATTGGGTCAAATGGCATATGGCCAGTTTAGCAACTGTTGTGGCAAAAGTTCTAAGCTTCCTTCCTGAAAAGCTGAAACAATTCACTATCTCAGTTACTTAATATTTCTATTTTTCTATCTCATCTCCAGCATGTCTTTTTGTTGTTGTTTTATACTTTGCTGATTGGATGGGTTTAAAATTGAATCTCTGAGTTTGTTTTTCTTTCTTTTCTCTAATTATTAGTGATTTGGAGATTTTTCACAGATACCTTGAATTTCTTCTGTTGAAAATTGACTACTTATTTATCAGCTCGGCAGTGGTTCTTAGTCTTAAAAAATTGAATCATTTCTTCATATATCTTGGAAAAAAGACATTTATGAAAAAATCTTGCTGCAAAGATTTTCATAGTTAAATATCTCAACTCTAATCTTAAGTATATTGTTTTGTTTTGGTAATGAATTAGTTTGGATAAGCTTGTCATTTTCATTATATTGTTTCTGCCTACACATGAACAATGAATATTTCTTTAATTGTTTAAATCTGATTTTATTCCTATAAAAGATCTTTGAAAAAAAATAAATTTTTCCCCATTTAGTTCCTAGTTTTAGCAAGGTATACTCTAAGGTAATTTATAATCCAGAGTTATTTTAAATGGGGTAGCTCTTAATTCTTTCTTCTTGTAGGATTTTGTTTATGATATGCAGGAATGCTGATAATTTATGTGCATTATTTTATATCTTGTTACTTTGCTAAAATTATTGTTTCAACTAACTTTTTAATTGAACCTTTGCCATATTCCATGTATATGATCATATCATCTGCATTTCCTGTTCTGATTCCATTTCTTTTTCTTTTATTTCTATTACTAGGATTTCCAGTATGATACTGAATATTATAGTGACAATGGACATCTTTATTTCACACCTGATTTTTTGGGGCAGGCTTCTAGCTTAGAACCAGCACAAATAGTTTGCTAATGGTTTTAGTTTTTTGGGTTTTTTTGGGTTTTTTTGATGCTTTTTTTTTTCAATTTATGGAAAATTTTACTTATACCTATAGTTTCAAATTTTTTAAATAAGGATGGGTATTGTACTTTATCAAAAGCCTTTTCTGCATCTATTGATTTAATCAAGTGATTTCTGTTTTTATTATTGATAATATCAATTATGTTAATAGTTTTCCTTTTGGTAAACTATCCCTGCATTCCTGGTACAAATCACATTTGGTTGTAATGTATGATCTTTTAGCTATTTTTGTTTTGAATCTTTGCATCCATATTCATTCATTAAATCGGTCTAATTTGTTTTTGTTTTTACTCTTCCTGATTTAGGTATGAGTATTGTATTTCTTTCATAAAAGGAAAAAGTAGGAACTAGTCGGTATTTGAATGTTTGATAGAATTCATTTCATTTGGTCCTTTTTTTCTTACCTTTAACTTGGTGTTTAATTGGCAATTTTAAATTTGTTCTTTATAGTATTTTTCTTAATTGCATGCCTGATTCACTGATCTGCTTATTCTCTTTCTCATTGATAAAAACATTTCAAAATATAAATTTTTCTCTGATTACTTCTTTTGCTATATCCCACAGGTTTTGATATGTTGTATCATTATTGTTATTTTCCTTAATGAGATTATTGATTGTTTGTGTGATTTGTTTTTAAACCACTTGAAATCTATATTTTATTGCATTGTGATTGGAAGAGGATGCTTTCAATATTTCTGGCTTTAACTGAAAAATTTAGTGTCCTAGTTATATGGGCAATCTTTGTAAAGGTACAATGAGCCACTGAGAAAAAGGTGTATTTCTTTCTAGTCCCTTAAATTCTCTGTAGATATCTATCCTATATAGCTTATCTAAAATTCTATTTCCTTCCTCGACTTATTTTTGGTTAGATTTATCTTATCTTGTAAGTAAAGCTCCCTACTATTATAATACAATTATCATCATTTCTATTTGTATTTCATTTATTTTTTCTTTAAAAAAATTAGATGATATTGTTTTTGGTGCATATAAGTTCTTTATGAGGTCTTTAATATTTTCCTTTATATTTCCTCTTTAATGAGTTCTTTAATGTTTTCTTTATATTTCTTTTGGATATTATATCAGATTTTCCATTTAGTACTGTTTTTTTTTCCCCATCCAAATACCTTTTAGTTCATTAGGTGTCCATGTTTTTTTTCATGTCAGGCTTATATACAACTTTCCTGGTGTTATACCATTTACTTCCCCTCCCTAAATTCTAGTTTTCAATGAGTTACTTTCTTTTTTAAAATTTTGAATCTCAATCTTTCTTTTCATAATTTTCTTGAATTGCCTTTATTTTCTGCTTTATATATTCCTTCTTCTCTCTCTCTCTTTTTAGGTTTGTGACCATTTAATATTGCTCTTTGGGGTGTGAATTTTTTTTTAACATCACTTTTTTCCTTTGCAAATGAACCCAGATCTTTTATTATAACTTAGTGGTTTTCTATGGTTGGGTCCCTTCTTTGCTTTCTCATTTTTGTTGGATTTTATTTTTATCAGCTTAATATTATAATCAATTTTTTATCCTGATGCCCCAGGTTTTAGATCCTTTTTACTGTTATTTTCTGAATTCTGTCTAGGGACTTTTAAGAATTTTCTTTCTCCCCTGTGCACCAGATAGTGCCCCTATATAGCCATGCTATTTTGTTACTTCTTGTTTCAATCATGCTTCTCCTGGGCCATCTGATCTCTCCATCAGTCCTGGTCATCATTGATAGGCTTGATGTCTTGGGCTCTTCTCCCCTAAGCCTTGTTTAGGGCCCTCAGTCACACTGTATTTCTCCCTGAGATCAGGCAGTCCCTGGTATGCCCCTTGCCCATATCCTTGGCTAGGAATTACAGGACCCCTACACCCCCATCAGGAGACAAAGGAGGTTCCATCAGTCTTCCCTTACTCAGCTGTCTGATCCCATGCTCTTCCTAAATGAACACTCCTGAGACCCAGGTGCTACCCTAGAGATAATTGTTTGTTAATTCAATGTATGGAAGACACTTCACTCATTCTAAATCTCTGGCTCTGAGGTGTCAATTTTTTCTTTCTATGGTCCTTTCAAATTGTCTTAGGAGGATATATTCTCCTCCCCTTTATTTTTCCTGCTCTGTGTTCACTTTGAGGTGATGTTTTATGTGTTTATGGAGCAAACTTGGAGAGCCTGGTATTTTCTGACTCATTCTGCCATCTTTCCAGAATCTGTCTCTATATTTTTTGTACTTAATTTATTCTACCGATTGACCTTAAGAAAAAAAGTCTGCAAAGAAATGTGCAATATATGTATCTTTTATTCTTTTGGTTCTTGTAATACTCATTACTGACACATTTCTTGGCTAAAGTTTTAAGTGAAGTTGAAAATGAGATTATATCATCCAGGGGTAAAGTCTACCATTATTCTTTACAATTCTTAGCATAAGGTTGTTGATCATCACTGGAGAGGACAATGAAATTGTGTTGATTTCATTCCTAGAATGTTTATATCCCTTTACAAGATAGGTATAGAATTAGGAATTTGGTTTTAATAAAAAAAAAATTTTTTTTCAGGGCATGTTTTGTTTTAGTTATATTCTTTCCTTTAGATCTTTGACAGGAGTGAATGATGATGTTAGATACAAGGTCTTCATCTAATAGTGTAGGATGAACATGGTAATTTTTTTAAAAGCATTCTTTCAAAAACAATTATTTTCTAGTTCAAATCAAAAGAAAATAAAAATCAATTATGGATTTTTTTCTTCTGCATTATTTCCAAATTAAAAAATAAAAAACAAAAACCTCACTATATATCCCAAGTAAAAGTTTGAAGATGAAGATGATGATGATAATGATAATAGTAATCATATTAAATTTATATAGCATTTTACAGTTGGCAAAGTCCTTTACAAACACTATTTTATTTAATCCTAACAACACTGGAATGTATAAATAAGGAAACTTGAGATGAAAGTTAATTGTTCACAGTCATAAATTAGTGTCCATGGCTAGATTTGTATCCTGCTCTCCTTACTTCAAATCAGCTCTGTCTACTTCGTGCCACATGGTTTCCTTTACTACTTGTCACATAGGGAACCGGCAAGAGAAGGAAGTCAGCATTTATAAAATATTCACCAAGTACCAGACACAAATATTATCTTTACAATTCTGTGAGGTAGATGCTATATTATTCCTATTTTACAGTTGAGGAAACTCAGGTAAACAGAGGCTTGACCAAAACTCATTGAATTCGATATTCTTTTAATGCTACTTTCAGCATTTAACTAAGATGATTCTTATTCAGAAGACTTCATGGCAACAGGCTCCCGAATCCTTCCAACTTGGTAGGGTGTGGCAGTCCACTGACTTTGAGAACCGAAAGGTCATCTTCATTTCATTATAGTTCCTTGAAATACAGCATTGGTGCAAAAATAAATTTATTATCTCTCAAAGATAGAAATTTAATCCATTATGTATTCTGTGTTAGATTTCAAATAATGTATGCTTATGAGGAATAATTTTATTCCTTCCGATTAGTTACAATTTGTTTAGTACACAGTCCTGTAGAATCTGGAATCATTTCACCTTTGGTTAGTTCTGTATACTTAATTATATACACTTAATTATATACAGCTTTGTCTTTAAAGTTTTCTTAACCCAAATAGTCATGTTTACTAACTACATTTCACGTTTTACAACTTTTTTTCATATTTTTTTCTCAATCGTTAACCACAGTTTTTGAGTTCTAAATTTCATCTCTTCCTCTCTCTCTTTTCTCTTTTCTCCCTCCCTCCTTAAGAAAGCACACTATTTCATGTAGACTTTACATGTGTAGATTTACTGATTTTATTCTAAGATGGTAGATGAAACTCCTAGAATTAATAGTTTTTCATCTGAATTTTCAGAATTGACTTCCTTTTGATCTTTTAATTAATCCATATTTTCTTTGTTGTTAGATAGTAAAAGACTATCTTTTGATTTTTATTTAAAATAACAATCCTCATATCCTGAGACCTTAGGACATAGTCTTACTTAATATTTACACATACACTCAGGCAGAGAGCAGCTACAGTTAAATAGGTACCTGAATTCTTTTGATTTTTTTTTTTATTTCTACATTTTTTAATATCAACATTATCTTTTCTCATTCATTTTAGTAGACACTATAATACATTTTGTGGGATTCTCAAAGTCTTCAGTTTTAATCTTTTATCTGATGAGACTTGTATAGCTATTCAGTGGTCAATCAATACACGTTTTAAAAATACCTAATATGTGCCAGGTTTTATAGTAAAATCTGGAGATACAAAGAAAGATAGTCCCTGTCCTCAAAGAACTCATAACCTATTGGAGGAGACAATATTCAAACAATTGTAGAAAGATATAATCAATCCGGGAAAAACATTGGATTTAATTCATATTTGGAAAGGTTTCCTATAGTGGTGAGATTTTAGTTCAATTTTTAGGGTGATATAAAACAGTGAGCATTTTTTTGAATTAGGGCCAGTTAATGAAAATGCTCAAATCACAAGAAGGAGTATATAATTCATAGATTAGCAGGAAGGCCAATGATAATTTATAAAAGAATATGGGATGGTGTGGTTTAAGGTACAAGAATATTTGAAATGCAATTATTAGTTATCCATATCTTCTCAATTCTTGATTTAGTTAATGTTTAAAGTATTCTTTAATTCCATTCTCACACTTTTGGAAATCTTACTAGTTACAGTACTACTTCAATTTCATCTGTAGGCTTAAAATCCTACTAATTAGTGTAATTGAAAAATGGAATTTCTTATACTCTCTTCAGTTATCCTGCAAGTACACTTAAAACAATTCCAGCTACTCAGTTTTACATAAATGTTAAAGGGGAAGGTGTTGTCTAAACATAGTTTTCTGACTCTAAAATGTTATTAGTTTCATGTTTATATTCTTATTTTGGACTTTTAAGGGAGCTCTTTTCTCAGGGATCATGTAACATTCAAGTATGAGGTCTGTTTACATAATATTGGTTCCTCAGAATTGATAACAGATGATGTTCTAGTTGGGTGAGCCTTTCACATTGTGTGGTAGTTATGAGTGTTATTGTCTGCAAATAAACTTAGTCACTGCTTGTACCTTTATTTGTTTTATAGGGAACATTAGAAAACAGAAAACACTTACTTTTCTCTAAGACAATATTTTCACTATTTAGCATATAACATGACCAGAAACTGTAGAGAACAAAATAATTTTTTAAAAAAACATTGTAAACTTGGTCAGTGTCTTGTATCCCCTGATTATTAGTGAATGAGTGGTTTGTTCTCCTTGTTCATATGTAAGCCTATTAGATGAAAAAAATTTATTTTGGCTATAATATTATATGCCTATCTTGATATATAAAATGTGTTGTGCTAAATTTAATTTACAAATTATTTCTCAAATTAAAGAGTTAGACTAGATGATATCTGAGGTTTTTTATTTTATCTTTGAATCTGATATGATGCTTACTTCAATTCTAAGAATCTCGAAATTTCCCTAAATTTTGTTTCTTTAGGTTATTTTTGGAAGGACTTACTTAGGCTTGCCTAGTTACTTTATCTAATGAGGGTGCTGGAAGTGTAACTATGTCCCCTACACATTATCCCCTATATACATATGTAGATTTTTCTTCACAACCTTTGCCTGGTATTACATCTTGGGAAACAGAGAGACAGACAGACAGACACAAGATGATATGATATATCTACATTAAGGAAATGTCACTTTTGAGAGTGTTTAAAATTGCCCCCACCCCCAAAAAAAGACTTTTTTTAAGTCTTATCATAATCTATCACTACCAGGAGGATGGGCCACTTTTTTATTCTTCAGATTGCATGTTGTTCCTATAATAAATAAATCAGAAGCACTACATGCTAGAATATCAAATTATTGTGTCTTGTCAGTACTGATGTAGGATAGGGCCCTTGTCCAGGGTACTGATCTTTTTGTTTTTTAATCATTTTAACTGTGCCTTTCATTAACCTGTAACCAGAGTCATTTTTATCCTTACAAGGAATTTTCTAAACACTTCTGTTAATCTCTTACTGATGACTTGAGAAGACTTGATCCTCATTTCTGTTTGATAGCTGGTAGAGTGCTTTTCCATAAAAGTAAGAAGGGAGTATCAAAATTTTGTTTCTGTGAAAATTTAAATGTGCTTCATTGGATTTTCTATTTCTATATCATAAGTTTAAAAAGCAATATGTAGGAGAAGATTCAACTGAAATATTCAGTACTATGTTTAACATTTTGTTTAATATGAATAATGCCTTTTATAAAAATAATGAAGTTATGTCAATTTACTTTTGAATCCATGGTGGTTTTTTTAGGCATAGGTACTGTAGACTCAAACAACAGAAATGTAAGGAATTTTTAAAATTCCACCAAGTAAGTCATATGAAAATATATCTGTGAACAGGACTTGTTGAGATTAGGGATTCCTTCATCTCTACTGTAGGTTATTTTGCCCTTGCTACTATTTTTACTTTTGTCTATATTCAGGAAAAAGTCCTGCTGAATTTTATAATAGCACATGCAGTACTAATGTACAGAGAATTTCTGTTTTTGCTATGCTGTTGATTCCTTTAATTAAATCGCTTATGCCAAGTAAAATAATTCATAGAAACATTCTTTTTTGGAATACCTACTTTGACAGATTGAATGCTAGATGTTTGAGTCTCTTTTCCTCATGTAGATCACCATTTCCTCTATTAGACTTTCTATTTCTGGCTATTTTTCAACCCTCAGGAAGAACCTAAGAAAGTCCGCTTTGATTATGACTTATTCCTGCACCTTGAAGGCCATCCACCTGTAAATCACCTCCGTTGTGAAAAGCTAACTTTCAACAACCCCACAGAGGACTTCAGAAGAAAGCTGCTGAAGGCAGGAGGGGTGAGTGCTGCTACTCGTGTCAAAAGCCATCCCATTATAGAATGTACTGATTTGTTAGTGAATTATAAAATTCAATAAAATTTACTCCTCTCCTGAAAGCAGTTGATACTTATCTGAAATATTTTGCTCAGATCTTGTCGCATTGTCTCTGAAGCAGAAGGTAAGCAAAGAAATTCTGAACCAACTACCTGATGTAAACATTTTGTTAATGGAACGTCAGTCTCTCTGTAAGGTTAGATCCCTTCACATTTATTGTACCAAAGGCAAATTCCCAAACATGTACACAAAAAAGCCTTAGCATAGTTGCATTATAAGATTTCTGTGTGAGGGTGAAAACTCATTTTGAGTTAATGCCAAGAAGAGTTATTGTCTAAAGGCTAAGTTGCTTTCCAAAATTTTCTTGATTATATAGTTGGAAAAAGTTTTATTTTATGTTGAATTTTTTTATTGAGATGTATAAAGATGTATATCTTTATTTGTTTGAAGTCACTTGCCAGGAAATGGAATTTCTCTTTGAGATTGTGACAGAGTTAAGATAAATAATTTAATAAATCAGTTCTATTCTAATGTATAGACCCTTCCTTTGTAATCCAGTGATGGGGGAGGGTAAGATTAAAGAAGGGTATAATATAAACATAATCCTAATATCCCTTTATATATACAAATGGTTTATCCTAGCCAAGTTGATTCATGCCTTTTCTCTGAACCCCCTGCTTTCTACCATTTATGTGGTAGCTCAGACTCCATTTTTTTTTGGAAACTGTTCTCTAGAACTAATTCTGCAAAACATTCTTTTAGGTTTATTGTTTAAATTTAAGCAAAGAATGTGACTTTTGTAGGGGATGGAGATCCAGGGTAGTCCAAACAAAATTGTACTTTCTACTCTGACTCTGCTAGCAGCACATAGTACTTTTAATTGAGATAACTCAAATATGTCTTCCTCCATGTTTGTATTTGTCTTTTTTTTTTTTTTAAAGTTGTGTCAGATTCTTTGTGAATTCATTTGGGGTTTTCTTATAAAATATATGGGAATGTCTTGCCATTTTCTTCTGTTACAAGTGAGGGAACTGGGCAAGTAATTTACTTGCCCAGGATTGCACAGTTACCAAATGTCTGATTTTAAATGTGAATCAAATCTTCTTGACTCCCAACCTGGCAGTTTGTTTATTCACTGGTCCACCTAGCTGCTTAGTCTTCCTCTGCCATCCTCTACTTTAAATGCTCATGTTTCTCAAGACTTCCCAGCAAAGAGCCATTTTAGCTGAAGACAGATGACCTAACTTGGGATGCATATTTCAGTTCTCAGTGCAATTCCTAAATCTCTTAGGCACAGCAACACATGACAATTTAGAGTCCCCCCTTTTTTTACTGGTCGGTGGAGTTTTATCTGCTAAACTCTATTGTTTTGAAAGCCTGAATCCTTCAACTAGTATTAGTCAATAACCTTATAATTCTTCTTTATTGCATTATTTTGTTAAGTGTTTGGGTCTAATATTGTAGTTTCAGTTTGTAGCTTTTTGTTGATAGGTAGTCTCAAGAAATTCATCATTTCTGCAACATATAACTTTAAATCATTGTCCTTATATGAAGAGAAATAATCGTTTTGTTTATATCATCGAATATATTTGTGTGTGTGTATGTGTGTATTATATTATGTATATACTTGTATCTGAAAAAGTAAAGTTAATTAATACTTCACTGACAAGAGTTTCTGGAAAAATTTTAGAATTTAATACCTTATGTAAATGCATATATTTGAATATGATTTAGTTAGTGATGAAGAAAATATTATATTCTGTTATGAGATAGTCTTTAGAGCAATTTTTCTTTTTTTTTTTTTCCCTGTGGATCCTTAATTTGGGCAGTGAAATTTTAGGGTTTTTTTTCTTTATATATTTGTATTCATTACCTTAATTTCAGTGAGGTTATTTAACTAATAATATTCTGTACTTAACTCATAGTATTACAAAATTCATATATATATGTTTATGTTTGTATATATGAATTTTATAATACTGTGAGTATATAATACTATGTATGTGTGTATATATATATATATGTATGTGTATGTGTATATATATGTGTGTGTGTGTGTGTGTGTGTATACACACACACACACACACACACATTCCACACACATTCCCTCTTGTGAGTGTCCTTAGTATTTCCCAAACAACAAGCTAAGTTTATATGCTTAGTCTCATTACCTAAATCTGAAGGTAGAAGATAAATCCAAATTATTATATTACCATTTATTATAGTTGAATGACCAGAAGGTTTTACTTCTGTCAATGAGGAACTGGCAGAAAGGTATAGAAAATGTGTTCCCAATATCCTTGGAATTTCTTTTCTAGGTTTTGATTCAATTATGAATTCTGGATCAATGAGATTTTCATATTCCCTGAGGTATGGAGAGTGAAGGGGTGTGTGTGTGTGTGTGTGTGTGTTGTGTGTGTGTGGTCATTTGAATTCAACCCCTACTTTACCTATAATGTAGGGCAATATTTATTTGGAATCACATATATTTGAACCTCTCTGACATTATCTTCGTGAAACCTTTTCTATCTCTGATGCCTTCCATCAGCTCAGCTTGGAAAATCCTCTCAGAGGCTGTAATAGCTTACTGAAAAAACATGATGGAAGAAATATTCATGGTATAACCACATTCCTATTTTGACTGTGAAAGGGATGGATGTAGAGTTAGTAAGGGGATTTAAATATTTCAGGTCAAGTAGCATGAATTGGACCTTTTTTGCCTTCTGATCTTTGTGTGTACAATTGACCCTTTTCATCATGGCATGTGGAATAGTTAAGTTGTGGTGGAGATAGTAAAAGGAAGGTGAAGATGGTGTTCTTTATGACTTTGCTTTCCTATCTTCTTGTGCATTACACAACACATTCCCACATACAAACAACATTTTGCATGCTAACTTGGAGCTATCTAATTAATAATTTATGTGAAATATTGTATATTTGTGACAGTTTGAGGTTTTTGAAGATTTTTTGTCAGCATCTATTTTTACCTTTTTTGTCTTCAGAGTTCAGCACTCATTGATCATATTCCTTCTTTTGTTTTCCCACTTAATAGTATTTTATTTTTTCTAATTATATGTAGGAGATAGTTTTCAACATTTAATGTAGTAAGAGAGTTTGGATGCCAAAAAATTTTTTTCCCCTTATTTCTCCCTTACCCCAAGACAGCAAATAATCTCAGAGTATACATGTAGAATAAAAGTATTATTTTAAACATACTTTACAAAATGTGAAAGAAGCATTGAAACAATGGGGAAAACCATGAGAAAGAAAAAACAACTAAGAACAAAAGGTGAAAATCTGGTGCTTCTGTCTGCATTTAGTCAGTCATTCTGAAGTGGATGGCATTTCCAACTCAAATTTATTGGAGCTCATATCTCAATATTTGACTAAATGATTGGGCACTAAATCCTCTTTTTCATATGAATAGAAATGGTGATTTCTTTCTCATTTTCCTCTTCCTTCCTCTTTTTTCTTTATAGTATTATCATATTCTTCTTTCTTCTTCTTTCTCCTTCATCTATGAATTTATGTAGTACATATACCATGTATTAATTCATTTAGATGATAAATAGTGGATATGTCTGTGGATGTGTAATTTTTGATTAGCAATTTATATCCAAGTTTAGAAGCAACCATTGATGACTTTTCTTTTAGAGTAGCCATCTATCCAGTTGTGAATCTATCTGTCATACCACTCCCTCTTTATTTTCTTCATAAAAACATTATGGGCAAATCTGTGAAATGATTTGCTAAAATGTAGATAAACTCTTTTTTTCACCTTGTAGAAAAAGGAAAGAAATTTACTCTTGCATAACCTCTAATTGGTAAAGCTCAGCCTTTTGTGATTATTGCTCCCTTTTCTAGGAGGAATTATTAACTGTCTTTTAAATGAAAAATGCTACAATTTTACCAGTAGTTGAAATTAGTTTCCCTGGCTCTATGTTTTTTTTTTTTTGTGTGTGTGTATGTGTGTGTGTGTGTTTTAAGATTCCCCTTTTTTGAAAATTAGGATGCTTTCCATTTTGTAGTTTTTTGATGTATCTCCCATTCACTATAGTTTTCCAGACATGATTGACAATGACATAGTAATTACTTCTCTCAGTTCCCATGGATGTATGTGGTTTATCTGCATTGAATTACTTGAACTTATTGAGCCTTAGTTGGTTCTTCTCTATTATGTCACCATTGAATCTTGGTTATCAGCTTCTTAGAAAATTCTCTTTTTTTTCTGTACCTTTCATTTCAAAAATCATTTTTTTAAGGTGAGAAAACTGATCCAAAATCATAGTTGAGCATTTCTTCATTCCCATTCCAATCCTTAAAAAATTTCAGGTACTCTATTGCTTCTATGGTAAAATACTAAATTCTCAGTCTGTCATTTAAAGTTTTTTTTACAGTTGGACTTTCACTTTCCTTTTTCTGACTTTTCATAATTCATTTTCAAATAATTCATCTTTCATGCCATCTAAACTGATTTACTAGTTTTCCCTTAAAATTGACATTGCATCTCCTGTTTTTTTTCACCTAAGCCTCTCAGAATCCTTTTTGTCCTTCACAATTGATTTTGGATGATAACCATCCATATATAATTGTTTTTTCTGCATCCTTCCATTTCTCAGTGTTGTCATTCTAGTCTAATTATATTTATTTATACTTGTTGAATTCTTTCAATAGATTGTCTCCATCTTCAAAAAGATTTCAATTTCATTTTTGCTTTTGTTTTGCCAGTTTGAGTTTACTGCCTACACATAAAAGTTACCTAATAATTTTCTGGTGACTTGAATTTAATAGTTGGGTAAGTAATTTTATTGAGTATGTGTGATTCATTTAAATACATAGAATAATATTGTGGTGTTCTTTTTCCAAAACACAGCCAGGTGATATCTTGGCTCAAAAATAATATACTAGAAGCACTTACTTTAAAAAAAAATCTTCTTACTATTAATGTGCCTAATGGGTTTGTTATAAACTTGAGGTCACTGATAATTCAACCTGTCTCCTAATAAGTTTTTTCTTGCTGTAGTTATTTTTTGTCTTTTATAGTTCTTCCACTTGATACTTTGCCTTCCTTTCCTATATTTAAATGCTCTTTTGAAGATTGTATTTTAATTTTTAGAAACTTCAGAAGTATAAATGCTATAGGCATACTAAAATTAATTTTCAAGTTTAGCGATTTGTCTTTCTTGCATGCTTTTTTGAATTTTGAATAATTCATTTTTTAATTTTAAGAAATGAACATTTTCAATATTCATTTCTTGTTTAACAATTTCAGTAAGAAAATTTCCCAGACTGGTAGAATTTCAACTCCCTGCCTTTTTCAATTAGACTTTTTCTTTTTCTTTCACCTCCGAATTGTCATGTGCTTATTGACTCCTTATTCTTTGGATGACCTTAAGGATAGAATTGTGAATAACAATCCTTTTAGCCACAGGAAAACAGCTGATAAAAGGTGGTGATTATGTTTTATTTTTAATTAAAAACATTAATGTTTAAAAATTTCTAATAATCTTTCAAATTGGGAGATAGTGGTAAGGTAAATGAAGTTACTGAATCTGAAAATGACATTTTCCCTTTTGAGAAATATTGTATTTATTGAAAGCATTCTTACAGATTTTATCTTAAAAGCACCACTTTTGCCCTGTCCAGATTTTGCCTATTTTTTAAGTATCCTTTTTTATATTTAACAAAAGTTAGAAAACAACATAGTCTTTTTTATATGATGCTTTATCTTAATGAGCAAACATTTAATAGACATCTATTACATATTAGGAACTGTCATATGTTCTGAGAAAAAATTAAATAATCCATTTAAGGACTCATATTCAATCAGTAGAGATAACATGAATGGTAGTATGTCTAGAACAATGATATACAAAATAGATACAAAAAGAGAAGCCACTAGTTTTGACAGTTTTAGAGAGTTATTTGTGTACAGATTAGTTCTATGTCTTGTGGAAGTGACTTTGGCGAGTATATTGAGGAGTCAACACTTTGCATGATTTGGTGATGGTAAGTGCTTAGGGGAGATGGAGGCGGAATAGCGAGAGGGTCAGTTTAGCTATATTAAATTAGATTATAGGATAGAGAATAATGTCTAATGAACATGAGAAATAAATTGGAGTCAAGTTGTTAGGAGCTTTAAAGGCCAAACCAGAAATTTTTAACTTTTACATATAGGAAGTCACCAGACACTGAAAAGAGTAATGATATGGTCAGATCCCCAATTTAAGAAAAATTTTTCCACCTATGTGAAGCATAGTTTAGAGTGGGAAAGGGACATTAGTTTAGTCTATGTCATTACTTACTATGACAGAAGTGAGCCAGTTTCTCAAATGTGTGAATAGAAAGAAGTGATCTTATTTGAGAGGTGCTGTGAAGGAGAAATGGCAATAATTGGCAACTGTTTGGGAATAAGGGAAACTGAAAAGTTATGAAATATCAAATCATTTTTTCACTTTTAAAACTTCAATTTTTTCTATTTTTTGTTTGGTAACATGGCTGATATGGATATTTTACGTTTTACATGACAATGTGTATATTGGTTATGATTCATTGTCTTTTCAATGTGTATGTGGGGATATAGAATGGGAGAGAATTTGGAAGTCACTTATAATTAACTTGTATTTAGATTTGCTATATTATTTATCATTTTAATTATGTTACACAATATATATGATATTAGGTATATTCAAAGACATTTTTTTATATATAGTGTGCAAACCCACCCCCACACACATATACATTTTGTTGTATATTGCATCACCTTGCTCAAAATATCTCAGTAAAGTACAAAGTTTGAGGAGAATAATGAATTCTGTTTTAATATATAGTGAATCCAAGATACCCACTGGGTATCTCTTTTGAAATGTCAAAAAGTCTGCTTATGAATCAAGGGGAGAAAATGAGGTTGGCTATATTGATCATTTATGTAGAAATAATAATTAGACCTATAGGAATTGATGAAGTTACTGAGGCAGACAATGTGAAGAGAAAAGAGATAAGATCTCAAGATAGAGTTTAAACATGGAAATATAAAGAGTTTTCTAATAAAAATTAGATTCCAGAGGGTGTCCTATCAATATCAACCCCATAATAACTACTTGTGCTGTTTGATAATTACCCTTGCTGAATTCAGATGAAGTTATCTTCTCATTTGATTCAGACAGATGAATTACTCAGTCTCAATTGCTCTTGAAAGGGACCATGAGCTGCATTCTTGGAGGGAATCCCTGGACCTATGAAGTCCTGGACCCTTGAAGTGTTGATGAATTAGTCACTCTAATTACTGCCCTATGAACCATTCTGATTTCCATTTAAACTCCTGATTTTCCTGATAGTGATTTCTTTAGAGCTTGGCCAAATTAGAGATAAAATGCATTGGTTTGTATTTTCTTGATTTTAAATGCTGATGAGAATTTTTGGAAATTAAAAAACATCACCAAAAAATCATAATACTTTCAAAATATGGAAAGTGATAGGTTCATTGACTTTTCTTTCTTTTTTTTACATCACAACTAGTATCATATATTCAGATCTTAGTCCCAGTGTTTGTTTGGAAGACCTTTAACACTTCCAGAATTGAATGATATAGGCAAATGAATTTGAGGACATGTTATAAAACAATAATTTGAAGGCTCTGAGGTTGTGTTACCTTAAGCAGTAATAATTGTTGCATGTGTGTGAATATACATATATATATATATATATATATATATTACACACTTATACATATATGTATGTTATATAAGTATGTGTGTGTGTGTGTGTGTGTATTACTCTGTGATAACAAGGATGTACATGATTGAAGCGTATCCATATTCTCAACTTGTTATCAAATTGTTTCCAAATTGCAACAAGGGTTCAGCATTTGAGCTCAAACTTATTCCTAACAGAGGTTCAGATTCACATAATCTCATTTGCATTCTGTTGTACCAAAGAAGCTCCTTTATTCCTGCTACCTGTAATTATACTTAATCAGCTATATAATCATGTTATCAAGAAGTTATGCGAGTTTGGTTCTTGCAGTGCAAATGTCAGACTGAAGACCTAGTGCACTAGAAAGCAACCCTGAAATCATTACAGACAATTACTACAAAAATATAAACCTTATATTGCATCTTATTGTAGGGTTAAGGCTTTTTTTCCAATTTAAATAAATCCTTTACAATTTGATACTATTTTCAATTTGATAGATTTTGGAGTTGGTGCACTATATATGCAACTGAACTTCAGATACCTTCCCTCCTTTTTTTTTTAAATGATAAATGTATCTGACCCTAACCCTAAATACTTAAAAATACCTTCCCTCCTTTTTTTTTTTAAATGATAAATGTATTTTCAAGTATTTTAAAGGACTGACGTGGCAGAATTTAATGTTTTTTTTTTGTTGTTTTTTTTGGGGGCCATAGGGAGCAGAAAATGGTGAAATAGCTAGAGGTTAAAAGAGACAAATTTAGGTTTGTCATAGGAAAACATTTCCAAACAGTTGGTCTTTGGATTCCTTATTTTTCTAAATAACTATGTAGTTTGTGCCCCTCAGATTTGTAAGTTCCCTTATCTAAAAGACTGAATGGAGCAAAGATATATTTTTGGTTTAAAAAAAAAAATTCAAACAAATCCTAAATCATATTGCATATCTGGTATCATACAGCTAATTGTGATAAGGACATTAAACTTAGATTTTCCATTGAGATTTTCCCAGCAGATACTTTTCAATATATTGAAAATGAATGGGTTCTAGAATTTTCACTATGAAAAGAAAGTTCTTTTTGCTAATTATCAGCTCTACCCATAGTATCTCACGAGTTAGAATGGTTAACAATTTTCTAGTCCAGCCTGGACATAAAAGGCATCTTCACTATAACATGTCACATGATTGACCAGTCTATCTTGAATATTACCTGAAGTTCTTTTGAAATAGTGAGATATCCTGCAAATTTATGTAACACAGAGCTAAATTACTGAATGAAAACATCTCATTTCAATTTTTAAAAAATTTCTCCAAAAATTATGTTCTTATATTGAGTAGAAATCTGGATAGAGATATTTCTCTCAAATCCTGTGAAAATAAAAAAAATAGTGATATAGGATTTAATTGATAAGAGTTTATAACACTTCACCATAGCAACTATTTCTCATTCTTAAATTCAGCAAATATTAAATAAATATTACATATTAAGTAATAAGAATAACAGTATCTGGCATTTATATAATGCTACAATGCTATTTGTTGAATGTTTTACATATATTATTTAAATTTTTTACATATTTGCATATATTATTTAATTTTTTTCTTCACAACAACCTGGGAAGAAGATGCTTTTATTAACCTCATTTACAGGTGGGGAAACTGAGGCAAGGAGAGATGAGAGTTAGGGTAGATGAGGTAACTTTGAACTAGGATCTTTCTGACTCCAGAGTCAAATACTTTGTTATCATTGGGCTAGGTTTTATCTGGTACATTAAATAACAAAAAGTTATCTTTTAAAAAAAAAAAAAAAGAAAACATTCTCCTGTCCCTGGTCATAACTTTCTCAGCTTATTAAGAACAAGGTTTTAAAATTTATATGCAGGAACATATTTAGAACAAGGTACATCCACATATGCTTTTCTATCAAGATAGTGATTTTCATCAAATATCTTTTGTAATTCTCCTTTTTTTGTCTACTATGGAGTATTTCCATTTTCTTTGATTTTTCTTGTCATTCTTTTACCAACAATGCATAATCCATTCCTGAATTGCTTGACAAGCAATTTGTTTTGTGGATTAAAAATTAAAGTTAACTGTAGCAGTAGTTAAAACTAGCCTTTCCAGGGGCACAAATCCAATTCTGCTCAGAGACAACCTGTTTCCTTAGGACATTAGACAACCATTCTGTAAGACTTGCCAGGGAAGAAGTAGTAAAAATATTTTCTGTTTGTTTTAAGCCTGCAGTATAATGCAGTCTTGTTTCCCGGAGTGGGAAAGAATATTTATAAGCTTTGCTTTTATAATATAGTGGAACCTACATGAAGCATTCTTTATTAGGAAGCAGTGCTTGGCATAAGTTGGTTCTGCTTGGACCCAAAAGGGACCCAATTTTTAACACTCTTAAACATACTGGAAAATCTCATTAAAAAATGATGCCATCAATGGAATTGTCTCCTAGTAGGTTTCAGGAGATGAATTTATAGTAAAGTTCCAGTGCACTGCTAATTTTAAGTATTTGGACTTGAGATATTCTTTCTTAATTACAGATCTGAAAACTTAAGGCTTTTCTTTCATTTTATACTATAGGCATTTTTCTTGCACACGGGGATTTGTAAAAATTACAAAAATTTCTAAAAGCCTTTGGACTAAAATGATTTATTTTCAGACTTTTGTTCAATAGAGAGCTAAGCTGTTGTTATCCAGTGTAACAAATTACTTTCTTAGTAACAGATTTGCCTAGATTTTTTCTTGTGAAACAGATTTGAAAATACAGTTTAAGTAGTGTAGTGGCAGACATATCTCTTTGGTGCCCAAATAGACAGCTGGCTGCTTATTAACAGATGACTGAAACGAATCATACCTTAAAAATTACTTCAGTGTGTGTTACTGGAGAGGCTCTCTTGGAATTAGGGGTGTACTGACCTTTTGATTATTTTCTGACCTATATTGACTTTGGGAGCTACCCAAGGATTCTGCTCTTATATGCTCTTGTCCTGGAAAAAAGTCATTCATTTGTGTATATTACAGACAAGCCTGAATGCTTTATTTTACATTATTATTTCAAAGTGTTCAGAAAAGTACAGTTAATTTTTTTAAAAATTTAATATTTTTTTTTATCTTTGACTTTTCTTTCCTGAAACTGAATATCTTAAAACTTATAGAAATGCATCCTTTTCTAAAGATTGTAGAGATATAAAAATGTTGGAATATATACATCCTACATGCATATGGGGATATCATGCATTAGTTGTAAAATCTAATGCTATTGTTAAGAGTCTGAGTTTTAACAACTTTATTTAAAAAATCCCCAACTCAAAGGTTACTTGATCATTACGATTGCACCAACTTAACTTTCACCTTGTTATATAATCAGTATTTATGTATAATTTATAGTGTTATCAAAATAATTTTCAAATTTAATTTAGCAGACTGGCTCTGAGTTTTGCTTGTTCCTTTTTAAGGGTTTTATTTTTCTTTTAGTAACTACTTTTCTTTGGCTCCCTATTGTTTCATTTGAAAAGCTGGAATATTGGACTTGGTGACTTCAGTGATTCTTTTTAGGTCCAATGTGTGATCTATTCATTCATTTATTTATTTTAGCTTTCCATTATTTTGCACAGATAATATACCTTTCCATATTTATCATAATCTTCCTTTTGTCATTGTGATATGTCTAAATATTTCCCTACTGTTTGGACATTTGGTTTGGGGATTTTAAATTTTCCTGAAGCATTTATTGACATGGGGACAAAGTGATACAATACAATAAATATTATTGAATTAAAAAAAAAAAACCAATGAATAAAATAGCCATTATGGATTAACATCTACAAAAAGATAGTTAATGTTATTTTTTCCTCTTGTAGGCATTTGAAAATAAGCACAAGAAAGCTCTTTGTTTAAAATGTCATCTCAATTTAAATTTAATTTTTATTACTTTTCAACATTAATAACTTGTTTTCAAAATACATATAAAAGGCAAAATACATTCACTCTTGCAAAACCTTGTGTTCCAAATTTTTCTTCCTCTCTTCTTCCTAAACTCCCTCTCCTAGATAGCAAGTAATCCAGTATATATTAAACATGTTGTTTTTCTATGCCTATTTTTCACATTTATCATGCTGCCCAAGAAAAATCAGATCAAAAGGGAAGAAAAGGAGAAAAAAAAGCTAGCAAACAACAACAACAAAAATTGAAAATGCTATGTTGTGCTCCACACTCAATCTCCACAGTCTCTTTCTGAGTGCAGATTGCTCACTCCATCACAAGACCATTGGAACTAGCCTGAATCACTTCTCTGTTAAAAAGAATCGCATCCAGCAGACCCGATCCTCCTATAATCCTGCTGTTTCTGTGTACAATGTTCTCTTGGTTCTACTTAGTTCATGTAAGTCTCTCCTGGCCTTTCTGAAATCATCCCACTGATCATTTCTAATAGAATAATAATGTTCCATAACATTCATGTACCATAACTTATTCAACCATTCCCCAAATGATGAGCACCCACTAAATTCTAGTTTCTCATCACTACAAAAAGTATTGCCGCGAACATTTTTGCATATGTGGGTCCTTTCCCCCTTTTTATGGTCTCTTTAGGATACAAACCCAGTAGAAACACTGCTGGATTAAAGGATATGCACAGTTTGATAATCCTTTGGACACAGTTCCAAATTGCTCTTCAGAATGGTTGGATCAGCTCACAACTTCACTAACAATGTATTCCACATCCCTTCAACATTTATCATTATTTTTTCCTGTCATTTTAGCTACTCTTGCTCTCATTTTTTTTAAAGAGACAAAAATGAAGCTACCATGTATATCTTTTTCCTTTCCAAAACCAAATCTCTCAAAACAATTAAGGCTTCTCTGGGAAATGATTGCGAAGCACTACATAGCATTTCCAATCCCTCTGTTTTTGTCCGCCTGCATTTTTGATTTCCTTCACAGATTAATTGTACATTATTTCAAAGTCTGATGTATGGACATGTATATATATATATATTGTATTTAACATGTATTGGTCTATCTGCCATCTTGGGGAAGGAGGGGAAAAGTTGGGATAGAAGATTTTTCAAGGGTCAATGCTGAAAAATTATTTATTTATTTATTTATTTATTTAATAGCCTTTTATATATGCATGGGTAACTTTATAGCATTAACAATTGCCAAACCTCTTGTTCCAATTTTTCACCTCTTACCCTCCACCCCCTCCCCCAGATGGCAGGATGACCAGTAGATGTTAAGTACATTAAAATATAAATTAGATACACAATAAGTATACATGACCAAAACGTTATTTTGCTGTACAAAAAGAATCAGACTCTGAAATATTGTACAATTAGCTTGTGAAGGAAATCAAAAATAATGCTGAAAAATTACCCATGCATATATCTTGTAAATAAAAAGCTATAATAAAGAGAGAGAGAGAGAGAGAGAGAGAGAGAGAGAGAGAGAGAGAGAATATGAAAATGAATTAAAGCTAAGAAAAATTAAGTGGAAAGTGAAAAGAGGCAAATGACTGCCAGTAATAAAATTTCTCTTGACTTTTAGTTGTTACTGTTTCAAAGAAAAGTTCTGTTTCCACAAAACCCCTATATAGTTTACCTTCTTTGCTATGGCACCTGCCCTAACATTCACTGTATACATACTTTGCATACTGACCTCCAAATCTTGGTAGCTAGAATCTATAGCTTTTCAAAACTTAGTTCAAATACTTTTCCTATATGAGGTTTTTTTCCCCCCTTTCTCTCCCCGCCCCCTTTTTTTCTTTGTCTCTGTACATTTCGTATTTACTTACATGGAAACGTTGTTTCCTTGATAGATTATTAACCCTCTAAGGACAGGAACTTTTTCCATTTTTGTTTTTGTATCCTCAATGCTTATTATAGTGCTTCTGACATAGCAGATGTATGCTGATTGATTTTTGTAACCAATCTTTTTATTTCCAGATTCCTTTCTTCATGTCAAAAATACAAAAGCCTAATAAATCCTAATTAGAAATGAAAAGTTGTTAAGAATCACATTGTTGGGGGAAAAAAACAATTTAATGAAAGTGGAGTGATTCCTTCATATTTTAAAAGCATAAAAATATTGAAAATCTATTCTTAATAAAACTTTCAGTTTTCAAAAAAAAACTTTTCAGTTTTCAAAACTTCCTGTTTTGAAGATTTATTCCCAGTTTTCTTAATTCCCTTGGTTTAATACACATTTTTGGCTACATTGAATGGGAAAGTGAATGTCATGTGATTAGGGCTTTTCCCCCTAACTTCTTTTTGACACCATTTAGGAAATTGCCAAATGATAAGAAAATTCAAAAGATAAATTAGTATTATTAGCAGTTATTATCAGTAATATAATCAGTTATATATCAGTAATCAATTATAATCAGTATTATAACGAGTTGAAATTTTAACATTTATATAACACTGTAAAATTTGGAACGAACTTTACACATTGTTTCTTTTATTAGAACCTCACAACAAAAATGAAGCAGGTACTGGAAGCATTATTAACTTCTGTTTATTATCTAAGTAATTTCTTTGAACATCTTTTCTTATCTGCAAAATTAATGTTTAAGAACAGGTGACCTTTGAGTTCTTTTCCATTTAAATTCTAAATCTATATTCCTGGGATTACCTCTCTTTTGTAGATAAGGAAGTTGGAAATCATTGAGGTAAAGTAAATAGTTTATGGTCAATATTTTTAGTTTCATAGTTGGAATTAATCCTTCTTCCTCTTCTCCCCTTCCTCCCCCCAATTCAGTATTGTGTTATATTGTTTTTTTGTTACCGTATACCTTTATAGAAAAAGAAAGTTAGATGGATATAGTAAAATTCAAAATTAAATTTTGTGTTTATTTCTGTTTTTGTAAATATATCTAACATTGCATATATGACAAAAATATGCAAAACATAACAGTTTTGATAAACGCCTTTTGTTGGTAATTCTGCTTATATTTTGTCATAATAGGTCTATCAAATATAAAGTAGAAAGATATCTTTTCCTAGATCACAGCAGTGTTGTAACCCAATCATATTCTGTTTGAAAGATTGCCTATGAAAGTTTTTCTCATTTTTCTGTATTCCTTCTTTTCTTGACTGCATAGATTTTTTTATAAGAAAATTTAATTGAAAATATTCAAAATTATTTTACATTTTGACAATGCTCTTGCCTTATATGACTTAAGGTCTGATATTACTTATATCTTTTCCCTCCTGATTTCTTTGAAGTTTCTTATCTTTTGTTCTTCTAATTGAACTTTGTTATTAATTTTTTCATACATAAAATGACTTTTTAATAATTTGAGATTCATAAATAGATTAAGCAAAATTATATTTTATTATATTGACTTTATTTTATGATTAATTATTAATAGCTTTCTTTTAGTTTTTTTATATGAGCCTTTAAACAGTGTATTGACAAATAAAAGCTAATGATTATAATGAAAAAGTAAGTTTATTTTAGCAGGTATTCTCTCAGATAATTTTTACTGTCTAGTTATTTTAAATGGTCTAAAATAATATTGAATAATATGGCTAACAGTGTAGTTCCCTTATTTTTCTCTTTTGTTTAAAAATATTTTTGCTTTAACTTTGTCTGAAATCATGGTTACTATCCCTGCTTTTAATCTACTATCAGTTTCCACTTTATGGGTAAATTCATCCCATTCACATTGTATAAAACTATAAACTATAATTGTATATTTTTCTTCCTAAATTTTTTCTCTATCCTTCTCACCTTATTTCTATTTTCCCTTCCTATTCATCTGCTTTAATTTTACCCTCTAAGTAGGGTAATATCCTCATTCTTCTAAGAATCTCTTCTTTATCCTTCTCATTCTATCCCCTTGTGCCCTTACTTCTTTCTTTAGTTTAGTTAGAAGACTTTTATATATATAATACCCTTGTTAACTCATTTGAGTAAGATTTCGGCACTATACCTCCCCTTCCCCCCAGCTTCTTTTGTTTTTATTTTTTCCTTATTTTTTTTTTTTTGCTGCAGTTGTATGCAGGTTCACCTTTTTTATTTCATATATATATATATAATAACCATGCTCAGTTCAGCATAAGCCTTTCTTTATACCACCCAAATAAAAATGACAGTCATAAAAGAAGTAAATGGTTTGACCTTACTGGGTCCTAAGGACTAATTATAATAGTCCTTGATGTATACTTTATATTTTTCTTGGATGGTATAAATTGAATTTTCCCTTAAGTTCTGCTGTTTTTGTCAGAAATACCTGAAAGTCTTCCAGTTTGTTAAATATCCTTTTCCCATAGCCATTCATAATTATTTTTAACTTTTCTCTTTAAATTATCTTTGATTGTAATCCCAGCTCTTTTACTCTATGAAACATAGTATATTTATATAGTTTTTTTCATATCATAGCAGCTAGATCTCGTGTAATCCTATCGTAGCTTCACAATATTTAAATTGCTTTTTTTCTTGTTGCTTCCAATATTGTCTATTTAACCTGGAAGTTTTGAAATTTGGTTTTCTTCTTGAATTCTTTCAGGTAGTAATCAGAGGATTTTTTTTTTTTTTTTTTTTTTTTTTTATCTTTCTGCTTTGCCTTCTTGTTCTTCAACTTAAGGGCAATTTCCTTTGATAAGTTCTTGGAATGTTGTATCAAGATTATTTTTTATCATAATTTTCAGGCTGCCTAACTTTTCTTATATTATTTTCCCATTTGTTACTGTTTTTTCTTATGACACGTTTTACATTCTCTTCTGTTTTTTCCTTCTTTTGATTTTGTTTTATGCTTTCTTGGTATCTTACAGTGTTAACTTATTTTTATCCAGTTTATCCAACTTATCAAAGGAAATTGACCTTAAGTTGTAGAGCAAAAAGGCAAAGCAGAAAGAGAAAGAAATCCACTGATTATCACCTGTAAGAACTCAAGAAGAAAACTTGTAGGAATATCAAAAACAAATATATTTTTTCTTGAAATTTGTTTTTAGATTTTATTTTTCCCCCCATTTTTTCCTTGATCTCTCTCTAAGCAACCTATTTGTGCTTAAGACTATTTGATGTTTCTCATGAAAAAGGAGTGACTTTTTTGGCTTTATTTCTCTTCTTGGGATTGTACCCTATTCTCATAGTGGGTGTCTAGTTGGGTTCTTTCTACTTTGTTTGCTATTTGTATTAATTTTATTTTTTAGCAGTTATTAACATGGTCAGGTTCCAGTCCTGGGTTATGGATTACTGTGCCCCAAGGCTGCAGGTTCCTTTTACAGTTACTTTCTGACAGCACTCAGCCTTGGGCTCTCATTTCTGTGCCACAGTTAGAGCCCTTGATCAAGCTGTCCTCCTGTAGTCCCTCTAGTGGCTAGAAAATACAGTTGTGCTTTCTTCCCTGTACCTGAAACCAGGGTCTCTGCTCCCTGCAAGTGCCACAGCAGAGGGTCTCCAGGCTGACCATTGTCCCTGTTCTGTTGGTTCTGCTTAATTCCTTTTACATCAGTTCATAGACATTTTACCAAATTTTCTTGTATTTAAATAGAAAAGGATTTATTAAACATGTTCTATTTGCCAAGTAGTGTGCCAAGTCCTGGGGTTAAAAATGGAGAAGCATGGAGAATTCTACCCTCGAGGAGCTTATATTCTAATGGGCAGATCACACGTACTAGGGAATTGGGGTTGGTGAGAAATTAGATATGCAGATACCTCAATCCTGTAGCTTGTAGCCCTATGGTTATAAAGAATACATAAGGCAGAATATGATGTAGGATATTACTATTTGGACTGTCTGAATTCGGACCATTCAGAGTCTTTTTGCCTTACCCAATCTCCTAAAGCTCCTTATCTCCCAGTTCCAATACTTTGCTTTATTTGCTAGCCCAATAAGCACTTGCCTGCCATGACTTAGCTCTCGGGGAATGCTGTGTTGTCTAATTTTCTGATGGTTCTGCCTATTATGAAGCAAGAATAATCAATTGGATCTTGGTGAAGATGAATCCAGCATTCCCTGAGTGATATAGGTTCTGACAGATCCTAACAATGGCCTAACTATGAACATGGCTGGTATGTGAAAGTGTTTGAAGGAGCCAAGATTTTTATTCATATAGATTTCTGAACAAAAACCATGAGTTTGGCAGGGAACAAAAGGAAAAAAATAATTAATTGTCTTTTGTTTGAGGTTCAGGATTCATGAAGGAATTTTACTTGGATTTCCTAGCATACTGTTTTTTTATAGGGCAGGCTAATGGAGATTCAGGACTTGGAGAAACCAAGTTTTTTCTTTCCCCTGTCCTTTCCCTTACACCCTGCAGTGTTTTCTAGCTTGTCATAGAATCTTGTTTTTAAAATAATTTTTTTTTCAACTTGGAAAAATTTTAAAGAAAACAAAACTTTTATTGTTGTCATCTCTTTCATTTTGGACCAGTAAAACAATCTTCAATGAGGTCTTTCCTTGCAGAGATGAAATTGACTTGGTAAACTTTCCAGAGTAGTTAGAGGCAATTGGGGTTGGCAGTGATTTTTTTTTCATCCTCTTGTTTCTTCCTTCATAGTTTGTGGTTCCCTTCCAAAATAAAGGAAAAATGTTGATTAGAGCTCTTTTCTTAAGCCAGAATCAACCTACTACAGCCTATCTATCTATGAGGGTTGGATAGGTTTTCATTTTCAGTAAATTATGGATAAGCACAGTTTTGCAGTAATTTTTTTAGATGAAAAAGATGGGTATGGATGACTTTTAAAAGTGGTTTTCAGTGATATTTTCCAGAATGTGAAAAGGCTCATCTCTTTTCAGACAGAAACTAAGGAAAGCAACTTTAAAAAAAGTTTAATCAAGATTTTTTAAATGGGGACTAAAACAAGTCTTTATCACCATGATTTTTGGAAGTTTTCAGATCTTCCTTTCTTATTCTTATATCTTATATCTTCCTCTTGTTCTCTCAAAAACCCTGGGAAATAGATAGACTGCATAGTAAATCCTTTTAGAATTTGAATTTTTGGGGGGAGGTTGAGGGGGAGTGCGGGGATTATTAATTTTATAAATTTCTCAGAGTCTGGGTGGAATAGTAGGATTAGGGAGCTGATTTCAGATCCAGAAAGATAGGAACCAAGATTTAGCCTCTGATTCATAGTAGTAGCTGTAGAACCCTGCACAAGTAAGTTGGAGAAGAGTTGCTGACATTGAGCTGGGGAAACAATGAAATCCCAGATCTAATCCCTTTCCCATTGATTTTTTTTAAGTTTAAAAGAAATTTACTAGAAAGTTTAAAGTTGATCCCTCATATCTTTTAAGTATTATCTTATGGACCAAATTAACTTCTTGAAATCTCAGTTTCTTTGCCTGTAAAAGTAGAGTGTTGGAAAAGATAATTTCTGAGATTCCTTCCAGCTCTAATCACTGCTAACTTGAATATAGTTTGTTACAGGTTATGATTTAAAAGATCATGAGGAGGGGGGGTGAATAAAACAGCAGTTGACTTGGAAAACCTGCTCCTACAAAAGGGAGGGGCAAAGATAACAGACTTTGCTTTTTCCCTCATTTTCTCAGGACCACCCCACCCTTCAGTTGACCTTGGCTGTTATTGGTGTGATGCTATTTAAATATTAGTAATTGTGATAGTCAGTTATTAACTATTTATTAAATGTCTGCCATGTCCTAAGCACTGTGACAAGTGCTAGGAATTTTTTTTAAAACAAGGAAAAGACACTCTTTGTCCTCAAGGAGCTCATCTAATAGAAGGAGAATTTTTAATAAAAAATAGAAGCTGAAGAAGGAGGAAGGGGACCTGACAGAGTATAAGGAAAGGAGGAGGGTTGTCTATGTTGTCTGTGGGCAAGGGTGTTAGCTGTTCTGATTACTCTCCTCAAATAGTGGTTTTGAGAGAAACTCTCTATTGTCTACTTTGCTCTCTTCTGGCAAAGGGTGGGGGAATTCCAAGAAGGTGTTGAGATAAGAGTTTGAGAGTTGATGTGATCTTATAAATTTAGAAATTCTGATAAAGTTTAAGAATGTTAACCAAGTAGGAAGTAATGATTCCACAAACACTGATGCTAATTTATGAATATTACATAAATGAGATTTACTTCTTCTCAAATTTATTTGATGTCATTCTCATTGTATAAGTGCTTAGTTTCATATATATATATTTAGTTAGTGCAAAGTGCAAAGAATTTTAATGTTCAAGAACTACAACCTACCTGGTAAGGTTACTGTAAAGCATTCATTTTGTTAAGAATAAAAATGTTATTAATTATTATAATAATTTTTTTAGCATAGTGAATCTCTCTAATATAACAAATGTTATTCAAATGGTAGTCGTTGGGCTATTGAACCATAAGGTAATCACCAATAGCCTTGGGATTGTGGGACATTTTTGGCTATAGGAGATTTTAGGGATATGGTTTGGTCTGATATATTCCAGGAGATGGAGAAATTTTAGGATTATGACAGAGTGATTTTGGTGTTGACGTATAACTGCTTTTTTGAGTATAGAATTTAATACAGTATAACTCTTGGATCATCCTCAGAGGGAGAGTGGACATTTTTCCTGTGTTTATTGACTGTCAGTTTAAAAAACAGGAGAGATGGGCAACATTGGAATCTGCTTGATTTGTTCTAAATGACTGTAAATTAAATCTGTACTTTTCATTGGCTAGAGGATTCATGGGCCTTTTGTAGATCAAAATAATCTTAAGTTTAGATTAGATACCTTACAGCTTTTTTGAATCTTGTTTCTGATCAGAACTAGGTCAGGGGAGAGGGACCAATTGCAAGGTTGCTGGCTCATATCGTATAAATAATAGGAAATGTGACTCATAGATTTATAGCTGGCTATAAAACAGTATACTATAACCTGATGAAGATTTAGTAACTCTTTATATAAAGTAGCATTATGTATTATGTATTCTGGAAGTAGGGTCTTTTAGATGACTCTTTTAAGTAGTAAAATTAAATTGGTGACCTTTCTGAGTTTCTTTTTTTGTTTTCTTTTTATTGTGAACTTAATGAACATTAGCACACTTGAAAGTCTTAAGGTACACAGGAAAAAGGAGACAATGTTCTTTATGAAATCTGTTATATAGGGTTATTTTTTTCTTCTCTAAAAGTAGCTTGTTGTTTTTAATAATTTCTCCCTTATAATAGATAAGCATAGTAATAGTGAAGAAATTCACACATTGTTTTTGTGTTAAGAAAATTATGTCTCAATCAAGACCATTAGTTCATCACTTTTTGCCAGTAACTTAGAGAAACATGATTTATTGCGAGTCTTCTGGAGTGACAATTGATCATTGCATTGATTATTGTTCATTGGATCATAGAGCTAGAACTAGATCTAGAAATGGATGTTGTAAATCATACTGTGCAAATTCCTTTTTTCCCAGTTGTGGAAATTTAGACCAGAAA
Source organism: Sarcophilus harrisii (assembly GCF_902635505.1). NCBI lineage: Eukaryota > Metazoa > Chordata > Mammalia > Dasyuromorphia > Dasyuridae > Sarcophilus > Sarcophilus harrisii. The sequence goes on from NC_045426.1 coordinate 212,203,646, forward strand.
TGTTTCTGACTTCTCCAAATTCTTGTTTATCATGGTTGCTTTTCTTTAGAAACTTAACAAATAAGAACTCCAATCAGCCAAAAAAGAAATTCTGAAAATTAAAAAAGTAATAAAATTGAAAATGAAACCCATTGAATTGGTAAAGCTAAAAGCTCTTTTAAAAAAAACCCAATATCTAAAGTGTTAGCTAATTTGATAAATTCCTTGAGTTTTCTCTTATGAGCTAAAGACATTGTGTGCAGATAGATGTCCTTATATTTCATGTTAGCCTTTGTGGAACATTTATCCACCATATTCCAGGTTTACATTGAATGGGAAAAGGAAGTGAATAAAAACTTTAAATATAGTGACTGCCCTTAGTTGTATTTATCCAATTATTTATTTTTGTTTTTGCTTTCAGTTTTATTTTTCTCTTTAAAGAAGAGAAACAGATTGACAGAACTTTTGTTGCTATATTGGGTTTTTTTTTTTTTTTTATTGTTATTGTTGTTGTAGTTGAACTGCATTTGTTTGCATACATAGCAGATTTATTGTCTTTTAACATTGGTATATTTCTGACAGATCTATGAATAAAGGTGTGCTATAGTCTTTGTTCTTTTCATATTCTGATATGTTTGTGGGAGAATAACTAACAGTGGTTTTATATTCACGTATTCAATTATAGATAGCTAACTCATTTCTTGCTAGGTTCATTGGGTACAAATCTAGTTGGGCTAATAATAACTTCCATTATGTTCCAGGATATGGAATGTATTTACTTGTACTATCTAATTTAAGCCATTAAAAAATCCTAAAAAGTACTACAAATGTTATCCTGTCTCTTAGCACTTACAATCAATGTAACTTTGGAAAAAGTCATTAATATCTCTGACACTCAATTTTCTCAGATCTAAAATGACATTTGGATTATTTGGCTCAAAGATACCATACTTTTAGCATAAATAATATAACATCTCCTATCCATTATCTTTATTTTTGAGGTAAGAAAAATGATGCTCAAACTAGTCATATCCATGGCCGACTTGCCTATGCTAATACAATTAATAAGTCTGAATAAGTCAAATTTATATAGCACTTTTAAGGTTTCTGAAGTAATTTATAAATATTATTCCATTTTGTACTTAAAGTGGGTTGAGTAGGTATTCATTAGTTCATTCAGTCATTTATTTTTTATCTCCCTAGTATTACCTTCTTTTTTGTAAGTGAGGAAATTGAGGTAGTCATGAGTTAATTGAACTTGTCCAGAGTCATAGATAGGAAGTATATATCTGAAGCTAGATTTGATCTCTAGGTCCAGTGTTTAAGTCTTACTTTATCCATTGTGCTAGTCTTACTGATTTAAAGTTTAAATTATTTAATATGCCATGATGAGTCATGTAAGATTAAGCATAAAGATATTGATGAGAAATGTAATTGTAAAGTCAATTATTCTCTTAAAAAAAGAGGGGAAATCCATCAATGTTTTCCTCACTTTGAAGCAGAAATTTTATCTTGGGTTCTAAGGCTCCCTTAAGAAATTCTTGATACATTTCAAGATTTCTTGAAATTGGATGGAAAAAATTATTACATTTATTTTTCTTGATTTCTAACTGAAAAATTTGCATTTCATCCAATTATAAATCTTACTCTGAGAAGATCTCCATAGATTTTACTAGACTACTTGAAGGGTCCACGGCAGAACAATATGGAATTTTTTCCTAGAGAGACATGTAGTTACTGAACCTTTATGGCCAGCTAAGCCTTCTACATATCTTCTGGTCTTTTCTCTCCAATTCTTTCTAGATCACAACTTTCTCCTTATTGAACCCTGTGGAATTGTTCTTGTTATTCTAATGTGAACTTGCTGTTTTTTTATTTGAAGCTTTGACAAGTAAAACTTGTTTTTTCTTTTCTTTTTTTTCAACTTGAAAGATTCCTTTCCTTCTATTTCTATAACCTTGTTTTAATACTCCACCTACAGACAGCTATCTTATTTATGACCATAGGGGCCTAGTTTCCTTTCCTCTGTTTTCATTTGAAATACAATATAAATCCAGTGATGGTCCCCAAATCTCATTTCATCTTTCTTTTCCTCTCAACTTGGCACAATCCAAACATTGTAACATTGTACCAGTGCTACTAACAAAGTAATTGATTTCATCTAAAAATGATTTTTCCTCCAATCATAAATAACAAAATGTAGATAAAGGAAGAAGAATAAACAAAAAGCAAAAGTTATCTCTAGTCTCAGTATTTTGTTCTGCATTAACAAAGATTATTTATTATAGTTTATTTTATTTATAATAAAGATTATTATTATAGTTTATTTTCCCAAAGCTTGTTACATTTCTCAGAGGTACAAAAGGTAGAATATGATGAAAAAATGGGTTATAAAAGCAAAGCTTTTTTATATCTTTCCAAACTTTGCTATCTTAGAGAATATTTGTTAGTAAAGTTAGTCAAAAAGTCTCAAACTAGCCCCAAGTTGTAAGTAGACTGGCAGATACAGGACAGGAGAGGAATGTTAGAGAACATCTAGTTAATTTGAACAACATCTTAGAAATCTAACTGCAAATGAAACTTGGATTTAATACAATAAACTCATAGTTGGTTATTGACTAGGGAATTGCTACTCGGGCTGGGTGTGTGTGTGTGTGTGTGTGTGTGTGTGTGTGTGTGTATTAGGCAGATTTGAAAGAGTTCAAGCACCTATCTGACTTCCCATCCAAAATAATGGCTTGCCATTCTTGTCTTCATCCAAAGTATTGACAGAAATGATAAACTATAAAGTGGTATGACAACTTGAAGAGTAGATCAGAAGTCAGAAGACCTGGGTCATTAATAGTATTTTCTGAAACTTGATCAAGAAAATAGAAACAGTACAAAGCTAACTAAACTGCACCTGGAATTACTGAAATCAAGTTTCTTTTTTTGGTTTCAAACCTTAAACATAAAGAATAGTCTTGAAACAGAAACTTCTATCAAATATAACTCATGGTTTTAAGCTGAATTAAAGCACAGTGCCTAAGCTTCATCAAAACTTTGTATATTGTAAATTGAATATAAATAGAATCAGTGAAGATAGAAGTAAGCCTCTATATCATCAGGAATAAAAATATATGGTAATTTGTCAAGCTTCAGTCAGTTATCTAAAATTGGTCATTTCAGGAGGTAATAAGAGTTTCTTCCATTTCTGTAGCACTTGAAGATTTAAAAAGCCTTGTACTTAAAAATACTGTGTTTTTTATTGGAATGGAAAGAGACGAGGTAGGAAGATCAATGAGAGAGAGGTGAACACCTTAACTTGGGTGGCAGCAAGTAGAGTAGAGAAGGCAGTGTATAGGATAGATTTGATGTAGAAATCACAAGCTTTGGCCATTGGACATTTGAGTGAGAAGTTGAGGATGGCACCAAAGTTTGGAATAGGAGTGTCTGGGAGGACAGTCATGCTCTTGTTAGTAATAATAAAGTTCAAAAGAGCTGGGAAATTTGAGGCAATAGATGGTTTTCTTTCGACATGATGAGTGTGAAATGTTTGCAGATCATCCAGTAGAAGGTACAAAAATTAGTAGTATGTCTTTAGCATAGGAAAGAATTTAACTCATGGAAGTGGAAATTTTAGATTGACAAGAGAAGAACATAGATTTGTATGGGAGAGTTATTACAGTAAGGGAAATGGGAGAGGTCAAATATGCAGGAACTGAAGCAGAAAGCAGCATTTTAATGAAAACTAGAGAAGGGGAGTTGTGAGTCTCTGGGAAAATTGCTTTTCCAAAGATTTTAGTTGAAAGATGAGCAAGAAATATTTTGAGAGCATCCAGCTTGGATGCTGGGAACAAAAGACAGTTTTTAAGATGGGGGAGATGTTTGCAGGTAGGAAGGAAATAATCAGTAAATAGGAGGAGATTAAATTGATGGGAAAAGACAGAGGAGGAGATAAAAAGTACATATATGGCAATTTGCTTTGGTAAGGAGATGCCCTGTCCCTTCATATAATTTCTTCCTTCACTCATCTAAGACTGGAATTAAGGGGAGGTTGAGGGGAAGGTTTTTGACTGATGATGAGAGGTAAAAAGTTGAGCTCTTTGGCACCTCTTCTTGCTGTTACTGTTAACAATGTATTCCTGGTTCTGCTTGTTTTACTCGGCATCATTTCATGTAAATTTTTCCAGGCTTTTCTAAAATCATCTTGTTCATCATTTTTTATAGAAAAATAATATTCCATTACATTCACATACCACAGTTTGTTCAGCTATTCCCCAATTGATGGACACCCACTCATTTTCCATTTCTTTGCTGCCACAAAAAGAACTGCTGCAAATGTTTTTGCATATGTGGATACTTTTCCTTCCTTTATAATTTTCTTGGGATAGAGACCCAATAATGGCACTACAGGGCCAAAGGGTATATACACTTTTATAGCCTTTTTGGTCATAGTTCCAGATTGCTCTCCAGAATGGTTGGTTTGTTTCACAGCTCCCCCAACAATACATTAGTATCCCATTTTTCCCACAACTCCAACATTTATCATTATTTTTTCCTGTTTTGGTAACTCTTCTTAGATCTTTGCTTATTTTGGGAGAAGTAAAGTTAGGGTAAACTCTGGGTTGTTTTTTTTTTTGTGTGTTGTTTTTTTTTTTTTTTAATAAGCTTGACACATATATAAATACATATATATAATATAAAAGAGCAAGGAGAGAAAATAACCTTGCTTCCTCTGTAAAACTTTATCTGTGTCTTGAGCAGAAAGCCTTTTTCAGTTGAAATAATGAACAAGGACCCCAAACCCTATTTTTGGGGGCTGCTTTGGGGTATGTAGCCCTTATGTCCATGATTAAGTAGTATTGGCATTTAGAGATTAAAATCTGGAGAAACAAAATTTAAAATGTTGAGAAGCCTCCAAAAGCGAGTGAAGCTTCTGGATTAATAAGTTGCATTCAGAACATTTGTGTCCCCCAAAGGCTCTGTCCAGGGTCCTTTTCTCTTTTCCCTCACTTATTGATTCCATCAGCTTTCCTGGATTCAGTTTTCATCCCCATGCAGCTGATTCTAACCTTCTACTGACCTTCTTGCATCTCCAACTAACCTACTGGCTATGTCGAATTCCACATATCCAAAGTTGCTCATCATCTTTTCCTTTAACAATCCTCTCCATGACTTCTCTATCACTGTCAAGGCCACTACCATCTTCCCACTTACCAATTATTAATATTACTGTAAACAGATTTAAATGGAACATTTTTTTTTTTTAAATTAAGTGTTTAATGACACAGTAATGGGAGAGTGACTGAAAGACTGGAGAAATATAAATGCCATGATTTGAGGGGTGGGGAAGGGGAAAAGAAAAGAATCTACAGATTAGAACTGAGTGAGCATCATTTCAATTGCTAGTAAAATTCTGTAAAGAATATTTAAAGGAATGCTAGTGAGTATCTACCCAAAGGAGCAGTGATTACAAATAGCTTGTTTAGATTCATTAAAAAATAAGCCACATCAGAATAACCTTATTATATTTTTTAAAATTCAGTGTAGTGTAGTGTAGATCAGTGGAGTCAAATTCAAATAGAAATGGGAGAAAATAGTCAAAATAAACATCGCTATGGGCCTCCTATTTACTTTGGAAACTGCATATTAATATTGTCTATGTTTTAATTTATTTTGTTAAAAATTTCTCAACTACATTTTAATCTAATCCAGACTATATTTGGAAGTGGTGTGCACTTAGTATTTGATACCTCTGCTGGAGATAGAGTTTACATAGATTTTTGACAAAGCACTTTAATCTCATACTATTCTTGAGGAAAAAAGATGGAGAATGATCCACTAAATAATAATACAATTAATTGAATTGTGAACTAGTTTACACAGTTCTTGAGCAGCCATTAATTGTTCAATTGTCAGTTTGACAGGAGGTGTTCAGCAGAATATTTGGGGGGGTTTGTACTAGGCCTGGATTATGTTTGGCATTTTCATCCATGACTTGGATCAAAAGCGTAGATGCCAGATTGGGCACATTTACAGAATAGAATCCCTAGGAGAGGATAGCTAAGACATAGAATATTGGTCAGGATCCAGGAAAATTCCAGAGCATTGGGATGAATTTAATATTATAAAATTCAGTAAAGCTTAATATCTTACTATTTTAGATACATTAAGAAAACAAAAAACAAACCAACTTTATAAATATAAAATGGAATTTTTTGCCTTGAAAAGATTAGCTGTTTTTAGTGCCAGATTCAGCTTCAGATGAGAAAGACTTTGGTTCCAGGATTAAGAATGAGATAATCCATTTTTACTGTGGACTATTCGATACTATATCTGGAATACTGTGTTCATTTTTGGTGCCATAATTTAAGAATAACATTGATAACCTGGAAGGGATTTAGAGCAGGACAAGTAGAATGACAAAGGCTCTTCAATCCCTGTCTTGTGAGGATTGATGAAAAGAATTGGGGCTGTTTAGCCTAGAGAATAGAAGACCGAGAGATATGATAATTATTCTCAGTTATTTGAAGGACTGTACATGTGGCAGGGGAATTAGATTGGTTCTGTTTGGCTTCAGAGAGTAGGCTAAGATCAATGAACTTATGTTTCAAAGAGTCAAACATTATTCTATGCTTCCTAACTCCAAAACCAGTGTTCAATCAATGGCAATTGTTGGGGAATGTTTTTTTTTGTTGGGGTTGTTGGGGATGTTGGGGAAAAGTTTTCTGACAAGTCAAGCTAACTAAAAGTATAATAAGATAATAGGTTCCTCTTTATTGGAGATCTTTGATCAGAGGCATTCTTGTTTGATCTGTTATAGTAGAGATTTCTTTGGGGCTTGTGGGGTTGCCTTGTTTGGCCTAGGAATTTGAACTGAAAAGGGAAGAGGAGAGATATTTAAATTGTTCCTATAGCTCTGTTAAAAACCAGATAGGTTAGAAGGCAGGTGTTATAATATAGCTGATACTCTAATCACTAATTTTTTTTTCCTAATTTGAAATTTTAATTTGAAAATATGTTTTTAGTGACTCTACATTCAGAAGAATTAGCTTAAAAATTTATCTTGGTTGAATACCTGTGAGACCTTGAGCAAGTCATTTACCTTAATCATTTTCAATTTTTTTTCCTCTGTAAAACGAGTATCTCTTAAGTTCCAGCAGTGACCTCTGACCAGCACTGGGTCTACAATTCCATGATGCTTTAACTTTTATTTATTTATTTTTTACCTTAAAAACAGCATTTTAAAGGTGAGAATCTTCTTTTTTAAGAACCTGAAACACTTAATACAAAACAATGTTTTATGCTCCCTCTACTGGTTCTGAATGGAAATTCGTCCTATTCATTATTTATTTATTTATTTTTAAAAAGAGTTTTGTCCCAGTTTATATCGCAATACATTATAGATGGAATGCTGGCCTTTCAGTCAGTTAAATCTGAATTCGAATTCTGCTTTCTACATTTAGTAATAACTTTGTGACTCTAGCTAAATCATTTCCCCATATTGCTTTTTTACAAAATAGAGATGATAATACCTGTAACTTTTCTGATAGATTCATAATGAGGAATAAATGATGTTAATTTATGGAGACCATTCTGAAAAGAAAGTGCCAAATAAATATCAGTTAATATCATTATTATAATTTTAAATCATTGTCTCATCTTCTTATCTAGATTCATCTTAATTTAAGGTAGGCAAGTAGAATTGTTAATTTAGGTATGAAAATTGCCATTGATTGAACACTGGGTTTGGAGTTTGGACGACTAGCATAGATTTCTGATCTCAGACACTTAGTAGTTGTGTGATCCTTAACTCCTGTCTGTTTCAGGTCCTCTGTCTGTAAAATGAATATAGTAGCAATTACCTCATGTGGTAACAGTAAAGAGCAAATGATATAAAATACATAAAGTATTTTGTAAATCTTAAATTGCTATATAAATGCTAGCTATTGCTGCTATTGTTTTTGTTATTTGATTTTCCTACGTAATAATTTGATCAGCTAGACATCTAATTTCTCTAACTATTACTAAATCTATCAGAATCATCTTGAATTGGATTTAATTGCACATATGGGTATCTTATTGTCAGTCTATGTTTACTATTTTACCAACTCATAAAGAAACAGCTTTGACTCACTGGATTTTCTAAATTCTATCTAATATGTTTATATTGTTACTATGGAGTGGAAAAAATAAAACCAATATTCTTTTGTCAACATTAAAAAATATTATCACAAACTCCCAGACCCAGATTTATACCAGCAGTCTTGAGAATTAAAAGGAAATGAATGTGTTGAAAATATAAATTAACCAAAATATCAATACATGAAAGAGGTCTTTGTCTAATATCAGGGAAAAAAAAAAGAAACCGATCAAGGCATAAATGCATGACCAAAGTAGGGTGAACACCCTAGTTTTCATAGGAACTTAGAACTGAATTCTGTCCAGTTTAAAGAACACAGAATTTGGGGTCCATAAAATTGATTTTCCCCCCAAAAGAGAAAGACTCCAAACTTAATGAGACGAATATGGTTCTGATACCAGACCTGTAATAAAGCCAAGAAGAAGAACTATGGGCCAATTTTTCCACTGAAAATTGATTTGAAAAGTTGTAAATAAATTCCTAGTAAATACACTGTGGGATTATATCCAAAATTCTTGCATACCACAAATGGAAGTCTTAGTCAACATTTAACAATTTAATTTTGTAGGGAGTTCCTGTTTAGGAATGTCCCTCCACCAATGCCTATAGGCAATTTTACTGCAACATATAGTCTTAGCTTCCTGGCACCTTGGAAAGTTAGGTGACTTTTTCATGGCCACACAATAATTTACATCAGACATAGACTGAACCTAGGTTTTCCCAACCAGGCCAGCCCTCTGTTCAGTGAACCATATTATTTCTCAGAAGAAAATCAGTAGGATAAACAATCATATAAGCAATTAAAATATACAATTATGTTAATAAATGGACAAATTCCTTTGAAAAATACATCCCTACTATATTTTTAAACCCCAAAATCATTGATACTAAAGGACCCTCTTTTCACATGATCAAAAGTATGTATCCAAAAAATCAAGAGTTAACATTATTAACAGTGAATAGAAAAAAGCTTTCCTGGCAAAAGCAAATATACAGGAAGAATTACTTTTAAAATTTCTCCACTGTTCTTTTTTTATAATCATTCAACACAACAAAAAAAATTTCTTAAAGTTCTAGAAATGATAGTTATCACAATGAAAAGGAGATACTAAATTTAAAAACATAGGCAAAATAAAGTTATCTTTGTGATGATTTATTAAAAAAAAATCCCAGAGAATCATGGAAAAAAATTAATGATTAATGTTTCAGTAATTCCATAAAATCATAATATTTCTATCTAGTATAAATAAAAACTAGAAAGAAACAAATTCCTTTAAAAAAAAAACTGAAAAAGTTATAAAATATCTAGTTGTTATCCTTATGAGATTAATTTAGGCCAGATAAATATAATAAATTTGATAATGTTGCTTAAATTAATTTATGGATTTAGTTCTAATAAAAATTACAAGGACAAACTTTAGAATTATACAATATCCATTTCAATTTATCAAGAATTGATCAAACCTTCACTATATGTATGGTTCTGTACTGGCTGGGAAATAAAGACCTTCACTGCCATCGAGGAAATTATCTTCTAAGGATATGATGGGAAATGTAACATATATGCAAGTAAATGCAAATAAATAAAAAAATAATGAAAGCAGTTTCAAGAGGGAAAAAAAGGACCCGTATTGGTGGGTCAGGAAAGATTTTGTGTATAAGTTAACTCTTGACCTGTTTTTTAATATTTGCTATTTATTCAGTTTAAAATAATTGAGGGTATGCCTTATATCAATCAGATTGATAGTGAAGACAAAAATAGAACACTCACAGTTATTGGAAGAAGTATTGAAGGACAGACATTCGTTTACCTATGAATTAATTCACCATTTTAAAAAAATATTAATTTCCCCTAGTTATATGTAAAATTTTAATATTAATTATAATTTTTTTTAGTTCCAAATTCTCTACCTTATTTCTTCTTTTCTCCTTCATTGTGAAGACAAGCAATTTGATATGTTATACTTAAGCTCAACCATTCTGAAAAAGTTTGTTATTATATTTTAAAAGATCACTAAATGATTTACCCTTCGACTTTGTGATTTAACTACTATTAAGCTTGGACCTTAATGAGGTCAAGGGCAAAGGCAAAGGACCAGTATCTATAAGAATATTAATAACATCACTTTTTTGTTGTAGCAAAGAGCTAGAAACAAAAGTCTCCATCTGTTGGGGAATGGTGGAACAAACTGTACTGTTGTGGATGCAATGAATTTTATTCCATCATAAGATATGAGTAATTGACAGATGGAGAGAAAGGTGGAGAGACTTTGAATGAATTCATGCAGAATGAGGTTAGTAGAACTGGGAGAACAGTTTGGCAGTTACTATAACAATAATGTGATGGGAATAATCTCTGAAAGACCTCAGAACTCTGATTAAACTGCAATCAATCATACCTACAAAAGACTGAGGATGAATCATACCTTCCATCCCTTAGCAGAAGAGCAATAAACTAGAAGTTCCAGAATTAGATATACCTTCTTAGACATGGCTAATGGGTTGCTCTATTCTAGCTGACTGTATGTTTATTAGAATAAACAGATTTATTTCAGGTGGGAAGGTTTGGATAGTGCTAGACATGGAAGAAAAAAGAAAATGTTATGATTATTGTATTTATTGAAAATTTTTTTTTAATTGTTAAACCAATTTAAGTGCTTATATTGATTTTTAGAATTAAATTTTGGATAAAATATCAATTTTATTTTTTAGTAATTCCATAGTACAGAGATGAGAAAGGGGTGAATTCTAGAATTATAGAACCATTTGTTCAAAGGCACCCAACTGGGGAATTGAATGTCATGTATATGCAATAATTATACAGTCTGGCTGAAATAGTATGTTAAAGAAAATAATATGAAATAAGATTGGAAATGTTATTGGAAACCACATCTTAGAAGCCTTTAAGTAATAACAATTTATCAGGAGAAAATAAAAACATCTCTGCAAATTAAGAGAAATGATAATAATATTGTCAATAAACCCTCTCAAAGTCCAATATATCATCCATAGTGTGAGAGAAATTTTAATGGCAGAATAAAGGCTATGTTAGTCAGGGTGATGTATCGCAGGGATTTTTTATATCCTGAGACTGCTATGGCAGCTGTCAATATAAAGCACGAATCCTGAAATGCTTGCCAGTTAGACACTGCACTCAAATTAGGTTAGCATTCTAATCATTGATACCTATGAATCTAAAATGTAGATGTGGTGGCGTAGAGATATTAACTGGTTTTACTGAAAACTGTTGATGATCTGTTTGACAAAGTAGATAGCAAAGTATGTTCCTTCATGTACCAGAAGTGAGCAAAGAACATTAGAACAAATCAGAAATACCAGTAACCCACATGCTAGAAGAGCTTCATTGTAGATGATATTGCCCAGTACCATGGTAAACCAGGAGTGCACATGAAATAAACTGAAGGCAAAAGCTTCACATTGCTTTTTTGTCAATAGTAACTTCAGCTTCAAACCACATTGTAAGGTATTGCTGACCCAGTACAGGGCAATTATAAAACATAATTTGATAACTGTATCTGAGTTAGTAGAAATGAGAGATTAAGTCAAGGAGCTACAGAAATCAGAGCAGGGAAAGTTGAAAACTTTGAGTTCATTGAAAATTTTTACTCATAATTGACTCATAAATTATATCTAACAACTATATAGATAGCTAAAATAGTACTGAAATCTTACACTGTTTTGAAAATTTGATGAGCATAATTAGATGGGAATTCTGAAAAGCTCTTTTTGGGTTTAATTCTATGAATCTATTTGTTAGGTCAATTACATTGAAATAGTAACTTTAATAATTTGATATATGCCATAACCATTGAGTTCTTCTCTCACAACATTTGGCCTAAACTATGTAAATATCCGAACTCCACTGAAAAACTAAAAAATTAAGAATAAGAGATTATGATAGTACTTCACTTCAAAACTATATTATAAAACAGTAATCATCAAAATTCTTTGGTACTGGTTAAAAAATTGAATTAGTTCAGTTGAAATAGGTCTAAAAAAGTCATAAGACATAGTGGTCCTGTATTCAATAAACCCAAGAAGATGGGGCTTATATTCTTTATTTAACAAAAATTGTTGGATGAAACTAGGAAAACATTTGTCAGAAATTAAGTTTATGCCAGAGTTTCACTATATACAGCATAAGTGAATCTAAATATCAAAAAGTTATAGTGCATCTTTAAAAACTGGGAAAAATAGAGGAAATACCATGAGTAGGGAGAGAAATTTTTAATATAAATTTTATGAAAAACCAAATTGACAAATACAGTAAAATAAAAATTTAAAAGCTTTCTATGAATAAAATCAGTTCAGGAAAAAATATTAAGAGAAATAATGAGGAGGGAAAATTTGCAGGAAACGTTTTAAAATGTTTCATTTTTTAAAAATCTTGAGACTTGATTTAAAATATCTGTTTTGATATCATTCCCCAATATTAATCTTAGTCAGATTATGAAGTTTCCAAAAGACCTGCAAACTTTCCTCAATCTTGTGAAAATGATAAAAATCACCAAAGAAAAATGCAAATTAAAACAATTTTTAGGTTTCTCCTTATACATAGCAAATTAGCAAAAATGCTTGTTGGATGAGCTGTGGAAAGGCAGGCACATAGATAGAATTCAGCAACATTTATGTAGAACAGTATCGCAATTTTTTTGGATATTTGTCAAATAAATAAATAATATTGAGATGGTACAGTGACAGAAGGTAAGGAAGAACTTGAGTTAATGAAGAACAAGCCTGTATAGATGTTTCAGATGTCTTGTTCAAACAGGAATTATTAAGAGGTTCTCTGGATGTGTAGATGTGGTTTCTCCTGGTGAGGGACATTGGGTGGAGGACTCTTGACAAGTTGTAATTTACATGTTATTCCAGTTCTTGGGTGGCATGTAGTATGTTTATGTTTGTATTAAAAAAAATAAAAATCTGATGCAGAGAGAAATCCTATTATACAGGCATTTCTTTATTTCTCAAGTATTATTTCTTGCAATATTATAGGGAACACGCTTGTAAGAAACATTCTGGCACATTTTTTTATGTATCTCCTACATTTTGGCCATATGAAAATATTTATGGGACATGCAAGTAGTGAATATAGTTTAAATAGGTTAAACCTAGCCTTTGATTGTCAGTGATAATAGGTCCCAGAGACAGTGTGGAAAGTGAAACTCAAAAATATCCACAAACCTGATTTTAGCCAATATTTACAAATTCTTTAATTCCTTAATCATCTCCCAGAGTTATTAGATTATAAGGATATTAGTTTGCCTTATCTTCCATTAGTTCTAATTGACCTTCAGCAAACGAATTGTACTTTACATTTTATGCCTAAATCGGACATTGTATAATAATTCTCTCCAAGTAACTGATTAATCTGACTGTTATTTATCTCTTACTTTCCAAGTGTTCTTTTTATCCAATGCATTTTCCTTTTGATTTTTCTAAATTTGACATTGATTATCTTCTCTTCCTAGATATCATACTTGTTCCTTGTGGCTTTTTTCCTTCCTTTCTTTGATGCCCCTGCTTTCTTGGTTCTGTTTTGTGTTTGGCTACTCTTTTTGCTGGATGTTCATCAATGTCTCAATCTGTCTCTTACCTTCTAACAGTGGGTGTACCACAGTGCTCTATACTGAACACAATACCTTCTTTCTCCATGACCTCATTAGCTCTCATAGATCTATTCTTTGTTGATGATGCTCCCTAGTCTCTTTCTTGATTGATTTCTACAATATTGTGAACATCTGGACCAATTCCTTTGTCTCCATCCATAGTCAGTGCTGACCAATCCCAAGCATTGGGCGGTAAGCCCCAGAGCTGTAGGGGTAGTGGTAGGCTCCCTTTTCACATCCTAGGGCATCTGATGCATCCCAGTCCGTGCTGTCAGCATCTCTGTGGCATTGTCAAATTGTTCAGTATTAGAAAGAATCAGTAGAAACATCAGTAACAATGATACTAAAAAAGTTAAATTGCCATCTATCATACCCTGTGGATCATTAGTTGATCTTAGACTTTTAGCTGAAAGTATTTTCTTCTCCCATTAGGGGATGAGTTCTTTGAGAGCAGAGAAATTTAATAGAGTGTTTTCCATATAGTTAAAAATTAATATTGCTCATTCATTCACTTATTACCAACTGCCTATAGGGTATTTCAAATTCACATACCAAACAATATTTTAAAATCAAAACTTTTATCTTTTCTTTTTATTTTTTCTTTTCAACCTGTTTTCTAAGTTCTCTATTTCTTTAAAATCAACTACCATATATCAAGTTGTTTAGGTTCAAAATTTTAGTCATCTTTACTCTCCTTTTACCTCCTCTTGCTTCCAGGACAATCAATTATATCATTTTATAAGTTCTACTACAATATTTCTGGCATCTGCCCTTTTTCATGATTATCACTCTAGTCTGGCTGTCATAACCTTTTCCTTGTCTATTGACAATAGCCGTTTAGTTGGTTTTCTTGTTTCCAGGTTCTCCTCACTCATTTGTCCTCTATGAAATTCACTGTGATATTTCCATTTGAATTATATTTATTCAAAAGCTTCATTGACTCCTCTGCTTTTAGGATAAAACATAAAACTGCTATACATGCAAAGCCTTTTAGTATCTTGCTCCAGTATCCTTTCTATGCATTTATATATTATTTCCTTCTGGCATTCCACAGTAAAAATCTTATATGATAACATAGTACAGGATAAAAGACGGAAGTTTATCTGGGAATAATGCTGAAAGTCTTACCTAAACTTCAGTCAGCATTATTCCCAGATACTTTCCTTGCAGATTTAATTTATCTGCATATAAGACAAGATATTTTATTGTACTTTTACAATAAATTCCAGAATTCTAGGATAATATTTTGCATTTTAACTAAAGGTATCCTCTTGAAGACTTTGTTCTGAAGTTATTTAGTTTTATTATTGTTTCTTAAAAAAATACACTGGTTAATTAACACTTATATACTTTTAAAAATAAGTGCCCAGAAAAATGTGTTACTTACGTAACTACCAAACTTGGGTATTTTAGTTTTATAATTATGGTACTTTTTTGCAAATTACAAAAATTGAGTATATCAACAGATTGATAAATTTAAGAGCATGCAGTTGTAGTTCACCATTTTTATACTATATTTTGGATTATTCATATCATTCTTTACTATCAGGAAATAATTAAGTTTCAGAAACATTAAACCTAACCTGCTTCTAGCTTTTGATTCTTAAGAGAACTGATGATTCCTCTTTTTTTTTTTTTTTTAATGACTTGTATAGTTTGTCAAAATTGGGAGAAAAAGTTTTTCTAAATGGCTTTTTTTTTTCTTTTTTTGGCAAGAAAATAGTTAAGGCTATTATTTTTCTGAGAAACTGAGAATAGATTTGTATGCATTTAGGTGTAAAAAAAAGAATCTCTTTCCCCTTTCCTGAATTTGTAGAGTAGACTTTTTTGAGGTTTCTATACACATTTGGTTTACATATAATTGGACTTAAAACAGGAAAGGTGAATTAAAGATCAAACATAATAAGCATACTAGGAGAAGCAAATTCCAGTTGCAAAACTTACTTATCCTTTCATTTTCCTCTGGTATCAATTAAGAAGATAAAGGTAAGTATGGCAAAATTACTCTGGTTTTTGTATTGATTATCCAGTTTTGCACGCTAAGGATCTAATTTGAGTTCATTTGTGATTTTTATTACAACAGTAAAGTCTATACATATAATAAGTATAAAATTACATTTTTTGTCTATAAAATGAAAGGTTGTTTTTTGATTTTTATAAGATCATTAAAAAATAGATAGTATTTATAAAATCATCCCATGTCTCATGCTAGGTTGTTAAGGGAATGAGTATGCATTTATATTATCCATATTATGCATTTAACAAAAGACAACACAGTCATAACTTTATTTGCTTTAATTCACTAATCTAATTTGGAAATCTCAGAGAGCTGGATCTGGAGTCAGAAAACTGGAGTTCATATCCTAATCTTTCTAGCTACTGATTGATTGACTGTATGACCCTGAAAAAGACTAATTGGAGGCAAAGTACTTGGTCAGATTTTAAAATGTTATGAATTACAATTATTAATAAAGAGTTCTTAAAACATACTTTCATTGCCTGGAGAGCTTCGAAAAGTAGAACAAACCTTTCTTTTATTTATTTTTATTTTATGTTTAACAACCTTTTCTCAGACCTTTGCATCAGACCCTAAAGACTTTAGCTATTTTATTTTGAAAGTTGATTTATACTAAGGAGCGTGATGAATTTGGAGTCAGTGGACCTCAATTCCAATCTTGGCTCTGCTAATTCCTCTCTGAGTCATCTTGGGGAAATTACTTAGTCTCTTGAGTCTCAGTTTCCTTTATCTACAGAAAGAAGGGATCAGTCTGGTTGCTATTCTAATAACTTCTATCACCGATTCCCGAAATCCTTTGATGGTTTTATAAAACTACATGTTGTTCTTAGAAAAGTGACCCTGGCTTAGTTTGTCCTATCTCATTAGCTTGCTAGACAGTTCCATCCCACTTTTTCTTAAGTCTGTTCTGTTCTCTACCCACTTATCATATTGTGGGAACTTGGTGTCCACAAGATTACTTTGAGAGAAATCACAATGTAACCATTATGTGGAGGAGAAACTGGGAGTTGTGCTGTCTTTCTCCTCAGCTTCAGGAGCCTCACAGATTTGTGCTTGTGTTTTTTGCAGGATCCCAATAGAAGTAGCCATACAAATAGCAGCAGCACCAGTGGTAACAGTTTCTCAAAACCTCACAAGTTATCAAAGGAGCACAAGGAAAAACCTCCTAAGGACTCACGAGAACATAAAAGTGCCTTCAAAGAACCTTCCAGGGAACATAACAAATCTTCCAAAGAATCCTCTAAGAAACCCAAAGAAAACAAACCACTAAAAGAAGAAAAAATAGTTCCTAAGATGGCCTTCAAGGAACCTAAACCCATGTCAAAAGAGCCAAAACATGAAAGCAGCTTACTTACCATCACAGGGGGGCAACAGCAAGACAAAAAAGCCCCCAGTAAAAGGCCCCCTGTTTCAGAGTCTGAGGACCTTGCAGCCAAAAAAAGGAAAAAAAGCAGCTCGGAGGCTTTGTTTAAAAGTTTTTCTAGTGCCCCACCACTGATACTTACTTGTTCGGCTGAGAAAAAACCTACAAGAGATAAATCTCATGTCAAGATGGGAAAGGTAAAAATGGAAGGTGATACATCAGAGAAGAAGAAATCAACTTTACCCCCCTTTGATGATATCGTGGATCCCAATGACTCTGACATGGAGGAAAACATGTCTTCTAAATCTGAAGTGAGTATTGTGTTTTTTATTTTCATTTTCCTCTTTGGTTTTCAGTCTTAAGTTTTTCTTTTACATAGTTTACCGTTTTGGGACTGGGGGAGGAGAAAATTAATAAATCAATAACATAGATAGAATAGACATGGTTCAGGAAAGGTAATGAAGAAAAAGGAAGTTGCTAGTGCATCTGTAGCATTTCATGTGTATTATTTTGTGATTCATATTGTCCAGGCAAAGCTGTATGTCCTAGCATGATAATAGGTCATCAGAACAGTAATTGAAATTATTATCCGCTCATTAGTGCTTCCTTCCCCTAGTTCCTTTCTTCCCCTCCCCACCAATTGTTAAACCTTCAATTTACTTTTTATTATTTTCTAATGCTAGTAGATTTTAAAAGGTAAAAGAATCTAAGATTAATTCAGGTGAATAAAGAAGAAAAAGCAGAATGAGGTAAGCTTTTAATCTTTTAACCATACTATGAAAAGGTAATTGTAATTTTCTTATCTATTCAGAAAATCTAATCTATTTTTGTGAAGGGTGGTAACTTCTACTTGTATTCTTTTCTTATTAATAGGAGGGTTTTATGTTCCTTGAATGTTCTATGTTAAAAATCTCTCTTCTGAAGGAAAGAATAGAATTTTCTTTGTTTTTGGTATTTAGAATCATAAAATTTTAGAGGTAGATGGAAATTTAAAGGTTATTTGATCCTATTCTGCTTAACTTTGACTGAAATGCACCCTATAACAGGGAATTTACTACCTAACAGTACCAACTAATTTTGAATCCATAGGTCTCAAGGAGATTAATTTTGATCTACTAGTTAATTTGGAAGGCCAGTGATGACAGTGAATGCATGGGCTGCCTCCTTGTATTTGTCCAGTAGTTTTCTAAACACTTTGAGATATGGGACAGTTTGAATTTTGTCTTTCTATTCCTGAGTCCTAGCAAAATGCCTTGGACAAAATAAGCTATTAAGAAATTTTCTTTGAATTGAATTAACATTTCCATTAGAGGTACATAGAAGAGGACAGGTAGGAATGTAGTGGTGACTTCCATGCTTTCCTTCTCATAACTTGCTGATTGGAATGCTGGCAAAGGAATTAGAGTCGGCTATACTAACACTGTCCCTTCCTCTCATGGGTGATTAGTATTTTTAAATCTCTGAGGGAAATCCTCAGCATGCATGTGCTTGTTCACAAGTACATTTCGGCTTAAGGATTTTAAGAAACTACAGCAATCAATCTGGTTTTTGAGACCTTTGTTTGAAGTCATAGTATTGGGAGTTGAAAAGAAACTTGAAGATTCTTTAGTCGGATCTCCTATTTCCAGATGAGAAAACTTTGAGGGCCTGAGGAGTTAATTGATTTGGCTTAAGTTACATGAGTGAATAAATTTAAAGGGCAGTCAAGAGTAGAATTTCTCTAGAATCATCAATCTAGTGTGTTCTTCACCATGTTATTCTAGAGAATTTCATTTCAGAAACACTTACCTACCTTGTGTTATACCTAAACTACTTTGATTAGTTACTAAAACATCTATTCTTGTTCCATCCAACTGTAGATCCCTGCAATGTTTTTTAATACTTTAAAAAAAGCAATGCTTGCAGATGCCTTTATAATCACACCATCGTACATTTTTTCTAATCAAATATTGTTAAAAAAAAATAAATTCATTTAAAAAAAAATAAATTCATTGTCAGGTGACTTATCAGTTTCTTACACATACATTTTTACTTTTTAAAATTGAATTTAGTTTTTGTTTTTTTTTTAAGCTTCCCTCTGCTCATTTGATAAGTGTGTGGTAGTTTAAAATCTGAGTGTTTCTCATTAAAAAATCATGTACCTAAGAGCAATTTATTCAAAGTACCCAGACAATTTGGGTGCTATGAATAAATTATAGCAACTGTTTAGTTGTATTTTGAATATTTGATATTGTATCATTTTACTCTTTGTTTAGAGATGATAAAATAATAACATATGTAATACTTTAAAGTATGCGAGGTACTTTCCAAATTTTGTCATTTGATTGTCACAGCAAACCCTGTGGGGCCATGTACTACTATTTCCTTGTTTTAGAGATGAGAGAGGTTAATTGACTTATCTAGGATCATTCAGCTAATTACCTACTGTGCCACCTATATTCTAAAGCATACTTTTAAATGTTGCTCAAATAAAAATGCCAGCTTGTTGGTCTGGGCTTATTAAATTGTTGCAATAATTCTTTCAATAACCCATTTCTTAAATCCTTATATAGAAAGGATTGTATGAGCTCTATGAGAAATTATCATTAAAATGTTATTTTCTGTCCTAATGAAATTAAAAATCTAGCAGAAGTGATGAAACACCATACTATTCATCAGGATATATAACATAATAATTATAGTCTTGAAATAAAAAAAGAAATTTAAAAAGTACTTTGAAAGGTTGAATTAAGAAAAAGTTACTTCTATCCAATGTTGATTATATATAGTTTTTTTCTTCATTTATGTGTGGGACAGCTATGACCAAATTAAAATCAGAGACTCCCAAGGTAGAAAAGCAAAAAAAGGATTTGTTACAATCTTGAGAAAGGACAACTCCCAATAGACAAGATGTCACTTAAAGGAGTACAAAGCACAAACTTCAAAACACAAGATTATGTAAGAGACCCTAATGTAGAATTCCCCCACTCTCTTTTACTGACCCTTCTTCCTGTTGGCTGGGACTTCCACTCTGACATGAAAATCTACCTCAGAGACAAAGAATACTAGTCACTAAAATACTGTTTTCTGTATTAAGTTCTTGAATGCTAATGAAAAGGTCAGGGGCAGATGTACTGAAGGGAAATATAAGTTTATCTAAGATAATCTAACACCTGCAGATTTTACTTATAGCTCAACTTGTTATTGCAAAGTCTCAAATTACAATTAGGGCATAGGTTGAGATCATATTCTTATGAGAGGTCAGTTCATCCCATTTCAATTATATTGCATTGTTTATCAAAAGTACTTCAACTTAATGTATTTGGATGGTACTTGATAATAATTTATTTTCATGCTTTCCTGCTTTCCAAGATTGTGGTAGAATGCATGCTTGCCAAGTGTTCCAATGACCTTCCATTATTAGCACTACTGAGTATTATCCTTAAATCAGCTATCACAATCAGTCTTCCAAGGATTATAGATATAGAATGTGAAAGGTCTTGGAAGTTAAGGAGTCCAACCCCTTCATTCTATTGAAAAGGAAACTAAGGCACAGAGGTTTAATGACTTACTTAGGGTCATATAGTTAAATGTCTGAGATTTTGGGTCTAAAGTGAGTCTTTCTTATATTATTTTCTCCAAGATAAAGTAATCCCTTGAAAAGTAGCATTAGTAATTCTACATAATATGTAGTAAGATTTAAAAATCATGCTTGACAGATTATAATAGCCATATATGTAGCAAGGGAAATATAACAGTTCTTTTTAATATATATTCTGCTCATAACTAGAAGTATGTTCTGTAGGGTTTTCTCATTTTGTAGTTACAAACACAGAAACATCATTTATCTGTTAGTATTAAACTATATAGCTAATTGGGTTCTTGGGTTCTTTACTTTTGTAGTTATTAATTTGTATAATGTAAATGCAAGAATCATGATACAGGATAAATGATAGTGAATTTGGAGTCAAGATATCATAAGATCATAATAAATCTAGAACTGGGAGGAGTTTTTTCGTATCTATTCCAGTAAAATTGTGGCTAATGTGAGGCCCAGGGAGGCAAATTCCAGTTCTACCACTTATCAAGATCTACTATATTATTATGATCTTGGCAAGTTGATTAATTTCTCTGGGCCTTGGTTTCCTCATTTATAATATAAGGTGGTTGGACTAAATGGCCTCTGAATTCACTTCCAGTTCCAAATCTGTGATCATCCATGTGGGTTGTGTAGCATAGCAACTAAAATAATTCAGAATGAGTTTCTGCCCTGAGGAAATGCAAGCTTAAGCTATTGAGTAGGGAAGGGTCCTTGTTTTATTCATTTGTTCAAGGAAGCTCTAGTGAACCAACTTGGCAGACTGATTGGACTTTGACTGAATGTTTATTTTTAGCCAGTTTCAGGTATAAGAGGCAGAAATCCTGGATGAAGTGGGTTAGTTTTAGGAGAACTGGGAAGGGTTGGGCCAAGTAGCCCATTAACCAACGTATTCCTGAATTAATGATTTCTGAAATGTCTGCATGCTACAAGATACAGGTCAGCAGAATTGTTGCATTATTTAAGACATTCACCTTAAAAATCAGGTTTTAGGGAAAAATATCCAAGGGATTTTAAAAAAATTAATAATAAAGACTATACTAGTTATTCCTGTCATTTTCCTCTCTTGAGATGAAAGGTGTGTGCTTACTTAAACACACACATTTAAGAATATAAATGTAAAGAGAAAGGAAATTTATATATCTCTAATTCCTAAGTGTTGGGCATTTTTTCAGAAATCTCTATTCACATGAATTCCTTATAATAACATAGTCCTTAAAGACATTTTCAAAGTAATTTTAAAAACAAAAACGGATATGTTGACTTGTTCCTCATGTATGTGGATTTTAACATTTTCTTGAACGTAAAAACTTCAAGGAAAGAATTACTTGGAGCTGATGGCACTTTGCCCTGAATTTTGTATTGAGGAGGTGTGTGATTCTTTTTAATGATATGCATGTATTATGTTCTGTAACAGGAAAAATACTTGACAAAAGGATCCTTAAATCTTAAAAGGAAATTCTGATTCAGATTTCTTCAATTTTAAGCTACCCTCTTTTTGGAAAAGAAAATTTTTGTTGGGTGAATTGGTTACCATTTAGGCTGCTGGAGTTTAGTAATGAATTATATGCTATCCATATTAGTCATTTTTTGAAACCTTTCTATTTGTCCCACAAATAAGGAACCAGAGTAGTTCATTTAAGGGATAGAGTTTTTGACCTAAAATGAAGAGATTAGAGGGCATCTTTTGTTATTTTAAAAAAATTGTTTATTAAAGTGACCTTCCAATCACCAAAAGGATATGATTATATATTTATAGATCTATGCTATTTAAAAGAGGGAAAACTTGCAAATAGATAGATTTGGAATTATCCTTTCTTTGCTTGTAAGCTTTGCTAACTTAATGCAACATGATGCTTGGGTGGTCTTTTAGATCTTTGAATATCAGTAAAAACTTCACATTTTATGATTGTAGATTGTATCCATTACTTTAAACATAAAAACAATGAAAAAAACCCAAGTGTTGAAAACTTTTCTTTCCTTCCTGGGTCTCTAACATTTTCCCCTCATATAGCAAGCAATATGAAATACTCTATAGATTCTTATTTTCAAGAGATTTTCAAGATTCTTAGAAATGAAGAATGAGGAATAGAGCTATTTTAATGAATTTGCTTTTCTTTGCCTGTTTTTTTACAGGCATATTTAATGAAAATTCAATTCTTATACAAAAATGAAAGTTAGCAGATTAAAATTTCCCTATTAACTGTTGGAAAACTAGGCAGATTAAATTTAATAAAATATCAAGTCTGTGGAATAATTTTAATCATTTCTTGGTTTGAGTTTATTAGCATTATTTTCTTAGGTAATATAGCTAGAGAATGAACTTTACATTGGTGGCTCCATGTTTTTTTAGGGGTGTGGTGGTGTCTGAGGAACAGAATAAGTACTGCAAGCCACCTAAGTTGCAGCTTAAAAAAAAATCCAAAAACCCTACCTCCTTTTTTGTGTTTGTCTTATTTCCTCTCTCCCTCCCCCACTCTGTTCATTACCCTGTTTAAAATGTCTGGAGCTGGTAGTAAATATCCAGCTGTTGAAGCTTCGACCTTAGGTTTTTATTTGATGGAAGGTTGTCACAATCAGAGAAGAAGGTCTTTATTGTATTTTCAAAGTGGCTTTTTAATGACTTGTTCCTTTAGCGAATGCAAGGGTTGTAAAATCTGAAAGTATGGTAAGTATGCAGTTTGTAGAGGCCATCCATTATAGTGCTTTGCAGGCTCTCCAGTGGTACTTTTCATTCTGGCTGCCTTGGAACTGGGGGAAGAAAATACCTTTGAGGCTAAAGTGCCTTCTATGTATATTCAGAGCAGTGAGAAAGATAATTTTAGATTTTTGAAGGCTTTTGACCCCTTTGGGTCATAAATATTCTACCTGTTTGCTGAATTTATTTTTATTCTTAAGTGTCTGTCTTTGTCTTACGCTGTTTCCTTCATCTACTTTAGTCTTAATAGAGTAATGCCGAAATTTCTTTTTGTTTCATATTGTACTCTGTAATATTTTGCTTCTAAATTGTTCCCAAGCTATCCCTTTGTATGAGAGAGGGCCCAGAAAATAAATAATTACTCACATTTGAGTAATATTATATGGTTTAAAAAATTATCTATTATTTATTTTGATCCTCACAAAAACTCTATGAAAGAAGTATTTCAAAATATGTTTATTTTATTTTATAGAGAAGGAAAGAGGATTAAGTGACTTACATAAACCCATATAGGTAGTAGGGGTGAAACAAAATTTCTATTTCATTTCTCTGATTCTTTAATTCTCTTTCTACTTAAGATCTGACCTGTTGAGATAATGATTTCTAAAATTTAGTTGTTTGAGAGAGAGAGTGTGTGTGTGTGTATATATATATATATATATATATGTTATATTTCTCCAAAAGCTGAATTACCTAATTTGGGGCAATAAGCGACTAATTAGGACATGGGTGGAGAGAGACAAACAGAGATACAGATAAGCAAAGTCAAAGATATGATATGATCTTTTATTTGAAAGACCATTGCAAGAGTACTTTGCTTTACATGTGAGACAACTTTTTTAGAAAGAGTTTTTAAGATGGATTTCTGCAAAATAAATCTGATTTTCTTCTTAAAATTACAGACACAGTCTAGATTTTACTCTTGTAACCTTTAGTTTTCTGTTTTAGCCATTTATTAGGTGAATATTATTGTGTTTTAACCTTGAGAAAACTACTTTATCATTGAAGAATTTTATAATACAATAACAGTCCTATACAATACTGTTTCTTGTTGGAGTTTTGATAGTGAAACATCCTTGATTGATTTCTTTGTTGCAAATGGTGGTACAAGTTTAATTTGCTAAGTTTGTCCTGTTCTTGAAAAAATTCTTTTGTAGTTGCTCCCATAACTTTGGTTACCTCCTTTATTGTCTGGGTATTATTTATCTCTGGTAAGCA
Organism: Sarcophilus harrisii; assembly: GCF_902635505.1. Lineage (NCBI taxonomy): Eukaryota > Metazoa > Chordata > Mammalia > Dasyuromorphia > Dasyuridae > Sarcophilus > Sarcophilus harrisii. The sequence goes on from NC_045426.1 coordinate 212,228,253, forward strand.
AAGCTGATCCTTAATAATGTAATTTTTAGACCATGCTACAGTATTACAAAGTATATTTTTAGCTTGAATATTTGTCTAGTTAGAGAAAACAAGATAGTTCTGGTCAGTTCTATAAGATGATTTCACTTATTTAGATGTACCTATAAATACCAGATTTTGGTCTGTTTGCTAACTGTTACTTTTCAGAGGTATCATAAAAATGAAATTATAATGGAGAGTAAGATAGTATCCAATCTTTTCAGTTTCTTTATAAATCTTAAAATACCAGATTGAGAAATAACACCAATTTCTTTATAGAACTATGTAATTCGAGGTAGTCTATATAGACTTCATGCACCATCAGATATTTTTCTCATTGTACAAGTTAGGACAAAAATTGATATGCCAGCATTATTCCTTCTTGTGAAGATCGCGTATTTTAAAATCAGCAAGAGTCAGGAATTCAGATTAGGGGAAAAGCGTCAGTCTTTATTCTCAGTGAAGAAAGATCGGAGGTGGAAGAGAATCGGCGATAGCAATGTGTGCAGCTGAGTCAAGAAGCTAGCTTGACCAGCAGCCACACAACCAGCAGCTCGGAGTCTCGAACCCAGGCCCAATCTCTCCCAGCTTCTCTTCCTGTCTCTCTCTCTGCCTCCACCCACCAAGATCGTCATTTCCTATACAACACATCAGGACTTGCACGGAGAGTGGGCAGGGACCATTCTTTATCCAATCATGTATATTAATAGAGTATAACCCAATTACTATCTAGCCTCATGTACTTGGGACCTCAGTGCATCAGCTCAAACCTCAGCCCATTACACCTTCTGTATAATATGCAGAAGTGAAATTATAGTCATACCAGTGATCATGCTGTTGAGCTTCTTCTAAATTACTTCCTATGTATACAGTATTAACCAGATGGAGATATATGCAGGGAGAGTGGAAAGGAAATCTGTTTCTCCACAGAGAGAAAAAAGGATTTTCTTAAGTGAATGAGTCTTGAAGAAGATTTCCTCCTTGTAAAAAATTGCAGCTCCTGCTCCAGCCCCTATTACAGTATTGTAATTTTATTTATGTATTTTTTGGGGGAGGGGGACCTAAAAGCTCCTAAGTGAGGAAATTTTTCCAATTCAGAAAACTATTATTTTTTTCCCCCTATAACATAAAGATTTAGAGCCTTACCTGAGGCATTAATAAAAATAAATAAAAAATAACTTTTTATTTGACCAAGATCACATAGCGCCTAAATATTAAGAATCAAAGGTCAAACCCAAGTCCCTGTTTGGTGTGTGTGCCATTATACCATCTTGCAATTTGTGTCTAGAATTTCTAATTTTGTCTCTTGGGTCTTCAGAAAACAAAAAATTTACAGTTAATTAAAAAATTCCTATTTATTGCCTCTTGCAGGGCTCTGTCTCTGCCCCATTCTTTGGTGGCTCTTGCATCTATTGTTGTTTAATAGTGATCAATCACTTTCTAACTAAATCTAGTTTGAGTATTTTTTTTTAAATCCTTCAGAGCTTCCCAAGTTTCCTTTTGCCTCTAGGCTCTCCTTTCACTTGAATAATTTTAGCTATACGACTCTCATGTAAAACTTTTTAACCTTCAGTTATTTTTCATTTTCTTAGATGCCTTCTCATATTAATTTAAAATCATTAATACATTAGCCTTACTGAAAATGTACTAAAGAGAGCAAGAAAATAAAATTTAAAGGTAATTCCCAAACTTCCCATTAACTATTTTTCCTAGCATCCTTATACATATCCATCAAACCTTTTTAAAAGCTGGTGACTCTATTTTTAATCCTCTCTCTCTTTTACACACTATCCTAGTAGAAGTCCTCATAGTCTAGTAGAACCACAAAAAGAATGGTTAGAAAATGAGGAATGTGAGAAAATGAAATGAATAAAGCAAAAATGAGATAATTGGCCACATTAATAGAGCATTTTCAACGTTAAAAAAATCACAGAGGTGGAAAGAACTTTAGGCATCTATAACGTCTCATTACAGATGAACTGAGACCTAGAGAGATAAAGCAGCTTACCCATGGATCACACAGTTAATTCATAGGAGAACCAGAACAGAAGGGCAGGTCTCCAGAATTTGAGTCTTTCTATTATAATGAGCTTCCTCCCAGAATTTAAACTCATTGTTGGGAGAATCTATTTTGGACCCCTTCCAAAAACATGTAGTTATGGAAGTACTAAAAGGACCTCATTATATAATATATAATTATGTATGAAGTGGTCTTATAGCAAGGATGTAGAGAAGAATATAGTAGGAATTACACCTATTATTATTGTATTATTATGTAAATTTTTAATAGTTACATTGTGTTCTAAGACAAGAGTGTTTTGCCTCTTCAATTGCATCACTATGATAACTAGACTACTTTCCTCAGAGCTGTTATTCCTAGATAGTGTTTTGTAGAAACTTGGGACTGTCTTTTCACAAAAAGGCTTATAAGTGTTTCTCAGAAATGAAAAATTGAGATGTGTGAAGGTATATGTATGTGTATATGTTTGTATCTTGTGTTTGTGTGCAGAATTATTGTTTATAAAGCTGTGTGTTGAAGGGCATTTATTTATTTGTGGTTGATTTCATTTTTCATTCAGCCTATCCCTATTTTTAAATCCTAGTGAAGTTTTTCAAATACTTTGTCTTTGAGAAGTATTTACTGTGTGTGACAACCTATATCATCAAAATTGGTGTGATATATTTTATATGCTATGAAATATTAATTTTATGCAAAAATCTTTTTGTTTCTGTTCTTTATGTTTGAGTAGTTTCACATAGAAGGCAGTTATACTAAGAATTTTGAAATAATAAGATCTTTGACCTTTACAAAGTTTTAGAAGATGATTTTTTTTTTGGTATTCTGTACCAGTAGAAAACGCATGCTCTAAAGTCTTAACTAAAGCAATTGATTCTTAATTAAAAAAACAAACAAACAAGCAAGCAAGTAAACCATGAAAGTCATTTACTAGTATTCTTTGTTTCCTACATTAAAACCATATCCCAGATTCACATTTTCCATGAAAAACAAAAGTTAGTTGGAGAGCATGGAGGTGAAAATGACCTGTCACATCTCTCACATCGTTGCTCTGATAAGTCACCAATCCTCTTAGACCCTACAGACTTAGGCTTTAGCATATGTTGTCATTTTTTTGGCTTTTTTCCTCTTTAGAAATTTACAAGGGCAAAATGTTCTTTTCCCCAGAATCAGAGACCAAATTTGGAAACCACAAACTTCTGAAAGTTATATAATATTAATGATGACTCATTGATTTGGAAACTTTTTTAAAGTCATTGTTATATGTTACTAAGGTGTTTTTTTTTTTTTTTTTTTTTTGACAGAATTTCATTCTTAGTCCTTTTAGCCCCTTGCACAGAACACTGATATTTAGCCACTAAATAATGGTAGCCAGCCCCAAATTGAGATGGAGCTTTAAATGACCTCTCTTGAGCAGCTGACATCATAGCATAGATCAAATAATTGTTTATGTTTTGATGCAGTGAGAAGGGTACCAGATTTCAACACATAGCAAATTAATTTAAATACTAACTTTGCCATCTATATTCTATTAGAGCAGCTTAGAGGCAAATTATTGACCATCATGAGTTTCACTGTTTCAATTAAAAATTAAGGGCATTGAATTAGATCATTAAAAAGTTCCTTTCTTTTAAAAAAGAGAGATCATATGATCATATGATTTTATAAGCTTCTAAAACTATATGACAAATAGTTTCTTACTCCCTAAACACTATGACAATGGCTACATTCTCTATGTAGTCTTAGTGCCCTTCCCTATTTGATGCATCTCTATAGTGAAATAGAAGATTAGATCCAAAGGATGTTGTGAAGGCAGGCAGGTGGCACAGTGGGAACAGTGGTGGATCTGGGGCCAGGAGTGTTTGAGTCTAATCTGAGTTCACATATGTAGTGTTAGTGTAATCCTGCACAAGTCACTTATCCTTGTATCAGTTTCCTTACTTCTAAAATAGTAATAGCATCTATCTCACAGGAATGTTGTGAATATCAAATAAAATAATATTCTTAAAGCTCTTAGCATCTTGCTTGAGAAATGATAGACATTTGATCAATTCTTTTTCCTCTTAAAAAAGATTAAATAAAATGATAAACTTTCAGCATTGAAAAGGAATGTTCATGATCATTTATTTCAGATCATGCATTAAGCAGAAAATACATGATATGTTTTGTTTATCCCCTTTACCTTGACAATTCTCTTGGAAGTTGCCAAACTTTATAATATATGTTACTATATTTTTCCCATATAAATTAAAGGAGGAAAAGAAACCATACATCTTTGCATTGTAGGCCATTTAAATGGTATTAATTTAATTTGTTACCAAAACCATGTTAAATGTTAAAAGCAGAAAAAAGTACTTATGTGATTGACTCACTACCACCACACTGCAGCTTTTCTACACTTTTTATTATCTTTCTTCAAACTTTCAAGGAGTCTTCTATCAACCACTCTATCAGCTTAGAACCTTGACACACACACACCTTCTCTCTCTCTCTCTCTCTCTCTCTGAGAATAAAACTAGCATTTTCATAACATTGTATAATAAAAAATATTTTGCAATAAAATTGAGGCCATTCATCAAGAACTGTTTCTCATCTATTCTTAACTTATATGACAGAGATACCTTGTGCATTATCTTCTCCCTTTGTCAGGTGCAAGGCAAACTCCTCTACATTCACAAGTGATCCCATTCCAGTATGTCTTCTCAAGCATATCTTTCTCTTTATCATTTGTCTGCTCTCATCTATCTTCAACTTTTCCCTGCCTAGAAATATACTCCTGTCTTCCTATCTTCAAACAATCCTCACTTGATCTGTTTACCTATTTCTCCTTTCCCTGTTGGGACTAAATTTTTGAGAAATCTGTCTACTAAATAATGCTTTTACTTTTTCATCTACATATCTTGTTTAAACATATTATATTCCCCATTAGCCTGAGAACTCCTTAAAAGTAGGAATTTTTTGCCTTTAAAAAAATCCTCATAGTTTCCCAGGGTCTAGCGCATACTTTATAAATTCTTATTGACTGGTTGCAAAAAATACAAAATAAATACATCCCATACCCACTTCTCAGTATATATTTTGATTAATGCTTGATCTCATAGCTTTGGATGTTCTTTCCACTGAATACGTATACAAAACATTCTCATGCTTTCTTGTCTTGTACAGTTCTCAACTAGGTCTTTTTGTAAAGTTTCCATAAATGATCCATCTCCCCAAAAATAGAGGTCCTATTCTGGCTTTTAGTAATTTGAGGATACTAATGAAACAATCGTCTTGCCTTGCTTGTTCATCACTCCTGATATAAGACAAACCTCACTAAACTTGTCTTTGATGATTATGAGATCATAGATTTAGACCTTGAAAGTGAACTTAGAAAACTCAATGCCTCTTTTCTCTACTTTAGAAAAGGTGAAGAGATATTATATAGCTTATCCAGAGTCACAAAGATAACACATGAAAAAGGACCAGATTTGAACCCATTTCCTCTGAAAGTTGGATCCATAATTAATTCTCTTTACACTGTACTTGTTGATACTCTTATTCTCAGCAAGTTTTTGTTCTCAGCTAACTTCTTCCTTTTTCCTTCCTTCTTTCTTCTTTTTTGCTGAGACATTTGGGGTTAAGTGACTTGCCTAGGGTCACACAGCTAGGACATATTAAGTGTCTGAGATCAGATTTGATCTCAGGTCCTCCTGACTTCAGGGCTGGTGCTCTATTGTTGCTAACTTCTTACAGCTTATTTATGTAAACTTTGCTTATTTCTATTGTCTTCTTTATTTTCACTTTTCCAATTATTATTTCTAATGATTTTAAAAAATATTTCTTTTTATGTCTCAAAGTTACTCTTCCCAGAGAACATTAAAAACATAAAAAAAAAAAAATGCAGTAAAATGAACTAAAACCTTGAAAAATGGGTTTTACATTCATGGAATTCCACTTCATCAAAGAAGAGAGGATAAATGGCTTCTCATATCTCTTCTATGGACCCAAACTTGTTCTTGATATTTCTGTAGCATTCATTTTTGATTATTTTGTAATTATTTTCTTCATTTACATTTTTTAATCATTTGATTTTTTTTTTCCATTCCTGCTTGCTCCACTTTGTATTAATTGGTTTAAATCTTTCCATACTTCCTTCTATTCATCATTTCTTACACCATAGTAGTATTTCATTATCTCAATTTGTATAGCCATTCCCCAAGATGGGTTTAATTTCAATTCATTAATTTCAGGTTCTTTGCTACTACAAAAAAAAGAGTTCTTAGAAATATTTGGGTGTATATTTTCTTTTTTTTCAGCCACCTCTATGGGGTGTATGTCTGAGAATGGACTCTCTTAGGCAAAGAGAATGAATAGTCCCTTTATGTGCATTATTCCAAATTGTTTTCTAGGTTAGTTATACCCACAAACAATGTGGAAAAAACAAATGGTATGTGTTTATCTTCCACAAATTTGAGGGATCTGCTCATAAAGTAAGTATACACACACACACACACACACTCTCTCTCTTCAAATAGATGGGAACCAGATAAATGAGACTTTTAGTTATTTGCCTGGACATTATTGATTTTGTGTTGGAATATGTTAACTAACCAAGTTGTAAGGGAATTAAAGTTCTTGAAAATCTTCCCAAATAGCATAGAGTAAGTTTTTATGAATTCTGGTATGAAGCCAGAAAAACAAAGGAGAAAGGGATCATAGAGTCAGAAAATATTTAGTTCAACCCCTACCCAAACTGTGATCCTTTCTCCCACATCTTAAAAAACTCCAGAAGAAGAAAAAAAAAAAACGGGTATAATTAATAGGGCAAGTCCTTTTTTAATTGTGTGTGTGTGTGTGTGTGTGTGTGTGTGTGTATATATATGCATGCTGAATCCCATTGAGTACTTGTTGAAATTTCTTTAATCAGAGTCAGTTTTTAAAACGGTTACTAATGAACTCCTGGTGAAAAACCTCCAGTTTAGAAAAATGTCTTCATTCTTATATCAAAGGTATAGAGGGAACATTTACAATTTACATAAGAGTGTTAGGAATTGGTTTGAAAAAAAAATAAAACATTGAGTAATATACTTGGTCTAATATCTTAATCTTTTATCCTTTTAATGACAACAAATAGGGAATAATGTATTGGACAAATAAGCCCTCTTCCCTGAGCAGTTTCATAAATATGAATATAATCATGCAGCATCTTTCCTATTAGATTGTGAGGTCTGCAAGCGTAGATTAATCTTTTATTGAGATAGAGAATGGCATAGTCCATTTTAAATTTCAAATATTTGCTTCTTTCTTTTTAAAGAATAAATCAACTTGAGAAAAATTTCAATAACAGGATGTGAGAAGTGAAAGAAATGTCGGCCTCCCTGCTCGCTTATGTGAGCTGGTGAAGTAGCATAATATGAATTTACATGGCCTTCTTGTTTTTGCTGCCCTTGCAATCATGAAATAAATTGAAATGCCAATAACTTTTATATGAGCTATTAAGTGAATTAGATGAAATGGTAAAATATGTCCACTTGGATGCCATGAAGCCTAGAAGGCCCCTAGAGGAACAGTTAAAATTTTCAAGTAGGATCATAACACATGAGAGAACACATAGCATTGCCAAATAGCACAGTGCCTGGCACATTATAGGTGATTGTCTAATGGAGATGGAGAGCTAATCTCAGAGGTAAGAAGATAGTTCTGTTCCCACCTTGAATATCCTGGCTATGTAACCACAGGCAAATAGCATCTTAATGTCTTAGGGTAGTGGGTGTCAAACTTGAAAAATACAATTAGCCCCAAAACAAGAAAGCTGAGGTTTCACTAACTGAGATATAAGAATTCCTAAAGGCCACATAATGACAGTTTTAAAATCTAGCATTATCTATATTTTTAATTTTGTTAAGCATTTCCCAATTACATTGTAATTTGGTCTGTACCTCATTCTTTAGTAGTATGAGTCATATGTGACCATTGTATTAAGCCGCTCTGTTTTTAGATAATTTTCTAAGATTGTGCTCCTCTGCTTTGGTAGAGTTTCTTCATCTGGAAATTCCTTCTACCAATAAAAACAGTTCATGAACTTAAATCTATATATTTTATCATCAAATTATTAAAAAACTTATGTTAGTGTTTCTGTAAATGCAAATTAAACAATGATTAATCACAAACTATGTACAAATTGTTCTAAATGTAGGAGATGTAAAGTGGATATGTGAATTTACTTGTAATATGTTTTACATTCAATGTTAGAGATATCAGGATCATGCATGTGTGTTTAGGCATATGTATGTGAGTAAATACCTCCCCCCAACACACTTCTAAGTATATTCACATATAAACTTGTATGTGAGTGTGTAAATACTCTCTCTCTCTCTCTCTCTCTCTCTCTCTCTATATATATATATATATATATATATATATCTAAGTTTATACACATAAAGTATATGTATATAAACAATATACTGAGAAATAAAATATGAAATAATAACAATATGAAATGATACTGTAATATACTAATATTAGTATAAATTTATACTAATATCGTCTTTTAGCAATTGACAAGGTGTAATGTTTAGTAATCTGTGTTGGAAAAAATGCTGAAACTAGAAGAAGGTTATGATTCTGGTTCAGTTTCTTCAACATAAGTTAGGTATGTAACAATGAGCAAATTACTTAAGTCTTTCTTGTCTCATTTTCCTCATCTATAAATAACCTTATTGTTATTTTTTGTGATGTTCAAAATGAGGTAGTGTCTATAACAATACTTGAATCTTAAAATATTATATGTCAGTTATTTTGTGCCTATTATCCAATCTTTGTTTCTATCTTATGCTTTGTTTATTTGACTTTTTATTGACCAGTTTACTGTAGAACCAGTGCTTCAAAAAAGTTGTAATTTTGAGCAAATCAAGTTGGATATTTCATTCCTCTGGGATGTCAAATATGATTTTGTTTTGGTATGTTTATGTATTCATCATCTTATGAATATTGCATCCATAAGCTAAAAAAATAAACTATTTGGTTGAAAATAAAATAATCACATAATCATAATCTAGTTACATATTGGTAACTGAACTTTTTTTTACCTGAAACTCACTTTTTGGTTAGCATCATACTGGTAGGCTTTGTGCCATGAATTCCTTCTCCTTACTTTACTGAAGACTCTTCTAAATACGCCTGTAATGTGATGAATGGTGAGCCTTCTGTAGTTAAACCATTTTGCCTACTTGTTAACAATAGCCTGAATATATCACATAATTTACTGTTGATTATAAACTTAAATTTGAAGTAAGGTGGCCTGCTTACCTCATTTTCCCTTATAACCAACTATTTCACTAGTTGTAATACATTATCCTTGTACAGACTGACTGTCATTATGGAGAGCATCCATATATTTCTCTTACCAGATTCTTTCATCTTACCCCTCAAGATTTCATTCACATGTATTTTTATGTGGCTTCTGAAGAAGCTGCATTCAGTTTGCTTAATATGCCATCTCCAGCACAAATCACATTTCTCTTCAATTTATTTAGGTGTAAATATTCTTTTCACCTTGGTATACTTAACTAAAGTCCCACTTATTGAACAAACCATAACAGTAGGGTGCAGGAAAAAGAGCATTGATTCTATAGCTGTGCTCATTTTTAGTCTTTGTACATCCTTGAGTAAGTCATTCGCCTAACTGGGCCTCTGTTTCTTTAATTGGAAAATAATGATGGTTCTGAACTAGATTGCCTCTAGTCTGTCCCAGCTATAAAAAGATGAACCTCTGACACATGGAATAGATTTTCTATGTGATGGTGACCCATGGTACATACATTCTGAAAAACTCAGCATAATTTGATATGCAACATAATTGAATTCACTAAATAGAAAAGTGATTTATGACTGCACTGTTTGATAACATCTTTCATATAGTATAATTATTCATGAGTGTGTGTGTGTGTGTGTGTGTGTGAGACAATGAATTGGACACAACTGAACAACAAATATACACACACAGACACGTACATTCATGGGCAACCTATACTATGTACCTGTGTTTATGTGGCTCTATCTCATATTCCCAGGTAGCCTTGGTCTGTTTACATATGTATGTATCACCAGGTAGCCTTTGTCTATGTATCCATGTATGTATGCATGTGTCTTTTTCTGATAGTTTATTAGAATTGTCCATTCCTTAATGTAAAGGACAACTGCACCTTTTCTGAGAGTATAATGATGTTTCAAAGTATGTTTCAAGTCTCCCCACCTTCACCTCCTCATCAGTTTTCAATAAATAGTAATTGATTATTCTTATTGCTATGTTAATGCTGTTCAGTCTTCAGCAGTTTTAGCCTCTGCAGAAATATTTAAATCCATCTATGTAACATATAATATGATATATAAGGAAGATTTATTTTGCTGCCATTTCAACTGCTACGAACTTTGTCAGTAAGTCACAGGAAAAGCTTTTAATAATTACTGTTATTAAGTATTGTTAAAATATTCAATCTAAATTTCTTTTTGTGGAAGTGGAATGGAGAATATCTAAAATCTTCTAGGTGGTAGGGATGGGGATAGGATAAGGAATGCCAAGTTTTTCTGATCACTTCACTGCAGAATGGTGTACATATAACAAAAGATCAAAAGCCTACATGATTTTGTATTAAGTTCAAAGCTACATATTTTAAAGCTGCTTTAAAAGTTACCCCATTAGTACCGTTTAAAGTTACCCATAAAATGCCACTTTACATCTGGCATCAGATCTGTTCATTTAACTGTTATGAATATGTAAGAATATTTTGAAAACTCCTGTGGTCTTGTAAAACCTCTAGGCCCTCATTAGCTAAAAATTCCTGTATTTTGCCAGCACATGAAGCCAAGGCAAGATCCTTGTGGAGATAACATTTCCTGTTTAACATAGTAATAATGAAAAAGAAGTCCACATAGAGCTTTAAAGTTGTTATCCATTTGAAATCTCTTGTATGAAGCTTCGGGCATGGTGAAGACAAAGAAGATAAGTTTATTTCAGTAGAAGTATTGCTTAACTATCTTCTCTTTATATAAGGCATCCTGGGGGAGACAATGACTAATTTTTGTTAGCCATTTGCTGTCTTTAGTGGATCTGGGTGTTAAAGCTATGTGTTGTTTCCTTTCCAAAAATGCCCTAGTAGGGGATTCTCATGTAGAGCACATATATGCAATTTGCTGGGGTTGTGTCTCAGAAAATAAACAAACTCAAAACAAAATACCTGAAAAACCTCTCAAAGATTTCCTCACTACAGACCCTTTATATAGATCCCTTAGCACATGAGCCCCAAGCACAACTGAAGCAGTATATATTAAAATGGACTCATCCTGAGGAAATTCTATATGAAGGTTGGCTAACCCAATTGTCCAATTTGCAGGCTACCATAGCATATGGCTTTTCATTTTCCCTTAGTTATCTTTGTTAACTCCAACCCTCTCCCCACCTGCACCCCACTAAAAAAAGCAGCTTAGCTGGGAGGTTCCATTGCTTTCCCTTATTTTCAGTGCTGAACCAGTCACCTTGTGAAGATCACAATCGCTGGCCATGGTACTGATAGGTTCTAAAACAATATTAATAAATAACTTAATAGATTTAATTAATAAATAATTCCAGATAACTCCAGGAATTTTAGGCTTCCTTGATTCATTTTGCCTGTTTTTCTTATACTTCTATGATCATGGGTGTGTATAGAATTTTTCATTATATCTAGTTCTATGCCATATAAATAGCAGGTGCCTAATAAAATTTTGTTAAATGAATGAATGGCTGAATGAAAAAATTGTCTTGTCAGAACACAATTTATTTTATATGCCTCTTCTCCTCTTCTGCACAAATCTAGATAAATCTGGTCTTTTAGGAAACCTTGTCATTTTCTCATTGATTTATTTCTCTAAAATATTTCCCAGTCTTTTCATTCCTTGTTTTCTTATCACCTGAAACTAGGAGAATAAGGCATTAGAATAATGATTCGAGGCACAGTCTTTCTTAAAATACTTTTCTGTGAGCCAGTTCTTGGTACAAATTTTTATTTTATGATTACAACTATTTGCTTTTTGTCCAAGAAAGGCACTTTTTAGTTATATAGCTTTTTTTTTTTTTTTTTGCAGTTTTTATAGATAATAGGACAATAGCTTTTGACCTAAAAGAGATCACAGCCCAATCACCTAAATATCTTTACTTAGTTGAATCCTTTTATTTTAAAGATGAGGAAGCTGAGGTCCAGAAAGTTTAAATAATTTCACCCCAGTGGTATCATATTCACCATTAAAATCTTAGTCTTTCCTCCACTACATTCTTATAGATATTTTCATCATTCCATCTTTTTGACAAAGAAACTTGAGTCCCAGAAACACTAAGAGATGTGGGCATAGTATTAAGTAGCAGAGCCAGAATTTTCATCCTAGTCCAGTGTTCTTTCATCTACTTTCCTCTCCATTTTCTAAGCTCAGAAAAAAGCTCAGTTATTCTTTAAAACTGATCAGGACTTCTATCTTAGATTTTTCTAATACTCCCCTTCCTCTTTCCCTCTTAGAATTCCATTAAATATTTACAGGTTCAATTCCAGTGACAGCTCTAACACAAAACCTTTCCTTATATTTCCTTATTGTTGGTGTCTTCCCCCCTTAAAATAAGACAATTCTGTATTTATTTTTATATATTTTATATTTAGTTCTCTATGTTTATATTATTTTCCTTCAGTAAAACATAAGCCTCTTGAGGCCAGGAAATGTTTTATTTCTGTCTTTATATTCACAGTGCATAGCAAAGGGAAGAAATAATTATAATTTGTAGTTACTATTTCATAGAATTTTTTTTTTTTTGTGAGAATTACTTAAGATAATCACCACAAAGCTTTTGGCAAATTTTAGATTGTTATGTAAATGTCAGTGACTACTATTAGTTAGATTTACTTAATAAATAGTTATCAAATTAGTGTTTTTGAATTTGCAAGCATTTTGTATACCTTTAATTTTTAAGAAATTTGTCTTTTAATTTTTTAAAATGCATGCAGAGAAAGTTTTCAACATTCAGACTTGTAAAACCCTGTATTCCAAATTTTTCTCTCTATCTCTTCCTCTCCCCTAGACAAAAGCAGCCTAACGTAGGTCAAACATTTGCAATTCTTCTAAATACATTTTCACACTTATAAAAGCATTTTATGTATACTAGCAATTCTTTGAGATTAGTAGACAGTGCAGATCTCATCATTTCCATTTTATAGAAGAGAAAACTGAGGCTTTCAGCCAGAAAGTGATTATTTACCAATGACTAGATAGCTAGTGTCAACTGTGGAAGTTGAAGCTCAGCCTCCCTGACTAATTCATCCAATTTGAATACCATACAACGAATGATAAACCTCATGAGTTATCATCATGAACTAATAATACTAACTCTGTAACAAGTTAATTTTCCACTGGTAAGCCACTGTGTGTCCACAGGTTTTTACCGATCCAATCCTGAGTCTGCTGCCTGTCCCAACATTTACATTGCATGCAGTGTGTACAGAGTGTGATTCCCTTAAATTACCCACCTTCTCCTTTGTAACATGGATTTCTTGCTTCTTGGTGCTAAGTGAAAAGATAAATAGTACAACAGATATAATTGGAAAAAATACTGTAAGCTTAATAGGGAGCCTCTTTCTCATCTCTTCTTTTACTATTATAAATAAATCACATCACATAGTAATAGAACAATGAGAATCAGAAATATTCTAGTTTTAATCTGGTTTTTAGATGCTTACTAGCTGTATAACTGTAGGCAAGTTTTCCTGTCATAGTTTCCTTTTCTGTAAAATGGGAGTAGATGTAACACCTACTTTCCAAGGTTCTTATGATGATGAAATGGTATAGTTGTGAAATGTTATGCAAACAATTTAAATCATTGTAAATCATTTGAAGTTATGTTTTGCAAGAACCATAAATCTTATTAATCAATAATTGTAATTTAATATGCTTTCATGCTTGTTAAAAAGGAAAAAATGTGTCAGAGAAAAATGATTAGATGTTCTAAAATTGATCACTGTTAATTCCTATAGCATTATAAATATGGGATATTAGATTTTTCTTCTTGTTACCAGAACTCTTTCTCATCTTAAATTAAAGTTTATCTTTTCCTATTGACTAAGTGGTATTTTCAAAGAGAATGTAGTTTATTATTTGGGATTACTTAAACCTAATGTTGCAATAAACTTCTATATTACAATGAGCAAATATTTTCATAAAACATAGAAGATAATGTTACTTTAAAAAAAAAAAAAAGGAAATGCAACATAGTCACTTATAAATGTTATTGTTCTTTTTTAAGCACCCACAACCAAAAAAAGGGGGTGCTTTTTTTGTTTGTTAAAGGAACAGGAAGATTTAGTTCAATTAAATTCAGTGAAGTACCTTATGCAAGGCAACTGATTTACATTAATTTTTTTTAAAAAGAAAATATTAATTTTTATTTTGTCTTACAAAGTATATTTCCTTCAAAATAATTGGTTTATTCATAGTTAACAGAAAAGAAGTCCCTTAAGTTTTACATTATGATAGCATTGAGTATTTTGATTAAAGTTTTACCACTCCTCCCTTTTGGTTTTATTTGCATTTTGTAATCCTTTCATATTTTCTTGAAAAGTACTTTTCTTCCTTTCTACTGGGGTTAACTAACTTATTCAGGGTCAGACAGCTAGCAAGTGTTAAGTGTCTAAGGTTAGATTTGAACTCAAGTCCTCTTGATTACAGGCCTGGTGCTCTGTGTCATGTTTACTTTCTTTACATTAGTTGATATAAGATTCAAGTTTCTGTGTTTTCTTCATATTTATCCTTTATAATTCAGTGATATTTCATTATATTCCCATACTATAATCCCTCTTTGTTGAGTACATATTTTGTTTTTAATTTTATTGTGACTATAAGTAATTTTGCTTTGTTTCAGACCTAGAAAAGAATGATATAAGTACATAGCAGAAAGATGTTTGTTTTTAAAATTTATTTAAATCAGCTTTTTAAAATAAGAATTTGAAGCATTGCAAAAGAATTACTGTTGTAACTGTAAAAAACCATTTGAAAACATACTCCAAATAACTTATCAAAAGAAAGGGAACTTAAAATGGTTTTTGAGGTTCATCTCATACCTTGCAAATGTTCAAAGAATGAAAACACTCTATATTGCACAGGTCTGTGAAAAGTAAGCCCTCTGTTATTCTTTAAAACAATCTTAGTTCTTTTGTTGTTTCAACACTTTTGTTTTTGAATATAATTAACTTCTTACCCTTAGAGTTACCCCTTCCCACAAAAAAATTAAAAAAGAAATTAGAAGCAGTTTAGTTTTGGTCACATCCAATGTATTATACCCCATCAATATTGCTCCTGCTCTGCAATTTAGGGAGTGAGTGTCCATTTCCTTAAGCCTTTGCTGGTGCCATACTTTGTCATCAAAATTACATAACATTTCACTTACATTTTTATAGTCATTGTATGGACATGATTTTCTTTGTACTTTTTCTTTCAATCTGTCCCAGGTCACATATCTTTTCATTGTTTTCTCAATTCTTCATATTTTGTCATTTCTTACTCTGCAGCTATATTTCATTAAATTTGCATGCTGTAATTTGTTAAGTCATTTTTTGGTATGGTAGCTCTAGACTTGTTACCCCATGTAAAATAACACTAATATTGTTGATGAAAATATGAATTGGTTCAAATGTTTTCTGGATATCCATTTGAAATCATTCATGCTAAAGCATTAACTACTCATACCCTTTAATGATCTAACTGTTTAATGCATATATATATTTCACATCAATCAAAACAGATTCCAATAACTCTTCTTATAGTAAGTAAATAGTATAAGTCTGAAGGCCATTGATTAGACAATGGCCAACAAATCTTATATATAAGTAAAACCATATATCATAAGATGTTGTTGTATGGTGTAATTACATATATGGAGAATTCAGAGAAACAGGAGAAGATTTATATGAATTGATACAAAATGAAGATGATCCAAAAGAAAAATATGCACAATGATTACTGTAGTGTAAATTAAAAGTTCAGTAGAAGGATACCCAATTTTCAATTGCTGAAAAACCAATCAAAATTCTGGAAAATAGAAGTTCATAGTCCCTGGAAGAGACAATAGGTAAAAAACTGTGTCCAACCAAGATGTAGACAGGATAAATCAGGTTTAGTTCTAGGGGGGGTGGTGACAAAATTGAGAGGACTTGGGAAAGGCTGCATGCAGGAGCCCTAAATTCGCGCTGAGACTTGAAGGAAGCCAGGGAAACTAGGAGGCAGAAATGAGAAGATGTCTAGTATCCAGAGTGCGAATGGGTGGGGAGGGGGAAGATAGATAGCAATAGATAGCAAAGTACAAACACTTATTATCCTTTATAGTTATTTTTCCTTCCCTTCCCCCTCACAAATCCTTCTCTAGGCATTTATATGCACTTCCTCTTATTTCTTCAGTATTTTTAAGCACCCATGAAACACTTCACTTTTCCCTGTACTGCCTAACTTTTTTATTGTGTAATTTTTCAGGGCATATTTGTAATTTATGTTATTTTTTATATATCATTTCTTACATATACATGATCTTTAGTAACATTCTGTGGTGGTTTGGTCAAGAAGGTTAATAATTCATATTAATATCCAGAGTTTTACAAAAGTCTTTCTTGGTAGCAATGCTATCCGGCATTCTCATTTCATGGAAAGGAAACTGAAATCTCATGGCTTTCACACTTTCATACAGTTAGATCAGATCTTTTGATCACATCCCACGTTCTTTACATTACATGATGTTGCCTTTGAATTTTGTTGAAAGTGATTAGATTTAATCAAAAGGATATAGTGAAACATTCCTTTGAGAAGAAAAATAACCTTAAGCTGCAGCAAGGGAGGAAGTAGGATAAATTCAGTTAGATGGGATTATTCCCCAGCCTTGTGAGTATTTAAACACTAGAATATTATTTTGAGTCATTATAGAAGCTTCTTCCCTAGAGATCTTTAAAAAAAAAATAATAATTTTTTGCTGTCTAAAATAAATTAAGTGTGCTCATCCCTGAAGGCAGTCGGATAAGCTGGATATCTTCTCAAAGTCAATTGTCTTTATTCCTGTGACTCTCCTCACACCATTTCTGTTATTATAACCAAATTGATTATGGTATCACTTTTTTAAAAATTTCAAATTTTTCTCTTAAATTATTCATTGTTCTATCCTGCCTGCATGTAGAATATTAATACCTATAACTTAGAATTTGATGCATTGATGTACTTATTCAAGGGTAAAAATTATCAGTAAGATAAAAAATTGATTTTCAATTTGAGTTCAAAGATTTGTAAAGTCTTTGAAGCATTTGATCCTTCCATTATTATTATGAAGTATATACTACTGATATCATTCCAACTTTACAAACGGGGAAGTTTAGGCTTGGGGAGATTGTGACTTTCCTATGAAAGAAGAAGAAAAGAGAAAGAGTACAAAAAGTAGGATTTGGCTGTTATTGTTCATTCATTTCAGTTGCGTCCAACTCTTTGTGAACCCATTTGGATTTTTTTTGTTAAAAATATTGGAGTGGTTTGCCATTTCCTTTTTTAGCTCCTTTAATAAATAAGGAAATGAAGGCAAATAGGCTCAAATGTCTTGCCCAGGAAAAGGAGTCTTCCTGACTGAAGTTCAGTTCTCTATCTACTGTGCCATGTAGCTGCCCTAGTAGCTAGTAGAGGGTGATAAGAAGGGGATAACTAGTTAGTGTTGAAGATAGGATTCAAATCCGAGTTTCTCCAGAATACAAGATAACAGGTTTGCTTAATGAGGACAGATTTAAGAATAGGAATTCTTGAACTTTTGTGGTGGGGAGGGTAAGGGGATTATGTTCCCCTTGTGCAGTCTGGAAAAAACTATATACTCCCTTTCATGATAGTATTTTTAAATCTATAAAGGAAACAAATTACATTGAAATTCAGTTTTCTAAATATTAAAAAAAAAAACCTTCTCTGAAAAACTACTTTGTATCTATTTTTTTTTTTATTTGTATATAAGATTAACTCCAGTTTAAGAAACCTGTCCATTAAAGAAGGGCTTGTAGAGACAGTCTTCATCATGCTTTCTTTCAGATGTTATAGAACTAGCTAAGATATTTTCTAACTGAAGGCAATGAGAAGGCCTCTTTACTGTTAATTGATAGAAATTCTGTCTTTTTTTAAAGTTTAAAACACTTAATTGTCTTTAGTAGAAAGTAGGTAAAAGATGTTTTTTAGAATAGAGATTGAAAGCCCTAAATCCCAATCTCACCCTTTTTCTTAGTCATTCCTCTGGGCAGAAATTTAGGGAGGAACTTGGAACAAGGTGAAACTTGATGGATGTGAACTCAAGAGATTTCTTTTCCCAGAATTGAAATTTCTTTGAATTCCTTCCAAGAAATTACTTCCAGAGTAATAAATATTATCATTTGTCATTGTTCAATAATACATTAAATAACTAGTGAAATTTTCTATTATTGGATAGTTGTGAACTAAATGGTAGTAATCAGTGTTTTCAGTTATGCAATAAAAATGGGGCATGATTTTCATTCTTTTAGAATGTGAATTTAAATTTCGATTTAAAAAATCTCTTGTGAATTTGATGACTTGAGTACCTTGAACTACACATTCATATTATTTTAATGCTTTCTTAATCAACAGAACTTAAGTATAATTTCTAAATAGTTTTACCACTGATAATTTATTTAAACTCAATGGTGTTGCAATGGATACTTTTGTACTCTTGAATGTATGTATTTTGAGAGATTGTACCTCCCTGCCCTCTGTCCCAATAGCATGGTGGCTGCCAGTTTATCAAAATACTTGTCAGCTTTATAAAATGGAAGAAAAAAGTAATGGTTTTTCTAACTTATAAATTTCTTTATTCTTAACAAGGACACAACATTATATACAAATAAATGGAATTCAGTGTAATAAGATGAAGCAATGATTTAGGTTACTTGAACATTGTGTAATATCACTTTCAGTCTATATTCTATCTCTTGGTTTGTGTAGTATGCTTTGAAGTTTGAATTAAACAAACAAAATATGCAGTTTCTTTTATTAACATCATTTTCTTTACACATTATTTAAACTTATTACCTTCTACCTCCAAATGTCTTGATAGATTTTTTTTATAACCTTTTTAATGGAGCAATATCAAATATGCCACTATTTCCTTTGGCTAAAAGCTATATATTTTATATGTAGTACTTTAGAAATGTTTCCTCCAAGCTCACCATTAAAGTCATTCAATTTCCATCTCTTTTATGAGAATCTGGTGGGCTAATAGACAATTCCCCAAAGTATAGATATCTTGATTATCTTTTATCTTTTCAAAGAACAATAATTATTTCATGTTGGCTAGCTGGACAAAATAAAATCATAAATATGGTTGTGTAAGTTGTCAGTAATATAATTATATCACCTGTTATCACTTACAAATTAATACTTCATGATACTGTAGCAGCATTTACTGTCCCCAACCTTCTTGATTGTATGTTTTTATTGTTGACAGGGACATCCTGCAGATCTTTCAGAAGATTTGGAAAATCCTGATTGGAAGATGAGAGAGGTAGGATATTTTTATTTTCAATATAATATTTCTTTGTATCCTTTTCATTAGAGGCAATCTTCTTTCAAAGAAATTGAAGAGCCTATATAGCTTTATTCCGTTCTGGGATATTTGTAGATGTAGGTTTAATAATAGGATAATAGATTTAGTGTATTTATATAGAATTCTGTATCACTGGATTATCTAGTCTCATCCCTTATCTAGCCAATTTTAGAGGTGGGGCTTGGAGAGGTCAGAAAGACATGGAGTGGTGTGTGTGTGTGTGTGTGTGTGTTATATATAATGTCTATTTCCTCACTGATACAGATTGAAACTCATCAAGGGCATACTCATTCCAAGTGTGTGATTATTATGCAATTGACCGAAAGAGGTGCAAGTACCTAATATACTTACTATTTGTTGTAATATACTTACATCATTTGTTGATAACAAAACAAATAATTTGACAGAACGAAATGCTATTTTAAAGACTCTCCCTATAAGGTATCTCCCACTTATACATAAAAATCATTTAAAATTCTTTCAAAGGTTATAACAGAAAAAACAATTGTTCAATGTTGTTTTGATTATAAGCATTGCGTAAGATTTAAGTAGAGGAAAATTGGGAAAATTTCTCTAAAACATTTAAGAACTATGGTCATTGCAGCAAGTGGTCAATTTTTTTTTAAAGATTTTTTTAATTAAAAAATTTTTTTAAAATTTTTAAGATTTATGAAATATACCTACTATCTTTTGGCAGAATGAGCTGTGTTTTCAGACTGGATCCAAGTATAAGTATTAGTTTTTCTTGACTATTCTTGCTGCAAAGGAGGGTTTTCATCTTTTGGGTGGAGAACTGTGGAGATAGTGGGTGGGGTAATATTAGTGGAAAAAAAGAAGAAAAAAACCAATGTCAATGAAATATTTAAGAGAAAACAGCAGCAGCAGATAAGTTCAAAAGGGATTACGGAGACAAGGAAGTGTTGTTAATAACATGTTAAATTTAAGATATATTTTAAGAAATGAATGTCAGAAATTCACATACAAGAATTTCATATACATATAAATAGAATATAAATATAATCGTCTAAGTTTTTCCCCCCATTGAAATTTACATTTGATGTTTTGTCAAGTTTATAATTGAAAAAGAAAATTTAATTTAAAAAAATCAAGTAACCATAAAGGTATGCCACACATTCCTGCAAATAGAATGGAAATGGGTCATTGATTGATACCTATCCTATGTCTAGAAATACCCCATAGCCTCCCAAGAAGAATCAAATATCAAGGAGTTGTCTTTGCTCACTAGGATGATGAAGAAAAGATAATCTTTATACCTCTCAACCAGTAAGAGAAATAAAGCGAAATAGGAAAAATCAGGACCCCTCAGAAATTCTATATTTTTTTTAGCCATTATTATTTTTTTTTCTACTACTTTACTTTATCTGCTCAGGGTCATATCCTCCTCTTTGCCAGGATACAAGTCTTTAGACTTGTAGGTAACACTTTCACAACAAATTCAACCAGATACAAAGGTCCATGGTAGTATCTCTTTCAAGATGTTTGAGATTTTAGAATTTCAGTTCTCAGTAAAAAGTCTTGCTGTGTCAGTAACAGAAAGTTGCCTTTTCAGGCCAGCAGATTCCATTTGCTTGATGGAATTGAGTGATTGGTAAGGTTTAAGGGGTTGTTCACTGGTACAGAGACAGAATAGTTTGGCACCTTTATCCACTCATCTATAAGGTAACTTAGTGCCACTTGATAACTGCAATATTCCTGAATACTTCTAAGTAAGCTAACTCCTGACAATGCAGTGTGTTTGTAAGTGAAATACATATGCAATGAAAATGCAAAATATATTGTGAGTTGGCATATGAAATTAAATGAAATTTTTGAGGGAATTTTACAGAAACCCCAGATGACACAGAAGTTTAGAAATTCAGAAATACATAAAATATATTTATAACATTTTATAATATCCAACCAAATTTCACAATAAGATACTGTAAACAATACATAAAAGAAAAAGGGAAAAAAATCCAAAATTTTTATTGAGATTTTTTAGGTCATGGGAGAGCTATGACCTTAATTGCTATGATGTAAAAGGGATTACTGTAAGGAGCATAGCATGAGTTAAGACTAAGTTAGTACTAGAATGTGGAGTACTAGAATAGTACTTGAATTCCAAACTTATATTTGGTAGGTAGGTGGTACAGTGAATAAATAGAGTATTAGACCTAGGTGAATTCAAATTTGCCAGTAGGCAACTAATTTTACTCATGTTTGCATCAATTTCCTTATCTATAAAGATAGCACCTACTTTCAGGGATTAAATTAGGTTATAATTGTGATGTACTTAACATGGTACCTGGAACATAGTAAATGCTATATAAATGCTAACTATTATTGGGTAGGCAATAGGAACCATTGATGGTTCTGAGGAAAAGAATGACAATGAAATTTATACATGTCTGACTTGAGTCTAGTAGAAACATGAATGGTAGTTTAGTTTTGACTTTGTCACAGAATTTCTCACATTCTGAAATCAATCAACTTCATTCAGATATTAGTTGTTTTTTATATTCATTTAAAAAATTAAAAAAAAAATAACAAAATTGAATTCCAAATTTTCTCTCTCCCACTTGTCTCCTCTTTGAGAAAGCATTGTGATATGATATTAATTACATTTGTGAAATCATGCAGAATATATTTCCATGTTGACCATATCACATCTGTCCTTCCCCCCAAAAAAGGCAAGAAAAATGAAGAAAATGGAAAAAAAAGATATTTTATTCTACATTCAGTTCAGCAGTTCTTTCTCTGTAGGTGAATAACATTTTTCATCATATTCTTTTGTAATTTTCTTAGAACATTATATTAATCAAAATAGTGAAATCCTTCCTGATTGATCATTGTAACAGTATTGCTTATTACTGTATACATTGATCTCCTAGTTCTACTCACTTTGCTTTGTATTAGTTCATATAAGTCTTCTCAAATTTTTCCTGAAAGCATTCTGTTCATCATTTCTTAAAGTACAACAGTGTTCCAGCATAATTGTATACCCCAATTTGTTCAGCCATCCTCATTATATAGTCATCTCCATATATTTCCAATTCTTTGCCACCTCATAAATATTTTAGTATTTTTGTGCTTTTAGGTCCTTTTTCTTTTATCTTTTTGAAATTCAAACCCAGTTGTTTGGAATACAAACCAAGTAGTGGTATTCAAAGGGTATGTACAATTTTATAGACCTTCGGGCATAGTTCCAAATTGTTCTTCAGAATGGCTGGGACAGTTTGCAACGCCACCAATAGCACACTAGTGTCCCAGTTGTTCCATATCTGCTCCAGCATTTGACTTTTTCCCTTTCTGTCATTTAGCCAATCTGATAGGTATGAATTGTTTTAATTTCCATTTCTGTAATTAACAGTGATTTAGAGCATTTTTATATGACTACAGATAACTTTGATTTCTTCATCTGAAGCATGTATCTTTCTTCTTTAGTCATAAACTGGTTTGTTGACATAACATCATCAACTCTAAATCTGTCATTTGTTTTGTAAACAACTTCTCTTCATTACTTGTAATTCTCAAAAGTATTTTCCTAAAGATATAAAATAGATGATCTCTGAATACATGTGGGACAGCAGCAAAAGCATACCTTCTAAACTTACTGGATGGCAGCAGAATTAAAAAAATGATAAATAAGTTTGTGTATGTGTGTGTGCGTGTGTGTGTATAGAAAATAAAGGAGAAAACTGAGATAAGAAAACCTGTAGATTAGTGTACTAGGTATTTTATTTCTATCTTCATTAGCTTAAATTGTTCAAATGGAGTTAATATCTGTAGTACCTACTTCATTTGATTGTTTCTTTATACATATCATCTCACTTGAAACCTAGATGAGATAATATATGTAAAGTGTTTTATGCATCAAAGCACTATGCAAAATAAAATCTGGATATTTTCATCGATAAATATAGCAGAATCTAATTGATATTAATTCTTAATTTGCCTAGGTAGCATTTTACACACAGTTGGGTCTTTGAAGTCAGCCTTCAGAATCTTGAGATACCAAGGTCATAAATAAAGTTTTTAATAGATACCTTTTTAAAAATATTGCCAGAACATTTCCTAATATGTTCCCTAATAATAGGGAACTTCATTCCCTCTCACAGAGCAATTTCATATGAGTATTTTTAAAGACAAAAAGAAAAAAGAAAAAAAAATTGATCAGAACTAATAATACATTTATGAAAATATGTTCTGTTTACCCCATTCGTGATAATTTAATAAGATGTGTGTATTTGGTTGTTTTTTTTTGAGGACTACCATAAAAAAATGGACTTTTTTTTTTTTAAATTTTTTTACAAAAAGCCCAAGAGTGAAGGACATGGAACAGGATGGAAGAAAGTAAAGGAAAAATGGACTGAACATTTACATAGTGACTGCTGTCTCCCAGAGTTTTTGCTAATTGCTTTACAAATATTACTTTATTTGATTATCACAACATTGTAATTGTTGTTATCATCATTTTATAGTTCAGAAAAGTGAGACAAATAGGTTCAGTGATTTACCCAAGTTCACACAGCTACTAAATACTGAAGCCAGGTTTTTGAACTCATTTTAATTTCAGGTCCAGAACTCTTTTTCTACTATTCCACTCAGCTGCCTCTAATAAATTAAAGCAAATGAGATTATCATTATCCTTTCCAAATAGTCAATTACATTGTGTATGTATGAATAAAAATAATAAACTCTTACATCAATGGGAACCATTTTCCAAATGAAATTAGGAACTAGTTTCTCTAATGTGTTGAGTAGGTCATGTGTCTGAGAGGAATGGATACCTAGAAAAACAGTAAGTGAAGTTCATTGTTTCCAGAATTCATTACATTAAGTTCAATTCACCATTATTCTGAATCACATATTATTAAGGAAATTGCAACTGTCATCTTAATTGGAACATAGAAATCCACACTTATTCATGGATTTCTTATTAGTCTAGCTGAAAAAATTGCCTGTGTTCTTTATAAAGCTATTCTCTGATCAGAAAGTCTGTACTTATGCTGAACCTTTGAAGCAAGACATGGGATTCTGATAAATGCAAATGAAGAAGAGCTTTTCATGCATTGGGAAAGTGCATATAGAATGCATGGAGACAAAAAAGTGTTGAATCTGGGTATTAGCTAGTAATCCACTTGATTTTGAATTTATAATATATGAAAAGGACATATACTGAAATTGAATTGTAGGTACGAGTCAGGCTATTGAAAACTTTTAAATTGGATACAGACATATAGACCTGTTCACAGAGCTACCAGAATGTATTGATGTACATTTTATTTTTGAGGAAATGGAGGGCCAGGTATATATTAGCAAGTTCAAGAGGTTGAATTTATTTCCTTCCTGTTTCAAATATATCAATTTTACATTTTTTCTACTAAAAGTAGACAGTTGCTTTGATAACAGTATTTAGCACCAAGCATATTTCCACTTAAAAAACATGCAATATTAATGCTTCCCAAAAGGTCTTTTATAAATGGCAAGCCTGTATGTATTTGTCAATTGTGATATAACTCAATTGTTGTCAGTGGGATGCAGGTGTTGGCATAATTATATTATTAGCAATGCTGTGGTCAAAGTAAGACTTATTTAAATGGAGCATATTCCTGATAAATATCAATCTGTTGGTTTACTGGCTATAGAAGATCAAAAGGCATTGCATATGGTTGTAATAAATCAAGTACAGTCATCAAATCTACAGACTGTTTTCTTTGGCTAAAACTGAAGAGTTTTACTTACAGAGCCTTATCTATTCCAAAGGTTCTCTGCCAAACCAAATTTAACTTACCAAAGGTACAGAAAATATATTACTCCCCAGCTGTACTCTCTGTACTTTTGAAATTCAGAAATACTATTGTCTGACTCTCTATAATATTTGGCCTTTCTCCTACCCCCTTCTTTTCCCACCTCCCTCCCAACCCCTTGCTTTTATATCCTATGAATGATTAGGAATTTAGTTAGAGATATATAAAGTTCAGTCAGAGATTAGATTCTGGGAGTCATAAATCTTTAATCCATGAATAAAGCTATATTAAAGGAGCCTAACTAGGAAATATATTAATAAAAAACCGCATTATTTCTCTTCTCCCCCCTCTACTTTTAAGTATCAATAAACAATTTATGTAAGGATGTCAGTATCGATTAATTTTAGTAGTTGGTCTCACTTTGTTATACATTTATCCTTAGATTTTGTATACTGTATTGAGGGTTTGAATGAAAAAGAATAGGAAAAAAGGTGCCATAGTGAGAATAGCATTGGATTTAGTATCAGAGGGTCTGAATTCAAGTCCTAATTCTGTTATTAACTGAATGTGGATGCAGACAAGCCATTTTATCCTTCTTCTATTTACCTTCTTTATCAATAAAATGGAGGTAGTAATTCTGGCAGTATTTACTTTATATACCTAGTCATTGCCAGGAAGATGCTTTGTGAGACTTAAAACACAATGTAAATAGCAGCTATTAATTTTTAAAGAATGATAATAATAGATCACTCATGGAAAAACCAAAAGACCTATAACATTTTGTATATATTTCTTTTCCTCCTTTATTGGAAAGAATCCTAAATTTGGAGTCAGAAAACTTGGACTGTAATTCTAATTCTGACTATCACTTAATTGATTAAAGCAGTGATATAAGAAAATTTTGAAGAACCCATTATCAAAAATACTACTGAGAAAGAAAGCGAGAGAGTGCAAGATACAAGAGCAAGCTAATGAGCTCTGTACATACTGAAGCAAACTTGCTTTCCCCTTTTTGGGCCTTGCTTTCCTCATCTGTAAAGTGAAGGGGTTGAATTAATGATATCTAATATCCCTTCTAAGTCTAAATCAGTGATCAGTTGTTTTCAGTATGATCTAGTTTAGCTGGATCTCATACCTACTTCTTGTCTGTTTTTTCTCTTTATATACACACACACACTTTATTTCATTGAAATGAGAGAGAGAGAGAGAGAGAGAGAGAGAGAGAGAGAGAGAGAGAGAGAGAGAGAGTGTGTGTGTAAAGAGAGAGAAATTTTAACAAGTTTGTTTGAAATTCTTTACCCCCAATAAATAAATAAATTAAAAAAATTTTTTTCCTTCCTCCTGCTCCTCTTTCATCCCTTGAGAAGTATTATACATGTTGAAGTTATGCAAAATATGGTTCAATATTAGCCATGTTCCAAAAGAAAATACCCAAACATTCTAAGAAAAAGAAAGTTTTAAAAAGTATGCTCCAATTTGTATTTAAGAGTTTACCAGTCCTTTCTCCCTCTCTGGAGATGGATGACATTTTATATGTTGAGTTCTTTGGGATTTTATTAGATCATTGTCTTGATCAAAGTTACTAACTTTTTCATAGCTGATCATCCTTATCATATTGCTGTTCTCCTGGTTCTGCTCACTTTATTTTGCATCATTTCAATTGAAATCTTCCCAGGTTTTTTGGAAACAATCCTGCTTATCATTTCTTATAGCATATTAGCATCCCTACCTTTTTTAGAGTTTCTTTTTCTCTTGACTCACATTTCCAGCTTTGTAACCTTGTATTTTTCCCTCTTCCTTCCCTCTAAAGTACTGAAATAAGATTATATTCTAAAGCTATGTTGTTTTCTGTTGTCATTTCTTTTCCACTGGGCAAAGAAAATTCTATTAAAGAGCTCTCAAATATGGAAGAAGTAAAAGGTTGGAGCTGGGACAATAATGGTAACATTTATTATCTACATAATGTTTTATTATTCATGAAATCCATTATACACATTTATCTTAATTGGATATCAAAACAATCCATAGATTGGATATCAAAACAATCCATAGAGACAGTTATGACATTCCTATTTTTTACTGTTCCCATTTTTTAAATGGAGAAACTAAGGTTCAGTGAGATTTAAATCACATAGGTAGTAAGTGTCACAAACAAGATTTCCAATCCAGATCTCTCCTGTCTCTGATTTTACTGTGCTTTCTACTTTGCTTTCCATGTGGGATATTCAAAATGTTTTTCTACAAGTACTGCTGAATTTAGGACATTTTGGTCTCAGGATCCCTTTATACTCTTAAAAGTTATTGAGCATACCCTTCCCCGCCAAACAGCCCTTGTTGATGTGGATTTATCTATTGACACACCATATCTTAGTATAAAAATGAAAATATCTTAGTATTTCGAAATAATTTTGACTGCGAAAGACTCCAGAAACAATCTCTCCTGGGATTCTACAAAATGCAGTTTGAGAACCACTTTTTTAAAAGAATGTTTCCTGAAAGAATTTTGGAGATATCTTCTCATTACCTAATTTTCTTATATGAACTAAAACAACCATGCAATTTCCTTGTTATTCCCTATACTATTATTTATCACAGCAGTGCACTGCACCTAGTAGGCACTTGTCGAATTACATTGACTTAATAAATGTGGGGCCTATCCTCAGCAACGAGATCAACCAAATCATTTCTAATGGAGCAGTAATGAACTGAACTAGCTATACCCAGAAAAAGAACTCTGGGAGATGACTAAAAACCACTACATTGAATTCCCAGTCCCTATATTTATGCACACCTGCATCTTTGATTTCCTTCACAAGCTAATTGTACAATAATTCAGAGTCTGATTCTTTTTGTACAGCAAAATAATGTTGTGGTCATGTATACTTATTGTGTATCTAAGTTATATTTTAATATATTTAACATCTACTGGTCATCCTGCCATTTAGGGGAGGGGGTGGGGGGGGTGGGGTAAGAGGTGAAAAATTGGAACAAGAGGTTTGGCAATTGTTAATGCTGTAAAGTTACCCATGTATATATATCCTGTAAATTAAAGGCTATTAAATAAAAAAAAAAAAAAAGAAAAAAAAAAAAATGTGGGGCCTGACTTTCTGACATTGTTAAGGCTGATTTTAGTGTGGTGATTTGAAACTTCTGTAAGGTAATGGCTTAATGCTGGCACTAGTCCATTCACATTATATTTTGATGACTGCAGGATCAGTTTCATGTCCTTTAAGCTATTGAAAGGCCAAGCATGGTTGGTCCTTGTCTTTTTTTTTCCTTCTCCTCTCTGTCCTTTTCTCACTCCCCATACAAACATATACACAGTCGGTAAATTTGAGTGAGGAATTTGAATCCAGCTCTTTCTAAAAAGTTTAACACTCATCTACTTTTCCATATTGTTTCATATCATTCTAATTGACTCTTACAGCTTCAGTGAATATTTTTATACAGATATCTTTCTTCTGACCTAGTATCCTATATTTTCAATTACCTATTGGATATCTCTTTATGGATAACTTATCATACAATTGGGACAAAATAATATTTAGAATTTTTCTTCTTAAACCTACCACTGTTTCATTTATGCTCCTTTGATTTTGATTGTCCCAGTCATATAGACTTAACTTACCTTCAACCTTCCCATATTCTCCTATCCAGTTAGTCTTGTTTTTATCAGTCTTTCACATATACTTCCTGCTTTTCTTGAAGATTACGATAGTTAGGAACTTTTTATCCAAACTGTTGTCATAACATCCTAACTGGTCTCACTTTAAAATTTTGTTTTGTTTTTTGTTTTGAAACTAGGTATTCCTATCTTAGTTACCATGACTGGCAGGTAACAGGCTCAGTCCCCCTGCTCATCAGTACCAAAGCTTTAACTTGCTCCATTTTTCTGACCAGGACATGTATACTCTTTCTTATGTAGCCTGATGCCCTTTCCTCTATCGCTTCCCATGAGAGGCTTAGCATGTTGGTGTTGGACTTAGTATAGAGATCCACTTTCCTTTAGCTGTGTTTCAGTTCTGAATCTCAAACTCAAGGAGTCCTTAGCCTAAAGTCTCCTGAGAAGCAGGGATTTTAGGCGTGTGTCACTACTACCAGCTTCCCTTGCCATTCTAATCCGTTCTTTGCTCTTATACTTTGATCTTGCATCTGGAGATTGTCACCTAAGTCTGGAGCAGTACCAGCTTGAGCTGAGACTAATCAATATGTTAAATCCCTTTCTGGCTCTCCAAGGTAAACACAGTCAGTGGGGAAAAAAGAGGGAAGAGTTCAGCAACTGACTGTAATGTGTACTCTAACACATACATACATAAACCACAAATCTCTCATCCTCCTGGAGATTTCATTTTGAGTAAATAGTATGTGTTAAGGAAATTTTATATCATGATAAAGCCTTTTACATTTGCCTCCTAGCCTTTTCTACTCTGTATTCTTAAAGCCCCATCATATGCTCTCATTACTATCTATCACTTCTTAAGTAGTCTTCTTGCTTCATTCTCTATACCCATATGAATTACCAATAATTAAATTTTCTTTATACATATATGAACTGTCTCTTTCCTTCTTCCAGATTCTCAGGTCTCTTATTATTGATACCAGGATGTATTTAAGGATAATTATTTTGTAAGCAGAACTTGTGTATGAACCACGAGTAAAATATTTAATTAAGACAGAATGGCAAGGCAACTTGAAGGAAGAGTACAAATGGAACAACTGAATTGTTACTTCTCTACTTGATCCTGTAGGAGATTGTATAAGTTTTGTTTAGGGAAGTAGATGGAAGGATGCTATTGCTCATTTGTTTTCTTGAGTTTCCTTGTCACTTTCGGGGTTGTCAGACTCTTCTGAGATGTGGGTTCAGAAATTTGTAGAGGTCCAAAGCCAAACCTGTCTTAGACAGTCTTAATCTTCTAGTGTGTTAAAGTAATCTAGAAGTTCAGGGATGCTTCAAGAGATCATAACCTATTTGACATGTGTTCTGTTAAACAAAAAGTAAGCTTACCGTACATCTAATGTTAAATGGATGCATAGTTTAAAAAGACTCTTTAAGAAGGACTGTGGGGACTGAATGTGGATTATAATACACATAGTATTTTCATCTTTGTGTTTGTTGTTGTTTGCTTGCTTGTTTTTCCCCCCTCTTTTTTTTTTTTTCTTTTTGATCTGATTTTTCTTGTGTAGCTTGATAAAAGTAGAAATATATTTAGAAAAATTGCCTAAGTTTAACCTATATCAAATTACTTATTATCTAGGGGAGGGGTGTGAGAGGGAGGTAAAAAAATTAGGAAATACAAGGTTAAGGTTTTGTAAGGGTGAATGTTGAAAGCTATCTTTGCATGTATTTTGAAAAATGAAGTTATTAATTTAAAAAAAAAAAAGACTTTTTAGGGACATTAGCCAGTGTATTTGGATGAATTAACATGTTTTCTGTCATTTAAACTTTCAGTCTAATTTAAATATATATGTGTTTAAGCTTGCTTCCTTCTTTTCTGAAGTGAATGCTCTTCATAACTCTTGACTCTGACAAGTGTCCTTTGTGATACTGCTATTTTCTTAAGAATTCTTCTGTTTTCTTTTAAAATAAGTATTTGTAGAATATTTCTTTAGACTATAAAATACTATATTTAAGTTCTATGCCTAGCTTACTTCCCCCCTTTTAAAAAAAAAAAATTAAAACTTTTTATTTACAAAGCATATGCATTATTTTTCAACATTGACCCTTGTAAAACTTTCTCTTCCAAAATTTTCCCTCCTCCCCCTTTCCCCACTTCCTCCCCTAGATGGCAGGTAGTCCAATACATGTTAAATATATTAAATATTTTTGTTTATTAATTTTATTATTAATAATTTTAATATTAAATAATTTATAAATAAATTAAATATATTAAATCAAATGTATACATATTTATACAGTTATCTTGCTGCACAAGAAAAATCGCCTCAAAAAGGGAAAAAAAAACCTGAGAAGGAAAACAAAATGCAAGCAAATATCAACACAAAGTGTGAAAATGCTATGTTGTGTTCCATAATCAATTCCCACAGTCCCTTTCTCTGGGTGTAGATAGCTCTCTTCATCACTGAACAATTGGAACTGGTTTGAATCTTGTCATTGTTGAAGAGAGCCATGATCATCAGAATTGATCATCGTTCTGCTCATTTCACTCAGCATCAGTTCATGTAAGTCCCTCCAGGCCTCTCTGAAATCATCCTGCTAATCATTTCTTACATAACAATAATATTCCATAACATTCATATACCACAATTTATTCAGCCATTCTCCAACTGATGGCATCCATTCACTTTCCAGTTTCTTGCCACTACAAAAAAGGCTACCACAAACATTTTTGCACGTGTGGGTCCCTTTCCCTCCTTTAAAATCTCTTTGAGGCATAAGACCAGTAGAAACACTGCCTCACTTATTTTCTAAAGAAATTGAAATTGAAAAAGAAATTGAAAAGAGTATATTTAAACATAAAATAAAAATGTGAAATTTTAAATAGTGTTTTAATAGTGTTTAAAGTGTTTTTTTAGTTTTTTTAAGTGTTTAAATAGTGTTTTTCAGCAAGAATTAAGCAGTAAATTTTCCTCTTTACCAACTGAAAAAATACTATGAAGTTACATCATTTTCCTTCTGATAAATTTCTGATGAATTTGATAAGAATAATGAGAGTGGAAATGATAGGGAGCAATCTTAAAGAGTGAAATAGGATCATGTATATATGTACATAGGCTTTTCTTGTTAAACCAAGCCACTTTGAGATAAAGGCAAAGATAATGGGATAAGATAGTTGAATGATGTAAGATGATGGAGAAGAGAGGATAGGGAGCAGGACGCTGAATGGCCTCAGTTTTTTTGGTCAAAGGTAAAACAAGATCCTCAATTTTTGACGTTGGGGTATCATGAGAAGTGAAAAAGTTTGGAAGTCTTGGCTCTGGTGAGTCAGAAAGTAGTTTCTTCCCTTTTCTCCCCCAGGTCAGAATTTCCCATATAGATGCATATTTAAAACACATGTTATTAGGTAGTAAACCACTATTTAATATGATTTGTTAGAATTTTGAAATAATCTTTAGAATTATAAAATCAAAATGTGGGGATATTATTAAAGATACAAACTACTCCTAGTGAAATACAAGGGACTCTTTCTGTGATAAAATATTTTTATTGTCAGTACTGCTGCAACTTTAAGGATTATTAAGAAATCTTTTTTTTTTTCCCCTGAGGCATTTGGTATTAAGAGACTTGCCCAGGTCACATAGCTAGGAGAAATGAGTATTGTCTCATAGATTCTTATGTTCAGTTATAATGTGAGATTAAGTAGAATCTTAGTAATCACAATTTTTCCTTTCTGGTCAGATGTTGTTGTTTTTTTCAGTTGTGTCTATAACTTTAACACTATTTTCATAATCATAATTGTTTTAATTTCTGATATGATAAATATTAACTGAGTGGCACAAGGATTAGAATGCTGGACCTGGATTCAGGAAAACTTTTTTCCCCGAGTTTTATTTTGGTCTCAGACATTTACTAGCTGTGTCCCACTGGTTTATTTCAAAATCCCACCACAACTAAAATCCTTCACAACGTGGCTACACCTAATTCCAGGTTGTTTAAAAATTACTATTATCAGGAGTGTCAAACCACAATGCTTGGGGCATCTAATGCCAAACGAGCACATGGTTCATTATTTGTTACATAGTAGGCACTTAATAAATCTTATTGATTGTCTGACCAGCTGGCTTACCTAGCATTTCCTGGGTGTACAAAACATTTTATCTTTTTCTTGTCTTTGTGTAAATTAACTCTTTATTCTCTTCCCAATCGTCTTCTTTTTTCTCTTCTTTCTTAGCTCCCATAAAAACTTAATTCCATTTCTGATTCTTTCTTTTTCCTCTTCACCTTTTTCTGCAAAGTATCCACCTCTTTATTTTGTCTGTATGTTGTATTTCCTTATTTATCTTAACTTATCTTTCTCCTTACCATGTAAGCTTCTTAAGGGCAGGAACTGTCTCATTTTCCTATTTGTGACCTTTGCCATCAATCACAGGGTTTTTGCACGTAGTTTGGGTGATTGTTGATTGATTAAACTAGTGAGCTTGGTTTGAGTTGTGATTCTGTTAGAAGAATTTACATTCTTTTTAAACAGTCAGCCATATTTATGGCCTTGGTCTAGAGATACTGACCTTACATATTTATACTGAACATTCAGCTGAGAATGCTGCAAATTACATAGGCCAATTCCTTAATATAGTCGTTTGGATTTGAACCTGTATTGACTCATCTGCATAAAGAGAAAATTGTGGCCAACAGGGGAAGGACACATAGGAGAAGACCTTTAGCTGGTTCTGTCCTGATTTGCCATTGTTGAAGGACATCCTTTGAGCTAATTTCAGACCCATAAAAAAATCTATTTAGTGATTAGTAACCAGCAGATAAGAGCAGAAAGCCCAAGTGAATAAAGGCCATAAATACCAAAGTCCTTGGGATAACAGCCTGTAAAACTGTCAGAAAGCTTTGCTTAAGTGACAAAAGATAGCCTCTGGTAACAAGAAGTGTTAGCCCAGCAGGCACTATTCCATATTCATAGAGGTAAGGCCCAATTTAGTCTTCTGAAAGATTAACTTTTTTTTTTTTCTCTCAAGTAGTACCTGTGTCCTTTATTTTTTTACTGACTCTGAAAAAAATAATCCTTGAAGCTTTTTATGCATCAGTATCTTCCCCTATATCTGATGTCTATTTAAAAGTAGCTTTTCTTTCCAAAATTGTGACTGATTAGCATTAGACTTTATCCTCATGTAGATCTCCTTGTTGCCTGAGGTTTTAGAAATCATAATTACCTATAATATTTATACAGATAAAAGTACCTCATAAATGACTGTATTAATGCAGAAATATGCAGGTTTCTCCATGCAGACATCTATTATGTGTGTATATATGTGTCAGGAATTGGATGATTGAAATAAAATACCTTTATTCAAAATCAAGGCATAAAGTTTGTAAATTTAATAATGTTTTCCAAAGGTTTTTTGAAGTACATAAAAGTGCTTGCTTCTGCAGTCTTTCTACTACAATTGAAACAATATTGGGAAGATTAGCATAGTTCCTGCATAAAATTGGTATGCAAATTAATGAAGAGATCCACATTTTTGTGAAAGCTACAGGAAGAAATCTAGGATGTAGAAACAATATATTAATTAAGAAAAAAAGAATAAAATCTTACAGTTTTGGTATAAGCAGAACATTTTTTGTTGTTGCTACAGAAATCTGAAGAGAATAGAAAAAAAAATTCAGAGTAGATAACCTTGATACCCAATTTAGACATATTTTCAGGATTAGGAAAATTCAAGATATTAGTGCCAAAGGTAATTCTTGTTATATGCTCCCATTACATAAATTAATTTTAATTTTGTAGAATTTACATTCTAATTATTTTCCCCAATAAAAATAGGTGGTTTTACTTGGGAATTTGGGACTTTAAGTAACAATCTTTGAATACTAAAAGTGAAAGTAAGGGTGCTGTAGTATAGCACAATCTTAAACTCTTGCATTTGGAAAATTATATCTATTGATGGCTATTTGCTTTTCAGTTTCTTAACTGTGAGAACTAGAGGTGTCATTCACTTGAAGAGAGCAGATGTTAAAGGCCCTTGCCCCCTACCACCTAATCCCAAACACTCTTGAAGAAGAGAAACATTCTGTTACCCAAATAGCCATCTTTTTGATTGTGAGAAAAAGGGGTAAAAGGCTATAAATCTGCCTTCTCATTCTGAAGGGCAACAATGGATTGATTTATGGAGAAAAGCAACTGTTGGGCTCATATAAGATTGAGTGCATGAAAATGAAGATTTAGAACCTTATAAGCATGACTTAAAAGAAACAAATTATTATTCTTAAGAATTTATTATGGAGATTTAAAAAAATGGTATATCTTGTGGGTTAAAATTGAGGACAGATCACATTGTCATCCTCTGATATTTAAAAGCATGTTGGGTTTTAGACATCTTGCTCTTTCAGTTTGGTTCACGTTTTCACTTCTAAATGCATGTGCTTGCTCTCTCCCGCCTTTTAAAAAAGAATTTCTTATGTTATATAGTCAGAAGGGAGGTAGATAAGTCTAGGAAACTAATATTTTCAAGAGACATTTCTTACAGGATAGCTCATTTAAATCAGGCCCTTCATGTGTGGTTTTCAATGATCCCTGTAAAAAGAAAGGGAAATCTAGCTAAAGAGCAACCAATGAAAAGAATTTTCTCTTTGGAAAGACCAGCACCTTTCATTTGCTTTTAAATCAGGTTTGATTTGAATTCATTATTTCATGCTCAAATTCCGTTAAAAGGAATAACCTAGATATTAAACTCTTGATTGCAAGCATGAGGGGGTGAAATTGAAGTCCTCCTTCAAGCAACGTTTGATATAACAGGGCTAATCCTATTTTCCAAATCAAACATCAGGATAGTAAAGACAATCTTTTTAATAATAAAAGACACTTTGATTTCTTAAAATCATAACTGTAATAATTTTGACATCTATTTAGAGCTTTTCTAATTCAATTTGGCATTGACATATATATATATATATATATCTTTTCTTACCCATATTCATATGCATATCTATTGCTTACAGATCATCTTGGAATTTGATCTTTATGATACAATGCTTGTGTAGATAGAACAAGAGCAAGTTTGCCATTGATAATCATATTGATGGAAGAGGACGATACATGTTTAACTTAGATGCCCAATAAGATTTTTAGGTTAATTAAGAAAATTTTGGCTTGCGAAGAAATTATTTCCATTGATGTAAATTTTTATTACAAATTATAGAAAAACAAGCATTTATTAAACAATGTGTACCTGACTCTGTATAGGGATACCAATATAAGCAAAAAGAGAAGTATTTCCTGCCCTCAAGATACTTACATTCTAATCAGGGCTAAAAATGTTGGTTGGGATCAGAGGGAGTGAAGAGATTACAGGAAAAGTTCTGAAGTCTGGAAGTAAGGATCAGAACCAGGAGAAAACATTAAGACTGGCAGGCTTGCTAATTCCCCATCTCCCCATTCCCACAAAATGGATTGAAGAATAGAAAGCTGAATAAATTTTAATGTTAATTTTCTTGACATATACTATATTCTGTTTAGGCCGTACATTTTTAAGGAAATTTTACTTATATATTATTATGATTTTCCAAATCCAGCTTTATTATCTATAAATGAGAAGCATAATTGTAGGTAATTTGCTTTTTAGTTGTCAATTTTAGAACTTTTAGAAAACTCTACTAATAGTCCTTTTCTATCCTAGGAATGCAAATCATCTGGAGCTATTTCAGTTTCTACACTATATTCCAGTAGGTTATTTTACAAATAACTGAATAGTAGTCATCCTGACAACAGAATGCATTACTTCTGATAACTGGAGTGTTGTTTAGATGTGAGAAGAACAGCTCTAGTGACAGATCATTCCTAGGGTGATAGAATCAAGGAACATATGGATTTTTTTCAGTTCTATTCCAGGAGGTGTTATGGTTATAAATTCTCTGCTAGGAACCCCTGCTTTGTATTTCCCCCTCCTTTCCAACCATTTTAAAAAAAACCATAATCAAAAGGAAGACGTGTAAAGAAAAGAATTCTTCTTTGTATGATAGAGTCTGAAGGTCTAGAAGATATTAGAATCATAGATTTAGTTTTAGACTAGACCTTACAGGTTATCTAGTTTATTATTCCTTCATTTTACACATGAGGAAAATGAGATCCAAAAAGATTAATTAAATAAAGTTATATTACTGCCAAGTGGCAAAATTGGAATTTGATCACAAGGTATGATTCTTATTTTGATATGGTCCAGAGCACCATGGTTAGGAGAGCCAGTTCCCTATAGAATTAATATTATTCAAAATAAGAATGACAAACTTAACAACTTTATGAAAGAGTAGGCCAAATTACTACTATTAAGAGCAATATAATTAAATAACCTTTGAAGTTTCATCTCACAACCATCAAATTTACAAATGTGTCAAAAGACTGTGAAAATATATACACACATATTGATAAAGTTGTGAATTGGTTTAATCATTCTTTAAGGCAATTTAGAATTATTCCCAGAGTCTAAGCTTATAGTATAAATGACTTGTCACTTTCCCTCCCAGTACACAAAATCAGAGAACCAAATTGTCATGTGGTTATATAATGGATTATTACTGTGCTATAAGAAATGATAACTATGAAGGCAGAATAGCCTGTGAAGACTTATATGAACTAATTCAACTTGAAATACTGAATTTTTGAATATTGAAATTTGTATTTTGTCTTCTCCCTTTAGCTCCTTAAAGGCAGGAACTGTCTTTGTTTCTGTGCTTATTAATTAGCACAGCACCCAACATAATTATTTAATGATTGTCTTTTGATTGATTCCTAATCAGAATTAGGAAAATTTTACATATAATGGCTATCAGTATTTACTATATATAAATAAAAAGAATAAAACTAACTATGAATGCCATGTAATTATAGTTTAATGACCAAAGTAAGTGTTAATATCTTTTAATCTTCTCTTGCCTTTATCTTGAATCAGTTAAACTTACCTAAAATATTATTGTGTTAGATTTGTATATTTAGCATGTTAACATAATTTGGACTCTACCTTTTTATTGTGTGGTATCCATTTCCACATTCATTCTTTGTTATTTAACCTTTGTCTGCCTCAGTTTCCTTATCTGTTATTGTGAAGATCACATGAGATAATTCTGAAGAGTTTAGTATCGTTCCTAGCACATCATAAGCACTATATAAATGTTAGTTGTTATAAGATATCTTATTCATTTTGTAGTTATTCTGAGGGGTTTTTCTTTTTTAAAGCTTTTTTTGTTTGTTTGTTTGTTTAACTGAGTTAGTGTTTAAGATATCTCTCTTGTTTCGTTTTCTTATTCGTAGATACTCAATTTTCTTTTCAAGTCCATTTTGTTCACATATAAATGTGTAATTTAATAATTTTTATGCATTCACCTTATTTTTAAATTTTGCTAATAAGATATTCCTCTCAATCTTGATTAGATTCACAAAGGTTCAAAATTTTTGTTAATATTTTAATTTGGAAAACAGCAGTTAGTCTGATTTGAGTTTTATGTCATTATTTTTGAATTTTATAATTTTCAGGATTCATGTTATAGTGCTTAATAAAATCAGAAAAGGAAATTAAGTCAGATATACCAAAAATTAGGGTATTTCATTCTTTGAGTCATTATTATCTCAGAACTAGACTAATTTAGTCTAATCCTTTCTGCATATGCTGTAAAGAAAGAAGTTAATAGATATAAGTATTAAATTTCTTTCCATTTTCTTTATAAGAGATATGCTTCCAATGAAGTAAGTGTAGCAGTTCATATTTATGTAGCTCTTTTCAAATATCAGAATGGTCTCCTTACAACATTGTTATAGGAATTATAGGAAAATATTATTAGGAAATAGAAATGAGACATGAGATTTCATAGAAATAGATAATTCCCAGGTGAAGAGGCTCCTGGATGAATTACAGGTCAACACAATTTCTGCAATGTAGAGCCTTAATGCATTGCCCTGAATAGCTGTTCTCCAGCTTTTTGGTCTTTGATACTCTTTTATACACTTGAAAATTTATCCCTTGAGACTCTTAAAAATTGAGGATCCCAAAGATTTTGTTTAATTCATTTATTACCTATATTTACCATATTATAAATCAAAACTGATAAAATTTTAAAATATTTAATAAACAAAAAATCATTACATATTAACATAAGCACTGCTTTTGTCTAAAATGTAGTTTTCAAAATTAAGGATTAATGAGATGAGTTACTGTAGTTTTATATATTTTCATATGTCTCTTTATTGCATAGCTTAATAAAGAATTATCTGCTTCTGAAATCAGTCTTTCACAAGTATATGTAGAAAATTTGCCCTCACACAGATGTGTAGTTGGAAAAGGGAGGAGTATTTTAATAATAAATCATGTCTTACTATTATGAAAGTGATTTTGATCTCATAGACTCCCTCAAAGGGTCCTAGGAACTCCCAGTGTCCTCAGAACATATTTTGAGGACTACTGACCTAGAAAACTAAGGAATTCAGTTGTTAGCAGATATTAGAAGCAGGACTTTTTGGATTCAAGATCAGCTCACTATACTACCTTACTATAAATATTTTCATTCCTGTTTTATTAGTGAAGGTTTACTTTGTATATAGTAGATGTTTAATAAATTGCTTGTTGATTTGAAATAAATTAAATGGAAGTTGATGCTTGAAGAGGGTAACTTTCCCTAAAGCAAATAAACTTGTTATGGCAGCACCTTGACTTTCTTCCTAAGCATGTTTGAGGAATGCAAAGAATATGATAATTTTGTGTCTCATTTCAGGTTTTATTAAGTTATTTGTAACTCATTGTTTTTATTTCATACACCAAATCTGTTCCTGATTTTTTTTTTGGGGGTGGGGAGGGCAGAGAAAGGGGAGACGGTTGAGCCATAGCTAGTGTTAAGTGTCTGAGGCTGGAAATGAACTCTGGTCCTCCTGACTTCAGAGCTGGTACTCTATCCACTGTGCCATCTAGCTACTCCTGTTCCTGAATTTTTGTAAGGCATATCATGATATATCTTGCACGCCTAGAAAAACTTTCTGTTCAAAGAACAAAATTAGTGGTGAATACTTTACTAAAGGAAAGAACACTTCTGTGGAGGGAACAACTATTCTTTTTAATATGAATATGGATTTTAGAACCCATTAGTTTTGCCTAAAATAGGTGTACATTTGTATTTGAATTGTGGAATCTAGAAATTTTTCAGTTACATCTAATGGCAGAATTGCAGTTGGCACAGTTTGCCCCAGTTACTATTGGTCATTATTCATTGTGGGCTTGGATTAACTGATTAATATTGTCAAAGCCCCAGTATGTCATTGATTGGGATTTGTTGAATAAATGTTTATTGATGATGGTGATAACAATAACCCTGGATTGTTGAGGTACATTCTAATAGACTAATGCTGGGAAGTCAGCAGTTCAGTTGGACTGTAGCCTGAAGCTAAAATGTTTATGATTCCAGAACTACAATGTACCCTAATACTTAGAGCAGACTGTTGCTGGAAGTCAGTCACCAGTTCAATCAGACTGTGGCTGGAAGCTAAATATTTGTGATTCCATAACTACAATGCTAACCCAGTTTTCTCTACACAGAAGTCAAACACAGTGCCGAGGGTGGTATCTGGCTTGGGTTATGAATTTTGGGGGGTAAGAGGTAGGGATGCTTACCAGACTCTAGTATGGAGGGAAGGGGGAAAAGAACAGCCTAAGTTTGTGATTCATGAGTGTAATGATTTCAGAAGCTCTTTCAGGTTCTTAATATACCACCTTTGACACTTTTTACCCCCTTTACTGCAGTAGTGAGAAATTAAATGGCTTGCCCCAGGTTACATAGCCAGTATGTCACAGGCAGAACTTCCACACAGGTCCCTTTGGTCTCAAAGCCAGCTCTATTAACTATATCCAGACTAGGATATAACTATTCTTCATAAGACTGCTAAATTCATCCCAGTATGTTATTCCCGTTTACTAGCAGTCTAATAAAATAGTGTTTTAACATAATCATATCCTTTATTAACTTGCTTTGTCTTCCCAAAAAAAGGCACATTGATTTAAAAAAAAAAAAATGCTCTCCCCACCGACTGAAATAGGCAGTATTAATATTACCAACTTTATATGTGAGGAAATCAAGGTTCTAAAAAGTAAAGTGATTTGCTTACTGTCAAAGCTAAGGTTAAGTTATGCTGGCAGCTAGGTGGTGCAGTAGATAGAGTGCCAGGCATGGAATTAGAAAAACATAAATTCAAAGTTGTCACCAGGTACTTAGTACCTGTATGACCTGGGTAGGCCATTTTACCGCTTCCTCATTTGTAGGAAATGGTAAACCCCTTCAATTTTTTTGCCAAGAAAATCCCAAAAAGGATCACAAAGACTCTGCTACAACTGCAAATGACTGAAGAACAACAAATTAAGTTATGCCTTCCTGAGTTTTGTTGAGGCAGCCAGGTATAGTTGGCTTTTTAGTCACAGGAATTGGCTTTGAATCCTGAGATTGCTACATTATCAAGTCTCTTTATCTCTTTATGAGTCTCAGCTCTTTATAAAAAGGAGGAGGCTGAAATAGATCATCTCTTTTCTAACTCAAAGTTCTGTTGTTAACTCAGGACTCTTGATTTCTGGCATTCCTTTCAACTACCTTCTCAATATTACCTTTTACTTTCTTCATTTTCCAAACTTTATGAAATGGGAATAGCACTTTGCCATCAAACCTACAGTATTCATGAGTTTTTTGTTTTTTAACACTATGATTGGTACAGTGTAATTAATTATATGTGACCTTAATCTAGCAATAGAAAAAAGACTATAAATAAAACATTTTTTAACGCACAGAAGAGTGAAGGGACAGAAGCACAACAATGTGTTATAAAATCAACAGTTTTTAGGATTTTTATCCTATAAAATCCTATAAAATGAGCTTTTATAAGCTCATCAAAAATTCAAGTTAGAAGCTGTACTTTATTTTCCTCCTGAAGCAATTGAAGTCAGGTGACTTGCCCAGGGTCACACAGCTAGGAAATGTTAAGTGTCTGAGGCCAGATTTGAACTCTGGT
Organism: Sarcophilus harrisii; assembly: GCF_902635505.1. Taxonomy (NCBI): domain Eukaryota; kingdom Metazoa; phylum Chordata; class Mammalia; order Dasyuromorphia; family Dasyuridae; genus Sarcophilus; species Sarcophilus harrisii. Next base: position 212,270,310 of record NC_045426.1, read on the forward strand.
CCTCCTGACTTCAGGGCTGGTGCTCTATCCACTGTGCCACCTAGCTGCCCTAGAAGATGAACATTTTATCCAATAATGGTGTAAAAACAGTTTTGAAAGCCATAAGCTATGATCACTACAGTCACAGTTCATGATTGCAAATGCATCAGTAAAGAAGCATTCTGTTATTTACAAAGAAATGATAGATTTAGGATGTATGTACGGCTATTTGGAGAATTAATTTTGTTTCACTGTGAATATTATATTTAAAAAATTAGTTTCTCATGTGCATGCTGTCCCTGTCCTTCCTTCTCCTTTTAATTTTGTGTGTGTGTGTGTGTTTGTTTTTTGTAATAGGGTTGGGAGGAAGAAGGAATGAAGAGATTTCTAGCTAATTATTTTTTACTATAGATTTAAAATGGGTAAGCTTTCAAATGAGGTAATATATAATGTAAATTTCCCTTAACTTTTACTTTGTATTGCAAAAGCAAAGCACATCAGTGAAACTTAAAAAAGAAAATTGAGTGCACATAAGAAAACAAAGTTGAGAAGGATACACCAACAGCAATTTTTTTAGTGCTTGATTTAATTTCATACATATTTATTCATAACATAATTATTTTAACATATTTACATATATAATTATATGAATTTAAGGATGCTCTGTAATTATATATATTCTTTAAAAAACAAACAAATTCAGTTCATAAAGTTCTTGTTCTTTATATTTTGAAGCATTTGCATTTTTTAATGTTTATAATCAGAATTTTTTTCTCATTAAAAAAAAAACACACCCTAATAATAGGTTAAATGATACATGTCTTAAAAGGTAAGCATAATGCCGTGTTTTAATTCTTACTCTTTTGTTGGAGTATCTCATCTGCTTTGGAGCAGATCCATGTTTTTTCTCATATTTATAGCTTCCTGCCAGGCAGTGAGATGGTGTAAGAGGTTTTGTGCTGACAGTAGGTGTGATAGAAGCCAATGAAACAGCCCAGCTGGTGTGGCAAGCTACTGTTGGCCAGAGTAGTATTTGGTAAGAAATCAGTTTAAAAAAAAAAAATCACATTTCTTCCTGATTTTGGCCAACTCCGCCTGTAAGAACCCTAATAATTACATCCATTCCCACTGAAGAGGTTCCAGAGCCAGAAAAGGATACGGAGTCAAAAATGAATTGAAAAATTTAGAACTAAATAACCCAGGTGCTGCTTTCAAACAATATGTATTTTCCTGCTTCTTTTTCCCTTTTTCTCCTGTCCTTTCCTGAAATATTCAGTGATTTTTGTTCAGGTTAGTCATTTCAGTCATGTCCAACTCTTCTGTGTCCTCATTTGGGGCTTTTCTAGCAAAGATATTACAGTGGGTTGCCATTTCTTTCTTTCTTTGGCTTATTTTGTAGAAGAGTTGAAAGTGAAGACAAACAGGGTAAAGTGACTTGCCTAAAGTCACGTAGCTACAAAGTATATGGATCCAGATTTGAATTCAGGAAGAGGTGTCTTCCTGACTTCAGGCTCAGGATCCACTATATCAACTTAATTCTAACAAAAGTAAATTTATTTCCTCTTTTATATAAGAACCCAGTTGAGAGTAGGAATATCCATTTCCTGGCTATTTAAGTGTCATAAAATTTTTTGTTTATTTTTAACATATTGAAAAGACCATGGAGCATTGTTACGGAGTCATGATCTGAATGATGTAATTAATATTTGTCAATTAACAATTTATTTCCATTTAATAATCTCTAAAGGCCCCTGCTAGTTCCAAAATTGTAACATTCTGTGTCCTAGCTGTTGACAGTGTTTGGATGCTGCTGCTCATCATTTGCATTTCCCCCCCTTATTACAGCATAGCATAATGGTTATCCAAGCCACTCGCCTCCTAGTTGGGTTCTTGTATGTTGACACTGGTGTTTGGCTAGGGAGTCAGTGGTATCATACAGGTTTCTTCTGTTGTTATTTGTCTTTTATTCTTGAAGAGGACCATGATAGCAGATAGTTAGTGCCATGAGATGCAGGTGAGGGGAGTTGGATTTAAATGAGGGAGGGCTGGGCAAGGTCACCTGCCTGTTTCCCCTTCAGGACCACCTGGGTCCAGTGGCCAGATGTAGATCAGGAAGACTGAAGATGGTCCTGGATGCAAGGGGGAAACCTTGGTCTTTGGTTTTCAACAGGTTTCAGTTTGACTGAGGCTGCACTGTTCAGTGATTAAGGCTAGGTAGCCACTAGGACAAAGAATGTCCCCTTTAACCTTGTCCCCCCCCTCAGGGGGGAAAAAAAAAATCTTGGAGGGGGAAGGCCCTCAAGAGTTCTGGCTGTTCTAGCCAAAGCTGAGATGATTGCTATTTACATTTATTCTGGGTCAATCCAGACCCAAACAATGACTGAATAGGGCTGCGCTTGGGACCTGTTGGTTGCCAATCAGTGAGAATCAGAGTAGCTTTGATTTTTTTTTTTTTTTTTTTTCTGTTATTGTAAATGTCACTCTCAGCTTTGGAGTTGGACTAAATTGGAATGGACTCTCTTGGAAAGACTTCTTTGTAAGACAGGTCAAATGGAACCTATTGGTTCAGTAGCATGAGGAATAAAATCTCTGCTGCCAACAGAAACCTAGTATTTGGCTGCATGGGCTTTGGTTTCCGGGACTATCAAAATCACACCTTTCACAGACATTTTTCATGGAAGAAAATGACAACTTGGAGACCAAAAGAACAAAATGGGATTCAAGAATTGAGGCTTTGCAGCCAGTTCTTACTAATGTTATTCAGTTTAGTAATATATAGTCTGGCTGTACTATATTATAAGCATATAATTTTTACAAGAACAAAGACATTACAATCATCTTTATTTAGAAACATTCTTCTTTTTCTGAAAGAAAGTAGAAATATCTAGATTTGCCTAGTGTAGATTACTTTTTTTTTTTTTTAATTAAAGGAAAACCCACCTTTTACATGTTGAAAGCTTGTGTGTTTTTTGATTCCATTCTTGCAAAGATTCTGGCACTTTTTTTTTTTTCCTGTTGAGCCTAAGGATGGATGAAGAACTGGAAAAAAAAAATCTTTTGTTTATTTCCAATGCATAAAAAATTGTTCCTCAGTCTATATATTTTTTTGGCAGGAAAGAAGATGGCAATATAGATTTAGATTTCTGTGGGATTTGACTTTATTTGTGAAGGATTGAAGAGGACTAAGAAATATTGCCTACCTTGTGAATCAACAATCATCTATGCCACAAGTGATCATTTTTATCAGGTTTCTTAGTAATGAACCCAGCTTAGTGGAAAATGGATGTGTCTTGTGCAGTAGTATATCATCATTTCACAAACTGTTAGTATATATTTGTTGAATAAATGGAAGAATTACAGAACTAGAAGGACTTTGGGAGATTTAGTAGTCTGAATTAGGGGGAAAAAACATACTGCAATAATAATAAGAGTTGGTGGGAAAGACCTTGCAATAATTATATTTTGATGATGTAAATTCTTTTTTTTGGTCATTCTTGCAAAATCAGGAGGATCGTAGTCCTTTCACTTTTTCAGACCATACATTTTCTCTAGCCCCAAAATATTTTCTCATTCTATTCCTAAGGGACTCCTAAGATTTCTCATAAAACCTCTGGCAAAGATCATGCAAAAAATTACATAATCTGCTTCTTTTTATATAGTTAGTTAATAGATATTTGCTTTATGCATTGTACAATGTTCTGTGCATAACAAATAAGGTGGGGTGGGAAGGAGGAAAAAAGTACAAAGACGTACCATGTCCTAATTAGGAAGAAAATAATCATGCAAGGCTGTACATGTAAAGTTCAAAATTAATGTATCCAGGCAATATTAATATAAGTTTGAAAGAAAAAGAGATGATCAGGGAAATTTTCAAAACATGGAATCTCCTTCTTCTTATATGTAAAATTTTCTAAGATTATAGATTATAGAACTGATAGACCAGAGTTTTATAAAGCATGCCTGGGAAGGTTAAAGCTCCAAAGTAGGGCTAAAGCTGATAGGGTGACCAGAAGTTCAACAATATTGTTAGCCTCTGGGGAGTAACACCAGGGAATAATCACCAGGAAGTTTAAGGAAGATCAAACTTCCTCCAGAAATGGAACAGGTCACACAGTCTCAGTGATTGCAATTAGTGATTGACCGTTGCACTTCCTGCCTCACCCGGAATTCCCTCAGTATCCTAATGAAGTCACAGATATAGACTCCCTGCCTCTGGGTCTGTAACCCAAAGAGATCATGAAGATGGAAAAGGACCCACATATGCAAAACTCTTTGTAGCAGCCCTTTTTGTAGTGGCAAGAAACTAGAATTTGAGTGGATGCTTAATTGGGGAATAGCTGAATAAGTTCTGGTGGAATATAATTGTTCTATAAGAAAAGGTTTCAGAGAAGCCTGGAAAAAGTTACATGAATTGATGCTGAGTGAAATGAACAGAACCAGGCAACATTGTACACAATAACCACAAGATTATGTTGTGATCAATGATAACTTTAGTTTTTCTCAGCAATACAGTGATCCAAGACAGTTCCAATAAGCTTGATGGAAAATGCCATCCACATCCAGACAAAGAACTATGGAGACTGTGAATGTGGATCAATCAAGTATAATATATTCACCTTTTATTGTTTTTTCTTTCTCTGTTTGGTTCTGATTTTTCTTTCACAACATGACTAATATGGAAATATGTGTCAAATGATAATTGTACATATATATGTACCTGTCTTGGGAAGTGGGGATTTAAGGGAGGGAGGGAGGGAGGGAGGAAAGGAGGAAAAATTTGGCACTCAAAATCTTAAAAAAATGATTGTTGAAAACTATCTTTACAAGGAATTGAAAAAATAAAATATTAAGTGGGCAAAAAAAGAAAATGGATAATATTTGGAGACAAAAGAATAGATTTATTAACCATCTTTTACAGAAAGCCTTTTCCTACCCCCTTTAGTGCCTTCCCTTATTTCCTATTTATCGTGTATATGGCTTCCTTTATATTTATTTGTTTACATGTTGTCTCCCCAAGCTCCTTGGGGGTAAAGATTGTCTTTTGTCTCTTTTTGTATTCCCTAAACTTGACACAGTGTCTAGCACACACATAAATGTTTATTGATTGACATACTCCTTCCTAATTCATTATCAGTAGAGAATGGGCTTTAAGTTGTTTCTCTAAGAGAAATAAAGAATTTATGGTGATCCATTCCATGCTGCCAATCTGAACCCATTGTGACCAAAGCTATACATTTGTGAGTCAAGATTACAGATACTATTTTTGGTCTTAGAACAGAGTGAAACCAACTGTATCACATTAGAAATAACCCATGACTTTGCCCTCATTATCACCAGGCTTTAACCCACTGAGTAGAACTAACTGTTGCAAATTGATAGGGATAATAGATATGGTCTTCAGAAGATCTGCTGTTAATATGGACAAGCAAACCTATGTCCTTGTTTTTCTAAAACTCATTAAAATAAGATCTTATGCACTCCCCCCAAAACAAAACAACCAACCAAACAAACAAAAACAGAGGAGCACAGAGAGGTATGTGTGCCATTGCTAAACCTGATTTAAAAAAAAAAAACTGTCATTTAAGATCTTGTGTCCTTTGATTTTACCCTTTTGTTGACTTATTTCTTCTTTTTTTTTTAAAGTCTGAACAACCTAGTCCAGCCAGTTCAAGTTCAAGCTCAAGTTCCAGCTTTACTCCATCCCAGACCAGACAACAAGGTACCTGAACCATCTAAGAATTTTAAAATTTAAAAACAAGCAAAAAAGAATGCTGTTAACCATTTGGTTTATGGTATTTCTTCTATCATTTCATAAGAATGTATAATCAGGGGCAGCCGGGTGGCGCAGGGAATAGAGCGCCCACCCTGAAGTCAGGAGGTCCCGGGTTCGAATCTTACCTCGGACTCAACACCCGGCTGTGTGACCCTGGGCAAGTCACTTAATCCCAATTGCCTGAGCAGCCAAAAAAAAAAATGTATAATCACTTGGTTTTTGTTGAATTTTCTGTTATTCCTTCATGGTTTATGAATTTAATTCTAATGTCTTAAGATGTAATTATTATATATATAAATTTTTGGATATGCATGCTATACACTGTCATTTAAAACATAGGAAGATTCCAGTGAGAATGACACCAAATAAAATAATACACAAAATACTAAATTTGGAATAGGACCATGAACTTTGGCTCTTAAGAGAAATATATTTATCATACCTTCAGATATCTTTTAAATTTTTCTTTAAGGAATATGAATTCTAATTGATTATTTTTCTTTTGTCATTGTTTATCAGATTTTAGTTTAAATGAACTCAGATTCAAGAAATTTAATGTTAGGCTTTGAATAAACAGGAAGACCATTTTTGAAAAATGATATCAGTGATATATCAGAGTGATTTACTTTAAAATTTCTTATGTCCATCTTTCAATCACAATAAACATTACTGATGAATTTCTGTGTCCTGAAAAGAAAGTAATTGTTGATAATCCTTCTTGGGTGGATTTAAGGGTAGGGGGAGTGTAAGGAAGGGAAAAAACTGATTTTGGCTATTCAAGCTCCTATTCCAATGAGCCCACAACAAAAGCAAAGTGATTTGGTTTTTGTATCTCAGATTGCAAAGTGATCAGACTTTTGTAATTGAGCTAATAAAATCCTCAATTGAAATTAGGCTTTAGGATTTATCTAATCCAGAATCAAAGTACTTTCTACACATTTGTATTCATGTAATTTTTAATTTATTCCCCATATTTATTGACTCAGAGCAGAAGATAAGCTTAGTATCCTACTGTTTTTTCTTTGTCCTTTCAGATATGATCTGCTCTAGAATCAAGTTGCTTTTCTTTGCTCATCATATAGTTGGATTCTACTTGAATTTTCTCACTAATGACATGTTCTCATTTTTGTAAATGTACTCTCTGCCCTTTTATCAGTGATCGCTTGAAAAGTGAAAAACCATTTTAATGAAATTGTTGCAGAAAGGGTTATTCTACTAGCTCAGATGAATTTGAAGACTGAGGTCACCGTTTGCAGCATGGAATTTGAAATACCTTAAAAATCTGAAGTTTACTAAAGTTCATGCTTGACCTGAAATTGGCCTTGAAATAAAGGGAAACAGTTAAAGAGATGAACCTAAAAAGATCAAAAACGGCCACACAAAGGCTGCATTGCCTAGAACAAGTTACAACCAGAGTGATTTATTAGACTCTGTTTTTGAATGGGTGGATTAACCTAACAAAATAACTGCAGCTTACTAATAGGTCTCTACAGATCTTTTAAGGTGTAAATTGGGTTCAGGAAAGAAAAAGAAAAAGAACACTGAATTCCTTTAATACAGACTTCTCAAATAAACATATACTTAGCCAAATATATGTGATGCAAACAGTTAATTGACATGGTCCCTTTCCAGAAGTACTACCAGTATTACTCAAATTTGATGATGCTTCTTAAGAGTAGATAGATGCTCTGTTTATAGTGAATTTCTATTAAGCTCCCCTATGACCACTTCTGCCTAATAATGCAAAGTGAATCCTAAATTGGGTCAATCTTGCGCCTATGGTTTGTCATGACACAGGTCCGTTAAGGTCTATAATGAAAGATCTGCATTCTGACGACAATGAAGATGAATCAGAGGAAGCAGATGAAAATGATAATGACTCCGAAATGGAGAGACCTATAAATACCCGAGGAGGCAGTCGGAGTCGAAGGTGAGCATCTTTTCTTGGCTGGGAACAGCTTGATGATAGTTTAGGAAGACCTACCAATGTCAAAAGAGTTTAAATACAAATTTTATTTTAAAGAAAACTGAAGCAGGGATGCTTGATGTTCCCATTAAATTGGCACATAGATATCTCATATTATGCATGTGTTATATCTACAGGAAACCATTTATTTACCTTAATTTTCATTAAATGGGAAAACTCCCAAATGGGATGTTTTAGTGATCAACATTATAACTTTGAAGTACCCATAGCTTCCTAGAACTTTCTTTCTTAGTGTATTAACACTTAAATTCTTAAGCAGATTTGATATTACAAGATGTAATACCACCTGCAAGATGGTAATCTATATTGTATATTTTAAGAGCTAACTTGAAATTACCTTTAGGAATTTTATTTATTGTAGATGCCCCAACTTTTGTTTTCCTTCTTCTACTGTTTTAAGTGATAGTAATATGGATCAACATAAGTTTGATAGTAAAATTTTTATGTTACATATAATACTATATAACATTTATATTATGCTCTTAGGTTTTTAAAGTTCTTTACTTCTATTACCTCATTTAGATACTATTATTATCCTTATTTTACAGATGAGAAAACTTAAGCTAAGCTTAGAGTCACATAGCTAGCTGGAAAATGTCTGAGACTTAATTCTGGTCTTCCTGATTCCAAAATTAGTACTGCTAGTTTCCTCATAAATTACATTTCTAGTATTTATTGATATTTCCTATTTCTGGTGGCCCCATAATTCCTGAAAGAATACTATATTGAACATAATGTTTGCAGCTTGTTAAAAGGGAAAAGTTGACATGAACCTCCTAAACTGTCAACACTTTGGTATTATACTAGGGAACTGAAAGTAAAATATATGCACAGTAAGCCCAGTCAATTATTGCTTGTCAGCCAGTCCACATATTCTCATACATACACTTGTTCCATGAAGTCTCCTAAACAGGAAAAAATAAATTGAGGGGCAAGTAATCTTACTTATGATTACTTATCAATAAACTATTTGAATGTATGGCCTTCTCTTCCTCCCACCCACATTTCCATCTATAATCTGCTAAAATGAGGAGGAAAGAATAAGAAACCGCAAATGGTGGTATGTTTAAGAACTATAAAAATGTCTAGGTTAAAATCCTGGCAGTGCTATTCACTACTTTGTTGATCTTGAGTCATTTACTTCCCTATATTTTCGCACTCTGGCCCCCAGTGTCTTCATTTGTAAATTGAGGTAAAATCTTAATGTTAAGATTTTAATGGCCCCTTCAGTGCCTAAATTCTGTGGTCCTGTGAAACTGAATTTTAAAAAATTAAAAAACAAAACTATTGCAATTAATTGTTTTCAACTGTTGGAAGACATCTGTTTTCTAAGGCAATTTTTCTACCATGATCGAATACTATAGTCTAAGAGCATTTATAGATGTTTTTATAGGGATTGTATTTGAAATTTGAGAAAGGGTGGTGATAAAGCACTACTATTTATGTGCTAAGGAAGCAACATTCTGCAATGGAAGATTGAATGATTTTCCTAAAATGGCATGTAATTCATTCTAATAGTATCATTGTTAATTCTCCTTAATTCAAGATTTTAATTGCCTACTTCTCCCTTGCTTCTGTTATTTATCATTTGCTGCCTTTGGGTCATTGTAGGTCTACAATATCATCTTTACAAAAGGAAGGGTGGGATGGGGGAATAAAAGGGGATTGAAGTAGAAATGGGTCTCCCCTCATAAGAGTTAAAAGTGAAAAGCTTATTGGGGAAGGTCTCATTGTTGAAAATAGGAGGTAAGTCATCCTGTTCTGTTCTTGCTGTTTTTATTGATTTTTAAAATTGCACTTCATTTATAAGGTCCTTATAACTTGCTTGGGTTGCTCATGCTTCTTGTGTGTGTGTATATGTTTCCATCTTTTTTTCTTTTGTCTTTTCAGAGTTAGCTTAAGCGATGGCAGTGACAGTGAAAGTAGTTCTGCCTCTTCTCCTCTACGGCATGAACCCCCACCGCCTTTATTAAAAACCAACAGCAACCAGGTAAATAAGGGGATAGCCTGTGCTCATCTATCCAGAATCAGTCTTTTGGGTCACTTTAGGTTCCTGTTGCTTTCAGAAGGATCTCTGGTATTTGGTGATATTCCATCAATCAATAAACATTTAGTAAGCCTCTCCTCTGTGCTAGGAACTGTGCTATGTGCATGGATACAAAATCTCTGCCCTCCAGGAGCTTACAGGCTGGTAGCAGAGGCAACATGCAACAAATTTATATGAAGCAAGCTACATAAAGGATAAATAGATGATAAATAACTGAAAGAAGGTGTTTGGAATTAAGAGGGGCTGTGGAAGGCTTCCTGTAGAAGGTGGGATTTTTAGTTAGGACTTAAAGGAAACCACAAGTATCATGGTATTCCCTAAAGAATAAATATGAATTGTCCCTCTGATGCTCCTTTATTCCCTGGGTAGGATAATAGATATAATAATTATATGCACTTTTTCTGAAATGTGCTATGAGGAACAGTTGTGACCTTAAAAAAAGGAAGCGGTTGCTTATTTTTCCACTGTTTTCTTGAATTGTAGTTCTAATCTCTTTTTTTTTTTTTTGCCTCTTTTTGGTCATTCCTTCAACAAATTTAACAAAATTTATCAGGTCTCTACTATTTGCTCTTCATTAGGATCTAGGAAGATACAAAAATCACATAACATAGGGCACTCACTCCTGTGGAGCATATAATCTTAGCAGAAGAACAACAGTATAAAATATTAACTGAGAGATCAGTTGCAAAGCAAATTGCTATGTGTGGTATGAGGTGGTTAAGTTTCCTCTCTAATTGAATCATTGTCTCACTGAATGGTTCAACATTGTTAAAATTATGATGAAAATAATTCATCTTTGTTGGGTTTTTTTTATTCTTAATATAAGGGCTGTTCCATTTTTGCCTCTTTCTCTCCACTCACAACCACCAGCCTGTTTCAGCCCCTAAATGTTCTTCATTTGGATTTTTATAAAATCTTTTCTAGTTCTTTTCCTTTAGTCTGTGACCCTCAAAAGTTCATGCACAACATTCTTCACACAGCTACCATTATAACTTTCTTAAAGCTCAGATTTGATGATGAGAACCATGTCATGGTTAGGAGGGAGGGGTACACAAGCACTGAACTTGGTATCAGAAGACATGTTCAAATTTGAGCACTGCTACTTGCAACCTTTGTGACTTTGGGAAAGTTAATTGAATACCTTTCTAGCTTCAAACACTGTAATCCTTGGATATTCTCTTGCTTTAAAAAAAAAAAAAAAACCCAAACCAAAAAAAATCTCTTTTGGATAAAATAGAAATTTTTTTAGCTTGGCTCTTCAAATGTTAAGCTCTTTATAATCCGACTTATAGTTATGTGTCCAGTCTTAACCTGTTGATTTTCCCCATTGGTTGAATGTAAATTAATTGAAGTCTGTAGACTATGTCATTTTTATCTTTGAATGCCTCAGGTCTTGAGGTACTCATAAATGCATGTTGAGTTGAATAAACATGTAAATCAAATATTCAATTTCTTCATTTGTTAATTCAGAATCCAGCAGTTTAGAATTTGTAATATGTTGACTCCAAATTGACTATCCTGAAGGGCATTGTTAAACATATTAGGAGGGCAGATTATAATGAAGAAATTTAAATTGCTATTTTTTGACTGTGCTATCAGTAAAAATTTTTATGAGAATTCCAAATTTAGATTTTTCTGAAATTGTGATATTCTATTATTTGTGGCTGTATAGGTATAGCATCATTGATAGAATAATAGAATTAAAAGATTAACTTTGTGGTAGGAAATATTTTGAATGTATTTTAATATAATTTAGCCCAATTTCTTCTTCATCCTCTTTAATTTTGGGCCCAATTGATTGTATACTTGTAGCATTTGTTTAAGCTATGCATATTGTTGCAACTTTTCTATTCCCTGCCCCTCTTAGGGCCTTTTCAGAGTCTGGGCCATCTGAATTTTTCCCATCCATTTTGTTTTTCTGTTGTGGATGTTAAGTTTGATCTCTCTTTTTAATATAATTCCAAAACTGAAAGCATTAGTCAACTCAGTTTAAGACTTTTTCATTCACAAATTCTTTCAAGCTATTTGTGGAATATAGAAGGCTTAGTAGATTGTGTACAAAGAATAAGATTAGTTTTCTTGTGCATCATTCTTCTTGGCAAAGAAAGAAGATGTTTTCTGTCTCCAGCAACAAAAGAAAATTTCTTTGATTAAATTTTTCTGATAAAATATCTTGGGTCCCAGGACAAATAACAGATGTAAATCTGCCACGTGGCACTGCATGTGAATCTCCAATAAGTATCTCAGGAGGTCTTGAGCTTTACATCCCTAACTTAAAGGCAAAAAAGCAGTGAAAGATTGCTTTAAGATTAATTCTTCCTGAGAAGTTCCACCTTCATTTTTTTAAGGACATGATTTATATCTTTAGCTTGACATTTAAGGTTTTCAACAATCTTTTAAGCCTTATTTTGTCTGTAACCTTCATCTTGATCCTGAAAATTCATTCTTTCCACATCTTTTATTTCAAGATCCAGCTTAGGCTCTTTCTCCATGACGTTTTCTTTTCCTAACACTCCAAAGTTAAAGTGGAATCTAGCTTCACAAATTTTCTCAAAATCCTTTGTCTGGATCTCTCTTTTGCCATTAATATATTCTACTTTGTGTCATTATTATTTAGGTATATGCCTTTTCCTCTGTTAAATTGTAACCCCTTTTTGAGAAAGTTGCTGTTATTTAATCTTTATATCTCCAGGACCCTTAATAAATGTTTGTTGAACTGAATTGAATTATTTCTTTGTTCTTTGGATACAAGCAGCTGAGCTTGGCTGTTTCTCTTGTCATGATTTTTCATTTGAATGACAAGAAGAATTAAAAGAGATAGGTACATAATGCAGAAATCAAATCTCTAATCATTGTCACCACCACCTTTAATGGATGTTATTCAATTTGAATAAGGTTGTCTTGAAGAAAGTACTTTGTAAACTGTCAAGGAAGAGATAAGTGTGATCTTTTTATTGTCATCATTGTGACTTATAATCTGCCACTAAATTAAGTGTCATTATGAGTATTATATTCTCAAGATGATCCACATTAATGAGTAGGATGGAGAAGGAAAGCATTTAAGTAATGCAAAATAAATTTTATATAAATAAATTTAAAAATTAATATTTGTTGCTCATACACCATTAAATGTATAATAGTTACTAAATAAGATTTAATGAACAGTTATTAAAATTTTTCATTTTACCTGGATATGAATTTTTGTATTTATATTTGAATATAAAATGTGGTGCCTAATGCTCTGGGAATTCACATTAAACAAAATAACTGAAGACCTACCATGAAAATGACCCAGGAGACTTTGAAAGCTGTTCAATTTCCTTTTCCTGTCCTCTTGAATAAATTCTTTTCACCCTTTACTTTTATAATTTTTATTTTTTATAATTTTTATAATTTACCTTTATAATTTTTCTCTTGTGTCATCTACAGCATCAGACTAACTGGATTTGCCTTTTCTCAAGCCTTTCTTATGAGGAGGGAGGTTGTTGATTTGTGTCTCAAAGCTTTTTCCTTGCTATAGGAAAAAGAGTAAATGAAGCACATTTTTATAGTCAAAAATAATAAATGAGATGTCATACCTCAACCTATAAATAATCAGTAATTGACTTACAAAGTTAGAGTACATCAAAAAAAGATTAAATGTAGAAGTTCAGTGGTGAACTTATTTCTATACCTAAATATATACACATATACCTAAATAACATTATTTCCAAGCTTATAAACAGGAAAGGCATCATTCCACCCAAATTTCTAATGCCATTACTTGAACCACTTTTATGTGTGAACAGAAAACAAGCTGCTAAAAGACCCTTTAGTAAAAGAATTCAGGGGATTCATTGCACCAGGCTTAATATTCAGAATATAATAAATCACTCTCTAGGCTGGAAGACTGCAAAGGCCAGCTGAGTGAAATCAGAGCTTCTATCCAGTTAAACTGGTTTGAAACAGAGGGGAAGGTGGGGTACACTTTTGTATTCTTGAACCATTTCCCTAAAGATAAGAACAGATACTAAATAAAGCAATTGTCTCTAGAGTGATATAGCTCTGTCATTCTGTGAGGTTTTCAACAAAGCTGTTTACTTTGCGGCAGTAAGAGATCAAAGGGAAAAGATTAACTGGGCCTTTTTCTGGGCAGCTACTCTGTAACTTGAAGCTGGTCATCAACACCAGAAGGACTTTCTTGTTCTCTGCCCTTGCAACTTCTAAAGAAAGAACTTGAATTTTCCTTATATCTTGAATTTTCATCTCCAGGCACATCTTAAAACTTTCTTAGGCTATGGCACTTAGGAAATGTTGGAGGAATGGGAGACTTCAATGTTTGAGGAGTGGGGTGCCCTACCAACTATAACCCTAAATGGAAGGTCAAGTGATCTAATATTAGGTAGCAGTTTTCTACACACTAATATCAAGTAAGATTTACAATCACTATATGCTATGGAATGAAGTTAAATTTTAAAGGGAAAAGTAAGTAAGCCAAATAAAATCACTTTTTGACCATGGGAGAAACAATTATTTTTCTCTTGCCCCAATGCTTTGAGGGACCTTGTACTCTGCCCACCCAGAATGTTCAGTTTCTTCCTCCCAACAGCTTCTGAATTAGGGAGGAGTGCCATCTACTGACCTAGCTATTCCTAGACCTGTGTACATCCTGTTTTCCCTTTAGATTTCATTTCTTTTAAGGTTTTTGTTGTTAGCACTACAGGATTTGGAATTTCAGTTTTCCTCTTTTGGAAGGAAGTTCTGCCAGTGTGACCCTGAATGGAATAGTGATTCATCTAACATTAGATAGACATTACATTAAAAAAAAAAATCTAGGAAATCTAATAATATCAAATTAGTGTCTTTGTCATCATTTTTGACTTAATACTTCTAATAGAAATTATTTATGATCAGAGAAAAAATTATATAGCAGGTCTCAATAAGAAGAAAAGAAACAGATTCATGAGCAGAAATTATTTAAAGTTTGCCTTTTGGAGATGTGTTTCAGTTAAATATATAGGCCTTTCTTGAGGGAAATGCTCTTTGAATGATGATCTTCCTTCCAGGATTAGTGATATATTATTATTAGTGAATATATCATATTGCATAAACTCTCAGATGTAGTTGATTGGTGTTGATTTTGCTGAACTGCTGTTTTCCTTTATTCTTTACTTTAAGAGATAGTCCACTTAGGTAGAAAAGGGTGGAAAGATATATTCAGAAATAAATGCCTTGTAAAAATAAATAAATAGAACAAAATAATTTATTTTTTAAAAACTGAAAACTTTTGTGATTCTCATATATTATTCTGTGACACATATGTATTTTTTTTACTTTGAATGTTAACCAAGAACTCTAAAATATTTGTTTAATAGTGGTTTTTCTTTGATCCCTAGATTCTTGAAGTGAAAAGCCCAATAAAGCAAAGCAAATCTGATAAGCAAATAAAGAATGGGGATTGTGACAAGGTAGGTTTTTAATTGCTGGCTCTGAGTTAAGTCATGCAGAGTTAACACATTTTTTCATTCACTGATGTTTTGCTTGATCCCTCTCGTTGCCTTCCACTTTTATTCTTTCTACCTAAAGAAATGCTCAGTTGCAATTATAAAGTATTTTACTTCCTGGCCTGAGTACTATCCCAGCCTCGTGTTTTACTTTTAAAATCCTTTTATCTTCCAGTATTTAGTTTGGGCTCGCACTATCATTTGGAGCAATGCCATTTTCAAAGAAATTTAATTGAGGTAGAAGATTGAGTTGGTAGGGAGGGGACTGAGAAGCAAGTTAAAGCAACAACGTAAATTGCAGTGTGTTACCCTCAGAGAGGGTAAGAGAGTGTGCCATATGTCCTAGAAGTCTGACTGATTTTAATTATCCTAGACTGGAAGAGGCTTACTCTACTGTTGGTAGTGACATTCCTTCCAACAACCCTAAGGCTCACTTAACAAGTCTTTCCTCTGGTTTTATTAGCAACATACTGGGGGCCTCCTGTGGAGGCTCGTGCTCCTTAATGGTCTCTGAAACTGACCAGAACGGAAACAGTAAAATGGATAAAGGAGAGAGATGTCCTTCTGGGGGGATTTTTGACAAGAAAAATAAACATGTAGTATTCAGTTACCATTTATGAAAAAAAAATTGACAGTGCTTTTTATTAGCTGAGAATGGATTATTAATGATGAATGCTCTATATGGGCAGGGTAGTATGTGCCCCAAGTTAATATACTACTTATTCACCTGACTTTATGCTGCTTTTCTCTGATTCAAGAAAAATGAAAGAATGAAGGAATAATTACGTGATGCCATTCAAGACCTCACAGGTCTCCCATTTAGTGTTTCTGATTGCATACTCTTTGGTGATTATATGACTATCATGAAAAACCAAAAATACTATTCCTCTGGGAATAATATTGATTTAAAGGTTATTATTAGGCAAAATGTTACTACTCGTGGGCAGCCTTTTTCACTTTAAGATTATGGAAGCTGCCCTTGTGTAGCAATGTTTTTAAAGTGAATCCACTGCTATTGCTGTCTTTTGTGATTTGAAGGGACTGTCACTAATGGATATGTTATTACCTGTTTATGTATAAATGGCCAGAGAGATCAGTACAAAAATACTTCTGTCTTTTACTTACTGTGCTTATGTGGAGATTGTTCTTTCATCTATGTTTGGTTTAAACCTAATCAGACCAATACTGAAAGCCAGAACAGCTGGGAATTGTAGTCCATCCAGCTGCTTCTCTAAAGTTTTTTATTTTCTTAATTGGGGGTTGTCTTTCTTTTCCAGGCATATCTAGATGAACTCGTAGAACTCCATAGAAGGTTAATGACATTGAGGGAACGGCATGTACTTCAACAGGTGTGTATTGCTCTAGTCCTTTCCTAACAAGTCTCATAGCCAGTGGTCTTCCTTGTGATATCTGTATAATGAATAACATGTGGCAGACACCTAAAGAAGTATTTGATGAAGATGCTTATTTACATTACTACCAGGCTGCTCTTTGGCTGTGAATCAAATGAATGATTTTTTTGGCCTTAATAGTAAGCCAGGTGGAAAATGGGGACCCATGAAAGTAAAGTTTAGCATTGCCATTGTAATTTACTGATCACAATCAGTGGCTGAGATATAGGAATGGAATAACAGGAATGTGAAACCCTCAAGGCAGAACTTCTGAAATTTGGAAAGGCTACAATAAGAATTTCAGTCGTGTGTTGTAAACATTTAAGATTCAATTAGGGGACCAATTACCAGTACCATGCTATGAAAAATAAACATTTTTGTTGTTTCTCTTATCTTTTGCAACCCTGTCTGTTATCATGTACCCAACTATGGAACTCTTAAAGAACATGTTCATTTATATTAGGACCATGGTGTGTTTTAAAAAAATTAAGAGGGCAATTTTTACATTTTTGTGAGGTTGAATATATGGGTCTTCTGAATGTATTTCCAGTGATTAAAGATAAAATAGCTCCCTTTTATACCCAAGAAGAAAATAATTTATTTTCAATCTTAGATAGATGTATATGATGCCATATTGTTTTTATATCTTTATTTGCATTACTTTCAAATGAATTTCAGGGGGTATTTAATTTACCTTTTTTTAAAAAAAATGGTATGATATTATGCATGCATTTTTGTTTAAATCTCCAAATAGATTTAACCTTTTCAACCTGCCAAGTTCTTTGTTTAATCTGATATTCTTTCTAATACTTCCAACGTTTTCTGAACAGGAGCAGATATAGAATTCTGAAATGGGGGACAGGAGGGTTTTGTTTAAAATAGGCATGTATATGGGAAGCAGCATGTATGACACTATTTTCCCAGAAGAGAATGTTGTAGTGACACGGTTAGGATCACAGAACCAGAACTAAAAATAAACTCAGGGTTATCTTTTCCCACCCCTTCAATTTACAAATTAGGCAACTCCAGGAGGTCCATTTACTTGCCCTGATAGATAAATATTAGAAAGAAGATTTGAACCCAGTTCCCCTTACTGTATCACTGCTCTTTCTAGTATACCATGCAGCTTCCCATTATTTATTGTGACTGTTCTAGTAGTATTTTACTATGCATCCTCACTTAAAGAATTCAAATTTGTTTTGTTTGCTATTCAGTAAATTTTGAGTTTAGTTTATTATATGCTATTATTAATTCATTAGTTTTCATTTTCCCCATTCAATTCCTATCTCCCTCTTCCTGAACTAATCTTGTATTTTCCCCCCAAAAAAGGAAATTGAATCCAATCATTGGAATAGACCACATCCCATTGAATTTGTTAATTCTTTCAAGCATAGAATCCAGTTGTGAAAGGAGAGGAAAAGATTTAGGCTGGGTAGGACAGAGAGGTCAGTTAAGGGAATTCCAAAGAGGCAGTTGCTCCATAACCCATATTTGAGGGATCCTAATACTTCATTTCACACAGTAAATTGCAAAGCAAATAAAATTCAAAGACTGTGTTTGCCCCAGAGCCTCTGCCTTTTGTTTACTTGCCCCAGATTGGAAGGTTCCACAAAGCAATCCAGGCAAATATGATGCCGGCCACTCGGCAAAGTCTCCAGGGCAGACATTCACAGTGAGTCCTGTCCTTCAAAAGGACTGCCCAGTTCCATAGGGCCACCAGCAGAGAAATGGCAGTTCCTCTTTTCCTACTATCTTCACTTCTCTAAATTCTATAAATGGATAAAATATAAAGTAAGGGAAAGAAGCCAATTCATCACCACCACCACCACTACTACTACTACTACTACTACTATTATTGTTATTATTATTATTACTACTACTAGTAGTACTTTTGCTTTATTCTATCTTCAAGATCCCCAAATATTCTTTTTACTCATCTGGTTACTTCAGTTTCTCAGGGAGAATAAAAACTAAAACAATAGAAAATGTCTTTTTAGTGACTTCTCTTGGGGGTGTTATCATAGTGCCAAAATTAGCATCCCCCTTTATTCTGACCCAAGAACAATGAAGAAGGTGCCTGACTGTAGGGCTAGATCAAAATGGATAACCTTGGAAATAGTAAAGGGGACAGAGGGGAAGTAGCTATGAATTTTTAACCTGGCATAAAGGCACTCCAGGGCACACATTGTTTCACCCTAATTGCATTTCTTGGACTATTGAAAGCACTCTGTCTTTGGCCTTTTGCCTTGTAATGCATCTGAAGCGTGTGATTATGAGACCATGATGCATGTCCTGTCATGGTTTACCGCTTAATTAATTCCTATTGTAAAACTTAGGGTTATTGAGTACTAATGCTATTCTCCACCTTGTGAGCTTCTGATTTTGCAAATTGCATTCCATAAATGCTCGTGTGCTCTTTTTAGTAGATCCATTCAAAGGAAAATTCACAGTGAAGCAGGTTCCTATTCTAGCTATTCTTGGGTTCTTCCAAAAAACTCCAAAAATCAGACTCTAAGGGGTCTGTACAAAAGTGGGTCTTAAAAATTATTCTTATCATCATCCTTATTTATTTGTGTGTCTGAATAATGAATAAAAAGAGCTAGGTTTTTTACTTTTTTGTTGAAAAAGCCTTCCCAAGTTTCAAAGAATATGATAACTAAAACCAGAAGATTGTAGATTGTGAATTGTGAGATACCTTTGAGATGATCCAATTTCCACTTTTTTGAAGGATAATTATGTTAAGTGACTTGTTTTAAGATCTCACAGATGGGGCAGCTAAGTGGCTAGAACAATGGTCTTGTAGTCAGGAGGATCCGAGTTCAAATTTGTGTCATCCACTTGACATTTGGTTGACTTTGGGCAAGTCATTCAATCCTGACTGCTTCATTCATACACCCATCCCAATTTTTAAAAAAGGATCACACAGATAGTCTTATAAGCAAAATTCCAACCTGTCCTTAGTTCTTTCCACTGTGCCATGATTTCACATTTTAATGGAAATGTGTAATAGAAGATTTGTATGACCTCTCAAGTTTCACTGCATGCATGACCATTTTCCCTAATTCAAAAACATGTATAATACTTGGGTATGTGTTCTAAAGATATGTCAGTGAAGAAAAATCTTGACAATCAAAAGCTTAATTCATGATAGAGCAAAACTAGCCACAGCTGAGTTCTTTATATTATGATTGGTCCTAGGATATATATATATAGGAGTTCATGAATTTTGATGGAGAGGGAGGGAATTAATAAGTACATCTTCATTAACCTCTGAGTTTTTTTGTAATTCTGTGTATTTTAAAATATTCCAAGGGAGAGCATCCTTAGGTTTCCCCAAAGGGGTCCATAAAACAAACTCTAGAAGCACAGTAATCCTATGCAGAAGGCACTATTGTTATCACTATTGTGTTGCCACAAGGGAAGGACATTTCATACCCTTCCTGATGATCAGCCAAACACTTAAGACATTTTGATTTTAATGCAACACATACAATGATGATGATGTGTAATGATGATAATGCTTTTACCTTTTTATAATTGAGAATAGTTGGGAATCAACTAAGTAAATCTCAAACTTTAAAGAAAAAAAACACAACATAAAGCATGTATTTTGCCCTTTATGAGTCTGACGTGGCTAGAGGTAATCAGTCTCATATGTGTTCATATCCCCCATCATCTGAAAAATGAATTTCACAGCTTACTTCTTCCCTTCTCCTGTTCCCTCATTATAATCCTCTATTTTTTTTTTCTCAGACACTCTGGATCTTATTATTATTTTTCAGGGGAGGGACATAAAGACATTAATTATTGCAGTGTGATAAATGGAAATCAAGTAGAAGTAGAGCCACATTGTATAAACAGACTTGTACATTAATATATAAAAAGCAGAATGAGTCAGTCTTGGGTGTCTGTGTCATTGTAATACAGCATTTTCATGTAGTACTTCTGACATCCTGGCAAAGCACCAAAACTTATTTTTCTTTAAAGTATTTTTGACTTAATTGAGGATGGGTATGTAGGCACTAATAATTCAAACTGTTAATGTTGCTCCCTCTGGCAGGCAGTAATGAATTCCTTAGAAGGTTGCTGCTGTTTGTCTTGCTGTCTTGATTCAACTATGATATATTCTTACAGGCTCATAAAAACTTGGGCTTGTTTTAGTGAAATTTGTCAAATGCCCTTTATTCTGTGTACATGGATAAGAAGAGGGAATGGATGAGAGGAAAGAGTGAAGGAAAAAAGAAAAAGAAAGGAAAGATTTGGCAAGGAATTAAATAACTGTGTTACTCCAACTGAATATGAAAGTTTAAGAACTGGTATTATATAATGAATATTGATAGACAAGGGGAGATTTTTTTTTTAACCGCAATGTGTTAGTTGCCTTATAAAAGCTGGCATTTTTAGGCATGTAGTCCCTTATAGTCTTTTCTCCAGCAGGCCTTCATTCTCTGTCCCATTAGCAATTATTTTTTTTTTAACCTCCCTCTAGATCATTTCTAGTTTTTCTACCAACTTTTGACACTATAATGACCAGACTTGAACATGATATTCCAGTAACCAGTTCAAAATGCTAATTATTAGCATAAAGAATGCTTGCTGGTTTTCTCATGTCATATACTGGGAGAGATACAGTTTAAATAGAATTCTTGTTTATTTAAAATAATTAGCATCACTAAAATAGAGTTTAAATTCCTTTAAGGACACGTTGAGATTCTTGGGATGAACCAATAAAATTCAAAAGCTTGGCTCTCAGCCTGAGGTACCACATTGTTATTGGTAGTGTCTGGAACCAGGGGAAAAAAAGACAAACATTTATTTATTAAGTCATTTCATATTCATTAATTCTTTTCCAGAAACTGAGACATATTGAAGTTTAAAAGGCCAGCACTAAAATATTGCTGCTCTGCGTCTTAGAAAGTCTGGGTTCTATCTCTACTATTTACTAAGTAGAGAAGTCATTTAATCTCTGAGCCTTGTTTCCTTAATCTATTATAAAGTTAGGTTAACAGTCCTTCTATTTATAGGTTAGGTGATCTATATATAATTTAAAGGGGCTGTTTTCTATAGATCAATTTTGTCATAAATGAGATTTCTCTTTAAGATTAGAAAACTTATCAACTATAACCATTAAATTAGATATGGAAAGTAAGCATCACTTTATTGTCAAAAAAGTAGAACTGGAACAACTGGATTTCATGGGGGCTGGGAAGGTTCTGTGTAGATTGGGTAGGTCACTTAAATGTTGCAGAAAACCTAGATATATGAATAATATCTCTGTGAAAATGAATGAGATGTATAACTGCCAAGTTTGTAGGATATAGGACTAGAAAGAACTTTAGAGATCATCTATTCCAATTTCTTCATTTTCCCTTAAAGAAAACTGAAGCCGTAAGAGGTTAATTGAATCACTTCCAGATCATATGAATATTGAGTGACATAATCTGCATTTAAACCCATATCCTTGGACTTCAAATCAGGTGGCTCCCTCTGTTAACCCCTTTCTCTCTACCTTACTGTGCTATGCTGCCTGCAAGTCTTAAGGCATATTAAAGTAGTAAGATATTATTGTATTAAAATTATGAGTGTCCTAAGATAAAGATTAAAATTATAGTTCAGGGATAGGGATAACTTTTGTTGTTATATTATTTTTCCTATTAAGAGTCACTGACCTGAAGGGAAAATGATAGTATTTGAAAGTAATTAAATACCCCCTACTACAAATAAAAAGAATTGTGTGTGTGTGTGTGTGTGTGTGTGTGTGTGTGTGTGTGTGTGTATGTGTGTATGTATGCTGAGGCATTTGGGGTTAAGTGACTTGCTAGGAAGTATTAAGTGTCTGAGACCGGACTTGAACTCAGATCCAGCCTATTCACTACACTATCTAGCTGCTCCCTAAAAAGAATAATATTACCAATAAATAAAAAGAATGGTAGTAGTTGAAATTAATTAAATACTCTGTACCACAAATAAAAATAATTTCAGTTTTCTTGTTGTTGAAGTAGAAGAGTTAAAAGTTTTGAGTTTTTTGAAACTGATACTGGGAAATGAAATAACCCTTTACTTAATAAACATGAGTCATAATTGTATTTCCATTTTCTCCTGTGAATTAAAGAAAGATGTGCCTGAGCAAGATAGAGAGTTGAGGAAAAGGAAAGAGTTATTTGGAATAAGAAAGATAAGTAGAAAAGAGTGAAAGAAGCAAAAGTAACCAGGATCTGTTCAAACAAATCTTTATGAAGCTCCTGTGATGTTAAGATCTGGAGATATAATAAAGATAAGAACCATCACTTTATTTTGCCTTTAGAGTTCATAATTCAGTAGATCCTAATCAACATGTACACTTCTCTTTCCATAATTACTTCCTGCTTAGTTCCTCTACAACTCAACTGTCTAGGTTTTTAACTCATCAGGAGATAACTGATATCTTTATCTCAAATGTTCACCCCATTGTGTTAAGCACTATGATTACTGTTTTTTTGTTTTTTTTTAAATCAGACAATCAGTCATAACTTGTTGAGTGAATCTCAGAATCTTTAGGTTTTGGAAATTAAATACTGAACCCCAAGTCCCTTGAAACACGGTTTTTTGATGTACTAGTTTTTTCTGATTTTTTTCCCCTTGAATTTCTTTTAATATCCTTATACTCTAACCTCCCACATTTGGAGGGGAGGGGTGCCAAAACTTATATAAATTATGCTGACATAAGGTTTTTTAAAAAAGCTGATTGTACATTTTAAGGGATATGAGTGAAATAAATAGTACAAGATACTAGCTGGTCAATAGATATGTCTCAGTTGTTTCTTTAGTGTTTTCTTGGTGTAAGATAAGATATTTACCATTATTTATTTACCCAAATTGATATCTGTAGAAATATATCAGGATATAAAGAATCATGGTGGCTGTTCAACTAAATTTATGTCTCTATCTTTTACTCTCTTTCTCTGTCTTCCTCCTGCTCACTCTCAAAACCTTCTCCTTTTTTCCTTTGCCAGATTGTAAACCTTATAGAAGAAACTGGACACTTTCATATCACGAATACAACCTTTGACTTTGACCTTTGCTCTCTGGATAAAACCACAGTCCGTAAACTACAGAGTTACCTGGAAACATCTGGAACATCCTGAGGATACAGCAACTGGATACATCGAAAACTATCGGGGCTCCTATTATTTTTTTTTTTTGGTTGTGGTTTTTTTTTTTTTTTTTTTTTTTAATATGAAACACTCAGAATGATGCAACCAAAAGGAAAAAAAAAAATAAAAATGAAACAACCCTCTTCAGCTTTATTTTTCTTTAAAGCCAGTCATCATCTCTTGATAAAGGAGAGGTTAAGTGACAAGACTCAGAGGATCGCTCTTCTTACCAAGAAAATACTCCAGAAGAGTTAGCCTGGATAGCCTCGAAAAAAAAAATTTCAAAACAAACAAAAGAAACTCGTTCTTAATGAATGTGTATGGTATCATGTATCTCTCTGTGGGGTTCCTTTCCACAAGATGAATACATGTTCAACACACTGCCTTATAACTGATCTATTTATTATTGCATACAGCTATTCTAATGTCATTGAGGGAATGACACTACCAGACGTAATAACTACTCGAGTCCCACCTATGCTCCTTTGGATGCAGGACCAGTACCCAGTGACCTTACCCATTTTTATGCCACTTACTAAGGACTTTTCTTAGTCACTTGAAATGTTACAATCTTGTTTCTGTCTTTATTTTTTTTCCCAGTTCTGGAAACAAAGTACAAATTGGGAAGGGGAGGGACCAAATAATAATTCTGATTTTCTTTGGGGTCTTTCTGCTTTGAGTTGAATCCAGTCTGTCTGTATCTATACAGTGATCTTGGATCATGGTAGAAAATACATCAAATAGGACCATATGATTTACTCTCTAACCTTAGTCAATAAACCAGTGAGACTTTTTAAAAAAACAAACAAAAAAAATTACTGTAAGCTATCCCAAATCCAGCATTGTTGACCTGTCAACAATATTTTTTATATCTTTTTATCTGGAATTGAAGGCATTCCACAGGATCATCAACTTTTTTTTTTTTTTAAGGGGGAAAAATACTGGTCCTGTTTTCTAAAGAAACCTTGTAGAAAATTCTAAATTTGAAACTATTTATTATTTGGAATTTTCAACATTCTCCTGCTGCCTATGTGTTACCTACCTTTTTCATAAAACTGGGATAAGAGAGTTTTGTTTGTTAATATTATCTGCTTAGACTTTTTTTTTAACCTTTGAAAATTAAAAATCTTTTTTTTTTTTTTTTTTAAATTCTATGTTGTTCTACAATGACATTAGATTATGGACTGACTTGCAGTTTCAGCAGTTTAGTAGCTATTTAGGTAGCGTACTTGTGTTTCCAGAAGAATTTCTTCAGTTGCTGAAAAGAGGGTGATTGTTTCATTATCTGAACCCTTATGTCTAGGAGGGACTCTGTCCTGCAACGTGTAAAACAAAGCAGATGAATTTTTTTCTTTTCAAAGGTGGGGGGTTGGCCAAAAATACTTTTGATGCTGTTACTCCATCCTCTCCATGGATCCCTTAAGTCCTTGTTTTAGGACTTCATCCCTCTGAAAGGAAGAGGAATAAAGAAATACTTCTGGATCCAAAGGTTTGTTCAATGGATCGGCGTTAAGGAAACATGATGCTTGTTGATAGATCAGTATCTCTCATGTTTACTTACATGCCAGATACCATCTTTTACATATTGGGATTAGTGTCTGTATAGTAGTGGTATTTCCAGGCGTCCATTAATGTAAATGCGGATTCATAGTGGAGTTATTTCTACATAATCAAAATTGGAATTTTTTCATTATTTCTTTACGTCCAAAGAGAAGACTTTGTTTTTTGTTTTTTTTTTCTTTTTAAAAAAATCTTAAATTATGATTCAAACCATGCTCCATGGAAGGTCTCTGTAAGGCTTCTTCCAAAAGAACAAGTGTACTTTTTTCAGTAATGTTATGACTCTTAATGATGATTGGCATGAAACTTACTTGAAGCATTTGTTGTTGTTGAGTCCACATTTCAATGTGCAATTGCAGAAGAATCTTCTTTCTGAATCATTTTGGACATTTGGTGGTTGATGTTGGGTTTTGTGTAGGTTTGGCTCTTTTTTTTTTTTTTTTTTTTTTTAACATTGTGGGGCTAGGGGAGGGTCAATGTTTATATGAAACCGTTTGCAAATTTTCAAAGCAATCTTTAAAAAAAAAAATGTTGAACTCCTAGTACACAGTCAACTTGGTATCTTTTTATTAGTTAAACCCAATACTTACATATGTAGTTTGGACCATTTTGACTTTTCTAACTAAATTTTGTGGCAAAAACTCAGAATTTGGGGAGGGGAATAACTTTGCATCCCTTTTATAGAATTGTTATTTACATACAGACATTTCATCCATGAACTTACTAGCCAAGCACAAAGAAAATATAAGTAATATTCCAAAAGGAAAGATGGGGAAAATTAAAGGTAATTACTTTGGAGATGAGTTTAGACTCGCATTTAGGAAATTCATGAATTGCCTTGAAAATATTGCCAAAATGAAGTCTTTGATTTGTTGTTAAAATTGGGAAGAATGTAATTATTCCCTATTCTTGGTGACAACAAAATGAGTTTTCCACAAAATTTTGATAGAACAAGAGTCATGCGGTGTTGATCTTTTTTAAAAAAAGTTTTACATTAGCTATTTTCATCTAATTTTGTATGCAGAAACAATAAATCCTTTTTTCAATTATTTACAATTAGTCATACTTCTCTTAAAGTAACCCACATAGAGCTGCCACATTTATAAATGCTTATCTTGAGAATTTGTTAAAATGTTGTTTCGCATGCACTTTATGCTGGTAATAGTAACTTTGATACTTTAACTACAAGATGGTGTTTCGTGTGGGGAGGGAAGGAGGGATTTAGCCACATATTTTTATGCATTTAACCCATATATGTAAAAGCTTCTATTGCTGTGCTATTTCTCTTGTTCTTTACCATGATGACAATGCCCTGCTGGGTTTTGGAAGAGTATTCCAGTAGATTGGACATTCTGAAAAGTCTATTAAGCTCCAAATGGTGTAATCCTAGTAACATGTAAAGATGAATCTGGTTAAGGTTATCATCAGAGGTCTATCTACAAGATGATTTTTTTTTAGCCAAGACAACTTGTGAAACAACCTAAGATATAATGGGGTCTAATGTCTATTAGTAGAGAGTGGACACACACTAAAAAATTGTCCCTCCACAGGAAGGATCTGATTTTTATTAACTAGGATAAAACTAGGAACTCTTTGGTATGGTCCTTCCCTTCACCATCTTCAGGTGAAATCCATCTAAACTTGTTAGATAGGTTCTGGTGCCTCGGGTACATAGAGATTAAGTGATTTGACTAGGGCTAAATAAGTAGTGTCAGGTACAATTTGCACCCAGGTCTCCTTGACTCCAAACCTAGCATTTATTAAGTACATACTATGTTCCTAACATGTACTAAGTGATGGGATAACAAAGAAAGACAAAAACACAGAACATAGTCCCTGCTCTCAAGGACCTCATTCTAATAAAGAAAACGACATAAAAATAACACTATACAATATATATGCAGTGTAAAGAAAAGGTAACCTGAGAGGGAAGGTATGGGGGCACTTTGAATTTTGCAGAATGGATTTTTAAGCTGTCTTCAGACAAGCCAGAAGGAAGAGAATTCCAGGGCTAGGGTATAGTCAGTGAAAATGCATAGGGTTGGAAGCTAGATTGTCCTGTGCAAATAGCTGAGTGTAGTTTATTCTCAGCATTCAGAAAGGGGAATAATGTTCAGAAGATGTGGTAAAAGTAGAAAAGGGCCATGTTATAAAGGGGTTTTAACACCAGAGGATTTTGTATTTATTAGGTAATAAGGAACTACTGAAGTTTGTGAAATAGGGTGGTAATAGGGTCAAACCTATGTTTTTGGAAATTGTTTTAGCAGCTATTTAGAATTGGAATGGAGGTAAAAGAGGTAAGAATACTACAAAAGTCATCAGTATGGGATGATGAAGACATGGAGTAACAGAAGAAGACATATGGGAGATACTATGAAGCTCAAAATGAGTTGGAGGGTAAATTTGAGAATATGGGGATGAGACTAAGATTGTAAGTCTAGGTGACTACAAGAATAGTAGTGTTCTTGACAGTAATAAGTTGGGACAGTAATATAAGTAATAGTAGGAAAGATAATTCTATTTTGGACATATGACATGTTGAGTCTGACTGTCTATAGAACATGTCCAAAAGTCAGTTGGCAGTGTGACACTGGAGATCAGGAAAGAGACCAATATTGGATATATAAATCTGGAATTCATCTGCATAGATGACATGGCCATTTGCATAGATGATAATTAGACTAATGGCAACAGGTGAGATTGCCAAGTGAGCTAACACAGGAGGAGAAAGGAAAGCTGCCTTAGAGAACAACCATGATTAGTTGGAATGATCTGGATGATTAAACAGCAAAGGAGACTGAGAAAGGGCAATCTAGGATAGGTATCAGGATAGAGTCATGAAAATCTTAGAGGGGGCGTATGAGGAAAAGAAAGTCCTTAAAAATGTTATGTGCTACAGAGAAGTCAAAAAGGATCAGGCCATTAAATTTGAGATATGAGAAGATAAACTTAGTTTTAGAGAGTTTGAATTTGAATGATGAGGACAGAAGCCAAATCACAAAAGACTGAGTAGTGAGTGAGAAGAGAGGAAGTGTCCCTGAAAGTTCTGGGTCATAATAGTATGACTGGCTAGGAGAGAGATCGCTATGCAAACTACCGTGTTTTGTGCATCTTCCATGTGTGCACACGTGTATACATGGCACATCTACACATATAAAACAACCCATAGTTCAATTAGTGTTGAGAACTCCTGGGGAGGAAGCTACCTCCGTCAGGAAAATGAGTTCTCCATCCTCTAGTCTTGGAGTGTGGTCTGGAGCCGTGAGAGAGCAAGGGACTTGACTAGAGTTACACATCATCTTTCAGGGACAAACCTTGAATCTAAGTCTTCCTGCCTTTGATACCAGCTTTCTATCCACACTATACCGAGCTACCTCTCAATGTGTGATTTATAATGCTATGTATCATAATACACATAAATATATAATGTAAATACATAAAATATATATATGAAAAGGCAATTAAGAAATATAAGCAGTCCATCAAATTCATCTGACATCAAGTTATCTTAATACTTAAAACGTTCTCTAGTAAAGTGATGACAAATTATATTGTGGCATGTTTTATGAACATTTTGCTTATAAATTAACATGTTTTGTGAATTTTAGCATAGTATAATGAGAGGCTAGTCTTATGTGAGGATGATATAGTCATTTTAACAGAGCCATAGTTGCACGACCATAGACAAGAACATCAGTTGCAGAATAGATTTTTTTTGGTGTAGGAAATTTCCTCATGGGCAATTCCCTTTACCATTGAAATTACAGGGTCAGTTCTGTCCCCTCCACCAAACAAAAGTCATCTGAGCACAAAGTTTCTGCAACTGTTTTATCATCTTTGAATCCAGAGAGAAATGTCCTTTTCCATGAAAAACTTTGCTCATATTTCTGAGAGTATATGTGGGTAGCAATATTGAAATGAATATAAAAGCAAAAAAGGAAATCTAAGGTCAGGGAAAAAATGCCATAGTGATATACATTTTAAAAAAATATTACTAAACAAATTAGAATATTTCACTCAGTTTCCCTTTATGCTCAAAGTCGATTAAACTAATCCCCCTTTTGAAATTCTGACAGTGAAACATTTTATATTTTTATATACCCATTTAATCCTTTGACACAACTGAGTTAGTTAAATATGAAATAAAATACCTTACATTATTTTAAGCCTTTTTGAAAGGGTAATTATCAGCAATATTTGATAACTGGGTATTTTAGTCTTTTAAAAGTTTGTTTCACTTTTGAATACCATTCAGTATTATGAATGATAAACCTAATTTATTTTTGAATAGGAGGATGAGGATGCTTTTTGTATCACTGTGATCATTTTCCAACTTCACAGTTTAAGTACCTTTATCAAGAAATGTTCTATTAGGACCCCAGTAACTTGCTATTTCCTATATTCCTTGTTAAGGGGGCATTGAAAAAATAAGCGAGGACAAACTACTGTTCTTTATTAAACAAAAATATGTATTTTGGCTCTTGTACTATAACCTTTCCAAGAAGAAAAGTTGATTGATTAAAAAAAAAACTGGTAGGTGCTGTTTCACATGGAAAAAGTACATATTAAGTAAAAGTGCATTAAGGTGAACCAAGTCAAGAAGTATTATGAGAATGTCAGCATCTCTTCAATGATGATTGTGTAGAGAAAAAGAAAGACAGGTATATAAGTAGACACAAGTGCATAAGAACACTTTGATGTGCCTTTACACCAGTGGTCCCTATGCCTGGAGTCAATTCCCTCTGCACCTTTGCTCTGCCAAGTAGACCTCTAGCTTCCTTCAAAGCACAGCTCAGGTATCACCTCCTAGATAAGACCTTTCTTCTTGCCTCTAGTTACTCCAGTAGTATTCTTGAAATTACTTTGTATTACTTTGTATATACTGTTCTTTGTATTCATTTACTTATTTAAATGTTGTATATTGACCACTTTCCTCCAACCCTCCCCCATCCTTGAGTAAAATATAAGTTCTTTGAAGGCAGGGGCTGTTTTTGTCTTTGTATCAGTGCCTTGCACATACTGTAGTAGGATTTAATAAATGATCTTTGGGGCAGCTGGTGGGTGGAGTCACAAAGACTCCTCTTCCTGAATGCAAATCCAACCTCAGACACTTAGTAGCTACATGATTTTGAGCAAATCACTTAACCCAGTTTGCTTCAGTTTTCTCATCTGTAAAATGAAGTGAAGATGCAAACAGCAACCAGTTACAATATCTTTGCCAAAATAAACCCCAAATGGGGTCATGAAAAAATCGAACATGACTAAAGAAACGATTCAGCAACAACTAAATTGAAGATATAACATAAACCTCACAGTAGAAACAATTTCCAATTATATATAGGGGAAAAGGCATAAATAATTGTTCCACCTGATCACAAGTATTTTTGTTTATTTTATAATTATTTATCTTACAAAATTGATTCGAACAGTGTGAGCAAAATTGTGAGTAGATATGGAACTAGAAGGGAGCCAGGATGTTGTCTGGTCCAAGCTCATCATTTTATAGATGTTGAAACCAAGTTTCGGAGACACTAGATCACTTTCTAGAGTAAAAAAGGAAAATACATGGTAGATTGAGATTTGAATCTCGATTCCCTAAGTCCAACTCTTTCCCCATATATTTATGTGCATCACATTGTTATGGCCAAGAGTTAGTTAATATTTTGTAGCAGTGGTTTGAGTAACCGTCCTCAAATGCAGCATAGGTGAAAGTGATAACTATAGATAATCTATATTCTATTCTATTTCTAGGTAATTGTTCCTATTAATTTTCACCCTGGTTTTCCAGGTAATTGGGAAACATGTTCTGATATTTTCATATTAGTTATTAAAATTTCAACATTTCCAATTTATTGTGAATTCCTACCTCAGTTTATTAAATATCAAACATTTGCTCAACTTTAATTAAATCCTTAATTTCCTAGCTTTAAGTAAACATAAAGTAAACATTGCTAATTATATTATTTATCAAACACAACAAAAGGTTAAATCACAAATATGTCAGCTGGGAGTAAAACCATTTCCAGTCACCTTACAACAATTGCTGAATTCTCAATTCTGGAAACACAGTCCCACTACTCGGTCCTCTCAGGATACCACTTGAAACTTCTTAAATATTCTCTTCATATTTCTTCATAAAATTATGGGTAAATTCAGCTCTTGTAGTACCTTGTCAGGTAAAATCCTTTGGTCCTTATTTTTTTTTTTCTATCTCCTCTTCCAGCCATCACCACTAACTGTTTCATGACAGCTAATATTTGGTTTCCTTATAGATTTCCCTTATAAGGATAGTTAAAGTGTCCAAAATTCTGGAAAGCAATAAGAGTATCTATATTTTCTTTGGGGGAAGCTTTTGCAGTTGATGTTAATATTTGCAAAGAGGAAAAACCTTAGACTAAGCAAATTTTAACTACTCACTTTGCAAAGCCTATGACTAGTCAAAAGAAAGAATGAATATATGGGTGTGTATTTACTATCACTATTACTGAAAAAAAGCTTTTTTGTATCACATTATTTACTTTCCAAGTGCTGAATTAAAAGTACTGGAAATAGTTAACTGAGAAAACTTTTTTCTTTTAGCATGAAAGGGGTTAAGAATTTCCTTCCTTCAAAACTAGGGGACACAGTCTACTTTTGTGTGAATGTGGGTATGTATGAGCTAATCAAAGTGGTGATTTAGCTAATTTTTATAAGGCTAGCCTGTAAGAAAACTGACATGCATCAAAATTAAAACTTATAAAGGACCTGCATTCATTTAAGCAGCTAAAAATGCCCTGGTGACTAGACAGGAAGGAAAAATGCTACCACAGTGAGAACAATACCATTTCATTTTTGGCAAATAACTAAGTGATTGAATGTAATATTCATTGGAGAGAAGGTTGTTTGCTGATCCACAGTTAGATCTGAGAATTGCAGATGTCACGTAGTGGGCCTATGTTGGACTATTTAAATCTTAATCCACTAAGTAATTTATTACCAATTTGGCCATTCTTAATGAGCTGAACAAATCATATGAACAGAGACAATTATTCCTATTCTATAAAACTATAGCATAGCATAAAACACTAGCATAGCATAAACACTAGCATAGCATAAAACTAGCATAGCAAACATAGCTCTGACATTTCCAGAGAATGTTCCTTGTATCATTTGTAGCCCAGAGGTAGAGGAAAATAGCTTCTTTGTCCTTTATAGCAACAAACACATCTTGTTGTATTATAGACAATCTTTTGCCCATGTAGCTCAATTTTGTTGTCAGATGAGTCTCTCTACTACACTTTGGCAGAATTGCCTCTTCTAGCTCTCATGATTCATATCAATGATTGAGAGGCATAATAGCGTGGTATACAGAATACCAACTTTATAATTCAGTTCAAGTCCCAGTTCTGGGGGGGAAAGGTGGTTGTGTGATCATGGTCAGATCACCTAATTTAGTGTCTCAAGTAATTCTCTAATAAGAAGAATTACTCATTTGCATTGATGAAAGGAGTTTCTATATTTTTGAATTTTCACACTGATAAAAATGGATCATCACAGGAGATATCCACAAGAACTCATCCAGTGTTGTCTCAAGAAGATTGTATACCTTACATCTCCCATAAGAAATCTTAGAACTGCTGGAAGATCTGACCTCTTATTTTACTGAGACATAATACATTTGCTCTGATGTTTTTCTTTTCAGTTTCACAACTGCCAGTTCTCCATGCCTTTTCAGGTCCTCAATCATAATATTAAACTCCTTGAGAGCAGGGCCTGCTTTATTTGCTTATATATCATCCTTAGCATTTAGAATAGTACCTAACATAAAGCACAAGTGATTAGTAAGTGTTCTATTTACATTTTTATACTGCCTACTCCTAGATCAGCATAGCCCACAAACTGCATGTATTTTCAAAATACATGCAAATATAATTTTCAACATTCACTCCTGCAAAACCTTGTGTTCCAAATTTTTTTCTTCCTCCCTTCCCCCTCCCCCAGATAGCAAGTAATCTATTATATGTTAAATATGTGCAATTCTTCTATACACATTTCTACAATTATGCTACACAAGAAAAATCAGATCAAAAAGAAAAAAAATGAGAAAGAAAACAACAACAACAACAAAAGTGAAAATACTATATTGTGATCTACATTCAGCCCCAACAATCCTCTCTCTAGATGCAGATGGCTCTCTCCATCACAAGTCTATTGGAATTGGATATTGAATGACCTCAGTGTTCAAAATAGCCACATCCAAATCTTGTTGCTGTGAATGATGTTCCCTTGAGTCTACTCACTTCACTTAGCATCAGTTCATGTAAGTCTCTTGAGTTCTCTTTGGAATCATCCTCCTGGTCATTTCTTACAGAACAATTATATTCCATAATATTCATATACCATAATTTATTCAACCATTCTCCAAATGATGGGCATCCACTCACTTTCCATTTCCAGGCCACTACAAAAAGGGCTTCTACAAATATTTTTGCACATGTGGATTTTTTTCTCTTTTTTTATGATCTCTTTGGGATACAAACCCAGTAGAAACACTGCTGGACCAAAAGGTATGCACAGTTTGATAGCCCTTTGGGCATAGTTCCAAATTGCTTTCCAGAATGGTTGGATAAGCTCCCAACTTTAGTGTCCCAGTTTTCCCACATTCCCTTCAATATTGATCATTATCTTTTCCTGTCACCTTAGCCAATCTGAGAAGTGTGTGGTAGTACCTCAGAGTTGTCTTAATTTGCATTCTCTGTTCAATTTTGTGATTTAGAAGATTTTTTTCTATGACTAGAAATGATTTTAATTTTTTTATTTGAAAATTGCTGTTCACATACTTTGCCACTGTGATTTTCCTGAAAGACAAATCTGATCATGTCACATCCCTTCTCAGATTCTGGTGGCTCCCCTTTGCCTGCAGAATTAAACTTCATTTTTTTGGTTTTTAAAGCTCTTCACAAGTGGTCCCAATCTATCTTTTCAGCTTTATTTCATATCACTTCCTTCAGTATCACACTGATCCAGCCAAATGGTCTCATTGTTTGTCATACTATACATGACCCTCCATTCTCTCCTTTTGCACTACTTGTTCACTACTGGAATGTCCCACTTAAGCCTCAGAATTCCTAGTTTTCTGCAAGGCTCTGCTTAAACACTTCCATTTGAACAAACACTTTTCATTATCTTCCCACATGCTAGTGTTTCCCCTGCCAATAAACTTGTATTTATTTTGTATAAACAAATGTGTGTACATATGTTGGCTGAACTTGAAATTCAAGGACTGGAAGTATTTCACTTTTGTCCTCATATCCTCCACGCTCAGGTAATTTAAAGTAGGCACTTAATAAATTCTTATTGATGTATTGAAGAAATGTCCAAGAAATAATGTCCCTGCTAAACTTAAAAGATATTAATTTTACCTACCTTAGATTTTGCCCTATTTAAAGCTTCTATATTGATACTTCTATACAAAATGCTTACTATACTTAATTTTCTGGCTCTGGATCATCACATCTCTGCTTCCTTTGCAATGTTACATACTATAAAAGCTCCTCCTCTTGTTTATTATAAACAGCCTCTCCTTTAGTAGTGGAGTGTTGGTTGTTTGCCCAATTTTGTCACTTTGCAATGAATAAGGTAATTTGGCTCTCTGGGCCTTAATTTTTTATTGGGTGAAAACAATTGCTAATATTTCTTTCTCTCTCCACTTCAACCCCTATCAAGGGAATGTCTTAGTACCATAGAATCTTAGAATTGGAAGGGACTTCATTACCCATTTTTATAATTCAACAAGGAATCTTCAGTATAATACATCTGAACAAGTATAATCTTTTCTTGAAATTCCCAATAAAACGAACTAACTTCCTCCCAAGGCATTTCATTTCCTTTTTAGACAGCTCTGTTTGTTAGAAAGTTTTTTGTTTTTTTTTTTTGACATAAATCTAAATCTGCACCTGTATAAATCTGGTTGGTCCTGGTTCTGTGGCCAAAGATTTAATAAGTCTCAACCTTTCTCTAAACAACAACACTTCAAGCTCAAATTTTTGAAGGTAGCTATTATGTTATTCATCTTTGTTCCCTCCTCAGAGTGGTTTCCCTCCTTTCCCCAATCCCTGCCCACATACACTGAGTTTTCTTCTTCAGCCTAAACATGCCCAATTTCTTCAATCAATAGTCCCTTTATGACATAGATTATAATCTTGCTTGCCTTCTGGAATTCAGAAATTTATCAGTGCTCTTGTTAAACGTTAGCATTTTAATTTGAACATCACAATTGAATTGCGGTCCAATTGGTTCAGACTAGAGAGGAACTATCCTTATCCATGAAAGTTATGAATCAGGTAGGTGACACAGTGTATAGACTACTGGGTCTGGAGTCAGGGAGATGAGTTTAAGTTTAGTTTAGCGACTTTAAGATGACTAGTGGTCATTTAGTTCAAGAAGTTAAAGGTAGTTGAGATGTGAAATTGGAAGTCAGCAAAAGAGATTGGAGCAAGAAAGGTAGAATCGAGAATCATCAGCCTTATTATAGCTATGTGACCCTGGCCAAATAACTTAAACTCTGCCTCACTTTATTCAACTATAGAATGGGGATAATAATCGGTAAAAGTGTATTAAATGCCTGCTATGTGCCAGGCACTATGTAAATTTTGCAGATATAAAGAGAATCAAAAGATTGTTAAGGAACTTGCAGTCTAATGGAGGAGACAACATATAAACAAATATATAACAAGCAGCCTATATACAAAATAAAGAGGAAATAATCAACAGAGGGAAAATACTGAAATTAAAAGAATTTGGGGAAAGTTTTCTGTAAAAGGTGGAATTTTTTATTGGAGCTTAAAGCAGACAAGGATGATCAATAGTAAGAATAGAAGAGGGAGATTGTTCCAGGCTAGAGAAAATGATGGGATCCAAAGAGTGGATCCAATGTCTTGTTTGTGCAGTCCAGTGTTGTTGGATTGAAGAGTTTGTGTTAGGAAGTAAGTTGTAAAAAGACTGGAAAGTTAGGAGAAGACTTGATTATAAAGGGCTTGGAATGCCAAGCAGAGAATTTTGCATTTGCTGTTGGAGCCAATAGGAGTTATTGAGAAGGGGGTGAGATATGTATTTGGATATGCATTTTAGGAATGGATATGCATTTTAGGGAAATCATTTAGTGCCTTAAATGTAGGATAGATTGGAGTGGGTAGAGACTTAAGGAAACAAGCAGCAGATCCATTAGCAGACTATTGCAGTAATCAAGGTGGGAAGTGACATGGGCCCATACCATAGCAGTGTCAGCGTCACAGGAAAGAAAAGGTCATTTTTAAGAGATGTTGCAAAGGTGAAAACAAATGGCAGCATTTGACTATGGGGGACGGGGTGGGAGTGGGGGAGATAGTGAGGAATCCAGAATGACTCCTAGGCTGCGAGCATGAAGGACTGAGAGGAGGTGTTGCCTTCTGTAGGGTTAGGGAAGATGAGGAAATAGAGATTTAAGGGGAAATACAAGTTATAGACATCTTGAGTTAAAGATGGCTCCTAGAAATCCAGTTCAAAATGTCTGAAATTCAATAAGATTAGAAGTTAGTAGAGAGATTGGCGCAGGAAAAATAAATTTGAGAATCATTACCATAGAGGTGACAATTAAATCCATGAAAGTTGA
Organism: Sarcophilus harrisii; assembly: GCF_902635505.1. Lineage (NCBI taxonomy): Eukaryota > Metazoa > Chordata > Mammalia > Dasyuromorphia > Dasyuridae > Sarcophilus > Sarcophilus harrisii. The sequence continues at coordinate 212,307,292 of NC_045426.1, forward strand.
TGAGATCCCCAAGTGAAATAGTATAGAAGAAGAGAAGAGGACCCAAGACAGAATCCTGAAGGACACCTATAGTTTTGATTTGGAGGAGGATCCAGAAAAGGAATCAGAAAAAGTGCTCAGATAAGTAGGAGGAAAACCAAAAGAGTGATGTCCTGAAAACCTAGAGAAGAGAGTGTTAAATAGGAGAATATCAAAGGGTGCAGGGAAGTCAAGAAGAAAATGAAGAATGAGAAAAGACCTTCTTGTAGGGTTCAAATGATAGAATATTTGGAAAGTATTCAAACCAGTGTCTGCTAGGTACTATGTAAATGTTTATTTCATTCCCTTTCCCTCCTCTTAATGTGACCCAAAATAACATTAACTTATTTTTTTTTAGCTACCACATAACTCATTGAGCATTCAATCTATTAAAATTCTCTGATCTTTTTCAGAAAAACTACTATTTAAATGTGCTTTTCCCATCTTGTACTTGTGAAGGTGGATTTTTTTGAACTCATATATAACTAATGCATTTGATTTGATTCAGTCTGGTGCTATAGCCTGCCAAGATCTGTTTAATACCAGCTGTCATTCAGAGTGTTAACTGTCCTTTCCAGATTTTTATCATCTTCAAATCTGAAGACAATGATATTTATGCCTTTGTCCAGATCATTCATAAAAGTACAAAGCACAGAACTACATACAGACTCCTGAGGTAATCCACTATTGACTTCTGCAAAACTGATGTTGAACCATTAATAACAACCCTTTGAATTCAACTATTTAATCTGGTCTTTATCAATTTCATTTTATTTGTTTGATCTATGTCTTTACAAATTTTCCACAAGGGAGGAAAGCAGAGTTTTATCTGTGCTTTGGTAAAATTTAAGCAGATAATTTCTATAGCATCTGCTTTTTATACTATTTTTGTAAACGTATCTTAAAAAAAAAAAAGGAAACTAAACCAAAAATTAATTAGAACTAGTCTGGCATGATCTATTCTTGATGAAGCAAGTCATATTATCTTTTTGTAATTATTCATTTTTCTAGATGTTCACTGAGCAACTCTTTCCAAAATTTACCCATATTCAAGACCATAGTAATAAGGCTGTTTTCAATTAAATTTAACAAATCAATAAGTGTTTAAGAACTCACTATGTGCCAGGTATTGTCCCCCTAAATTTTAGATATAAAAAAACAAGGAATGACACCTATTCTCAAAGGGTTTTCATTCGTCTGGAAGAGAAATTATATATGTGTGTGTAGAGAGAAAGAGACAGAGAGAGAGAATGTGATATATACTACAAAATTAATATGAGGTAGGGGAAGGGAACTAGAATTTGGAGAGAGCCAGAAAAACTCCATGTAAAAGGTGTTCCTTAAAGGAAGAGAAGGACCCTGGGGTGTGGGATGAGGAGGGAGTGCATTCCAGGCATGGGAGGAGGGGAAAAGTACAAAGACACAGTGATAATTTATCTGTGGTTTAGAGTACTGGAAAAGAGATTATATAAAATGGACCTATAAATATAGATTGTGCTAAAATTGTGAAGGGCTTAAAGAGCTTATTTTATTCTAGTGGTAATAAACAGCCAATAGAAGTTATTGAATGGGGAATAACACATTTGAGCTTCAGGAAAATCATTAAAAAAAGATACGTAGAGGATGAATAGAAGGATGTCAGGCTTTTATGCAGAAAAGTCATTTAAGAGATCAATGAAATAATCTAGATAATTTAATAAAAGTAATGAAAGACTGAAGTAAGGTGATAACTGTGTAAGTAAAGAGAAGGAAATGGATGTGAAAATTGTTTTGGAGGCAGAAATGATGAAATTTGGCTAATGAGTATATGAGACATGGTAGAACAAGTCAAGGATTGAACCCAAGAGACTCAAAGAATGGTGGTTATTTCAACAAAAATAGTGAAGTTTGAAATAGAAGTAGGTTTGAGAGAAGTAATGAGTTCTGTTTTGGACATAGTGAGTTTGAGGTGTCTCTAGGTTGCTCAGTTTGAAATGTCTAATAGGTAATTAGCAATGTGGGATTGAAACTCAGGAGTCCAAATCTGCTTATATAATTCTGTAAATCATTAGAATAGATATGACAACTGAGCACAGTGAGGGGCTGATGAGGCCACTGAGAGAGAATCTGAAGAGAGAAGAGGGTCCAAGACAGGTCTTTGGGGTATACTCAAGAGGATGTGATGTAGATCATGAATCAAAAGGAGACTAAGAAGGAGAAATCAGATGAGGGAAAAAGTATTGTCATGAGAATTTAGGAGATATTATGTAAGAAATTAAAGTGGTATGTGCAAAATGTTTGTGGCAGCCCTTTTTGTAGTGGCAAGAAACTGGAAACTGAAGGGATGCTCATCAGTTGGAGAATGGCTGAATAAGTTATAGTATATTTATGGTATGGAATATTATTGTTCTGTAAGAAACAACCAACAGGGTGATTTCAGAGAGGCTTGGAGTGACTTATAGGAACTGCTGCTGAAGGAAATGAGCAGAACCAGGAAATCATTATACACAGCAACAACAAGGCTATATGATGATCAATTCTGATGGACGTGAGTCTCTTCAACAATGAGAGAATTCAAAACAGTTCCACTTGTTCAGTGATGAAGAGAACCATCTACATCCAGAGAAAAGACTGTGGAAACTGAGTGTGGAACACAACATAGCGTTCTCAATCTGTTGATGTTTGCTTGCATTTTGTTTTCTTTCTCAGGTTTTTTTTTCCCTTCTTGATCCAATTTTTCTTGTGCAGCAAGATAACTGTACAAATATATATACATATATTAGATTTAACATATATTTTAACATATTTAACATGTATTGGACTACCTGCCAGTTAGGCAAGGGGGTGGAGGAAAGGAGGGGAAAATTTGGAACAAAAGGTTTTGCAAGGGTCAATGTTGAAAAATTACCTATGCATATGTTCTGTAAATAAAAAGCTATAATAAAATTTTAAAAAATAAAATAAGGTGGTTAACAACATCAAATGCAGCAGAGAGATCAAGATAGGTGAAGACTGAGATAAGAACATTATTAAATTTCAGATTTGAATTACTGATGACTTGGGAGAGAGCAGATTTAGTTGAATGAGAGGGTTAGAAGCCATATTGCAGAGTGTTAAGGAATAAGAAATAAGAAGTGGAGGCAACAAGTTTATTTTTATTTTTTTCTAGGAGTTTCATTAAGAAAAAGAGGAAAGATAAAGGCAAAAACTTACTAGGGATGGTAGAATCCACTTTTTTTTTTTTTTAGGGATAGTGAAGACTTATGTTTGAAGGCAATAGAGAAGGAACTATTGGTAGGGAGATACTGAAAATTAGAGGGGTGGGTATTCTATTTCCTCTTCTCTTAGTTCTGCTTGTTTCACTCTTCATTATATTGTGCAACTCCTTCCATGTTTTCTAAAATCATTGAGTTCATCATTTCTTTCAGCCTAGTAGTATTCTATCACAATCATATACCACAACTTATTCAACCTTTCCCCAACTGGTGGATAACTACAATTTCCAGTTTTTTGTCAACACAAAGAAAGTTGCCATAAACATTTCAGAACATATAGTTTTTTTCCCCTCTTTTTCCTGATCGTATTTGGAAATAAGATCTAAAAGTGGTATTGTTGGATCAGAGAGTATAGATAGTTTAATAACTTTTTGGGCACAATTCCAATTTGCTCTCTAAAATGGTTCCAACAACAATTGAATTAGTGTCTCAATTTTCCACATTCCCACCATTTTTCACTTTCTCCTTCAATCATTTTAGCCGATCTGATAGGTGTAAAATGGTATTTCAAGGTTGTTTTAATTTGCATTTCTCACATCAATAATGATTTAGAATATTTTTATATGAGTATAAATTGTTTTGATTTCTTCATTAGAATGGGAATGTTTTCAGAGGCAATATGCTGGAGAAACCAAGAGGGAATGGGTTCAAAGACACATGCAGAATTGGCTTTGACTAGGAGAAGGGCCATCTTAACAGAGGGCTGGATGAGGTGATAATCTCAAGAAATTTTAAGATGAAGAGAAGGGGAATAAAGGGAGATCATTGAAAATTGTCTCAACTTTGACTAGGTTTTTAATTTGAAAGAGTGGGGAAGGATGGAGTGTGGGAGGTTGGAGGAGAGTCTGGATCATAGTTTCTACCTTCCTGGAAGTGATGATTAGTTGGGGTGGGGGTGGGTGGGAATGAATAAGTCATTTATAGAGAGCACTATAATAAATAATTGTCTCAGTATTAGGGGAAAAATTTCAAATATCAGAAAGGAGCCCTTCATCTGTTAAGTAACAATAATCATCATCCCTTATGGAAATGTGATAGCTGCTTAACAAAAACAAAATTCAGGGTGGGTATTAGGATGCATGAAAGCCTATCCTCCAAGATGAGAAGGTCAGAGAGAGCAGGGGAGTGAATAGTGTGTCTAGTAAAGCTATGTGTGTGTGTATGTTTCTAGTCATTTCCCACCACCCTGTCTCCTCCCCCACCCCCACCTCTGCCACACAGTCCTGAAGTTTCAGAAGGTTTAAAAAGGGATGCAAGACATTAAAAGAAAATAATCAAAGCTATTGAAAAGATAAAACAAATGAATCTACCTAAAAGGCTGTCTGTGCAAGTAATAAGGCTGTAATGCTGATATTGATTTCAGAGCCTGGCAGACATTCCGGGGCACATGTGGTTTGTGTATCCATGTCTGAGTGGGTGGTCTAGACAGAAGTGCTAAATGCAGCAAGATGGCTTAGTTTTAGAGCAGTACAGGGAGGCCTTAATGACCGGCTTAGCCCAATGTCATCCAGAGCTCCGATAGCATAAAGAAACTTTCTGCCTTTGTTCTGGGAGACCAAGTCTTCACTTTGCTTAGTCATTTAAATATTTGGATCTCTACTCTGCTTAATATTAATCAAATGGCTGGAGTACTTAGTGTTCCCTGCAGCTTTTCTTCCCTCTCGGAAACAGGGTAGGGATAGTATAAAATACAATAATTTTCTGTTTGTGGACTCCGTTTTGTTCCCAGCTGACATGTATGTCCTAGGTACTGTGCAAAGCACTGTGGATTCCAGTATAAAGAATAAAGCAATTGCTACTCACAATCAATAAGCTTATATTCTAAAAGGGTAGGACAATAAGCACATATTAAAACATATACAACATAAATATAAAGTAAATAAAAATAAATTATATCCAATATCCAATACGCAAGATCGTTTGGGAAGGAGGAAATTAGCCACTGGGGGAATCAAGAAAGGTTTCATGAAGATGATGTTGAGTTTCATCTTAAAACAAAGAGTATTTAAAGCATTTTCAGTTATGTTCCACTCTTTGATTCTTCATGACCTCATTTAGGGTTTTCTTGGCAAAGATAGTGAAATGGTTAGCCATTTTCTTCTCCAGCTCATTTACAGATGAGGAAACTGAGACAAACAGGGTTAAATGACTTGCCTAGACTCACACAAGTAAAAACTAAATTGGTAAATTAGTAACTAAGTAAATAAGTCCAAACTAAGGTTGAATTTAAACTCAGAAGATGAGTCTTCCTAATTCTAGACCCAGAACTCCATCTACTGAGCTGCCTAACTGCCCATGAGGAACTGAGAGCCTGGACTGGATTCCGGAGCACTTGAGGGGAAGTATTGTCCAGTGAGGTTAAAAAGATGTGGAGGTAAGTTTGTATTCAGATTTACAGGCTAAACAAAAGGAGACAATGGGATATACACATACACCAAAATATTTATAGCAGCATTATTCATGGTAGCAAAAAATTAGAAATAAAGTAGATGCTCATTGACCTGGAAATAACTAAACAAATTGTGATGCCTGATTGTAATGGAATATTACTATGCTGTCAGAAATAGCAGATATAAAGCATACAGAGAAGCATGAAAGGATTTACAAAATCTGATGCAAAGTAAAGTAGGGACAACTAAGCAATATACATAATCACAACATTGTAAAAAAAAAATAAAAGCATCAAAAGTAAATGTGGCAGAATTACAAATAAAAACATAGTCTCAAAGTAGAAAAATGAGAAAACATCCTCTACCCTACTTCTTTGCGAAGCTGGAAGACCTATTGATGTGGTAGATTGTATATATCTTGAGAATTTTTTCAATGTATTGGTTTTGCTGATTTTTTCTCTTCTTCCTCCTCTTTTTTTTTTCTTTAAAAATATAATTTATATTTTGGAAGTCTCTCTGGAAGAGGGAGGAAGAGGGATATTGGGAGAAATTCTGGTGATGTTAAAAAATTATCAATAAAAACATTTTTAAAGCAAGTATCTAGTCCATTCACTGTCTTTTACAGAGAAGGAAACTGAGGACTCCAGGAGGGGAAATGACTTATGATCACAAGCTATAAAAGAAAAACTGGACTTTGCACCTGGGTCTGCTAACTCCAGAATATACTCCTCTGCCAATCTGCAGCCAGTACCTTTGTGGGCAGCTGATTTGTTGTCTATTATCATTTGCCATCACTGGTACTGTCACATTGCTTGAAGAAAGTTGTGAGTTCTTTAATGTGTCCTCAGCTAGTGATTCTCAGTCATGGAATCTGTTTAAAAATCTGTAGGAGTTAGTTGTAGAACTGGGGGGTACCTCAGAGACCCATTTGTAGATGAAGTGTTTCATTTCACTCATTTTGTAGATGAAGAAACTGAGCCCCAGGGAGGTTAAATCATTTTCCTAAGTTCACATAGGTGATCAACTAGGTGGCATGGTGTACAGAGCATAGAACTCGAAGTCAGGAATACCTGCGTTCAAATCTGGCTTCAGACCCTAGTTGTGTTACCCCTGAGGCAGTTCCTTAATCTGTCTCCCTCAGTTTCCTAAAAATGGAGAAAATGATGGCACCTACATCCCAGGGTCATTGTGAGGATAAATGAGATAATAATGTTTTGCAAACTTCAATCTATTATATAAATGCTAGCTGTTGTTATTTTTATTAGAACAGTTGTAATGGAAAGTCCCAGCTTTTTGGTATATATTGGGGATCCTTTCATATTTAACCACAAGGAATCAGGGTTTCCTACGTTGGTATTTGGAAACTAGTTTCCATAGCACCAAATTCACAGAGCCTTCTAGTTTTGGGAAGAAAGGAAATATAAGTAAGACCTATTTGGGATAAAATAACAAACTATAAAGACTAGGTACTCATATCCCTTTCCCTTTGTATTTAATAATAATGTCACATTTTTAGAATGCTTAAGGTTTATAAAAGGCTTTCCTCATAACATTCCTTTGAGATAAGGAGTTGGACTTCCTCCAATCAATCAATCAATCAATCAAGTATTTATTAAGTACTTCTTCACTGATTGGGGATAAAACTATAAAAACCAAATCATTCCTACCCTTCCTCTCAAGACACTTAGATCTCCTATTGGGGAAGACATGTCCACAGACAAGGAAACACAGAACAGACAAATCAATGCATGCAGATGGGATAGGAGCACTGGCAATTGGGGGAATCAGAAAGTTGAGTTAAAACTTTAAAGTAACTTGGAGTTCCAAAAGGCAGATTTGAAGAAAAAAGAACACTCCAGTTACGAGGGACAGCCTGTGAAAAAGTCTCCAGGGTGGGAAATGGAATGTCTTTTACAGAGAATAGAAGAAGGTTGGCTAAACAGGGGAAATGTAAAATGCATGGCAAGGGAGTGATTATCCTGGAGCCAGATTTTGAAAGGTTGTAAATTCCCAACAGATAAGTTTGTGTATTATTCTAAAGGCAATGGGAAGCTATTGAGGCCTCTAGAGAAAAGGAGTGGAGTGATTTTATCTGCACTTTAGGAATATCTAAACTGGCAGGAGGATAAATTGTAGGGGGGGATAGACTGGAGCCAGGAAGACCATTTAGTACAATATCACAATAGTCCAGACCAGGACTAGGGAGGTTATGGTATGAAGAAAGAAAAGGGGAATCAATGTGAGAGATGTGGATGGGATAGAATCTCTAAGATTTGACAACTATTTGATTAGGGGGGAATGAAAGAGTGACTCCTAGTTTGGAAAGCTAGGAAAATATAAGAATGGTGATACCTTTGACAGAAATAAGAAGTAAGGAGGAGGCCTGGGTTTGGGGAAAAGATAAATGTTTTAGACATGTTGAGTTTGAAATGGCTGAAATATCTTTATATATATGTGTGTGTGTGTGTGTGTGTGTGTGTGTGTGTGTGTGTGTATGTGTGTGTATATATATACACACACACATATATACACACATACATACATACATACAGGTAGTTGGGAATATAGAATTGACACTAGGGAGAAAGTAAGGCCTGAATGTCGTCTATATAGAGATGCTAGTGGAGATCACAGAAATTTATGAGATCACTGATAAAAAATTTATAGCAAAGAGAAGACAAAATTCTGAATGAATTCATGAATAGGGCTGATGATAGAGCAAAATGTTTCCATGAAACGTGTGCAAAAGTAATGTAGAGAGCAACGTCTCTAAAATCCAAGAAAGGGTATATGTAAAAGGTTAACAGTGTCAAATATGAAGACTGAAAAAAAGAAAATTTGGTTATCAATAAAAGGTCGCTGGTGACTTTAGTGAAATGAGTTTTTATCTAGGGATATAAATGGAAGCCATAGTATTAAAGGCTAAGAAATGAATTGGGGGTGAGAAAGAGGAGGCAAGATATAGTTTTTTCCTAAGTTTGACTATTAAAGAAAAAAGACAATAACCTGAGGGCATGATAGAGTTAAGTAATGTTTCTTTTCTTTTCCTTTTTTAGTGGTGGGAAGATCTATAAATCACGGTTGCAAAGAAAAAGAGCCTATGGGCTAAGGAGAGTTTGAAAATTAATAAGAAGGAATGTTTGATTAAAAGGCCAAATTCTTCAAGGAAATGGGTCAAAAGAAGTGAAAGGACTGATATTGGCTAGAAAAACCATCTCTTCTGAGACTGAAGCAAAGGAAGAGGAGATAGAGGATGATGCTGAATAGGAAGTTTCAGAAAGATAACCTCAATTTTTGTTTTGAGATTGTGAAGTGAGGTTCTCCACTGAGAAATCAGGAAGTCATAATGTAGGACTTGGGAAGAGAGGAAAAGATTCAGAATAGTCACTATGTAGGGTGCAATAGAGAGGTGATTGGGGATGAGTAAAAAGATTGCCATAGACATAGTTCAGATTCTATTTGGGTCTAAATGAACCACTTGTCAATCATTGAAAAATGAACTAAAATTATACCATGCCCTAACATGGCAAAGCTATGTAACAATGGTACACTGATATTTAACTTCTATAGATAAGACTTCCCTTGTCTCTGTATGAAATGTGTCTAGACTAGAGATTACGAGACCTCTCAAGGCCTTCAGAAATCTTCCAAATTGGAGAGGCCCAATTGCTTATAAATAAGGCTTTTTATATCCTTAGTTGACCAGGAAGCTTCATCACGGGAGGCAGAGGTTAAACAGATTTAAGGGCCAACTTGTCACCTTTTAGGGAAATCCAATCATATATAGAATATTGTTTCATATATAGAATATTGATCCAACCACAGAGGGATCAGTCAACTGTGGTGGACTTGGGCAGCATAACTATGACTTCTTGCAGCTCTATTTTAGCAGCACTTAAGCAGGAGGGCAAAAAGTGAATGGTGGGAGCCTTCCAGGTTTGGGGTCTACAAAGACATGAGGGGTGATAGGACATTAGAGCAAAGGATCTAAGGGTCAAGAATTAAAATATTGAAGGGAAGAAAATAAAACCAAAATGGTGATAATAGTCTAAGAAAGCTAAGATAAGGTAATGATTGGAGATTGTAATGAGAATAGGTAAGAAAAAAATTAGGAGGGCTGAAGCAGGGGAGATCTGGAAGGTCAGGGGATTATGATTAGAAAGAATGATAAGAAAGAAGTGGATTAAGGAGGTGGAAAATTTCTGAATATTCAATACTCCATCTCTGCATATTTTTAAATTTGTATTTTCAGTACCACATACTCTCCCTCCCTCTAGTCCTTTTTCCATACTTCGAGAAAGTAAGAAACATGGTACCCATTATAGAAATGAATATGCAAAACATATTTCCACATTAGTTATGTTGTGGTTTATTTTGACAATATTTCTGCATCTGTGTCCAGTGTTTCCCTGGTTCTGCTAGTTTTACATTGCATCAGTTCAAATAAGACTTCCCAAGTTTTTTTGAAACCATCTTGATTATCACTTACAGCACCATAATATTTTTATAGTAACTTTTTATTGACAGAACCCATGCCAGGGTAATTTTTTTACATTATCCCTTGTACTCACTTCTGTTCCGATTTTTCCCTCCCACCCTCCACCCCCTCCCCTAGATGGCAAGCAGTCCTATATATGTTGAATATGTTGTAGTATATCCTAGATACAGTGTATGCAGCACCATAATATTTAATCACAATCATACCACAACTTAAGACATTCTCTGAAGTCCATCTCCTCAGTTTCTAATTCTTTGCTATCACAAAAAGAGATGCTATAAATATTTTCATACATATGAGTCCTTTTACTTTCTCTTTGATCTCTAAGGGGTATAGACCTATAATGGAATTGCTGAGTCAGAGGGTAGACACAATTTTATATCTACTTGGGCTTAGTTCCATATTGTTCTCCAGAAGGGTTGGGTCAGTTTAAAGCTCCACCACGGTACACTAATGTACCTATTTTTCCACATTCCCTCCAGTATTTGTCACTTTCCTTTTTTGATATATTGGCCAATCTAATGGATAGGAAGCAGCATCTCAGAATTGTTTTAATTTGCATTTTTCTGAATATTAGTGACTTAGTTAATTTTATATGAATATCAATAGCTTTGATTTATTCCTCTGAACATTTTTCTTCCTATCCTTTGGCCACTTATCCATTGGGCAAAGACTATTTTTCTAAATTTAGTTCAGTTCCTTAAATACTTGAAAAATGAAAACTTATTAGATAAACTTTCTGCAAATCCCTTCCTCCCCCATTTCCTGTATTTCTTCTAATTTTGGCCCACATTGGTTTTGTTTGTATAAAACTTTTAAAATGTAATATAATTTAAATTGTCCATTTTACCTCATGTGATTCTTTTTCTCTCTTGTTTGATCACAAACTCATTCCCCTATTCCCCATATTCAACCCCCCCCAAACAGACACGCAATTTCTTCTGTACTCCCTCATTTGTTTATGATATTATCCTTTATGTCCAAATCATGGTACTACTCATTTTAAACTTTTCTTGGTATATAATATGAAATGTTGGTCTGTGTGTAATTTCTGCCAGATTACTTGTCAGTTTTCTAAGCAGTTTTTCTCAAATAATGAGTTCTTATCCCAATACCTAGGATCTTTGGGTTTATCAAATAGTAGGAGGTAATTGTACTCTTTTATTTCTGCATATTGTGTTCTTAATCTAGTTCAGTGACCCAATACCCTAATTCCTATCCAGTACCAAATTGTTTTTTATGATTATTACTTAGTAATATAATTTGAGATCTAGTTTTGCTTAGGACCTCCCTTCACATTTATTTATTTACTAATTAATATGCCTGACCTTTTATTTTTTAAGATGAATTCTGTTACTTTTTTTAGCTCTATAAAGTAATTTTGGTACTTTAATTAATATGTCACTGAATAAGCAAATTAATTTAAATAATAACTGACTTATGAGCATATCTCTAATTACCCAGATCTGTCTGCATTTGTACAGAGTATTTTTTAATAGTGTTGATATAGTTCCTGTATATGCCTTGGCAAATAGACTCCTAAATATTTCAGATAGTTTATAGTTATTTTAATGTAAAATTCTCTTTCGGTCTTTTCCTGCTAGACTTTATTGGTAATATATATAAATGCTGATGGATTATGTGTGTTTATTACATATATTACAACTTTGCTGAAGTTAATTTTTATATATTTACAGTTATTTATATATATTATTTATATATATATATATTTATATTAGTTGATTCTCAAGAGTTTTTTTTAAGTATACCTTTACATCATCTGAAAAAAGTAATAGTTTTATTTCATCAATGCCTATGCTTATTCTTTCAATTTTCCTTTCTTGTTTTATTGCTATGGCTAGCAATATTGAATAGCAGCAGTGATAACAGACATCCTTGCATCACCCTGATCTTATTGGAAAAGCTTTTAATTTATCCCAATAACAGATAAAGCTTACTCTTGGTTTTTCATAGATAAAAATTGTTTTAAGAAAAGCTTCATTTATTCCTAAGTCTTCTAGTATTTTTAAATAGGAATGGGTATTGGATTTTGCCAAAAGTTTTTTCTCAATCTATTGATATAATCATATGATTTTTAATTGATATGTTTGCTTCAGTTTTATCAACTGTATAATAGGGATGTATGACTATTCAAGGATGACTAGCACTTTTGGTGTAAGCCCTTTTCAAGGCTGCTCATCTATCTTTGGTGTGCACTTGACATTCAGCTCTTACCTTGGATCCAATAAGTGCAGTGGCCGTACTCCAGTAAACTGTCTCAATAGAAGGGTTAAACCAACTTAAAGGTGACCAATATGCCTCAAAATTGTTGATCAGTTAGGGGGATGTCTAACACAAGCATATAAAAACTCCTCTCAGTGGAATGGGCAGAGGAGGATAATTATTTCAGTGGTCATGAAGGTGACTGAAGCAGGCATTGTGGAACACTTAAAGCTTGGTCAGAAATGAAAAAATATCAAGGTCATCTACTGCATCCATGGCCATCACCAGTTGTCCTGACTTTTGTCTTGCCACTGGACTCTGGGAAAGAGAGGCTGATGACTTTGTGCAACTCACTTTAAACCGATTCACTCATGAGTCGAGACATCACTTTGTGTTATCAATGACTCTTTCCTCCCACAAAAGGACAGACAATTTTCTCAACTGTAAAATAGAGATGATAATAATGGTATTTACCTCACAGGATTTTTGTGAGGAATAAATGAAATAATATTTGTAAAAAGTACTTGACATAATGCCTGACATATATAGTAGGTGCTATGTAGAGTATTATTACCTTTCCCTTCCCTTGACCAATCAGCCAAATGATGCTCCAGCATTCATCTTGTGGATGATTGCATCAGGATGTATTCACGAGATGTTGTGAATCATTGCCAGGGAAATATTATCTTGTGTAGGGATTCATATTAAAGACATGGTCAAGTGGTTTACCATAGATATAACCTCCTAGTTCCCCAGTTCTTATGCCAATTAGTCCGTGAGCAATTCTGGACAAGTATCTTGATGTAGTCATACGATTTATTTTGGGCATTGCTGTTAGAATTCCCGAAACCTCAATGTTCTGTTCCCCCTTTTCTTCACAGTTATAAAATTCATGTTTAAAAAAACAAAACAAAACAAAACAAAAATAAAATTCATGTTTATTTTAAAGAGTTTAAAATTTTAAAAAGTAACCATTACTTGCAATGAAAACATTATATAGTTGCTTTTTTGGGTCAATTTTGGATTTAAGATGCCATGTCCAATTTCTTAAGGATTTTGTCCTAAAATAACTGAAAGCTATACATTTGGTCAGGAATACTAACTAAGTGGGTTAGAAACTTAGGCAAATGCTTTCTCTTTTCTGTACTTGAAACCCTATTCAGAGAGACTGATGAGTGGATGTCTATGGGGCAAAATGTGATTCATGGTAAGATTTATTATTAAATCACCTTGAAGTGACTCTTATAAAAGATAAGTCACTTCATTATAGAAATGTCTTTCATTGCAGAGGATTATGTAGAAATTGCAATTACTTTGGCATAAAGAAATAAATTAACTTACTAACTTGCATTAAAAAAATACACAGTTTTAAATAATTTTGAATTTAAATATACAGTATACTCAGAATAGATTTTGATACTTGGAAATTTAAAAGGTGGACAGCTGGCTATGCAGCACCCAAGGGTTTGTATTTTATGAACAGGATTCATTCACTAGGGAAAGTACCTGCCATGAAGTATTATATCTATTCATTGATATTCTTTCTTTCATTGTTTTAGCAAAAATTAGTTAAACTACACTGCCTCAAGTTCCTAGGAGAGAGACAAATATAAATAATAATAGTTTGCTATTTTGATGTTTTTCTAATTTGTAATTTTTATTGTATTTTATTTCTATAAACTTAAACCTTTTTATTTTTCTCAATTAAATGTAAACACAAATTTAACCTTCATCTTTAAGAATTTTGAGTTGCAAATTCTCTTCTTCCTTCCTTTCCCTTCCCACTCTTTGAGAAAACAAGCAATTTGATATAAATTATATATGTGTAGCCATACAAAACATTTTCATATTTGCAATGTTGCAAAAGAAAAACACACACTGAAAAAAAAAAAGAATAATAAAGTTAAAAATAGTATGTTTTAATCTGTATTCAGCCAATATCAGTTTTTTCCTATGGTGACAGATATTCCGATCTTTTGGAATTGTCTTGAATTGTTGTATTTCTGAGAATAGTTAAGTCATTCACAGTTGATCATTGTATAACATTGCAATTATTGTATATTATGTTCTCTTGGTTTCGCTCATTTCCCTTTGCATTTGTTAATGTAAATATTTCCAGGTTTGTCTGAAAATATTCTTCTCATCATTTTTTTATAGTACAATAGTATTCCATCACATCATATACCCCAACTTATTTAGCCATTCCTCAATTGATAGAAATTCCTTCAGTATCTATTTTTTTTTGCCATACAAAAGGGCTGCTATAAATATTTTTGTATATGCAGGTCCTTTTCCTTTTCCTCTGAACTCTTTGGGATACAGACCTAGTAGTAGTAGTAGTATTGCTGGGTCAAAGAATATGCAGTTTTAAAGCATTTTGGGCATAGTTCCAAATTGCTCTCCAAAATAATTGGATCATAAACTTAAATTTCTCAGTAATCCTCATCATTCTTTTTTCTTTTAAAATTAAACATTTTTATTAGCAAATTTTCTTTTTATGTGACCTTTATTTTCAACCTTTTCCTATTTCTTTCTCCCTGTTCTTTTTCTGTCACCTTCTCATGTCCACTTATATTTCTTCTTCTATATCTAAGTAGTATTTGATATTTTGTATCAAAAAAGAAAAGAGTAGGGGAAGCAATTTAGCAAAAGTAAGCAATATATCCGCTGTATCTGAAAGTGAATGTAGTATTTAAGACCCACTTCTTCCACAAAGGGAGACAAGTATGTTTTCATCATCATTCAAGCATCATCCTCAACAAATGCTAATAATAAATCACAGAATCACAGGATTTAAGACTTAGAATAGGTCTAAACTGAAAAGAACTTCTATTATATAAAAAAGTTGACTCTGCTTGAAGACCTCCAATGAAACAAAACTCATGACTTTTCAAGGCAACCCATTCAGCAGTTTCAAAATGTTAGGATATTTTTCTTAATTTTTTTATTTCAAAAATTTAGTTCACTGTTTTTAGCTTTACATTCTGTGACCAAAAAGAAAAAAATGCAATCCCTTTTCTATACAACAGCCATTAAAATACCTTAAGAAACTTAGCATATTATTTCCCAGTCTTCTCTCCCCAGTCTTCTCTTTTTCAGGCTAATCATCACTAATCTTTCATTTCATCCATATATGAGTTGGACTCAAAGCCTTTCACCTTTCTCATGGTTGTCTTCCAGGCAACTAGTAGACTGCTGGGCTTTATTCAGGAAGACCTGAGTTCAAATTCAGCTTTCCACACTTCCTAACTTTGTGACCCTGGACAAGTTATTTAATCTGTCTGCCTCAGTTTCCTCAACTGTAAAATGGGGATTTAAAAATTTTTTTTTTCTTTTTTCCTACCACACCAAGTACAGATAATATTGGTAAAGCATTTAGACTGGTACCTGGCACATAATGCTGCTTAGTAAATCCTTGTTCCCATCCCTTCCTTTCTCTTTCTTTGGGCACAATTCAATGTTCATGTTACACCGTGGCCCCCCAAACTGAACATATTCTATAAATGTACAAATTCTACCTTTGACTAGGGTAAACAGAGGAAACTGAAAGTTATCCTTTTCCATGTAATTAAGGATTTCATTAGCCTTTTTGACACTGTGCCTCATTTTGAGCTTGTAATCCAAGGAAAAAAGGGCTTGCAGATAATTTTCTGACAAAATGCTGTCTAACTATGTTTTACTTACATAGTTGACTTTTTTTTTGACACAAATATAAATATAAAACTTTAAATTTTTCTACTACTGAATTTAATTTTAGATTCAGCCAAATGTTTTAGCCCATCAGGATCTTTTTGGATCCCACTTTTTCCTCTTAGCTTTGCATCATAGATACATTGATGACCGTGCCATCTGTTTCATCTAATTCATTAATAAACATGGAAACAGCATAGGATTGAATACAGATTCCTGAGACACTCTACTGGAAATCTCCTAATAAACTGAAATAGAATCATGAATCATGGACTATCCTATGAGACTTGCCATTCAACCTACAGGGACTTTTATTTAAACCTTTATATCTCCAACCCTTAGCATGGTGCCTTCTTGTTGATTTAACTTATTGACTTGATCTAAGAAGCATTATTTCTTCATAAAGTGGATTTTCTATGCTATAGGAATTCATGATACCTGATGTTTTGAGTTCTGTTCCCTCAGACAAGTCCTGAGAATGACCTCATTGCCCTACTGAAAACAGACCTAAGATCTTGCCTATGTAAAAATAGAAGCTGTTGCTCCTATCTTGGTATCAAAATTTTAAAAATTTTCTACAGGACCACCTAAAAGCTTTAAAGCCATTACCAAACAGCTTTCAACTAAAAGATGCACGAGACTATCACAGACAGAGAGCAACAGAGTGAAGCCCATATGATGAGGAGGCACGGGTAGATAGTCATCCAGTAGTTAACAAGCATTTATTACATGCTTCCTCTGTGCTAGAAATTAGATTAAGTTCCTGGAACAGGAACAGAACAAAATTCCCTGTTCCTGTTCTTAAGGAGCTCATAGTCTAATGGGTAGGACAGTATTCAAATAACTATATACAGGATAAATTGGAGATAACAGAGGGAAAGCACCAGAATTAAGGAGGATAGGGAAAAACTTCTTATGGAAGATGGAAAGCCAGAGAACTGAGATGAGGAAGGAAAGGATTCCCAGGATGGAAGATAACTGGTAGGAAATGGAAAGTCTAGTATAAAGGACCACAAGGAGTCCAGTGCCACTGGATTGCAGAGAATGTAGTGGGGGTTTGGGGATGGTAGTGGTGGTGAGGGGATGGGAGCTAGTAAGTGTATGAAAACTGAAAACATGAGAGGGGGCCAAGTTGGAAGGATTTCACTTCTACCTGCTTCTCTTTAGTTCAAATCTTGATTAGGCTTTTGTGATAGTGTGCTCTCATTGTCTTAATGTTCTTTCTTCGGCAATGTTTTTCTGCCTTCCTGCTAAATTACTTTTCCTAAAGCACAGTTCTGTTCATACCATTTGCCTACTAAACAAACAAATCCCATGACTCCCTATTGATTGTAGAATAAAATATTATCTTTATCTTATCCTTTAAAATTTGTTTAAATTTTATTATATTTATAACAATAAATAACAAATATTCATTTTATTTATTATTATATATGGTTTTATATAATCAGTGGTATACAAATTATTAATAATAAATAGCTAACAATTGCAGCTAGATGGCCTTGAGTCAGGAAGATCTGAGTTGAAATTTTGCCTCAGACACTTACTGTGTGATCCTGAGCAAGCCACTTTCTTTGTTTTAATCCACTAGAGAAGAAAATATTCCTGTATCTTTGCCAAGAAAACTCCATGGACACTATGATCCATAAGGTCACAAAGAGTGGAATGACTGAACCACCACAAATATTTATATAGCACTTACTATGTGCCAGTTACTGTGCTAAACAGTTATTATCTCATTTGATTTTTATAACAACCCTGGGTGGTAAACATAAGGAGGATATAACCTTGCTCAGGATCACCCAGCTTGTGAATGTCTCAGGCTGGATTTTAACTCAGATCTTCCTGACTCCAAGTTGAGCTCAGTTATTGGAGGCCAGGCTTAATTTTTTAAAAACTGATACAGTAATCAAAAGAGTTTGGAGATCTTCAGGGACAAGCAATTGCTTCTTACTCTTTAGAAAAGTTCTCAATTTTTCTTTTTTTAGCTCCCAGTGTACAAAAATATATTTCCCCACTTCTTCTTCTTCTGTTTGATTTTCTTTTACTTAACCAAACTCCAAACAGTGGTCAAGATTTCCCTATTCTTCTTCAGATGCTCAAGCTTTCTCCCTCTCCTCCAATCCATTGAAGCCCACATGTTTCTTTCAGAAACATTTCAGTGTCCCCAACAGCACATAATGTGAAGAAGCATTCCTTGGATTCTTTCACTTCTTCTAGAAGGGACACCAGTCTATATTTGTATCATAACTAGTTGTTTAAGAGATAAATTGTAAAATTCATTTTGCTTTCCATAGTCATTGAGATTGTCAGCCATGGTTGCTGTGGTTGTTGTTGTTGTTTTTAAGAAGTGATGGCCATTTATAAATCATCCCTAATCACCTTAGGAAAATGATCACCTCTTAATTTGACAGCCACTCTCCACTTCTTACTTCCTATCCTTTTGCAAGAGTCTTCTGTTTCACCAACTTGACCTATTCTCCAATCTACTCTATCAATGTACTTTTCACATCTATTTGTTCCTTTCCTCTTTTCTTATTTACCTTGCCTTCCCAACTATCTTTTCTTTTTTCTTTCTCCTCAAATTTTTCTTTAATCACTTTCTTTAAGTCCTTATCCTTCAGTTGTATTTCACCTTTCTCTCACAATTATTTCTCTTCTAGAAATGGAATCTCAACTGACCTGGAAATTATTCTTCAAATATTTCACAAAAATTTCCTCCCCAAATTCAATCTCAGGCCTTTTTCATGTGTCTGAGTTCTTTCAAACTACTGACATAATTTCCTTCTCCTTATTCATTCATCTCAGATTTTTCCTTCTTATCCTTCTCCATCTACAGAGGCTGGAAGTAGGAAGATAATTTAACTAAATATGGCCCAAATCTCTTCAAATTCTGTGTTTGTTTAAGAAAAATCATATACCAATATTCCAATGGATCTATGATCTAGTTGATGAGGGTAATTTCTGCAAAACAGCAGTTCTCACTACATCCATACTGTGCCATTCTGTGTTTCTTAACCATATATTTTAATGTTTGCTGCAGGAGGTCAATCCAATTATTGAAGGGAAGAGAGGAGTGAGAGAGGAGGGAAAGAGTTCTTATGTTATGTTTTCTTTTGGCCATGTGACAAATTCTGTGGCCATTAATGTCTTTGATGTCATGTTTTGCTATTTCTTCATAATTTCCTTTTTATAAATTTTTCTTGCAAACCAAGAAAAAAACATTCTATGATACAAACTTTAAACAAAAATCTAAAAACTGAATTTTTGCCCTGAATCCCTTTTCAAATGCATATTTGCTTCATCAATTGCATGTTGTGTATTTTACTTATCCCACTTTCTGTCACTTCAGATAGATTTTTCCTTATTTCCTTATGTTCGTATTTGTTCTTCCATGTAATCCTAGCACTTTATTATTTTAATATAGTTTAATTTAATATTTGAATGCTGAGTTTAATGCTTTAACATTTGTATAACTACAAATTGCTTAATTTAACTAAGTTGCTTTGTTTAAAGTTGATTTTCAAAGGAAACTAGGAATTCTGAAAAGTAGATATGAGAAGGAAATGTATTCTAGCCACAAAGGCAGGGAAATAGAAGATAGAATATCAGGTGTGAGGAATAGCAAGATAGTCGGTTGACTAGGCCATTTGTCATTTGTTGTTGTTCAGTCATGTTTACCTGATGTCACAGACTAGTCCATGGGGTTATCTTGGCAAAGATACTGGAATGGTTTACCATTTCTTTCTCCAGGAGTGTCCCCATTTTACAGATGAGGGAGGAACTGAAGCAAATAGGATTAAGTGACTTGCCCAGGTCACATAGTTAGTAAATCTGTGAGGGTGGATTAGAACTCATATTTTGCTGACTCTAAGCTTGATCTTCTCTCCATCACACCATCCAGTTGTCCCCTGACTAGGCCATGTTGTTGTTCAGTCATTTTTCAGTACTGTCCAACTCTTCATGACCCCATTTGAGGTTTTTGTTGACAATATTGGAGTGGTTTGCCATTTCCTTCTTCAGCTCATTTACAGATAAGGAAACTGAGGCAAACTGCAATTAGGTGATTTGCCCAGGGCCACACAACTAAGTGTCTGAGGCCAGATTTGGAATTTTCCCAACTTCAGACCAGTATTCTGTCCACTGTGCCACCTAGCTACCTCTGCCTAGACCAGAAAGCTTGTAAAAAGGAGTAAAGAATAAAAAGACTAGGGACAGCTAGGTGGTGCAGTGGACAGAGCACCAGCCCTGAAGGCAGCAGGACCTGAGTTCAAATTTGGACTACATACTTAATGCTTTCTAGTTGTGTGACCCTGGGCAGTCACTTAACTCCAATTGTCTCAGAAAAAAAAAAAGAGTAGAAGATTAGAGGTAGATTGTGAAGGTTACATTTCAAAGGCCCAAGTTTGTAATTGATACCAGAGCAGAGATACTTATCTCATTTTTATCATGAGCTCCTTTGGGCAGCCTGGTTAAGTCAATGCATCTCTTTCTGTAAGAATGTATGTAAATGATTTTAAAAGTATGTAGGATTACAAAGGAAGCCAATCATACTGAAATACAGTTATCAAAATATTGAAAAACAATAAGACAAATTCACAGATCCTAGTTTAACAACCCTTATTCTAGAGGTAATAGGGAGCCATGGGAATTTCTTGAACAAGGAAATTATATGATCAGACTTATGCTTTAGGAAAGTCAGACTTGCAACTGGTGAAAGATGTATCAATAATTCCCAATGCCTGAATTTTTGCACTAGTTTCTTGTCTAGGGCCTCAGTTTCTTTGGAATTGGGTCCTGGTCACCCTCACTATTTCTGGAAGTTCCTATTTGGGCCTACAATTTTTGTGTCATGTTTTTTTCTGCCTGAAAATATAATCACTGAAACTTCTTCCTGTTATTTTCCCCTGGAACCTTTCCTGATTACCTGCCCCACCTTTGTGGTCCTTTTTTTTTTTTTTTTTTTTTTAAATGAGTCTTAAGCATTCATGTCTGATCTGTCCAACTCTTGTCAGAACTCTTTTTCTAATGACTTGAGAGGATTAAAGTTCTCAGTGATTTCCTGTCCTATAACCCACTGTGACATATACTAGCTGGATATAAGCATTTTTAGAGGGCACATGATAACACTTAGAGATAGATGGCAGCTGCACTGATCTCTTGGGTGGGCTACTTATTGAGCCAGTGTCTCAGGTACCTTTGTGTCTCTTGTAATGCCTAGAATCAAAGTAGGGGAGTATTCAGTTGATTAATTTTGACTTAAATGGTGGTCTTCTCAAATCCCTATAATTTAATTACAAATAATAAAAAAGATTGCCTAATGTAAGTGTCATATTGCTAATACTTTGGATTCTGTTAGAAGACAGTCTGAGAAAATTGCTCACTTGGCTGTTTTCTTGAGAAAAGGTTCTCTTTGCTTTCAAAAAAAAAAGGAGCAAAAGAGAGAGGCCCAGAAATGTTGCCATTATTAAGGAAATGAAAAAATTGTGTGGGAAGAGAAAAGTAGTCTGGAAATACATCTTTTGCTTCCACTAATTCCAAGCACAAGATATTTTGCATTTGTCTTTCTCATCTATTTCCATGTGCTTAAATATTAAATATATAATAGAAACAATAGGAACTTATTAGATAACTTTACAGAATTTATTCCATCAAGCTGGAAACTGGAAATGCATCTCTTGGATTGTCAATGTGTGGAGGAAGGAAAAAAGTTATCTTCTTTCATATCTGTAGAGTTAGGATATTGCAGAAACTTCCTTAATCCCCTTGAAAGTTCCCTGAATAGTGTGAGTAATTCTATGCCATACAGAGCCTCTAGATCTCATGTTATTCCACTTAGCCCCTCTGAGAATTGACTGTCTTAGGCTCATTGGAATCAGATATGCAGAGGCCTGTTGCATGTTTATATTATTTCAAACCAACAGAACAATGTGGCCAGCTCCCCATCTCCCCAACCCCGAATTCTTTAACATCTCTCTGGGCATGATAGAAATCTCATTTTTAGATGGAGATATTACACTAATTAGATTCAACTGGACATGTAATGCTGGTATGTGTGATATAATTAGCAAAGCAACTAGTATTTGTGTTGCCTCTAAGGCACTCTTCAAAACATACTTTAAATTGGGAGGTAAGTCAGTGACAGACATATATGCATGTATGTAAATCCTTAATGGAGCTATAAACACTGTTTGGGTTGATCCTTGGTATAAAGTGTTCTAATTAGGGCCAGAGTTTGGCTTTCCTTTCCAAGCTGTAGCAGTGTGCCTTAGAGCAGTGGTCTCAAACTCAGATAGAAACATAAACCATACAAATGAATCCTTCAGTCTGTAAATTGGCTTAGAAAACCACACATTAATATTATTTGTTCTATTGTATTTTTATATTTTTATATTTTATATGTCCTTATTATATTTTAATCAGCTTCTGCCATATTATGTACCAAAGTAAATGCTTGAAGAAGAATTATTTTAACTCAATAACTTATGCTTTAGAAGTGAGCAAGTTGGGGAAAGACTGATGATTAGGTCAGAGAAAGACTAGGGTTAGTTGCCTCATTATAGGTGAATTGATCAGCGGATGATCCCTCAGAGCAAGAAACCTTCAACTTCAATTGAACCAGAGTATTTCAGATTAGAGAACTTTCTGGATAGGTTTGTATCCTTTACTTGCATTTGCAATAAATTTGAAGAATCTCATTTTCAGTCAAGAATGGGAAATGATTAATTTTGGTCTACTAGAGATTGGGCAGTGAATTTTCCATCATTCCACTTTTCATTGGAACTTTCTCTTCTGAAAGTCACTTGATCACTAGGACGATTATACAGATCTGCTTTTAGTGATATCTTGTTAATCAGATGGGGGTGGATTGGAATACCTTAATAATTGGTGATTGATAGATCCCTGAGTGGTACTGAATGACCTTCAGGACTTGAATAAATACTTCAGTATTTGAGTATATTGAACAAATACTTTAATGAGTATGTGGTAATGAGAAAGTCTGATAAGAATCTGATAAGACATTTATTTTAGAATTTTTGTCTGTCCCTTTCTATTTAATAATAATGGTGATAATTTGAATTCATTTTTTTATTTACAAAACTTTTCCTTAAATATATTTTATTTGTTCCTCATAATAACTCAATGTGATGGTAGATTGAAGGGAGAGGAGGTGGATGATATTAATCTCATTTTACAGATGAAAAGACTGATTTCTGAAAGATCAAGTAATTTTTCTCAAGATCTCAGACAATGTGTATCAGAACTGTGATGTCAACTCAAGTCTTTGAAGTCTTTTAGTGTCCTTTCTACCTTCTAGGCTTCCACTCAATCACATAAGGAGAGTTTGGATTTATAGAAAGCACTTAGGGTTCTGGGTAGTTATCCAAAAGCCATAAAATAGCAAAGGAACAATCTGTGACATTGGTGGTGCCTGAATGAAGAAATTCAATAATCCCCCCTCTTTTATGCAGGACTTTAAAGTTTGCAAAACATTTTTATTTTTAACAATAATTTTATGAGATAGGTAGTTTAGGTGCTATTATCCCTCATTTTATAGGTGAGGAATTTCAAAAAGTAATCAGTCAGCAGGCATTTATTAAGTGATTACTATATACCAGGCCTTGCTAAGAAAGACAAAAAGCATAGTCTCTGTCCTCAAGGATGTCACATTCTAATGAAGAAGACAAAATGCAAACAACAATGCACATACAAGACATGTATCTAGTATAAATGGAGGGTAATCTCAGAGGGAAAGCTCATTAGAAGTAAAGGGCTCTGTGGAAAAGGCTGCTTGCTGAAGGTACCATTTGAGCTATATGTATTTTTTTCTGTTAAATTTTTTTTTAATTTTTAATTTTTACCAATTACATGTAAAAAACCATTTTTTCGGTTATACATATACATTCAATTTTTTTTACATATTTCCTTATGAATCATGTTGGGAGAAAAAACTCAGAACAAAGAGAAAAACTACAAAGGAAAAAAAAAGAAAAAGAAAAAAGTAAACATAACGTATTAATTTATGTTCAGTTTTCATAGTTCTCTTTCTAGATGCGGATGATGTTTTACATCCAAAGTTTATCAGGATTGCCTCAGATCACTTAACCACTGAAAAGAACCAAAGCTATCATAGCTGATCATTGCACAATATTGCTATTGCTTTTTCAATGTTATCCTGGTTCTATTTGTTTCGTTCAGCATCAGTTCCTGTAAATCTTTCCAGGTTTTTTTTTAATTAGCCTATTTGTCATTTTTATAGAACAATAATATTCCATTACTTCCATATATATAACTTATTCAGCCAATCCCCAATTGGTGGGCATCTACTCATTTTCCAATTCTTTGCCACCACACACACACACACACACACACACACACACACACACACACAGCTGTTGAGGGGAATTTTGGAGGAAGTTGGGAAAGGCAAGAAGGTGGAGAGGACCTTTCCTGGCATGTACCAGCTACAAAGTAGTAGAACTGAGATTTGAGCTCTAAAGTTGGCTCAATTAATTTAGAGCAGGAAGAGATATAACTTTCAACAGTATAGAAACAACCAAACAGTTTTGGGTTAACATGTATTATTTTTTGCGTGGAGGAGGCAGCTGTAAGTTTCTGGACTTGTAATCATAGGACATTTGGACATCTAGTGAAGAAATTCCCTACCTCTTCCAATGATCATCAGCAAATTTTATAGTGTTAGAGTTGTCTAGGCACTGAGAGGTTACTTTGTCCAGAGTCACATAGCTAGCACGTGTCATATGTAGGAACTGAAGGCAGATATTCCTGAACCTGAGACTGGTTCTCTATTGATCATATCATGCCTAATTAGTAAGAATAATTAATTAAGGTAAAAATGGCATATTTCCTCTCTCTGGTGGCCATATCGCAGGTAAGCTCCTCTCCTTCCTGCTTTTCTCAGTGATATCCTATCCCCAGTAGGGGATCGTCATTTTAAGGTCTCTGTCTCTTTGTCACATGGTGATGCTCCAGGATCTCTCCCCACATACCTTTGGGTAGCAGATCTCTAACTGTGTGTCACCACTGAATTTATCTTTAAAAGTTGATTTACGGTTATATTTTGTGATGCTTACTCTAAAGGATCAGGTTTTTAGCTTTGGCTTTGGTCAAAAGATTATCAGAACTTAAACATCCAAATAATGTTCTTCAAAAATGTTCAAGAGAGAGGACATATTTCCTTAATTCTCTTATTGCTAAAAAGATTTAGAAACTCTTTTTGAAAGTAGCCACATATGAAAATCATCATTACTTTGTTTTTAAAAACCTTTCTCTGAATTGGAAGATGGAGTGTTTTGTTTTAGGAACAGTACAGGGGCATTTGTAATAGATGTTTGATCACCTTACCTATTTGTGAATATTTCTTTTTTTTTTTTTTTAATTTTTATTTAATAGCCTTTTATTTACAGGATATATACATGGGTAACTTTACAGCATTAACAATTGCCAAACCTCTTGTTCCAATTTTTCACCTCTTACCCGCCCCCATCCCCTCCCCTAGATGGCAGGATGACCAGTAGATGTTAAATATATTAAAATATAACTTAGATACACAATAAGTATACATGACCAAAACCTTATTTTGCTGTACAAAAAGAATCAGACTATTTGTGAATATTTCTAAATGATTTTTATGAGTTAATCCAGTATAATAGGCGAGCCACTGCTAGGGCTATAAGACTTTGGCTCAGGGAGCTGACATAGGAAGTACTTTCATCAGCAGTTTCCATTATGAACCTCACCTCCAGGACTTCCATCAGTTATGCAGTGTACCAACTGTTTTCAGAATCCCTCCTTCCCCAAGATCTGTCATCTCTCCCAACCCCATTCCAATGAAATTACCTTCAAAGCTAGGTTGCCATTGCTGTTTATTTATCTCTGTCTCCCCCTTTCCATTGTTTTTCTCCCCTTCTGCTCTTCTATCTCTTTCTTACCACCTCACCTCCCCAACCAGGAAAAAGAATTTCTTATTATGGTTATCCACAGACTCCTTCAGATCCACAGTCAACTTTAATCTTTGCTTCCAATTAACTACTTTATGGTTTCTCTCTGTAGAAGGCACACAGGTACCCCTCTTCACCTCCTCAGGGATATTTTTGTTCCAGATGACTAGATATCCAATGACTGCTTATGACAGGTGGGACTGAATCAGAGTAGGAGATGAAAGAAATATACCTTTTGAAAGATTTTTGGACCCTAGAATTTGAATCGAGGATACTAGACCTGGGAGAACTTCTGAAATTTATATCCTCACATTGTCTACTCAGAGATGCATTAAACATTAGAACCAAGAGAATCCTGAGCCATCTGTTAGTTCATTCTTCTTTTATAAATGGGAAATCCAAGGCCATGAGAGGTTATGGTTTACCCAAAGTCAGATAGCTAATCAGTGGCAGAACTTGGACTTTATAGGTCTGTAAACTACCAGTTCAATGTTTTTCTACTAAAATATTGTCTCTTAGAGATGACCTGATTTGCTCTCTATAACATCCTCCTTCTCCCTCTACCCTTTATCATTAGTGAGTGTAGTAGAAAGACCACTGGACTAATCAGAAGGTTCCTGGGCTTGAGACCAGATTCTTATATTTCTGGCATGTATAACTTTTAGCAAGTCATTTCACCTCTGTATGACTCAATTTACCCATCTGTAAAATGAAGAGTCTTGTCTTTCTTACAAAGATCGTTGTGAGGAAAGCATCTTGCAAGTTCTAATGTGCTCTCATAAATGAGTTGTTCAAATTTTCATTGCTATTATTATATGATATCATAGCTGAATATTGGCTACAATGACCCACCAGTCATGAAACAGTTAACTTTTCTATCTTTGAGATGCTGATGCCTGTGTTCTGCTATAATAAATTTAAGTAGCCTTGCAGGGTGAAAACCAAAGATAGCCTCTTTAATCAAGTGTTTCAAACTTGCTCAGCATAAAATCTAAGACTTAGAAATTCATTCATGGATCTGTTTTATAGTCCTATTGTGAAAATTTCTCTGAGTTGGGGACATTTTGGGAAGTCATTAGATGTTAGGAATAATTAGATATGGCAGAGGATATATCTTTTTTTTTAAACTGTGAAAATAAAATGAGAACTGGACACAAGATATCATAGAACTGACAAAGACCATATCTCCTGTGCTTTAAGCATTCAGATGGAATGCAGATGAGAGGTTCCATTGGTACCTGACTGTTAAATGTTTTATGTGCTGAAAGGGCAGTCTCACTCTGCCTGAGAAAAATATGGTAGGTATTGTGAAGGAATAATCTCTTCTCCCTCACCTCCCCACAGTTGTATTCCAACCCCAGCCCAAGTTGGACTTTCTTTACCATAAAAAAAAAAAAAAAAAAAAAAAATATATATATATATATATATATATATATATATATATATATATATTGTAGGCCTATACCCCAGAGTTGCTAAGTTGCTGGCCCCTTCTGCCTTTCTGTTAAATTCTATGGGTTCTCTCCTGACCTCTGACAAAAAAAAAAAAAAAAAAAAAAAAAAAGATTAAATTCTATTTCCAGAGCCTCTTTCTAATAATGATTTTCCTGGCTCACTATCTCATTCAGGATCTTCAAATTTAGTTCAAAGGGTCCTCTGCAGCCTCAAAAACATTTAGGTTAGCAAAGATATTAAAAATGACACATGTTAATTTAAGGGGATTTAACATAGGAGGAACTCACTATCTGAGCCTTTATAAAAACAATTGGGTGAGTCTATGTGAATGATCCTTATTTTCCTTCCCAGAGATTTTGGCTCACAGTCCTTATAAACTCATAGAACCGCTTCATCAAGTCTGTATCATGAGTGAAATTGCTGTTTTGGAGGCTAGTGTAACCTCCCAACCTGGCACCTCCCTTCAGTATCTAGTGGATCTACCTGGCCCTAGAAGATCAGAAATGGCTACTCTGTGCCAGGTCAGCTCTCATCATGGTACTGACAATCAGGAACTGTTTCCCTGCTCTAATCTTTACTTAATCTTACAGCCCTTCAGTACTATACTCGGTCTGTTCTTGGATGTCCTATCTCTCTTCCAAGATGTACATAGCTGCCCCGAGCCAGGTCTCCATCCCATGTGGTCACCATGGGAGCTCCTGTTTAGTGTTTTTTGGGCATCTGCTCTTTGACTTTTCATCTGCTCCACCAGAAGGGGGAGGACAAAGAGGGACTGATATGATTCCTATTGATACATTCCTGCTACAGTTATCACTTCTACATTGCAACTTACTTCATTTTGATACATCATGGGTTGGCATAAGAAATTAAATGGAAATTTTTGCGGAGTTTTGTGGAAGGCACAGTTGACACATAAAGGTAAGAAATGACACAGAAAATGTTTAAAAATTCAGAATTGTATAAATATATGCATAGTGTTGTATAATATCAAAATATATTCAATCTTTTAATACCATAATAATTCAGTCTTTTCTGGTATAAAGGAAGAGCCAAAATATTTTACACGGATTTTCCAGATCACGGGGCACCGCAGTCTTAACTCCCTTGATGTGAAAGGGATATCTGTGTATTACTATTTCCACCAGTCTTATCATGAACGTTCTTTTCCTTTGTTTTGGTTCAACAGGGTCCACATTGCTGAAAGCACATTAAAATTTACAAGGAACTTTAATCAAAACAATCCTGTAAGGGCAGAAGGGAAAGTATTGATTCATTTATAGATGGGAAATGGATTCACTTGCTCAAGGACCATCAGAGTTAGGACTCAAGTCCAAGAGTCCAAGACTCTTCTTGTTCTGGTGTTTCCCCCATTTGCCAAAAAGTTATTTTTCTTCAGCCCCAATTGCCACAGGGAGTTAGTGCATATCTGTGATAAAAAGGAATCACTAGTAGGGGAATAGGGAATTTCACCAGGTGGCTGAAGATAGTTAAATAAGAAAATAACCATTATTTTCATAATTTTAGTGTGGATTTTAACCATAACCTATGGCATGAAAAAAAGTCAGAAGAAGGGAAAGAGGGCTTCAGATCAATAATAAGAAACTCAGTTGTAGGAAAAAATGGAATACATTTATGGAACTTAGAACTGTGGAATTTTAAAGCATAAAAATCTTATTCTATAATAGCCTTAACATAGGCATGACTGGCTGGCTCAGTTTCTTGTGCTAAAAAGATTACTTTTCAAATCTTCTTCTGGGCTGAGACTCATTACATGACCAATGGCAAAATGCTGCCTCAGGATCTGCAGCTGAGTCCCTTGTTTCCAAAATCAATACTTGTTTTACTCTAGAGTAAACTAGGATATGTATAGTAGAAAGAACATTGAATTTGAAGTTGGAAAGTTTGAGTTTGATTCCTAGCTTTGCCACATATTTGCTATGTAACTTTAGGCAAATTACCCTCTCTGAGGTTCATCTGTAAAATGGAGATAATAATAACTGGCCTTTGCAAGGGTGTTGTGAAGAGCAAATGAAATAATATATTGAAAAGCAAAGTTGCCTGGAAATTTAGCTTTCTCAGGGTCTCTTTGCTTAGTAAAAACTTTACAATTTTTATGAATATAAACTATTCAACCAATGTCCAGTTTCTTTTCATTTCTAAACTGTATGGCCCTTCTGAAGGCTCCCAATTTGTAAACTATAGTCATTTTTAAACCAGCCAGACCTAGCCAGTTCCTTTGAGTTCAGCTTACTTCTTCCTACAAGGGAGAAAACAAACTTTAGCATTTTATAGGATTAGAGTTAAAAGAGAATTTAGAAGTCACCTAATTCAACCCCCTCAGTTTCTCTATAAACAAAGAAAACTAGATTAAATGATGTCTAAGGATCCTCCAGATTCATTTTGTGCATTTATAAGCAGAAAGCTTGAAGATTTAAATTTGGATGCACTCTCAAGACTAGTATCCTCTGTTAAATTTCTAGGGACCTTGGATATTTCCTACTAGGACCCAATGACATCAGATAAGATTTTCATTTTATGTTCCTAAATCTCTTTAGGGCTTGCTTGGACACTAGCCACCCATGTGCCCCTAAACTTCTTTTCCCAGCATGGTTTCTGTTAGATATGGAGAGAAAGGTGCTGAAAACTTGTTCTTTATAATCTTGGAGGAGGCACTTTTAAAGTCTAGGCATGCATCAATATATGTTTATATATATTATGAACAAATTTATATATGAGTTGTTTCTGTTTTGGGAAAATAAAGACAATGTGGGATTTATAGATATAAATCTGTGGAGGAAGTAGGCTCTGACTTTGGGGAAAACATCTTTCCAGAAAAAGTAACCTTAGAAATCAAAGAAACAGAGCTTGTATGAATATAAATCTTCAGGATGACAAAGTTATACTAATTTCCACTTTGAAGGAGCTCTCCACTATTTTAGAGATTTCCTGCTCCACTAGGATATTCTAATAAAACCAAACTCAGAATCCCAAAGAAATTAATCTGATTTTTGAGATGCCAAGATTTTAATCCAAGGTTAACACATTTTCTTCAAAATCATTTGACATCCTGTTGCTGTTGCTCAACTTCTCAAATTAGGAAACTGGCTGAGCAGTATCATCTGATATTTTTCAGCTCTTAATGTCAATCAAGTTGTGTAAAACTTTATATGTGGTTATTTCCCTTTGTTTGGGGAATTGCCATTCATCTGGCAATTGTAATCTTTTTTTCTTCTAACCTTCTATCCTCTTCATTTATTGACTTTCAAGTCAAAAGTATCAAGGTGGGAGGAATTATTCCCAGGGAGAATTTAAGGACCTCAGTATTAAGGAATTCCTAAATATATCCATTTGTAGGTGACAAGAACTATTCATCAGTTACCACTCTAGTTTAGGCCTTTATCAACTGGGTGATTACATTTGCCTCCTAATTCTCCTTTCTTGTTCTTTCCTCTCTCTGCAATTCATTCTCTACAATTACCAAAATTATGTTGCCAAAACACAGTTCCCACAATCCCATGTTACTTCAATGCTCTCCAGTGGCTCAAGATTACCTCTAGAATTAAATATGGACTCTGGCATTAAAATCTCATATCATGGTTCCAACTTTACATATGTGTACAGTTGTTGGGATCAAATAATACAAATTATACAATTATTATTGTATTATACAAATAATACAATTACAATTGTAATTGTTGGGAGACAGCTAATACTCAAAATGCTTAGTATAGGACCTGGAACATAGAAGAATGATGAGTAAAGCTTCCTTCCTTCTTCCTTCCTTCCTTCCTTCCTTCCTTCCTTCCTTCCTTCCTTCCTTCCTTCCTTCCTTCCTTCATTTCTTCCTTCCTTCCTTCATTTCTTCCTTCCTTCCTTCCATGTATGTATTCTATAATCTGAACTGGTTTTCCTGCAATCACAGACATAGATAGACAGATACACACAATCTCAATGTTTTTGTACAAGCCAGAAATGTCTTCCCTTCCCACTTCTCCTATTTAGAATTCCTAACTTCTTTCAAAGCTCAGCTTAACCACTATCATTTTCCTACATGAGGCCTTTCCTGATTTCCTCAGTTATTACTGCCTCATCATCTCCTCTCCCAAATACACACATATATGGGTAGATAGATATATAGATAGAAAGAAATGTGAGACAATTGAATGGTAAAAAGAAAGCCAAAATAGGAAGATCAGGATGACCCTGCTTAAGCCTCATCTTTCAGACATACTGCTATTAAAGCTTAAAATTGCACCAAAACTTTGGAACACTCTCTATATAATATATGTATGGATATATATATATATGTGTGTGTATATATATATATATATATATATATATATATATATAGTATATATGTATCTATACTATGTATTGCTAGAATTTATATATTACTTTTTAAAATAAAAATACCAACCTCAATTTATATCAGTTATGTAAGTTGTCTATTACAATCACTTTTATTCTTTGAAATCTCCACTTTAGCCCAACTTTTTGTCAGTGTGAGTAGACATATTAAAAGTGTGGAAGGCACAGCCAAAAGTTAAAGGAGTCCAGGTAGTATTAATCTTACTCTGTGAATTTAAAACATATGGTTCTTATAATTTCATAGAATTATGTAGATAGAGAAAGGAGACTGTGGTGGGGAGAGGGGTAGTATATTTTTCAGCACCTACCTAGCTTCCCCAAATTCTTCTACTTATCACTCTCTCGGAAGAAAAATTCCCAGGATTCATCTTGGTCAATCTGAGCCAAGCCTGGCCCTTTCTGAGCACTCTCCATGTTAAACTACCAGCTGGGATGCTATCCAAATTATATAGTAAGAATCCAAGCAAAACATCATTTAAAACATTTGGGAGGTCTACTTTTGACATCAAACTGGCCTTTAATTTTTATAATTTGTCACACTGAAGTTATCATGATATTTCTGATAGAGAACTGACCTAAAAGTCAAGAAGTCCTGGGTTCAGGTCCTGTTTAGGACTCATCTTGCCTATGTGACCTTAGACAAATTACTTAACATCAGAAAACTCTAAAAGATCATAAATTGCAGAAAAAGTGCTATCCTGCATAAATAGAGGGAATTTCCCTTTCTTAGGAGTTCTTCACACCAATAAAGTCATAGACCTAGTCACTGTATCACTGGGAAGAAACAAAGATCCCTCCCAGGATCAGCCTGAAATAAATCCTTTATATACATGGGTTCCATTTAACTGATTCTCTTTCCATATTTTCTTCCCTGCAAACAAAAACCCTTGCCAGGCTGAAGACATTCTGTTTAAAATATTTAATTAATACCTTAACAAGAATCTGTTGTTTATTAAATCCTCTTTGAAAATGATGTCTTGGGGGCAATGCTTTGTTCCAAACAGCTATATATATTACAGATAAACAAAAATACAAGGAGTGCCTTTTTTATTGAAGCTCTCTGAGGCTCCTTTCTCTCTACTTGGTCTTCTATAGCAAAGTCTATCATCATCAGGCTGGTAAATTCAGGGATAATCCAAGTACAAAATACAAACAGTGTAAATCTATCCACTTTATTGAAAGACTCTAGGAAAGCCACAATAAAGGTCTTATAATTAGCTGATGGGATTTAATACTGGATAAGTACTTCCTTTTCTTTTTTCTTTCATTTAAGGAGGATCTCACAAAAGAAGATTACTTTATAAGCAAACAAGAGCAAAGAACCAGTTTGAGATATCCACCACAGGCATCTCCTATGCCTGGCCAATAAAATAGTTGTGATTTCTTTAGCCTGAAGGGATTGGCAAAATCTTCTTTCCATAACAATCCCATGAAGTATGTGATGCAAATATTATTTATCCCCCAATTTTGTTGATGAAGAAACAGAGGTTCAGGGAAATAAAATTATTTGCCCAGAGGTATTATTTTGCAGAAAGTTTTGGAATCAGAGTTTGGCCTTTTACTTTTGTGACTTTGCACAAAATACCTCAACTTTAGTTTCCTCATCTCTAAATTGAGAGGACTGGCTTACACTCCTTATTAGAATGTAAAGTCCATGATGGCAGGGGACATTTTTTGGAGGAGGGGAACTTTTTATTCATATTATCAAGACTTAGAATATGTTTGGCATTCACTAAGAGTCTAACAAATATGCATTGACAAATTGGATTGGTCTTTAAAACCCTTTCTAGATCCAATTATATGATTCTTTGATCCTTCATAATAACAGAGCTGAAATTATTTTACTTATCTATTTTTTGATTCTTAATTTTATTTTCAATTTCAAATCTTTTTTCTCCTCCCTCCCCATTTGTTGAGAAAATAAGAAAAATAAAACCATTACAAATATTTACAGACAGGCAAAATATATCTTCGTTAGCCATGTTCCATAGGGGGGAAAAAGCAAGAAATAGAAGAAAATATAATTCAATCTTTCCTTTGAGTCCGTCATTATGGAATTAGATAACATATTTCATCATGAGTACCTTGAAATTAGAGTAGATTATTGTTTTTTAGAATTGATTCTCTTTTTTGGTGTTACTGTGTAGATAATTCTCTGGGTTCTGCTCACTTCACTTTGTCTCCATTAATATAGGTCTTATCATGTTTTTTCTGAAACTATTCCCTTCATTATTTCTTCTAGCTCAATAGCATTCTATCATATTCCAGAGCTGAAATCCAAAATTATACTTCTGGATTTCAAATCCAGAATTATCTTGCTACCTTAACCTCTGAGGGCTTAATTGCTTAAGTAACAATTATTTGTTTAATCAAAAGAATGTATTAAGAGTCAATAATGTATATTTAAAAGGATTGCACATGTTAAACTTATTTCAAATTGTTTGACTTGGGGAGTTCAGGGAGGTAGGAGAAAAATTTGGAACACAAAATCTTTTTAAAAATTAATATTTTATTCAAATACGTGCAAAGATAATTTTTAACATTCATTTTTGTGAAACTTTGTGTCCCAAATTTTTCTCCCTTTTCCTCTTCCCCCAACATGTGTAATTTTTCTAAACATATTTCCATACTCATCATTCTGTGCAAAAAATCAGATTAAAAGGAAAAAAAAATGAGAAAAAACAAGCAAGCAAGCAAACAAACAAACAACAAACATGAAAATACTATGCTTTGATCCACATTCAGTCTCCATAGTTCTCTCCCTGGATGCAGATGGCACTTCCATGATAAGTCTATTGGAATTGTCTTCATTGTGGAAAAAAGCGAAGTCCATCACAGTTGATCATCACATAATCTTGTTGTTACTGAGTACAATGTTCTCTTGGTTCTGCTCACTTAACTTAGCATTGATTTTTGTAAGTTTTTCCAAGTTTTTTCTGAAATCATCCTGCTCATCATTTCTTATAGAACAATATATTACATTACATTCATTTACCAAAACTTATTCAGTCATTCCTCAACTGATGGGCACCCACTCAATTTCCAGTTTCTTGCCAATTCAAAAAGGATTGCTACAAACATTTTTGCACATGTGGGTCCTTTCCCTTCTTTTATGATTTCTTTGGCATACAAATCTAGTAGAAACACTGCTGAATCAAAGGGTATGCACAAGTTTTATAGCCCTTTAAAGGTCATAGTAAAACACAAAGTCTTAGAAAAAATGAATGTTAAAAACTGTTGTTACATAGATTTGGAAAAATAAAATAATATTGAAAAATTAAAAAATGAAAAAAATGTTTGTAGAATAAAAAAAAAATCAGTTATATGTCAGGCCCTGTGCTAGGTATATAGTGGTATAAAGTTTTAAAACAAAACAAAGTCACAGTTTCTGCCCTCAAGTAGTTTAAATTCTATAGTGGGAGATAACATGTGTGTTCACAAATAAATACAGCGTGTTCTAAAAGCCTTAGTATAATTTTAAACTAGTCATTAATGAATTAGTTTGTACTTTATTGGTCCCTGTGAAGAGAACTAGCAAGTGTTTGTTCAAACAGACCCAAATGTTTTCTTTAATTAATCAATTCAAATTAAAGAAATGGGTTAACTTCAGCTTAGACACATCATTTAACTTGTTTGAGCTTCACTATGTTCATCTAATAAAAAAAAATATTGACTGATTGAGGATAGTAACTCCTATTCTGCTTATGTTTCTAGATTGTTGTGAGTATTTATTGAGATAATCTATGTGAAAGCACTTTGGATGTATCATTTTATCAGTAGGAGTCCTTCCTCCACTAATGTAGATTGCCACCTCCATCCATGCCTTAATAGAAAGCTTTTATTAGTTGCCTTGGCAGAAGATATTCATTCCTTCATGTGCAATGCTTTGGTGATCTGTCTTTCAACACTTAACTAGTCTTGTCCTCTGACAGGCATGTTGTCTGTTACTTTCATACTCTGAATCTTTTCTATTTGAGGAAGCAGGGTATAAGAACACTGCATTTGGAGTTGGAAGACCTGGGTGCAAACTTTGGTTCTGCTACCTGCGATCTATGTATCCTCAAGGAAATGTCAATGCCTTTCTGGACCTTAGTTTCCTCATCCAAAATGAAGGTTTGAAATAGATCATTTCCATTGTAGCACCTGAAGGATTTGAATTTAGTCTTCCTGGTTCTGCAGCTGACTCTCAATCTATAGGGAAGCTTAGGGAAAGAAGACATAGTAAAAAAGTGGTCATTAATTGTCAAGGGATAGGGAGATCCAGGCAAAATTCAAGACAGGAAGATTGTTTTCTATAGATGTCCATCTTCCCTTTCATTTGCCTGCTTTTTTTGGTGTAATGCAGACCCAGAGTGTGGCATTTGAGCTGGGTTTCAAAAGGAGAATTTCAGACATTTCAATAATAAGAAGGGGAAATATTCTAGAAAAACATTTTTTCTTGTTTATTGAGAACTTAAAACATCAAAAAACATGAACATATATTTATATGTGTGTTTTTGTAATCTGTACTCGAGTCCATCAGTTCTCTCTCTAGAGGCGGATAGCATTTTTCATCATGGGTCCTCTGGAATTGTCTTGGATCATTGTCTTGATCACAGTAACTAAGTCTCTTGCAGTTGATCATTATTATAATAATGCTATCACCATGTACAATGTTTTCCTTGTTTTACTCACTTTATTTTGCATCAATTCATGTTATTCTTTTCAGGTTTTTCTGAAACCATTCAGATATCATTGCTTATAGCACAATAATGTTTCATCAGAATCATACATCACAATTTTTTCAGCCATTTCTCAAATGATGGGCATCCCCTCAGTATTCAATTTTTTGTCATCAGGGAAAAAAAACTGCTATAAATTTTTTTTATACAAATAAATTGTCTTTTCTTTCTTAGTGTATTTTTAATCTTTTACTGATTCTTTTTTCTTCTTTTAATTTTGCACTGATATCACTATTTATTACTTATCCTAAATACCAAATAGAAGTCCTTCTCCATAAACTGTATTTATTAGTCAAACAAAACAAATCAATACATTTGTTCACGAACATGTGTATATTTTGCACAATATTTCTCAGCGAAATTCTTAAGAATTTACTAATTATTTATTAAGAAAGTATTTTAAGTGCATTAATTCCCTATATATTTTGTATATCAAACTTATCAGAAATTTGCTGTCAAGTTTATTTTTTCCAATTAATGGTTTCCCTTCTAATGTTCACCATATATATTTTTTGCTTGTGCAAAAGCTTCTCATTTTGATGCAATTGAAATTATCCATTTTATCTTTTATAATCATATATTTCTTATTATTAGCTAATTTTCTCTTTAGTCCTAGTTGTAAGATCTTTCCTTTCTCCAATCTGTTTATGATATGACTTTTTATATTTACATCATGTATCCATTTGGAGCCTATTATATTATGTAATGTGAGATGTTGGTCTAAAACTTTTTTTTATCCTATAAATCCTTTTTTTTAATCCTATAAAATGCTATTATGTTTCCTTCAGGGTCTTATGTGCCTAATTGGATTCATCTATCCACTTTTACTTTTCAACTATTTGATGTGCTTTTGATGATATTATTTCATATTATAGATTAAGCCTCATAGCAACCCTATGAGGCAGGCGTCTTTATTATTCCCATTTTATAGATGAAGAAACTGATACTGAGAGGTTAAATAATTTGCCCATGTCCCACAATTTCTAAGTATATAAAGTAAAATTCAGACTTAAGTCTTCTTGCCTCTAAGTGTAGCACTTTATCCACTATGCCAAGCTGCCTCTGTTAATGAACTCTCAACCAGTTAAGTAATTAATCTCTCCCAAGTAGCTGCCTCAGGATATTTAGAGGGTTTTACTGTAAGTGGGTATCAAATGCCACATCCTCCATGAAGCCATTACTGATTCTCCCAGCTGATAGTGCCTCCCTCCAATTACCCTCTATTGATTGTATATATATTTATATGCTTATTTTTGTATATTGTCATATGTGTAACAATATTGTCTCTCCCTATAGACTTGAGGACCGAGACCGTTTCATTTATGTCTTTGTGGTCTCAGCACTTTGCATAGTACCCGGCACAAAACAGGCACTTATAAATACTTGATGATTGATTGATTTGTAAATATAGTATTTTTTTTTTCAGAAACACTTCTCCATAAAGCTCTTTTATGAAATCAGCAAAGTTTTGAAGCAGAGGGTGGAGTAAGAGGGGCCAGAGTCCGTAAGTCCCGAGAGCTATCTGCTAGAGACAGGGATGCGGGAGGTTGCAGAGATGATGGTTGCACAAACTGGCGAGATTAGCGGAACCTGTTCTCCGTAGTGACTAAAATGATTGCCCCCTCAGTCCTTATTTAAAAAAAAAAAAAGCTTCGATGAGCTGCAGGTGGTAAGAGTAATGACAGAGAAGGAACCAGGAGATTAATTTTAGCTGCTAATGAGCTGAGCTTTTGTAAAGCAGCAATATAAATAAACCACACATGCCTCCGCAGCCCGAGTAGCCAGAGGCACCGGGTTTTTCAGCTTCAGAAAATCCAGCCAAGGCCCAGCCAGAATGGAGGGGAGGGCCAAGAATATGTGCGAGACTTTGATACATTGGAAGTAACTGACAAGAAACCGTAATGTAGGAAATCAGAACAGCTGGGAGCACCTAAAAAGCAGCAGATGGGTATGTGGGGAATGCTGTACAGTTTTAATCACATTTAACATGCCTGTCATAAAATTGGGCTCATCAGAGTATTAATTCGTATTTTATAGCATTGTTTGTCAGAGTCCATCCTTACCCCGCATAATATCCTGAACGATGGCTAGAAACGAAAATAATCTTTCTAATATTTCAGCAGCGGAGAGCTCTAAAAGGCTGTAGTTGTGCCAGAGCATGGTAGTCTAAGAGGGTAATCATAACCTCTAAGCTTTGTCTGAGGACATAAACAAGGGAGTGTTCTCTGCAGAAGATGACCCTAGGCAGGGACAGGCAAATGGAAGAATTCTCTTTTTTTTTTTTTTTTTTTTAATTTAATAGCCTTTTATTTACAGGATATATACATGGGTAACTTTACAGCATTAACAATTGCCAAACCTCTTGTTCCAATTTTCACCTCTTACCCCCACCCCCCCCTAAATGGCAGGATGACCAGTAGATGTTAAATATATTAAAATATAACTTAGATACACAATAAGTATACATGATCAAAACATTATTTTGCTGTACAAAAAGAATCAGACTCTGAAATATTGTACAATTAGCTTGTGAAGGAAATCAAAAATGCATGTGGGCATAAATATAGGGATTGGGAATTCAATGTAATGGTTTTTAGTCATCTCCCAGAGTTCTTTTTCTGGGCATAGCTGGTTCAGTTCATTACTGCTCCATTGGAAATGATTTGGTTGATCTCGTTGCTGAGGATGGCCTGGTCCATCAGAACTGGTCATCATATAGTATTGTTGTTGAAGTATATAATGATCTCCTGGTCCTGCTCATTTCACTCAGCATCAGTTCGTGTAAATCCCTCCAGGCCTTTCTGAAATCATCCTGTTGGTCATTTCTTACAGAACAGTAATATTCAAATGGAAGAATTCTCAACAATGGCACTTTGTGACAGGTTGGAACAAGGAGGGCATATGGGGAGGGGGAAGAGAAGGTGCTGGATCCCTGGCTCTACTCCTCCTTGTCTGTGTGTCCTCAAGGAAATTAATTCACTTTTATGAGCTGTTGGTGTTTCTTACCTATAAAATATGGAAAGATGAATGAGATAATCTCCAAAGTTCCTTTCAGCTGCAAATCCTGTAAACTCAGTAACAAATAAGGAAAGCAACATGTGGATTAGGTCCAAATCCTTGGTATTTATGAAATGGTAATTTTTTTTTTTAATAGCGAATTTAGTGTTTTTAGTAAAGGGGGTAGATGTATAGCTGTGCAAAATGATATCCTCTCTGAACTGGGCTGATGCAAGTTTGCTAGCAGCTCCCTGTCAATTATTCTCAGCTGTGCCTTGTATGGCCTAAGTATGAGGTTTGATGTATTTTATGGTTGTTGTAAGAAAAAAAAACAAAACCAATTATTAAAGATCTGCCTGCATATATAATGCTATCTTGAACTATATAATGCTGTACAAAACAAAGGGGGCCACTATATCCCCTGTTCCTAAGGAGTTTACAATCAAATTACTAAGTGGAAAGCAAAACTAAAACTTATCTTGAGTACGTATGAGACTGAACATTTTGGAAACTTGCAAACTAGTCACTGAGTTAACCACTGAGTGGGGATCCCAGAAAGCTAGGGTTTTAGCATTGTAAGGAACCTTAGAAAGCACCTAGTTCAATCCCTCTCATTTTATAGAGAAGCATAAGGCTCAGATAGATGAATAGCTTGTTGAGGCTACATAGCTAGTTAGGGAAGAGAAAGGACTAAAGTTCCAGGTTTAGCTCAAGGCATTCTAGGATTTTGTGATTGGAATAAGTATAATTAAAAATATAGTGAAGGATCATAGATTTAAAGCTGAAAGGACTCTTACAAGTTATCTAGACTAAATCTAAGATTGTGCTAGTAAATAGCAATCAGTTTCCCCCCCCCAAAAAAAATTCCACCCCAAAACATACATAAGATGCACTTAAATTTTTAAAAATAATAATAGCTTTTTATTTTTCAAAATACATGCAAAGTTAGTTTTTAACATTCACCTTTGCCTTGCAATTCTAAACATATTTCCACATTTATCATGCTGTGCAAGAAAAATCAGATCAAAAGGGGAAAAAATGAGCAAGAAAAAAAAAAAAACAAAAAAGGTGAAACTACTATACTGATTCATTTCTGTGATTCACATTTTGTCTTCAGTCTTCTCTCTGGATGTGGATGGCTCTTTCCATCACAAGTTCATTGGAATTGCCTTGAATCACCTCATTGTTGAAAAGAGCCAAGTTGATCATGCACTTACATTAAAAAAATTATTTATTGAGCATTTTATTTCCCATTACATGTAAAAACAATTTTTAACATTCATTTAAAAAATTGAATTCTAAATTCTCTCCTTCCCTCCCCACCCTCCTCATTGAGAAGGCAAGAATTTGATATAGGTTATACATGTATAGTAAACATATTTTCATATTATTCATGTTGCAAAATAAAACAAACCAAAAAAAGGAACCCTCAAGAAAAGAAAAAAAAGAAAAAAGTATGCATCGAACTGTGTTCAGATACTACTAGTGTTTTCTCTGAGAATAGATAGCATTCTTCATCATTAGTCATAATTGTCTTGGACCATTGTTTTGCTGAAAATAGCTGTCAATCACAGCTGATCAGCTTTGTGCTACTTTCTACACAATACTTTCACTTTGCATCAGTTCATGTAAGTCTTTCTAGGTTTCTAAGGGATCCTGCTCATAATTCCTTACAGCTCAATGATATTCCACCGCAATCATATACTACAACTTGTTCACCATTCCCCAATTGCTGGGCATTTCCTCAAATTCCAATTCTTTGCAACCAGAAAAGAGCTGCTATGAATATTTTTGTATATAGAAGTCATTTCTCCTTAAAAAAAAAAAAAATCTTTTAGGTTACAGACCTAGTAGTGGTATTGCTAGGTCAAAGAGTATACTTGCCATTTGGGCACAGTCCCAAATTGCTCTACAGGATGTGAACCAGTTCACAATTACACCAACAATGTATTAATGTCTCAATTTTCTCACATCCCCTCCCACATTTGTCATTTTCCTTTTCTGTCCTATTAGTCAATCTAATAGGTGTGAGGTAGTACTTCAGAATTTTAAAAATTTGCTTATCTTCACTAACTAGTGATTAAGAGCATTTTTTCATGTGGCTATACATAGCTTTGGTTACTTCATCTGAAAACTGATAGTTCATATCTTTTGAAAATTTATCAATTGGGGATGACTCTTAACACAATGTATTTTTAAACTGAAATTTAAATTATTGATATTTTCTTCATCACTTTAAGTCTAGACAATCAACAAAACAATAAGTCAAGTCCTGACTTGTAGCATTGTCGATTTTAAGGTAGAAATTCTCATCGAGAAAACTTACCATTTGACTCAGAGCTGGATCAAGCTGATTCTGACCCACCCCTGACTAAATTCCTTTTCTCTTTCCCCTTCCTTCTCTCCCCAGTTATGTAGATAAGGATCCAAGGCCCAGATAAGGTAAGTGAATTATCCAAGGTCACATAGGTAGTATCTAACATGAGAGTTAGGTTTTGAACTCGGGAGTAGGAGGCAATTGGAAGAAAAAAGCCTTAGCAATTTAAGAGACTTGCATTTATATCTCAATTCTGTCACTCATTATCTGTGACATCTTGGGCAAATCAATTGGGCCTCAATTTTCTCATCTTTTATGAAATGAGGATATTGGTACAAATGATCTTAAAGGTTCCCTTCCAATTTTAAAATGCTATGATTCTGTGACCTGTAAATGGAAAAATTATATATCAGATATTAATTAGCT
Organism: Sarcophilus harrisii; assembly: GCF_902635505.1. Classification (NCBI taxonomy): domain Eukaryota; kingdom Metazoa; phylum Chordata; class Mammalia; order Dasyuromorphia; family Dasyuridae; genus Sarcophilus; species Sarcophilus harrisii. The sequence goes on from NC_045426.1 coordinate 212,349,611, forward strand.
TGTCTATAACAGTTTGAGGCTCAGACACTTGTCAGAAATTCAAAAAGTAGCAGAGGCAATTTCTGAATCCAGATTTTCCTGAGACCAGATCCAGCACCTGGTTCATGATATTACATTGCTTCTCTTGAGAACAAAAAATTAACTTAAGATTCACCTTCCATATAAGTAAAGGGAAAAAGTGAATAAGAAAATGGAGAGATTAAATTTGTTTTTGAGTATTTATTTAAAATATATATTCTGCAATAACACAAACATAAACTCATTATTTTGTAAATTGTGGTAAGAAATCTATGTAGAAATAGAGGATTTTGGGAAAAAAAACTCCTTTTAAAGGTTTGCTTTTCAGGATTTGCTGCTGGAATAGCTGATATCTCCATTTATTCCTGAACATCTGGACTCAAGACAATAATTGACTGAGAATTGAGAACTATTTGCTTTTTTTGGACAGCAGGCTGTTGGGAATGAGGCTGATGCCTAATAATGTATCCCAAAGTCACAAAGCTGAGAAATGGTAGCAGGGCTCTGATGGTGCACTTGTGTTCCCTCAGCAAGGTTTATAAAATGTGCCCCTTATGGGTTTCTGCCTACTGGGGATTTTGAACTTTCTCTTAATTATTTATAGTTTGACTCCTCAAAAAAAAAAATCCAGGTGCCATGGAATTATGGAATAAGCTATTTATATCTAGCCTACTTTTTAGAACTCTGCTGAAAGGATTCAGAATAATAGTAAGGGGAACAGGAGCAAGGCAAGGTGAATGGCAAAACATCCAAAGATGTCAATGGGTTATAGATGGGAAGTATGATCAATAATCAGAGATATAGTCCTTTAGGTGACTTTCAACTTGCTCATTGGCCAACTGAGCTCAATTTTAGGGCATGAATTCAGTGTTAAGGCAAAACTTCTTTCAGTATAAGTCACTATTCTTGTCCTTAACATGGAATCACGCTAAGATTTAAGAACCAATAAGTGCAATGTCTAATCTTTACTGTTTTCAGAACTAAAGATAAAAAATGCTTCCTACCTTTTGATGAAGGGATGATGATGGGCTAGAGGTGAAGAATGAGGCCTAAAATTATGGCTAATGTATGGATTTGTTTTCCTTAATGACAATTTTTGATTATAAGGCAAGGAAATAAGAGTTGAGTAAGGGAAAAAAAAAAAAAACCTGAAAAGAGCATCAATGGAAAATTAAAAGAAGAAAACAGAAGGGAGTTCAGATAGAGAGAAACACTGACAAGCAAGACAACCTTGGAACTAATATATTGAATTAATTAATATTTTGAAAAAGAATATGCTGAACATAATGAAGACATGATGTTTCATGTACAATCCTCTTTCTATTCTCATTTGTTGGTGTTTAATTTCAGAAAAACTAAAAAGAAAAATGCCAAGCTCTTAGACATTCCTACTCAATAGATAGCATTCCACTTTGGGCTACTTGATTATAGTTCAGTTTATTCTCAATGACTCCAAATCTCTCTCCTTGTTCTGTGTATCTCAGGAATACTCCCCTGCTTCTGGATAATGGGGCAGTGCCATTGCAGACTCATCTACACAGCTCTTCTCCTTTCCTAAATAATTTTGCTTCTCCAAATTTGAGGTTGATTTCAGATTATACTAGATTATATAGAGTTCTTTGGGTGTTGACCTTGAAGGGACCACTGATTTTTAAAAGACTCTGTAGGTTAGAAAAATGGAATCCAAGCCAAGCATGGAAGATAAAGAGCAAAGAATGGGGCTGTTAGTGAGAATGCCTTAGAGACCTCCTCCCCTAAGATAGGTAGAGGATGTGGAACTGGGTCTCCTTTTACCTAGCTTCTTTTCTCCCTTGCTTTACCTATTCCTTAATGAGAAACAAACAGAAGAAGGAACTGGTAAACCATTCTAGTATCTCTGCCAAGAAACCCCCAAATGGGGTCACAGAGTCAGATATGACTAAAATGATCAAAAAATGAGAACAGGATAGTCCAGCTCTACTTTTCCTGCCTTCCCCTCTTTCCTCTTGTGGAAACATATTGTGACCATTAAAAAAACCTGGTTGTTCTATAAATAGCATTATTTTAAAATGTTTCTCAATGTATGTGACAATCTATTAAAATCTGGGTGGCCATTTGAATCTGTGCTCATTCCACTTGTAGCAATGAGACTCAGAACAGATGGAGGACAAAATCTGGAAGGGGAACATTTAAAATACTGAAGTTTAAAATCCCCAAATTTGAATTTGTCAGCTGAAGCCAGCTGGGGACCTGAGCATTATGTTGAATCAAGAGTAAAGTGCACTAAAGGAATAAAAAAAAAATTATTCTATTTTAATTTATTCCTATTGCATCATGTCTTTTTTCAGCACATTGACCTCTCCATCATCCCCCCTCATTTACTAATCTATAGTCTTTCCTAGTCTACTGGCAATTTCTCTGATGCCTATGAACATCCTATCTCTCCCCCATTCTCAAAGATCTCACTTGATCCATTCTTCCTGTTTTCCTAATTCTATTCCCTTTTGTGGCTAGGATTCATCATAAGGCTGCTTATGATCAGTGTGACTTTCTTTTCTCTCTCCCTTTTTCTGCTTTCTGACCTTATCATTTAGCTGAAACTGATCTCTCCAAAGTTATCCAAGATCTCTTGATTTCCAAATTCAATAGCCTTTTGTCACTCCTAATCCTTCTTGACTTCTCATCAGCCTTTGACCCTGTCTACTGCCTGCTTCTTCTTAATACTCTCTTCTTTATATGTTTTCCTGACATTGTTTTCTCCTCATTCTCCTACTTATCCAATTGATCATTTTAGTCTCCTTTGCTGTATATTTTTCTAGATCATGCCCATAATGTGGATGTCAACCCAGTCTCTGTCTTGAGACCTCTTCACTTGGTTATCTTTTCAGCTTCTATGAATTTGATTATCATTTCTAAAGTAGGTAATTCTCAGATCTTGAAGCACCAGACTCGAATCTCCAACTGCCTTTAGACATATCAAATTAGATGTTTTATAGATATCTTAAACTTAACAGATTTAAAATTGAATTCATTATTTTTCCCCCCAACACTCCCCCTTTCCAAGTTTCCCTATTAATTACTAAGAACGCCACCATTCTCTCAATCCCCTAGAATCAAAATCTAGGTTTCATCACTATCAATTGTTTCATCACTATTTCTCACAATCCTGTCCATCCTCTCAGCCAATCTGTTACTAAGGTCTGTTTATTTTACCCTTGAAATAGGTCTTGAATATGCCCCTTTCTCTCCTCTGATATTGCTGCCATCCTGGTAGACCCTTATTTCACATTGCTACTGCAATAGCCTATTGGTTTGTCTGCCTACCACAAGTCTCTCCCCACTCCAGTCAATCTTTTATTCAGCTGCCAAAGTGATTTTCTTAAAGCTTAGGTCTGACTATGTTACTCCCCTGCTCAATAATCACCAATGACTCCTTGTCATCTCCAGGTATAAATATAAAAAGCTTTTATTTGGCATTTAAAGCTCTTCATTCCCTACCCCCTCCACCTTTTCAATTTTTTTATGCTTTATCCTCTCTCCCTTTATATTCCCCTCCGCCCCTTCCATCATATACTTTTTTATCTAATGACACTGGCAATATGGTATTCCTTGAACAACTTTTGCATTAGGCATTTTCACTATTTGTCCCCTTTCTCCTTGCCCTCCTTCCTCATGTCTACTTCTTGGATTCCTTCAATCTCAGCTAAAACTTCAATTCCCTTTCCTTTTCCTAATTCCTTTTAATTCAAATGCCTTGTCTTTGTTGATTATTTCCTATTTATTTTGTAAGGTTTTTTTTTTTTTTTTTAATATGTCTGCATGTTCTCTATACCCCATCAGACTGTGAACTCTGAGAACAAGAACTGTTTTTTGCTTTTCCTTTTGTATTCATTTTGCTTACTATAATGCCTGGTACTGTAATAAATAAATAAAATTGTTAATAAATGCTTGTTGACTAACATTTCAAATTCCATGTCTCAGATATCTTAAACTCTACGTGGACAAAACTGAATTCATTATTTTTCCTCCCAAATCCTGCTCTCTTCCTTATTTCTCTATTACTGTTAAGCATATTACCTCTTCCAAGTCACTGAGGATTGCAATCTAGATGTCATCCTCCACTTCTCACTCTTTCTTACTCATCCCTCCATGTATAATTATTGCCAACTCTACCCCTGTAACATTTCTTATATATTCCCCCTTCTTTCTTCTGACCCTGTGACAATTTTTACATAGGTCATCAAAATAGCCTTCTGCTTGGTCTCCCTCCCTTGTCTCTCTCCACTCCAGTACATTCTCTAACCAGCTGTCAAACTGATCTACGGTACAGGTGTGATCATAACATTTGCTTCCCTCTCCCACATTCAATGTCTCTAGTGACTCCTTATTACCTACATGATCAAGTAAAATTTTCTGTTTGAGTTTTAAAGCTCTACATAACCTGGTCCTTCCTACCTTTCCAGTCTTCTTAAATCTTAATCCCTTCTTCCTGTTCTATGATATAGTAACATTGGCTTCCTCATTGCACCTTTCATGGGATACTCCATGCATTCCCTTGGTTGTTTTCCCACTACGGAAATATTCTGCTTCTCATCTCCTTTCTTTCCTGACATCCTTCAGGTAAAAACTCTTTTCAGGAAGTGTTTCCTGATTCCTTTTAATTCTAATGCCTTTCCTCTAAGATTATCTCCAATTTATCCTGTATGTATTTTGTTTGTACTTAGTTACTTGCATGTCCTCTCCTCCTTTTAGATTGTGAGTTCCTTGTATCGCCAGCACTTAATACAGTACCTGGCACATAATAAGCACTTAATAAATACTTGAAAGATAGATTGGGGTGTGCAGTAAATAGCTCTCCAGGTCTGGAGGCTGGAAGACCTGAATTAAAATTTGACCTCAGACAGTTAGTAGCTGTATGTTTCTGGGCAAGTCACTTAGCCCTGTTTGCCTCAGTTTCTCATCTGTAAAATGAACTTGAGAAGGAAATGACAAAGCAATCTAATATCTTTGCCAAGAAAACTTCAAATGGGGTCACAGAGAGCTGAACATGACTGAAAAAACAACAGCAACTTGACTGACCTAACTTGGAATCAGATGCCTCTTGAGATTCAAGCTGATAAGCAAGTACCCTGACTTCATAAATTCAGATATATTGGTGGGCCATGCATAAAAGATAAATCATATTTCTGAGGGAAGAGGGAGCTGAAAGAAAGCCACATCTTTCCAAAGTGAGAAGAAGAGAGGGAGTTTTTCTACCTCATTCAGCACCATGACAGCTCAAACTATCTATCTTTGCATTGCTACATGCTGCCTGTATGTATTTTACACAAAATGATATTTTAAAGGGATTTATGTTATTCTCCCACCTCTGCTTATGAGTTCTAAGCAGCTAACCGTCTTGCTTACTCCTAGTCCTTTCTTTGGATAATAGAGATACTAGACTGTTAATCCTTTAGGCAGTGGAATTTGAACCATAGCCATGGAAATAAAAACTTCTGGATTTCATTACCCATTCCCTGGAGCATCAAATCTATCTGGTTTCTGTTTTTATCTATGACACAAAGGGAAGGGAGGAGCAGCAACTTAGGTTATTTTCACTCTACTCACTTAGGATCTCAGTCAATCTCATTTAACCTGTCCACCCCTGGAGGAGGAGGATAAGACCCAAAGAGAACAAAGTATACCATTGTATATTGAAATCCCAGTGTTCTCAGAGGTAGCAGCTGTTATGAAAACCATTCTTTTAAAAATATCATTTTCCATGTAAAAGAGAAATGGCATTTCATTTCTTTTTTCTTCCTAGAATGATATATTTTCTAACTGATCATACTTCCATTCCATTAACCATTTTGCCTTAGTGTTTTACCCCACTAAGAAAGCAGGGGAATTGAATACTAGAAGCAGTAGGCAGCAGCTATGGAAATAGCCTTGGGAACTGAGCCAGTCTTACTCCAACTCTTTGGCTACCTACATGCATCAGATAAAATCAGGGAGACAGTACAACTTTTGGACCAGTATTTGTAGGCTTGGTCCCATTTGCTGTAGTGGCAGAGCTTATTTTCCCGGAAGAGAAAGAGATAGAATCATGTGAGATCCCTTTGATTTGGAGCACAGAGGCTTTGGAAAGCTGTTGTTCCTTGTGTTCCTCTGTGCTGCCTATGGCAAAACTTGGTATTTTAAGGACCAGTTATTTATCAGAAACTGGAGTAAAAAAGAATGTAAGATAAGGAGGCAAAATGGACTTCCATTGAGAGTTGATGCCTTCTCTGCAATGTATAGTTTTAAAAAGTTTTCTAAAGTAGAGTTGTCCAAGGTCTTGGGTATGAAAAACAAAATAAACAAAAAATTGACCATGTTGAATCTGTGTCATAAGATCAATGTCAGCCTCTCTTTGACAACACTCTACTATCTTATTCAAAGGATACTGGCATTTAGAGACTATGGGAAACTGACATTAATTTTTGCCTTTCTCTGAAGTCCTGTATGCCATGATCTAGCATTGTCATAATTTTTTTTTTTTAATCAAACTACCTATTTCCCCAGAGGATTATAAGTTCTTAATAGGGAAGTAGGGCATAAGTCATTTGAATTTGAGTCTAGAACAGTTCTGGACACACAAGCCTTAATAAATATATGTTGAATTGATCTTTGGCAAGAAGTGCCTTTTAAAATTGTTTGGCATTATCCCCAACTACCTTGTCCTTTGAGAGACGGCTTGACTATAGTGGCTGGAAAGTTAGCTTTGAACTCGGGAAGACCAGCATTAAAGTTCTGACTAACACATATTGTTTGTGTGACTCTGGGAAAGTCATTTGATTTTTCAGTATTTTAGGGAACTCTCTAAAACTATACATTGCAGAGAAGGTGCCAACTTGCAATGAAAGTTCATTGATCCAATTTGAATCCTTATCCCACTTTCTCCTTTATTCCAGTTTCTGATGAATAATTGATCCTTAAGGCCAATAACTGCATATAGTGGTCTTCTAAAACATAAAAATTGCTTTAAATAGATTCAAAGCAAAGAAATACCTTAACAAGAAGACAAGGCTTCTTGCAGAAAAAAAAAATTGTATATTTGAAGATATGTAACCAAATTAAGAAATTCCTCTTTAAACAGCTGACTGAGCAACCCCTGGGGTGAGCTTCTGTTGAGGATAGAGGCAAGAGGAGCCTGTATACTGACATTAACATCTAACTGAAACTGCTATCAGATTCATCCTCTAGGCTTAATCAATAATGTTTTTGTATCCTTTGTAGATCTTAGTAAAGGTATAATTAACAACATTGTAGTCTGTATTTGTTTTTTGACAGATCCCAAACCTAAGGCTATTCAGGGCTGACTTTACATGTGACTTTGATCCCATTCCTTTTCTTTCTTTTTTTTTTTCTGGTACATTATTCTTTACAACCATCCTTCCTGTCTCTCTAATCTTCAGTCTCTCTCTGCCAACTGGTTAGTAACCTCAAGACTCAATTCTGTATCATTTTCTTCTACATGTTTTTTCTTGAGTGACATTATCAGCTCTGTTGCATTTAATTATCATCTCTATACAGATGATTTTGGATTTAACCTCAGATGATTTTGGATTCAACCTCTCTCTTGGACTCCAGTTCTTTATCACCAAGTCTTGACCTTCAGAAATAGATGTTCCACAGACATCTCAAGTTTAACACTTGGAAAATAAAACTTTTCATTATCTCCCTCAAAATCTATCCTTCTTCCAAACTTTTCAATTTTAACTGAGAGTACCATCACCCTTATTTTCACATTTTCAACATTTCTGACATTCCAACCTCTTTATTCCACATAGCTATGTTGTTTCTACCTCTATATCTTTGGGATATGTCTCCTTCTGTTCATTCCTACAATCATCAGCCTCGTTCAGATACTTATCCTCTTTTTCTAGACTATTGAAATAGTGTCCCTGCCTTAAGTCTCCCCATTTCAATTCATCTTCCAAACACTTGCTAAAGTGATTTTCTTACAGCACAGTTATGATCATGTTATCTCCCCCACTCAGTAAACTCGGTTGGCTCTTTTTTATCTGTTTTTTTCATATTTTTTTTTTCAGTCATGTCTGACTCTTCATGCTCCTTATTTAAGATGTTCTTGGCAAAGATACTGGAGTGGTTTATCATTTTCTTCTCCAGCTCATTGTACAGATGAAGAAATTGAGGCAAACAGGGTTAAGTGACTTGCTTAGGATCACACATCTACTAAATGTCTGAAACTGGATTTGAACTCATGCATTCCTGATTACAGATCCAGAGCTCTAAGGATCAAATATAAATTCTCATTGTCTCTTAATTTGTTTCTATAACCTACCTTTCTAGCTTTAAGATACATTATTCCCTTCCAAACTTTCTATGTATGTTATACCATCTGTGGCTATATGTTCGGTTTTAATTATAAATTAGTATTTATTATATTAAAATACTATACTATACTATAAAATTAATATAAATTAATTATAAATTATAAATTATAATTATAAATCTGTGGCTATATGTTTGGTTATAATTATAAATAAAAAATTCTCCTGAATTTTTATCCCTAGCACCTACAAAATGTCTGGTATGTAGTAAGGTGCTTACTCACTCTATTATTTATCTATCTATCCATCTATCTTCTTTCTGTCTCTGTTTCTCTTTCTGTCTCCCCTCTCTCCCTCCTCTCCCTCTTTCCCTTCCTTCCTTCCCCCCTCCCCTTCTCCCTTTTTTTTACCTCTCTCCCCTTCTCCCTCTTTTCCTCCTTCTTCCTCTCTACTTCCCCTTCCCTCTTTTCTTTCCCTTCCCCCTTCCCTCTCCCCTCCTCTTCCTTTCCCTCTCTTTCTTCCCCTCTCCCCATTTCCCCCTCTATCTCCCCCCTCCATCTTTCTAATATCTCCCCTTCCATCTCTTTTCCTCCATCTCTCCCCCAATTTTCCCCCTCCATCTCCCCTCCTCTTCCCTTCCTGGCCTGGACTTCCATACTCATATCCTTCTTAAATATTCATCACCAACCAAAATTGAATACTATAAACTCTTTATTTTATTCAAAACATTCTTCGTTCCTTGACTCTTCAACAAAATAACTGGCTGGTCTTTCCCTTCACCAAAGCTTGTGGATCATATTTCCTACTTCCTATTATCCCTTAAGTACTTTGATAGCTTTCAATCATTCACTGCACTTCTTAGATACTTCCACTGGCTTTCTCTCCAGTAACATCTGTAAATCTCTCCAATCCCCAGGCTGGAAAGATCCCAGTCTTCTGATAGTAAACTTTATGCCTTATTTAATTATTTTTTCTCTTTGTGTGTCATCTGAACTTGCTATTTTCCCTTCTTTTCTTTGGGAACAGAAACACTTGTAATGTATCTGAATTTTCTTCATGTTGTTTACATCAGTAGTGCTGTCAGGGACATTTTTCATTAATAACCACAAACTATCACTCAGTTACTATTCAAAGATGTTCTGTTGTATAACAGAAAGGAAAATTAAAACCAAACTAAACAAAAAAAATCCTCAAATATCTCTAAAGAAAAACTATAGCATAATTCTGCTAAAAATGAGTGATATTCTCTCTCCTTGCCTCTTCATCCTTGCTTCCCTGGCTTACTTCAAGACTCAGTTCAAATAAAACTTTCTTTAGGAACCTTTTTGTAGTTTCTTCTTTGGCCAATCCCTTCTCTTCAAGATTATCTCCAATTTACCCAGTTATATATCTTGTATATTGATAATTGTTTGCTTATTGTTGTCACCCTCATTAGAATGCAAGTTTCTTGAGGACAGATTGTTTAGAACAATTCCAGATATAAAGTAAGCACTTAATTAATGCTTGTTGATTGACTGACAAAAAGACATTCTTATTTGAAAATTCTTGACTCATTTGAAACTGCAGTATATTTTATCTGTGTGGGAAATTCACTTTTACAGACCTTTGTTGGTGACCCAAAGAAGGGTAAATAATCTACAATACAGAAAATCTAATCAAAGAAGATATTATCCCCACAAACACTGTCAAGAGAACATTATTCAGACTTAGAGAGGAAAGGGAATTCAGGATAGGCATGAGCACATGTGATGAGTTCAACTCGGAGGGAAAAAGGCAGAGTCTAAGATAATTCTGGCATCCAAATCTCATTTATTTTGTTTCTTTGCTACCACAAAGCAATGTACCCAGGGACTTTTTTCTTATTAATGACTTCTTTGATTTATATATCCCACAATGAAGACTCTGGGTCAAAGGGTAGAGACATTTTAGTCATTTTATTTGAATAATTTCAAATTGCTTTCCAAAATGAACTAGTTGAGAGCTAGATGGTTTTCAGAGCAATACTTTCCTGTTCCTTAACACTGCTTTTCCATTGGCTCCAAAGCAGAGAATCAGAGGCAGAGGAACGAGAAAAACTGGGAAGATACACCAGGAAGAGCAAGGAGACAAGGGAAGTCCAGGGTACAGGTAATCCACACATTGTATAATTGGTTGCTGAATATCACAGAACATAAAAGGGACCTTGGAGATCATCTATTTGAACTTCTTCATTTTTCCAGATGAAAAAACTGAGGCTCTGAAAAGGTAGTTTTCTCTACCTAAAGTCACAGCTTTCCAATTCTAGGGCTTTTTCCACTATAACATTCTTTAGCATGGGAGACTTGGTTTAGTCAAAGATTATTGAAAATGTAAGCATAATAATGTTAGCTGTTGTAGCACTTTAAGGTTCACGAAGTTCTTAATAAATATCCTTGGTATATAATTATTTCTGGTACATGATTACTGGTATATAATGGAATGAGACTATATTGTAAGAAATGATGAGCTGGTTGATTTAGAAAAAAACATGGAAATATTTGCAGGAAATATGAAGAATAAAATAATCAGAACCAAGAACTTTGTGTTTATGCGTATATATGCACATATAGTATACATATATATAGTAACAGCAATATTGTTCAAAGAATAAATGTGAATGACCAAGTTAATGACTCAAATGTGAATGACTCAAATCAACTATAATGGACCTATGAAGGAAGATGCTATTTACCTCCAGAGAAAGAAGTGATAAGTAGAAGTATGCAAAGCATGGTCTGTCTGTCTTTCTCTCTCTGTTTTTCTCTACCTCTCTGTATGTATATGGATATACAAATATATCTGTGTCTAATGGAAGCCTTTTCTATGCCAGTTGGAAACAGAAAAAAAATAGTACACAGCTTAGAACAAAAGAAGATTCAGAAGGAAGCACAGAAAAGCAGGATAATTTTGAAAATGATATAGATTTTAACAAAAGTTAATTATGTGAAATGGAAGTACATGGTTTCATATTGGATTTTTTTTGTGCATGGATTTAGAAAATATTTTTCTATTTAAGTTCAAAATGAATAATTAAAAAAAAGTCACATTTGATCCTCACAACAACCCCTGGAGGTAGAAGCAATTACTATCACTGTATTATAGATGAGGAAAACTGAGGCAGACAGAGATTAAATGCTTTACCTAAAGGCATATAACTAGTGAGTGTCTGAGGCCAGATTTGATCTCAGGTATTTTAGATCCTATGGTCAATACGCATGGATGTGAGTCCAGTGGTGCTTTTTACTTGCTAAATGACCTTTTGCAAGTTACTTCACTTGGATATAAGTTATTCTTTCCACAAAATAAGGAAGTTGGATTAGATAAACTCTAAAGTTCCTTCTAGTTCTAATATTCTGTGACTTTGAGTAATAATTCTCTAATTCATTCTCTCTCTCTCTCTCTCTCTCTCTCTCTCTCTCTCTCTCTCTTTTTATCTCCATCCATATTTATTTGTTTACCAACTTTCTCTACATCTTTTTAGCTTTGTATTTGTCTATTTACCCATATTTATCCATCCGTATCTATGGATCTGCTTTGTTTATTCATCAGTTTATTGATTTGTTTATCTACCTATCCATTCACACATTTGTTGCTTTTTTTGTTTGTTTGTTTTGTTTTGTTTTAAACCTGTAAAAACATCAGTGTAGAATTATAAGAAACTATTTCTACCAAAATGAGTCATCAATCCATTTATAATTATCTTAGAGATTTACATGGGGGGGGGGCAACACTAAATCTAACATTTTAGGCATCTACTATTCCATGACAAAATGGTATTTTTGAACTTGGAAACTGAGCTTTTGATGTTTAAAATTAAATTAATAATAATAATAACAATAACAGATTTAGATAGGTTCACAAAACTATTTTTATATTTTCTTCTTTGATCTTCTTAAAAGTCATGTGATATAGGTATTACAAGCATTATTACTTCCCCTTTAACAGATGAGGAAACTGAGCCTAAGAGAAATTAAATCACTTTCTTATGACTTTTTTGGTTCTCTTCTCCTGTATGGCACAAATGTGTCACAACCAGTTAATGAATTTTCATAGCTCAGAATCCAAATTATGGATTTTATTTTCCCTATCAAGAGTTGACAGGTGACAGGAGATATCTTATTATTTCTTCTGTAATTGTTTCTGCAGATCACGGCTGACCTTTGGATTAAGTGCCAATCACCTCTGTGATTTGAGAGATATTGGAAAGGCATTCATCCAAGAATATTTCTCTACCCCTGCCTCACCACAATGGCAGGGAACATGAGCCATTCCAAAGAAAAACTTTGCTGACTTCACGATTTTGTCTAGGGCTATCCCAGCTGCTAACAGTAGAACTATATTTAGAACTCTGATGACTTGAGATATAATGGTGCTGAATGGCATAATTCACTGGAATAATTCACTACTTTGGTGAAAGAACAGAACCCATGAGATGGGGCTTTAGAACACATAGAATGCTTGCACTGGAAAGAGCCCAGATAGCATCTGGTTCATTTTTCTCATTTTTGAAGAAAATGGAGACCTGTAGAAGTTAAATGACCTAGCAGGTAGCCAAGAATACCCCTGATGCTAGAATTCAGGATTTTTGACTAAATGGGATGGCTTTGGGGTACGGGACCAAATGGGGGTTCAGTCATGTGAAGAATTCACAATAGTTGTTTTTCTTTGGCAAAAAGAAGATTTATTTAGAAGAAAAGGTTCCAGACAAAAGAAGAGGTACAATAGACACCAGGAAGGTTAAATATGAAATAGATTTGGGAGAGAAATAGGATTACCAAGGAAAGGCATTTGGAAGAATCAATTAAAGAAATATGCTGTGAAATGGAAGTACTCCACTGTCAGGCTAAATTCATAGAGATTTAGTTCCCTAAAAAAATTATCTTTAAGAAAGAGAAAAAGATGGGGGGATGAGAGAAAAGACATCATGAAACATGGGGGAGGGGGAAAGAGAAAGGCATCATGAAGCAGAACACCATGATGGACTAACCCAAAAGGGATTCAGCAAAGATGGCACAAGCCATGGACAGATTTATAGGGGAAATTTAACCACAAGGAATTGACTTGGATTTCTGACTCCATACAGCAAGGTGGGGCTACCTATGACCTCCACAGGGGGTGGGACTATGAGGTTGAACATCTAATCCCCATCAGTGCCCTTCCCTGCTTGTCTCAAGGAATAATCTTATGATTAAATCAGTCTTTTTCTGCCAACCCCACCTAGTTACCCAAAACCTCATCAGATGGATCTTTCACTGATGTCATTTATAACTCTTTCCCAGGCTTTCTCAGTAAAACCTATGAGTAATCTCTACATTTGTTTGAGAGATACTTATCTTCATGATATTCCATGATTATTTTATCTTTTCATTCCTTTCTTTTTTTCACTAGGCCATACTCTTTCCAAGGCAGAGAGTTTGAACCTAATGATAAAATCCTAGAGGCCAAATTTCACCCAATTGTTTTGTAAGAGAATACAATTTATCATAAAGAAGATCAAGTACTAGAATGTGGATGATTTAATCTTTCCATATTATGTGTGGCAAAAAAACAAAAAAACTCAACCCAAAGAACTCCAAATGTATTGATAGTGATCAGTAATGTCATCCTCCTTTATAATTCAACAAACATGTGTTAAATATTTTGTGTAGAGAAGCAGATTGATGTCAACAGATAGAATGATCAAGATAGAATCAGAAAATCCTGAGTTTGAATTCTGTCCCTTACATTTAATCTTTCTGATCCTTGCATGTATATGGTAGAGGAGTATTAGTCTAAATCACTTCTGAGGGCTCTTTTAGCCCTGAATCTATGACTTATAGTTATCTATTTATATCTATCTATATCTATTTATAGTTATCTATTCTGAATCTCTTTCTTCAATTATAAATGTAGATAATAAAATGTCCATGGTACCTATTCATGTGATGTGGCTATCATAAAGATTCAACGAGATGAACTGATGCTAAGTGAAATGAGCAGAACCAGGAGATCATTGTATACAGCAACAGCCAGATTATACTATGATCAATTTTGATGGACATGGCTCTTTCCAATAATGAGATGATTCAGATCATTTCCTATAATCTTATGATGAAGAGAGCCATCTATACCCAGAGAGAACACTGTGGGAACTGAGTGTAGACCACAACATAGCATTTTCACTCTTTTTGTTGTTGTTTCCATTTTCTCAGTTTTTTTCCCTTCTTGATCCGATTTTTCTTGTGCAGCACGGTAACTGTATAAATATGTATGTATATATGTATATGTGTGTATATATATATATATATATGATTTAACATATATTTTAACATTTTTAATATGTTTTGGATTACCTGACTAAGGGAGGGGAAGGGGAAAAGGAGGGGAAAATTTGGAACTCAAGGTTTTGCAAGGGTCAGTGTTGAAAAATTACCCATGCATATATTTTGTAAATAAAAAGCTTTAATAAAAAAAGATTCAATGAGATAATGGTTTTTTAAAAAGTGCTTTGCAGATTTTTACAAGCTACACAAAATATCCTATCCTTCAAAAAGTTAGCTTCTTAGAAGATGAGAAAGTGCCCTTGAAAACAAAAGGTGTTTTTACTTATTTTAAAAATTATTTCTATAATGAAATTCTGGACTAATTAGAGATGGAAACAAGTTACTTCCTTTTTACTTTTATCTCAAATTTAGCTTAGGTGCCATCTTCTATGTGAAGTCTTTTATGATTTCTCCTCACTCTCACTTACTGGGCTCTCTTTCTTCTGAATTCAGCTTGCATTGACTTATCTATGTGTGAGCTGTATCTCCTGCAACCCCAAGTAGAAAGCAAACTTCTTGAGGGCAGGGATTTTTTTTTTTTTCTTTTTGACTTTAACTATTCAGTGTCTAGCAAAATACTTTTCATGTAGTAGGTCATTTACATTTTTTTAGGGTATACACTGAATCAGAAAATGATTGTTAAACTAGCTAATATTTATATGGTACCTACTATGTGCTAGACACTGAGCTAAATGCCTTATATATATTTTTGATTCTCACAATCATTCTGGAAAGTAGATGATATTATGATCCTTATTTTATAGTTGAGGTAAGTGGGGCAAACAGGCATTCAAGTGACTTGCCCAGAGTCACACAGTTAGTATGTACCAGAGGGTGGATTTGAACTCAGGTCTTAGTTCCAGGTACTCTAGTCACTGTTATCTACTAAAGTACTTAGTTGACCCTTATTTCTTCAGAAGGATTGATCCCTAAAGAGAAACTTAGAGTCATCCACAAAGTAAATCCCAAAAGCTAGCACCGTGTAACAAATCTCTGGCTAGAAGGCTCTGTTTTGGGTCTTGTTTGGCTAGTCAATTAGGTAACGAGCATTTTGGTACTTACTCTGTGCATATGGACACGACCAATGGCTGATTGAGACTTAGTTAGATAAACCCTTTTCAGAGAAACTCCTTAGATAAAGAAGAAAGATGGTTCACTCATTTTTTGTGTAATGTCTAGTCTCGATGTCATGGTCAATTAGTTTTTTGGACAATAAAAATCCAGTGGGAGAGGATTGTTTACTCTTCTGACATAGGCTTATAATATATTTACATACATATTTTATATATATGTATTAATTTATGGGATCCTATGAATACTTGATCTCTTCTGTATTTTCTGAATTGAAGATTTTTTCAAAGATTTTATTAAGTATCTGTATCAGATATTGTGCTAAGTACTTTATAAATATCTCATTGGATCATCTCAACAAACAAGGGAGGATGGGTATTATGATAAGCCCTGTTTTATAAGAAAGGAAACTGAGGCAGGCAGAAGCTAAATTTCTTGCCCAAGATTCCATAGCTATTAAGTATGTGAGGTTGTATTTAAACTCAAATCTTCCTGACAATATGTTAAATGCTGTCTCTACTGCCCACCCTTGATGTGGTCCTATTCCCCATTTACATCTACTACTTTCAATACTTATATGGTTGCTGAGGACTCATTTGTTTATGTTTGGTGAAATCTAGACACGAACTATACCCCAATTATCTTTTGGAGAGTTCATGGGGTAACTACAGATGAAAGAAATGAAACAGAGAGAAAACAGGCTTTCTTGAGTCTAGCCCCCAGAATTAAACCTGCTCCACAGACATATGAGAAGCCCTTGGGCCATGAGTTTTAATAATAATACTTACATTTTTATTTAGTAGCACTTGAAGGCTTATAAGTCACTTCACAGCTACCACATGAGAATAGTTCACATAAGTATTTTTAATCTTCATTTTATTAGTGAGAAAATAGGCATTCAGAGTAATTAAGTTATTTGCTCACTGTCACCATGCTGAAAATTGAACACAGATTTCCTTAATCCAGAATTGTAGCTGCTGATTATTCCCTGTCTCCCTGACTTTAACTATTGTTCTTCCATTACACTATACTATAAAAATTCCAAATGGATCACAGGATCTTGAAGTTATCCTGAAGGCTCTAAATTAGGTAGATTTTTAATTTTAGCCCTGTAATTTTCCAAATGTCTATTTGAATTTTGAAACTCTGTATAGCAATTTATAACATATTGCCAAACTATTGTGAATAAATCCAAAAATAGGGTGTTTACACTGAAGGTCCATTGGAAATGTTCTTAAGAAAATGGGAATATAGCTGAGGTGATATTTATAGAAGCCTATAACAAATTGCAAAACCAAATTAAAATGTTTCTACCTTATTCACCACAGTGAAGGTCATAAAATTGCTTTTTTCTTTTCCCCTCCTCACCGCCCCCACTGATTAAGCAAGCCTTTGATAACCAGAAACAAATAGAAGATCCTTTTCATTGTGTGAGAATAACATGATTGGCTGCATATACTGATTCACTTTAGGGAAGTGTTGGGGTTTTGTTTCCATCTTTTAGTCTCCTCCTCCCCTTGGGAGCCATTTCATGCTCAGTGGGCATGGCAATAGAAAATAAAAACTAAAAGATGCAACAAACTTGTCTGGAATTCATTAACTCGAGCAGCTGTGAATAGTACCTGGCTAATGTGTTGACAGCCACAGCCAAAAATACTGAGTACACTTATACTCAAAGCCTGACATTTCTATCAGTTCTACCCTATACAACTAGATTTAGGAGGATCATGAAGAAATATCCCACACTTAAACAGACAGTACAAATGTTTGTAGCTCTAATGGCAGTGGGAAGCCAGGAATGAAAAGGAATTGGGGGGAGGAACCCATAGCACAAAATAGACAGCACACCTGTGTGTTAGAGAGTTCTTGGATCAGAAGAGAAAAAAGTAATCACAATAAAAAAGTCCATTAGCGCATAGACCATGTCAACCTGATACCAGATTGACAGAGCTTTGGCAGGACTCTTGCTCTGGGAGTGCAACATTTGGGCCATTTTAGATTTATTCCTCTTCTTCCAACACACATCCTATGTACTCTTCAATTTTTATTACTATTCCTTGTACAAGAGATTCTGTAACTTCTGACTTCAGACATTTTCACTGGCTGTCCTCTATGTCTGAAAACCTCTTCTTCCAAAATCCCAGCTTCTATAGGAAGCCTTTCCCATTCTTTCTTAATTCTAGTGCCTTCCTCTCTTATTTCCTATTTATCCTTTTTTTTTGTTCACTTGTTTACTTGTCTCCCCTATTAGACAGTAAGCTCCTTGAAGACGGGGACTGTCTTTTATTTATTTTTATATCCCCAGTGCTTAGTAGAGTGCCTGGCACATCAAAGGTGCTAAATTAATGTTTACTGATTGATTTATAGTAGGTATTCATTACATGTTTATTCATTGGCTAACTGGCTAATGTAGATACTTTTCCCACTGGTACAGATCTCAACCATCATGCCTTGTTATCCCCTGTGATTCTTGTTTACTTCCATCTATAAATATTCCAAAAAAGATGTTTTCCTCTGGTATTTTAATATTTTTCAAATACCAGTATCTGTTAGCCTTTGTTCTCACTATTTTACTTTACTATCTTTTCCCCATTCATATGTGCTTTTGATATGACTTTTATACAGGAATGTGCTGTTAAAGTTAATGACCAGATGCTCTGGGGGGGAGGGAGGTGAAAGTATGCATGACATACTTTTAAGTTGAAAATGAATCATTAACATTTTTTCCACCACTTTCTTAAGTCTAGAAAATCAACAAAACAATAAATCAAACCTTGATTTGTAGTGTTGCCTGATTTCCAAGGTGTAAATGGTAACACATGATTTGAACTGTTTACAATATGCCATTGCTTTCATGTTGTGTGTTCAAGTCATTATCAGCACCTACTTATGGCACAGGAGTATTCCATTATATTCACATACCATAATAAAGTGATCAAAATCAGTAGCAAGACATAACAACTAAGTTGTACAAGTGAATGATTTTGAAAGAGAATAATCGAATCAAAGACAGCACTGATGCTGAAGAATGCTATCTTTCTTCTGACAGAAAGGAGGACTAAATATGAAGAATGAAAATGTGGACATTTGTTTTGCTTGACTATACGTATACATCTTAAGGGTTTTTCTTTTCTTTCCTTTTTTTTCCCCCAATGGAGAGATGGAAATGAGAGAAATTGATAGTAATTTGTAAAAACAAAACACAATAAAAACCCTACCTCAAACCCCAAAACAAGTAAAAAACCACCCCCCAAAAATTGTGATCAATGAACATTTGAATTTCCTGATCACATTCCCATTTATAAGAAATAATGAACTACTCAAACCTCTTATCACACTTCCATTTTATTCCCTATGATCATTATGTACAATTCTCTATTTTTTTGGTATGACCTAAGGGACCCATTATAAATTCTTAGATAAAAGTCCAGGCTAAAGAGATATGAACCCACTCTTTTAAAATTTGTACTGTAAATTTTACATTTTAAAATACTGAAATTCAGAATAATTGACTTACCATAGGAAACATAACTCTGAATTGAAACAAAATAAAGTATGAGCCTGGAGCAAAATTATTCAAAAAGATGCAAAAGTTTCAATCCATGTCTCTTAATGTAAGTTGTCTTACTGCTGAGAAGGTAGTAATTACAGGCAAGGTAATATCTTGGCCATATGTTTACTAGTTTGAATTTTGAAATCTACTATCAATATAATTTTGCTTTCTTCTTGTTTACTGCTTGTCTTTTTCTTTAGTTCTTTGCCTCTGTCTCATTACTGACATTTCCCATTTTCCTTCCTCTATTGCCTTCTAGGTACATACCTTGAGTTCTTAAAAGTCTTCAGAATGAATTCTTTAGGCATCAGCAGAAGTAGTTACAGCCCTTAGAATTTATTGCTCCTCTCATTGCAGCTAAATCATAGGCCGATCCAGTTAAATGTAAGAACTTCTGTGATCTCTAGGCAATACCCTAGGATGTTCTTTCCCTTAAATAGAGTCCTGAGGTTGTAGAGAAAAATCTTATAACTTTCTTAAGAACTCAGTCTGAAGTTTTGTAAAAGGACAGCATGATCACATTGTTTCTTAGGTTTATTCTAATTAAATGAAAAAGTGAAGCCAAGATGGTACAGACAGTAAACCAGCTGAATACTCTCCCCCTGTTTCTCAACAACTTAACATAACTCCTCAACTCAAGTTTTGGAAAAGCAGAGGCAATAAAAACTCAAAGTGAGACTTTTTCTAGCTAAAGACAACTTAGGATGTTGGTGGGAGAAGTTTGTGACATTGAGTAGAGCTGGATCTAGGGGATTTGCTGTGAGTAGACTCATGCAGGGCCTTGGAACGACAACAATGGCAGCAGCTGCAGATTTGGAAAATCTTTGCCTAAAAAAGTTAAATGGTTGGACAACTGGTCAGAAAGAGATTATAGGGGACCCTTTCCTGATACTGGGTACAATTGCTGCTGATTGGCAACTCTTTTTTTTTAAGCTTTTTATTTTCAAAATATATTCATAGATAATTTTCAACATTCACTCTTGCAAAATCTTGTGTTCTGAATTTTTTTCTCCCTGCTTCCCCCCAACCCCTCCCCTAAAAGGCAAGTAATCTTTGTCAAATATGTACAAATCTCCTATACATATTTCCATAAATATCATGCTGCACAAGAAAAATCAGATCAAAAAGGAAAAAAAAATGAGAGAACACAATTCAAGCAAACAACAAAAAAGTGAAAATACTATGTTATGATACACGCTCAGTCCCCACAGTCTCTCTCTGGGTGCACATGACTCTCTTCATCACAAGACCATAGGAACTGGCCTGAATCATCACATTGTTGAAAAGAGCCATATTCATCAGATTTGATCATCATATAATCTTGCTGTTGCTGTGTACAATGTTCTTCTGGTTCTATTTACTTCACTTAACAATAGCTTAGATGTTATTCACTTAACATTGTTCGTGTAAATCTCTTCAGACCTCTCTGAAATTATCCTGCTAATCATTTCTTATAGAATGGCTACTCTTAAAAATTGGAATTGGGCAAGTGGAAGCTAATGACTCCATGAAATATCAAGAAACAATAAAACAAAATCAACAGAATGAACATAGAAGAATATGTGAAATATCTCATCAGAAAAACAACTGACCTGGAAAATAATAAATTGAGGAGAGAAAATTTAAGAATTATTGAACTACCTACTTGAAACCCATAATCAAAAAAAAAAACTAGATATCATATTTCAAAAAATTATAAAGGAAAACTTCCCTAGATACCTTAGATTCAGAGGGTAAAATAGAAATGGAAAGAATTCACTTATCACCTCCTGAGAGATCCCCAAAAGAAAACTCCCAGGAATATTATAGCTATATTTCAACTTAATGAAAAAATGCAATCTAAATATTGCAGGTTTTTTAACTAGCTAAAAAAACAAAAATCTATTTCTTCCTCCTAATCCACTGGTAAAAAAAAAAAATTGTAGCACATTTTCTGAGGCATGTCCAAAATATGTCTCAATATGTCTCACATTTTACCCTGACTCCATTATCACTCTGTCAGGAAAGTAAGTGCTTATTTCATCAGTTTTCTGGAATTGGTTATTCATTACATTCATCTCTTTAAACTTTTTTTTTCTGTAGGCAAGAAAAACCATTTAAAATTTGTATAGAAGAGTGAAGTTATCATGGGATGGATTAGAAAGATAAATATTCAGGTAGCAGTGTGGAAAGTGAATGGGAAGATGAGTGATTGGGGCTGTTTATAGTTGCTGAACCGGCTATAACTATTTATAACTATTTCTAACTTCAAAGTACTTTAGAATCCCTTGCCCCTTTTTGCTATAACTTCCCTTAGAGAACTCTAGACTCACTATGACAATCCAAATGTATATAGTCCTTGTAAATCCACTGAAGCCCAGCCCCTTGCATATAGTCCCAGAGCTATAATGTAAGTTCCCTTCAAAAAAAAAAATCCAGAATATAACTGTCATTTGGGACACAGTTCAGTATAATCTTTTTTAATCTTCACTATCTTTGATGTATAAAGGTCTTATGAGTTTAGGTACAAAGGTTCTGAGGGATTTTATCCCTCATTTCTATTTTTCAGTGCTACTCTGATGTACAGCAAACAAAGGCTGGATTCCCTTCTTGAGTATCCAATATATATTTGTAACAAAATGCAGCTCAGTTCTTTGACTCTGTTATTTCTGAAACAATGAAATGGGTGTCCTTGACTTCTGGCCCCAAGCCCATTTGTCCTTGAAAGCACAGTGATTGAGAGTAGTTCTAAGAGGAATAAGGGAGTTACTTTATAGCAGTAAGGATCCAGAAGAGTTTAGATAACAAAGTTGTAGCAAATCAAGTGCACCCAGGATTGGGGGTTACCAACCTGACTAATAATTAGACAAGGCAGGGAAGGGATTCAAGGAACTGAGAAGTCAGTGATAGTAAAGGTGGTTCAGCTACTATGAATTGTCCCATTTATTCCTATCTATTCTCCACACTACTACCTGGATATCTTCCTAATTGATTTCTATAATCATTTAGTTCCTTCACACAAAAACCTAAAGTGGCTCTCTCTCATCTATTGCATAAAATATAAAATCATGATTTTCTGGGCCAACCATCTTGACTTAATTCTTGTCTCTGAACTTGCAGTGATTCTGGAGAAGAGAGAGGTTGATAACTTTGAGAAGCTCTGCCTCACTTAAATCCACTTTATTTGAAAGTGGTTCTGCTTACTTCATTCTGTATCTGTTCATATAAATTTTCATTTTAATGCTTTTTTGAATTCTTAAATTCATTATTTCATGATGAGGCAGAATAACATAATAGATAGAACTCCACCCTTAGAGTTAGAGAAACCTGGGTTCAAGTCCTACCTCTGACACATACTGGCTATAATATTGAGAAGTTCCTTAATATCTTAGTATTTTATATAACTTTCTAAAAGTCTAAGTTGAAAAAAAAAAAGGTGCTCACCTGCACTAGTAAAGGATTTACTCACTCTTTGAGAAGGAAAAATGAACAAGATTCTGCCATTTAGAGCCCTTCACAATTGATTCCAATCTATGGATGTAGCTTTATTTTACAATATTCCTCTATATTCCAGTCAATCTGAACTATTTTCTATCCCTTGTTGCGATCCCATCCACACCCATCTCCCCATTTTTGATTTACATCCCTGTGCCTGGGATTGACTCCCACCTCCATTTTCATTTATTCCTTTATTTCTCCAAAGCCCAACTCATCTGTCATTTCTTTCAGTAATTCCCTTAATTCTTTGTTTCCTTCACACCTCTTGTATATGTTCCCTTCTGTCTGCTCATATGAGTATCAACAAAATATAAGCTCTTGGCCCTCATCCCCTCTGGCCTAGGTTATAGCCATAGTCTCCTAACTGACTCCCCTTCTCAATTCTCTATTTCAATCCATTCTCTATTTCAATCCATCCTCTACTCAGCAGCCAAATTTTCTCAAAACTTGGGTCTAATCATTTTATCCCTCTACTCATCAATTCATTTCTCTCTTTTGCTTCCAGAATCAAATGTAAAGTCCCCTGGCATTTAAAAGTTCTTTACAAACTAACACTTCTTGTTTTTACAATCTTCTCAGATACTTTACTCCTTTTCACGCACTGTGTGATGGAGCTTTATTGTCCTACTTGTTCTACCTCACACACAACAGTTTGTCTCTTGACTCCATGGCTTTACAATGGCCATCCTTTCTTTGTCTGGAATTCCCTCCTGCTTCACCTCTGCCTCCTGGCTTCCCTGAATTTCTTCAAACCCTGGCTCAAATGCCACTTTCTGCAGGAAAGCTTTTCTGGTCCTTCTGATGCTAGTGCCTTTCTCTTGGACTTACTTTCTATTGGCATTGTATATCTACATAATTATTTGAATGTCATCATTAGAATGGGATAAGGGACAGTGTTTTTGTCTTTCCCTCAAGCTTAGCTCAGTGCCTAGCACATAGTAAGACCTAAATCAGTGCATTGTTGCTGGAGCTGTGGCTTAGTGGAAAAGCTCTAGAAAACACTTTTGAACTAAATTACAAAGTCATTAAACTGCATGTGCTTTTTGATCCAATGATACATGTGCTGTGGATAGACTCCAAAGAAGTCAGAGATGGAAGAAGAAGTTTTCATATTTACAATCATATTTATAGCCATATTTCTTATGGTAGCAAAAAGAAAAACAAAATCAAAACCTACTGTAAACATAATGGGTACCCATCATTTGGGGAATGAGTAAATAAATTGTATTCTATTAATGTAATGGGATATTTTTGAGTAGAACACTATGCTCAAAATTGAGAATATAATTCAATTGGAATGTTGAGCAAATGATTAGAAAGGATTTAGGGCTTGGACCTGTGATTTCATAGGTAGAAGAAAAGGTGAGTAAACCCTTTATTAGTGCAGGTGAGCACCTTTCCCCTCCCCCCCAACTTAGACTGTTAGAAAGTTATATAGGACACTGAACTATTAAGGAACTTGTCAGAGTTACAGCCAGTATGTGTCAGAGGCAGGTCTTGAATCCAGGTCTCTCTAACTCTGGAATTCTACACATTATGTTATTCTAACTCATCAAGAAATAATGAACTTAAGAATTCAAAAAATGATGAATATGAAGATATGTAAAGAAACAGAATGAAGTAAGTAGAACCACTTTACATAGTATTCACAATAATGTTAAGGGAACAATATTGAAAAATTGTTCAATGCAGTGACCAACCATTATTTTGGAGTTTTGACAATACAAAATGCCCTTTTCCCCAGTCTAACCTATTAGCAAAGGTGATAGTTTGTAGATGATGAATAAGTCCTAAGTGACCAAGGTATTGATAGTTTTTAGTTTCATTTCATTGTTTCAAGGCAGAATTCTGTTGGACAAAACAAAATAAGGATGTAGTAAAATGTTATTTCACATTTATTAAATGACAGATCAGTTATTAAAAATAAAAATTAAAAAATTTAAATATTGAATATAGATAATTAAAAATGAAATAAAAGTATCAGAGATATAGTTATATGGAATGAGTTTTAAGATTGGGGAATCATTGTATTTTGGAAGGACTAGAGACTAAAGGCCAATAGAATGCCTCAATGAACAAAGAAGAAATTGAGTCCAATAATAACAAATTCAAGTAAACTTATAATGCTGGTGATAAAGGAATAGAAGTATTGGTCTCTTTTTTTTTTGTGTGTGTGACATTAAAAAATTGTATTTTGAAAAGAATATATAAAAATGCAACATGGAAAAAGTCAAGATTCATCTTTATCCATGTCTTTGTCTAGTTCTTGCTTGGCAGTATTCTTTCTTACTGTTGTTTCTTCTAAAATTTGGTCATTACTAGCAGTTTCAGGTTGAACTAGTTTGCATCTTCTGGAAAGATGCAATCTTAGTACTTTTCCCAGCATCAGGCTCATCTTCTCTTTACTTTTCCTTTCTCCTTAACTTTCTCTGGCATGCGTTTGTCCACTCTACTTATGAGATTCTGTTCCAAATTCATCTTCAAAGTTTTGCCAGGAATTCTAGTAACATGAGTAATTCTTTCTTCTCTTGTCAGTTTCTCATAGTTTTGCTGGCAAATTTGTCTGCATTTAAACATTCTCATTTCCTGCAGACAGCTCAAATGGTGCAAAACTGACCTATACCTTGATGTGTGTTCATTGCAACAAACTCCAATAAAAACTTTTTGTTTTTTAGATGATTTGTTGTTCAATTTAAAAATCAGTGTAAGATTTACAAAATACCTATGGCATTCCTGGCATGGCTGGCTAATAGCCAACTAATATATTGTCTAGGGTAGATCAATATCTGCAAAAATTGTCTTTATCTCAGCAAATTTGATCCCATGATGTCCAATTTTTCTGATGCAAATTCCAGGAACTTTTCATAGTGTTTCTGGAACTAGTCAGTTTCCTTCAAGCTGCAATTTCAATTTAGTATAGACTTTAAACAGTTTGCTTTTGGAAATTCCCAAAGCTCTTTTGAAAATGGTTCATTTTCCTGTCTTATTTTGAACTGGGCACACAGATGCCATATTTTGGCAAATATAAACTTTTTTTGAGGAACAGGTTCCAAGTTTGATATATCTATATGGTCCTTTATTTCAACTCTTCATAAAGTGCATAGTTGAACCAGAGGAATATATGCCACTTACAGTGCTTTTTCTCTTGGACCCCTGGTACACTGACACATAGTATTTGGTTGCACATCATTTTCTACCAATCACAAATAATCAAATGAGGCAGAATAATTGTGCAGATAAGCCTTCACCTCTTTTTTATACTGGAATTTCCATTTGCTCACAATGACATCTTCAATATTCCACACATCCCCAAATTTCTTTGAAAAATGTGTAATTTTAAAAGACTTCTTATACTTCCTGCTTCCAAATCCTGTCTAGGGCATATTTTTAATTACTTGTACCCTTTAAAATTTTTTCTGATTTTCTTCAAACTTTGTAAAGACCACACAGAGATGGCCATCCATATGCTCATCTCCAAAGAACTTTTAAATACTTTCCTTTCATAGACAAAGTGACAATGTTTTTCTTCAAAGTGAGCATACTTGACCTAGTTCTAAACATGAGGGTACCCTAGGTCAAATCTTGAAAAAATGCAACATGCCCTCTCTACATCTTTATATCTCCCTTCAGAGTCGACATAAGAGTGCCAGCCTTGCTTCTCAAGTTGCCATTCTATCCACCCATCAAATATTTGCCAATCTCCAGCAATATTTTCCCACGTTTCCTATTTGTACCAGAGCTGGTTGTGATGGCCTTATCCTAAATATTTCAAGAATGATTTATTTGCTAATTTTTCATTTCCATTTTTGTGTATTTTAGCCAGAGTGATATTTCAAACATCAACCTCTAAGGCACACTCCTTATATGTTAAGAGTTCCTTCGAATTTCTTTTAGACTCTCTTTGCACTAACATATGTTATCTAGTTACTAATCTCAATTCTGTTCTGTTCTTCCTTATATTGTCCTCAAAGGTCTTCCTTTTCCTTAATTTGTGATCATTTAATCATCTTCTCTGTGTTTTTTTCTGTTGAGGAATTAGAGAAAGAAGCTCGAGTTCTCTTTAGCTGCCATTAAAAGCTGTGACCTGTGCTTGAGTGGGGGCTTTGTTTTTCACTCTGGCTACTTTGAAGATCTGCTACTTTTGGGCCAAGGAAGAGGCCTCCATGTTTGTGTGAATAATGATCCCTTTCAGAGCTTGTTCCAATCCCCAGGTTGCGTTTCCTATGGAACTTCCTCAGACTCAGCTAGTTCAAGAGACCCCCAGTAACTCCAAGCAGAAAGAGAAGTGTAAGCACCCGGGATGTGACCTTTCACCCTTTGCTATCACATGATGGAGAATACCCTTTTTATAATATTTGAAAGTGTCTCGGGGAGTTATAGTGAAGAGAGCTGTAGCTGGGGTAAATCAAGTAAGATGGGGTCAGCTCAGCAGAGAAGGGTTTGTGTGTCTTCCCAATGTTCCATTTCCTTCTCCAATTCATTTTACAGATGAGCAAACTAAGGCAAATAGTATTAATTGATTTGCCCAGGGTCATACAGTTATCAAATATCTGGTTTGGATATGAGATTAGGAAGATGAGTCTTTTCAATTCCAGGACCAGGGCTTTATCCACCTAGCTGTTCCTCCAAATATAGAGACTAATTAGCAAAGGAAAATAGAAAGAAAGAGTACTCTTGAGGTCACATTCTTGGGGAAATGATGGTGTAAAACATAATCATGGTGAGAGAAAGGCTTGGAGAAATAGAAAAATGCTTTTTATTATTGTTTTTTTGTAATGGTTTTTTCTTGTATAAAGTTTAATTCTAGCTTTTTTATTTAAAAGTTTCTTTGGCTTACCACTTACTGGACATGTGGTTTCTTTTTGTATTGCTTTCTGAAAGAGTAAGAGTAATGTGGCCAGAAGAAAATTGACATATTAAGAGAAGACTTGTAGTGATCACTGCTTGGAGGATTAATAATTATTTGTGTTTATTTAAAGAAGAAATTGGAGGATTGATGACAAGCAAATTGCTTCTGCTTCAGTCTCCCCATTTAAAATTTAGATAGGAAAGTTCAATGACTATGGACTCTCTAATTTAATCTAAATGATTCTGATCTCCTAAGGAAGAAGATAGAAAGCAAAGGGCTAATAGCCACCATTCTAAGTGACAGGTAAAATACCGGCTTCTTGTTTCTTGGAAATATTCACTTTCCCTGAACAGATAAAGGAAAAAACATTACTCCTGGATTTTGAAGATGAAATAGAATGTGGAGGACAGAGAATAGGAAGGAGAGCAAGCTGGTATCATGGGAAAAATCCTAAATGGAAAATGAAGGAATTTCTGTTTTAGTCTTGGTTTTGTTATTAACTATGTGATTTTCAGAAAGTTATTTAATGTATCTGGCCCTCTTTTTCCTCATCATGGAATGAATGACAGGGGGATATTCATACACCTTAAACAAGGGTTGGAAATTAGACTTTTATGTGTTTACAGTTTTGCCTCTTTGCCCTTAAGCCCATCATATGATGCAATGGATAGAGTGACAAGTCTGGACTGAAGACCCAAATTGAAATCAGGCCTCAGACACTTATAAGATGTGTGACCCTTACATACTAAGTAACTTAACCTTTACTTTAGTATTCTCATTTTTAAAATATGTATTAATAATAGCACCTGTATCCCAGGATTGTTGTGAGGACCAAATGAAATAATATTTGTAAAGTGCTTTGCAGACCTTAAAGCATTGAATGAATGCTAATTATCATCAATCCTCCATCCTCTTTTTCCTTCATCTCTTCCTCCATCTCCTCCATGTCCTCCCTCATCTCTTTCTCCATCTCTTCTTCCATTTCCTTCATTTCCTCTTCCATCTTCTCCATCCTCTTCCATCCTTCTCCTCTATCTCCATATCCTTCATCCTCCTCCTCCATCCTTCTCCATTACTTTTGACTCCAGAATCTTTTTTCATTGATCATTTCTGTTCTCTCTGTTATAATCAACCTATTCCTTTCTATTGGGTTTTTCCTTATTGCTTACAAACATTCAAAGGTATTCCTTTCCTAAACCAAACCAAAACAATGTGGTACAGTAGGAAAGGCACTATATCTCAAATTGGAAGACTACATTCAAATCTTGCTTTTGATGTTTGCTACCTTTGTGGTCCTTGAGCAGGTCATGAAAGCTCCCTAAATATCAGTCTCTCCATTTGTAAAATGAAGGAATTGAGCTGTATGTTTTATGAGGTCTCTTCTAGTTATGGAACTATGATCTTTTGATCTTATAAAATAAAGCAAAAATAAATAAAAATTATTTACTTGACTCTGCCATGTCTTCAAGATATCATTCTTGTCTTTTTGCCTTCATGACCTATTTTTTGGAGGGTCAACTCAATTCATTGTTTTGATTTTTAAACAACTTATTCCTTTGTGGCAGAGTTAGGGTTTGGATTTAAGTACTCTTAATTCCAATACAATGCTCCTTCTGTGGCAACATGCAGCTTCTAGTCTCCTAAACTTGACATTTTCCAATTCCTCTGTTTCTGTTGAAAGCATTTTTCTAACCTCCATCTTACTTTCTCCTTTCCTAATTTTTCCATATCCAAATTAGTTATGTCTAGTTATATAATCTCTCTCTTTTTTCACTAAATTCTCAGACCACCCAATTCAAGGCTTCATAGCTTCTTTTTTTCCTGTTATGAACTTGACAAATATAAAGTATATTGTAATTTTTATATAAAAAGAATAGAAATGATTAGCAAGCTGCAAAGAAAAGAAAAGCCTGGAAAGACTTACATAAATTTGTGCTAAGTAAAATGAGCAGAACCAAGAGAATATTGTATACCATACCAAGAAGACTATGATGATCAACTGTGATGGACTTCACTCTTTTCAAAAATGAGGAGGTCCAAGACCATTTCATGTGCATCCAGAGAGAGAACTATGGAGACTGAATGTGGATCAAAGCATAGTATTTTCATCTTTTTATTTTTGTTGTTTGTTTGCTTGTTTTTTTCTTTCTAATATTTTTTTCTTTTTTGAACTGATTTTTCTTGTGCAGCATCCATGATGAACATGGAAATATATTTAGAAGAATTGTACATGTTTAACCTATATAGATTTCTTGCTGTCTTGGGGAAAGTGAAGGGAGGGAGGGGGGAGAAAATTTGGAATGCAAGATTTTGTAAAGGTGAATGTTGAAAACTATTTTGGGTGTACTTTGAAAAATAAAATACTATTAAAATATATTAAAAAACTGAAAAGAATAGAAAAAATAGAATTATATATGAAACATGAATCTATTATAATTGACTTTTAAAAGTGGAATAAAACAAGCATTTCTTTAACATAGTATAATAGAAAAATGATTGTATGTGAAACAGTAAATATAGTATGTACAATTTGCTATTTAAAAAAATATATATAATAGTTATCATGTAATTTCTTTTTCCTCTCTCCCTTCCCTGTGCTAGAAATAGTTGTGATCAAATACACACATACACATATATATAAACATATATGTATGTATGTAAAATTATCTTATACATATTTCTATTGAACTGTTCTTTCTCTGGATGCAGATAACATCTTTCTTTATATGTCTCTTGTAATTAAAGTATTTATAATAATCAAAATGACATTCACTCAAAGTTGTTTTTAAAATAATATTGTTTTTACTCTATATAATATTCTCTTGATTCTGTTCATTCTATTCTTGATTATTTCATGCAAGTCTATCCATGTTTTTCTAAGATCATCAAGCTCATTTCTTATAGTACAGTGGTATTTAATTACAATTGTATACCACAACTTGTTCAACCATTAGGAAATTGATGGGCATCCCCAAAATTTCCAGTTCTTTTCTACTACAAAGGGAACTGTTATAAAAATTTTAGAACATGTAAGTTCTTTACCTTTTCCCTAGTCTTCCTTGGAAATAGACCTAGTAGTGATATTGGCTTGTTTTCTTTGATTTTAATTTTCCAAAACATATACATGGATAATTCTTCTATGTTAACCATTGCAAAATCTTGTGTTCCAATTTGCCCCTTCACCCTAGATGGCAAGTAGTCCAATATATGTTAAACATGGTAAAAATACATGTTAAATTCAATATATGCATATATATTTATACAATTATCTTGCTGCACAAGAAAAATAAAATCAAACCAGAAAAAATGAGAAAAAAAATAAAATGCAAGCAAATAACAACAAAAAGAGTGAAAATGCTATGTTGTGAACCACACTCAGTTCCCACAGTCCTCTCTCTGAGTGTAGATAGCTTTCTTCATCACAAGATCATTGGAACTGGTTTGAATCATCTCATTGTTGAAGAGATTAGCTTTTTTTTTTTTCTAGATTAGCATATAACAAATTTAACACGAATTGCCTTTTTAAATGTCTCTCTCTGGATTTCTATCTGCTTTTTTTCTATGGATTTTAAAATCTCTTCCTGATTCTCTCTTTTTTTTTCTTTTCTTTCTCATTCTTCATAATTCTCCTCTCCTTCCATAGTATCATTTTCTTCTAATAAATAAGCATAATGAACCAAAAAAAATCTCCCAAACCCATATTGGTTGTGTCTGAAAAACATGTCTTAATCTGTACCAATAATCCATACCAACTCTCGGTCAAGAGTTAGAAAGCATGTTTCATCATCAGTCTTCTGGAGTCATGGTTGGATTCTTACCTTGGTCAGAATTAAGTCTTTCAGAGTTATTTTCCTTTATATTCTTCTACTTGTATAAATTACCTTCCTGGTTTTGCTCACTTCTCTCTGCATCATTTCACACAAGTTTTTCCAGCTTTCTCTGAATTTGTCTTTTTTTTTTTTTTTTTAATGACAGAAACTCTTTCTTCCTTTGTAGTTCTTTGCTACTGAATAGTCTCTCCCTCCTTTCTTCTTTTCCTTCCTGTGGCTCTAAAGAATCAATGTATGACTCCTTTTTAGGAGTGCATATTGGTATTCAGATTGAGTCTTTTCACTGGATATAATAAGCAGAAACTTTTCATAGCAAAACCCTGAAGAGTAAGGCCATGAAGTTGCTTGTATATGGCATAGTCTGGGAAGGGAAGAACCAAATAGTCAATTCTTTAGTGTTATATCATAAAGTTTTTATCTTGTGCTAGGTTTCTACATTTTTATTTTGTGGATTCAGCTTTAATGATTTTATATATGATACCTTATTTCTTTTTTGGGTGTGAGCTTTGAGTTGGAGAGATCGGTATGAAACAAATTCACCATCTTGCTGCTTCTGAGCTCTTTCCTGTCTGTTATGATAGAATCAATTTTATTTTTGTGATTTTATTTAGTATTTGTGGTGTCCAGCACCCCCTAATTCTTCTCTACTTTTTATTCCTCTAATTGAACAAAGTATTTATAGGATTATAGATTAAAGTTGGAAGGACCTTTAGAATTAACATATCCCAACTCCTCATTTATAGATGAAGAACTATAATAGTTATAATTTTTGAAATATCTTATTTGATGTTGTAGTTATAAGTGATAGAATTCCAATAAGGAGTCCCTTAGGCTAAGTAGTCCTAAAGACCAATGACAAATAGTTTATAATTTTCTAGTGTTCTGATTCTGTGTTTAATATGTTGTAAACCAGAGTTGTCAAAGTGACCCAAGTTCAAGGAAACTAGATTAAAATGAAGAAATGTTTAACAAAAAATAAAAATAAAAAACATAAATAATATTAATTTGTGGTTTTTTTACATCAATATGCAGTCTGCAGGGATCTGTTTCTGTCTGAGTTTGATACCACTGTTGTAGGTGACAGAGACTCCTCATTGGACAAGGCTCCTGGACTATAGCATTTTCAAGCCAACACCCATTTCTGAGATCACCAAAATGCATTCAAAATCTCACCCAATTTCTGGTTCCAATGAGGAAACCACCTTACTTAATTCTGGTATCAATAAGCAACCCAGCCAGATTTCCTCAACACATCTGGATCTGTTTAGGAATGCCCCTTTTCATATCTGGCATTGATTACCTGTTCACAACCAAGCCTATCTTTAAGATATAAAACTTTCCTGTTCAGACCTTACTAAGTGTGTACCCCTACTGAGATCTTTCCCATAGTACACATTTCTCTATGCTCTTTATGCTACAGATTTGGAACTTTTCATCCAGCTTTTTTTGCCATCTGTCTGAACCCAAGTTCCTAGGCTTTTGTTAAAGTCTAAATTCCTGTCATTGGAAGAGAAGGGCCAGAGTGCAAGAAGCATGATTCTGTATTCCCCTATGCTACTTTTACACTGAAGTAGCAAAAATTATATGTTTATTTATCTGGAAAAATCTTAGCAATTTTGTGTAGTAATTCTTTATGTCTTTACCCTCTGCAATAGATGTAGATCTGTAAGCTGAAATTATTTTCATGGTGATCTTTTTAAAGATGCTTATCATGAAAACTGTCAAATAAAATGATCACACTTCCCCCAAAATGTTTCCTATTGCCTTCAGATGAATGATAAAAACAACTCTTCCAACCCTTTTATTTGTTCTTGAAAAGAAAAATGAAATATCCTTCCACTTAACTTCAACTTCTTTTCATCTTTGGATTTCATTTACAGTGAGAATGCAGAGATTGTTACAAATCAGTTCTTTCATTAGTAAGTTCATTCTTTGGTCCCAGGATAAAGATCTGATATTTAGAATATACATTTCTAAATTAATATTTATTTCAGAGCTAGAAAAATCATAACACAATTTGTCTAGAAGAACAAAAGATCAAGAATATCAAGAGAAGTTAGGGAAAAAATGCAAAAGAATATGCCCTAAGATCTATCAGATCTAAAAGTATATTATATAGCAGCAGTCATCAAAACTATTTGGTACTAGTTAAGAAATTTATTAATGGATCAGTGAAATAAGTTAGATACACAAGACACAGTAGAAAATGACTATAATAACCCACTGTTTAATAAACCCACAGACTCCAGTTTTTGGGATAAGAGCTCACCATTTGACAAAAACTGATGGGAAAACTGGAAAATAGCATGGCAGAAGCCAGGCATTGATCAACATTCCATATACCAAGAAAAGGTGAAAATGAGTACATGATTTAGACATAGAGTTTAACAACTGGGAAATTGGGTTTAGACATGATACCTTAAGCAAATTAGAAGATCAAAGAAGATGGGAAGAATTTATGACCAAATAGAAGATAGAGACATTATGAAGTACAAAATGGATGGATTTGATTATATTAAAAAGAGTTTGCACAAATGGAGCCAAAGCTACCAAGATTAGAAGAAAAGTAGAAAGCTGGGAAACAATTTTTCAGCCAGTGTTTCTGATAAAGGCCTAACTAAGTCAATTTCACTGGAATGCAGGTCATTTCCCAATTGATGGGTAGCTGAAGGATATGAACAGGAAATTTTCAGATTAAGAAATTAAAGTTATTTATAGTCATATGAAAAAATGCTCTAAATCACTATTGATTAGAGAAATGCAAATTAAAACAAATGTAAGGTACCATCTCACACTTATCAGATTGGCTAAAATGACAGAAAAGGAAGATATGTATTGGAGACAGTGTGGGGAAAATGGAACGCTATTGAATTGTTGGTAGAGTTGTGAACTGATCCAATCATTCTAGAGAGCAATTTGGAATTATGCCCAAAGGACTATAAAACTGTGCACCCTTTGATCCAGCAATACTATTAACTAGGTCTATATTCAAAAGAGATTAAAAAAAGAAAAAAGGGACCCACATGTATAAAATTATAATAGTTCTTTTTATGTTGGCAAAGAATTAGAAATTGAGGGAGTACCCATCAACTAGAAATGGCTGAGCAAATTGTAGTGTATAAATGGCTGAACAAATTGTGGTATATAAATGTAATGGAATACTATTGTTCTATAAGAAATGATGAGCAGGTGGATTTTGGAAAAAATTTCAAAGGTCTTATGTGAATTGATTCTGAGTGAGATGAGCAGAGAGAGCTGAGAGAACTTTGCTGAGTGAACAGAGTGACAGCATTGTATGATGATCAACTTTGATAAGTTTAGCTCAATGATCTAAGACAATTCCAAAAGACTTATGATGGAAAATGCTATCCAGAAAAAGAACTATGATGTGTGAATGCAGAAATAAGCATACTATTTTCCTTTTTTTTTCTTTCTTTTGTTCTTTTCCCTTTTGTCCTTTGTTTGTTTCTTCCTTCCCTCCTTCCCTTTCTTCCTTCTTTCCTTCCTTCCCTCTCTTTCTCCCTTCCTCACTTCCTCCTTTCTTCCCTTCTTCCCTCCCTCCTTCCTTCCCTTCTTCTCTTCTTCCTTTCTTCCTTTCCTCCCTTCCTAATGGGTAGCCATGGCCAAAGAAATCGCTAATCAATCAATCAATTTATTATATACTATGCATCCACTAAGTGTCAGGCAATGTTCTAGGTACTGGCAAAACAAATACAAAAAAATGAAATAATCCCTCCTCAAAATGGACTCGTTTTCTAATGAGGGAGAAACAGATACATATAAAATATATTCACCACAAATACTAAGGAAATAAATACAAATATGTAGAAAGTAGTTAAATACAAAGTGATTTGGGAAAGACTATATTAGCACTTAGGATCAGAAAAGCTTCATTTTAAAGAAAATGCTTAAAATGTGTCTTAAGGGAATAAAGGACAGAGATAACAAAAGAATACATTCCAAATATGGAGAAAGCCAGGGCAAAGGAAAAGAGACATGAAATGAAGTATCTTTTGTGAAGGACAGAGAAAAAGTCAGTTTATCTTCTTTGAAGAGTTCAGGAAGGAGAATAATATTCAATAATCTTTTAGAGAAAGGTTGAGATCAAGTTGCATAAGGCTTTAAGAACTAAACAGAAATTTATAATTTATCTTAGAGGCAATAGGAAGCGACTGAAGATGGTTGAATTATAGGATTAGATCTATGTTTAAAGAAACTTATTTTTGTAGCAGCATGTGAGATGGACAGAATTGGGGAGAGACTCAAGAGAAGAAAACAAATGATGATATTGTTTTGGTAATTTAGACAAGGAACTATAATTATTACAGTAATTCATGACAACTCCATGATGAAAGATGCTATCCACCTCTAGACAAAAGACTCCTGTACTTTGAGTGCAGATTGAAACATATTTTTGTTTTTTTGAGCGGGTACAACAAAGCTAATGCAGAAATGTGTTTTGAATGACTTCATATGTATAATGGGCATCATATTTCTTGCCTTCTCAGTGAGTATGGTCAAGAGAGAGACAGAATGTATAACCATGTTAAACATTAGTCATCTTGTGAAAGAAGAATCAGAACAAAAAGAAACAATGAGAAGAAAAAACAACATAAAAAAAAGTAAAAATAGTATTGTTCAATCTGCATTTAAATTATATAATTCTTTCTCTGGATATGGATAACATTTTCCATCATGGATTGTTTTGAATTATCTTCCATCATTGTATTGCTGAGAAGATCTAAGTCTGTCATAGTTGGTCATCACACAACGTTGGTGTTATTGTATACAATGTTCTCTTGGTTCTGCTCATTTCACTCCTTATTGGTTCATTTAAGATTTTCTTGAATTTTTCTGAAATTATTTTTTACAGCACAATAGTATTCCATTACATTCATATACCACAACTTGTTCAGCCATTCTCCCAACTGATGGATATCCCCTCAATGTCCAATTCTTTGACACCACAAAGCTGCTATAAATATATTTTGTGTAGGTACCCACATAATCTCTTTGGAATACAGACCTAATAGTGGTATTGCTGGATCAAAGGGTATGCACAGTTTTATAGCCTTTTGTGCATCGTTCCAAATTGCTCTCCAGAATGACTGGATCAGTTCACAACTCTATCAACAATGTATGAGTGTTCCATTTTCCCTACATCTTCTCCAACATTTATAATTTTTCTTTTTTGTCATTTTAGCCAATATGATAACTGTGAGGTTGTACCTTAAATTTGTTTTCATTTGCATTCTCTAATCAATAGTGATTTAGAACATTTTTTTTCATATGAAAATTTCTTCATCTGAAAATTTCCTGTTAATATGCTTTCTCTGTTTATCAATTCTTATTCATTCTTATATATTTTTATAAATTTGACTCAGTTATCTCTATATTATAGAAAACAGTCCTTTATTAGAAATACTAGATGCAAAAATTGTTGTTTCCCAGCTTTCTTCCCTTCTAATCTTGTCTGCACTGACTTTGTGCATAACCATTTAAATTTAATGTAATCAAAATTATCTATTTTGCATTTCAAATATTCTCTATTTCTTGTATGCTTATAAATTCTTTCCTTCTTCATAGATCTAGGAGGTAAATTATTCCTTTCTCTAATAATTTGATTGTAATATTACTCTTTATATCTAAATCATATCCTCATTTTAACCTTATCATTTGCTATACAGTTGAGATGTTGGCCTATTCCTAGTTTCTGCCATATTATTTTCGAGTTTTCTTAACAATTTTTGTCAAAATTAAAAAAAAAATAATCTTGGCAAGAGTGGAGGAGCATCTGAACTAAAGTAGTCGCTGCATAATTAAAAAGAAGACTTCATGTGTAAGGAAAGTTGTGAAGGTAAAAATGGCGAGCTTTATTGATATATTGGATATGAGGGATAAGGGATAGTAAGAAATCTAGGAAAATGAAAGGATAATGAGTCTGAGATACTAGGTAGATAGAGGTGCCTTTGAGAGAAATAGGGAAGTTTAGAAGATAAGAAAATTTAGGATAAAAGATAAAAAGTTCAGTTTTAGTTATGTTTAAGTTATCTTTATCCAATAGATAATTAATGATAGCTAATCTCCAAACTTTCCAGCATGATAGAACCTGCCAGAATCTTTGTTCTGTAGAAATATTCCTCAAGAAATACAATGACTTCTATGTTACAGTGATAAATGGGAGTGGAATATTTTAGATTTTTTGCATATACTAGATGCTTAATGACTTTTTTAAGAATTGATTTGAATTGAATTGTATGTTGAAAGGTTCTGAATTCTTGTGATGATGAATATAACTTGATATTCCAAAATAAATACCAACTTACTACACAGAGTAGAATTTTCTGGCATTAGAAACATGCTTTTACACATATTTTTCTACTGTAGACAATATCTTTGTAGTTGCAAAACCTACTGAAAGGTGCTCCTTTTATTATTTATTGATTATAAAAAAGATGTTTGATGTGGTCAAGTAAAATTCAACTGAATTTTTCTCCTCTAAGAAATCTTGTGCATATGTTGAGATCCTACAAAATTCCTTGTTAATGCAAATATGAAAAATAACACTGTTCAGTGAAACTGTAATTATTAACAACAAGCAAGTCAAAAAAACAGGGAAATACTTGCTTGCCAATGGTGCTTGTTGCTGTCATGGATGATGTCTTGTTCAGGCTCCAAATGCAAGCAGGGTTCTTTGTAGATGTTAAGATCTCCTGGAGATTCCTATTGGCAGATGATACTGTACTGAGTGCATCAAACTTCAGAACAGGTCTTCCCCAATGAAAGCCTTAATTACTTAAAAGAGATTGACCTAATAATCTATATTAAATAGATGAAAAATGCCTGTTGTCCAAATGATGACAAATAGCTGTGTGGCTAGTCCATTGAGTTAGAGAATCAGGCCATATATTTAAAATAGTCCCTGTGGAATGGGAATAAGTTGCTCCCGGGAGTGAATATGAGGAAAACAGCAAGCTGGATTGCATTTGAGAAGAGGGCAGTGGTTTTTTTTTTTTTTAATGATTCCAAGCTGTTCTTCAATTCAGAAAAAAAGACCAAAAAACAACTTTATTTTTCTTCTAAATACTAAAGTTCTCCAGTGTTACCATATGATTGAACCCTGGGACATCACAATACCTGAAACATCAATGTTGAAAACATCTCTCCTCCCTCCAAAAAGGAGTGGGGAGACCCATGGTGAGAGCCATAGGCTGTAATCTGTTTTCAGTGATTATATGTACAATAAATGACTTATCCTTGAGCTTATTTTCAGAAAAAGAGCAGATTATTCCCTGAGCAAGGGATAGTACTTTGAGATACCTGAGCAATCATCTTCACATGAATAGCCAACTTTTTGGAATTGGCATGACCCTTGCTAGTCTGGTAGTTCAGGGTTGGAAGTGGAATGAAATCAGATACTTGTGAAATAGCTAACACTTAATGCAGATGCAGCTAGGTAGTACAGCAGATAGAACAATAGACAGAGTCAGAAAGACCTAAATTCAAACCCAGTCTCATATACTTATTAGCTGGATGACCCTGGGCAAGTCATTTAATCTTGGTTTGCCTCAATTTTCTCATCTGTGTACTGGGATTATATCCCAAAGAGATTATAAAGAAGGGAAAGGGACCTGTATGTGCACGAATGTTTGTGGCAGCCCTTTTTGTAGTGGCTAAAAACTGGAAATTGAATGGATGTCCATCAGTTGGAGAATGGTTGAATAAATTGTGGTATATGAAAATTATGGAATATTACTGTTCTGTAAGAAATGACCAACAGGATAATTTCAGAAAGGCCTGGAGAGACTTACACGAACTGATGCTGAGTGAAATGAGCAGGACCAGGAGATCATTATATACTTCAACAACAATACTATATGATGACCAGTTCTGATGGACCAGGCCATCCTCAGCAACGAGATCAACCAAATCATTTCTAATGGAGCAGTAATGAACTGAACTAGCTATGCCCAGAAAAAGAACTCTGGGAGATGACTAAAAACCATTACATTGAATTCCCAATCCCTATATTTATGCACACCTGCATTTTTGATTTCCTTCACAAGCTAATTGTACAATATTTCAGTCTGATTCTTTTTCTACAGCAAAATAACGTTTTGGTCATGTATACTTATTGTGTATCTAATTTATATTTTAATATATTTAACATCTACTGGTCATCCTGCCATCTAGGGGAGGGGGTGGGGGGGTAAGAGGTGAAAAATTGGAACAAGAGGTTTGGCAATTGTTAATGCTGTAAAGTTACCCATGTATATATCCTGTAAATAAAAGGCTATTAAAGAAAAAAAAATTTTCTCATCTGTAAAATGGGGATAATAATACCACAAATTGGAAGGATAAAATGAGATATTTGCAAAGTACTTTGCAAATCAAAGTGTTTTGTAATGCCAGTTATTTAACAACCAAAAAAGGGAGTTCATTTCCTAGCAATATTCTAAAAATTTTCAGCTTGGATATAGCACTAGATCAAATAGACAGCAACTATGGCCAAAGGTAAATATATCTGGTAAGAAGAGAGTCCGCCTGCTCTGCATGGTCTGGGACTCTTATCAAGTCTAAGAAGTGCTGATTCCTCATTAGCAGGGTTTTTAATACCTTAAGCAACTAGCAAGTTTTCCCAGTGGCTGAAACCTTAATCATCTGAACCAATGAAGTCCTGAGGACTTTTTTGCCTTTTTAGAGAGAAACTAGCTTAGTCTATTTCCTGTTAGAGGAAAAAAGATTCATGTTCATGACATCATAGATTCATCAAAGACTTAGAATGTAAATATATATTTGCTGTTTAACATGTTAAGAAGTTTTTCTTGATGTATCCCACTGTGTATTGCCTCTTAGCTATTTACCTTATCTAACACTGGTCTTGGTTCTGTCCAGAAAGTTTTTTTTAAGCCAAAATCTTTACCCTGGGAAGATCATAGACTAAATTTGAGCTTTCTGAACCAAGAATTCTATACTCTTCTTCTTGTTTCATACAGATCCATGGATATAGAGATTATATAATATGTAATATGATAATATAATATATATTTATATTATAATTATATATTATATAATATATGTTATGTAGTATGACATATATATTATATAACATTGTATAACATATAGTATTATGGCAAATCCTTTAGGTAAAATGATATTATTTTCATTGAACCTGAGAAGTTAGCACTAGTTTACTTTATAGAGAAGCTTTTCACAAATTATTTTTTCTTGTTTTTAAATGAGATATAGATATTGTTTATATGAATAT
The DNA here is from genome assembly GCF_902635505.1 of Sarcophilus harrisii. NCBI lineage: Eukaryota > Metazoa > Chordata > Mammalia > Dasyuromorphia > Dasyuridae > Sarcophilus > Sarcophilus harrisii. The sequence continues at coordinate 212,390,291 of NC_045426.1, forward strand.
ACATATATATGTATATTAAAATCATGTTGTTATATCTAACTTATCAGACATGAGTAGAATAAAAAGAAAATTCTGAAATGATTCATTACATAATAATTCTTACTTGTAAATGTCTTTTAAATATTAACTTCATAAAATAAACTACCTAAGGAGATAAAGACTGGAAACAAGTTGAGTGCTAAAAGGACCAGCAAAAAGAGTAAATGAGATGTGAAGGAAATGGATATACAAACAGGTACTTGATAGTTACTCTGGCATATTAGCAGTTCTTTCAAGAGAAGTACAAAATATGTTTTAGAAAGAACAATTGGCAGGGACTTTGGGGGATATCTAACTCATTTGACAGATGTGGAAACTCATCTGAGAGATTGAAGTAACTTGACTAATGGAATCTAGGTTAGATGTGGCATAGGATTTGAATTCAGGTTCTTTGTTCTCAAATCTGCAATTAACTCAAAACGATCAACACATAAACATTAATTAAGTGCCTACTATGTGTGGGGAACTATAGATACAAAGATAAAAATGGAAATATTCTGACCTCAAAGAGCTTATATTAAGTAAGTTGAATAAAGATGTATACAAATTAGTATATTCAAAATAAATATGAGATTATTTTTTAGTGGAGGCATTAACATATAAGGGAACGACAAACTATCCATAATAATGATAGTGTTTATATAGTGCTTTTTAAGGTCTCTAAAGCAATTTATAAAGATTGACTTATTATTCTTATGATAACTCTAGGGGATAGATATTAATATTATTATTGTTATTATTATTCTCATTTTACAAAACAGGAGGCAGACTGGAAGATGTTTGGATAGGTAGAGTGAGGGGGAAAATGTTTATAATTTTAATTTCTTAAGTGTAACTCCTTTTTCAGAGGTGATTACCAGACTTTTTTCTGAAAGAAAACTGTGAGGATTATTGAAATTTTACCTGAAAGCCAACTGAATTTCTTTGAAAAAGATTCCATTTCAACTGAAAGATTTGTTATTGTGATTATAGCAAATGATTTTTAAAATAACAGCCTAATATGTAGTAATGTAATATCCTATATGCAACCATATTATGTTCCATATAAAGTTACTTTGATCAATGAAATATACTGATTAATGTATTATAACTAAACCTCATGGTAGAAGCATGAAACCCTACTAATTTGGCCAATAGCCCATTTATGACATTATTCTTATGAAAATAACTGCTGCTTGGCATACTGTTTCAACCTTTTTTTTCCAGGATATGTCCTCTAGAGATGGGGAGGGGTCAGCTGGTCCAGGGAATTAGATCTTGATTTATAACAGGTAAGAAGGAATTCACAAGCTTTTAAGAATGTTTTGTGCATAATACCTAAGCCAGGGATCAAAGAAGCAAATGTTAAGTCATCCAAAAGTCAAAGACAAATTCAAGACATAACAGATCTAGTGGGTTAGGCAGGAACTGAGTTTTGGAATAATAAGTTCAAATCAGGGTGAATCCACACACACACACACACACACACACACACACACACACACACAAATCAGGGAAACAACTCAGGGATGAGAGGGATTTCAACTAATGGCAATTTGCTTCATACAGAGAATTGTTTTGATGTAGTATTTCATTTTTATGGCAGCCCTGTGTTGGTCAGTGTTTTCCCTCTAGTCCATATACACACATTAGGTTGAAGATGCATCTTTGGGTTTAGAGATCATTGAGAATATAAACATAATATAAATTTAACCGGGTTTGAGAGGATGCTCCTTTATATCTAACAAAGCTATAGGAAAGATGAGCCCCCAAATGCAGCATAAGTATGGAGGGTTGTCCAACATTACGTATAGGGCACCCCTTAGCCTTCTACTTGACACAATTAAATTCATTCATATACCCTTCTTGCTCCTACTTGTTGATTTCTAACCTATCTTTTAAAGGCCAATTCAAATGTGTGAAGCCTTCTCTGATTTTTCCCTACTAAACAATAATCTTTTCCATCATGGATTTTGGATATTATACTTGGTTTATTCTGTTCTTAGGCCTTCATTATATATTATTTTGCTTTGTATCTACCACTATAATTGACCATCACTCTATGAAGGCGGGGAGAATGTTTTACTGCGCTTGATCAGTGAGTTCAAGGATTTGAATGTTCTTTATAATCAGGGATATTGTGAGGTTAAAATGAAATAATGGATATAAAGCACTTTACAAAACCTTAAAGCTCTATACAAATGGCTATCATCATCATCATCATCATCATCCTCATCATCGCCTCCAACCTGATGACAGCTTTATAAACAGCCTGCTACCACATTTTTGCTAGGTTCAAGCAATTTTTATAGAGTAATATAGGAATAAACATTGGTAAATGTTTAACAGTTGGGTTCAGAGGAAAAATATATGCATACACTTTTAAGTTTAATCTATATTATTAGCACTTTTTTCAGTAATCAATTAAACAAAAAATCAAGTCCTGATTTATATTGACTGATAATTTTTGAGATATAAATGCTTACATTGTAAATTTAATAATCCATGAGCTGATTAGAGCTGGCTCCTATTCACCTTTCCCTACAATATACAGATCAGAATCCAGACATGCTTTCCCATCCTGTGCCTTTCTTGTCTGTGCTTTTCCACAAGTTTGCCATAGCAATTCCACTAAGTATCCTGGAAGTGTTTTTTACTTTCTCATGATGCAGAGAGGATATCAGTGAGGAGTACTCAGGTTGTCTACTTGTCATCCCAAATTCTTACTATATAGCCAGCTTATTTTTTAGTCACTCATACATTTTCCTGATGAAACTTTTGTTCTTCAAAGTTCCTAATTTATTACATTTCACAGCCTGTTCACAATCGCCATAAGGTTCCCACTGTCTCCTGTGTGATATCCCTTTTTGTATTCTTTGCAGACTTTTATATTCCAGGTCTCAGAGAAGTCACAGAAGAGATAGAATACTTGTATTTAAAAAAAAGTCTTTTTTCTAGATTTGAACTCAGTTTCTTTTCTTTTCTTTTTTTTTTAATAGCTTTTTATTTACAAGTTATATGCATGGGTAATTTTACAGCATTGACAATTGCCAAACCTTTTGTTCCAATTTTTCCCCTCCTTTTTTTTTTCATAATTATAACTTTTTATTGACAGAACCCTGGGTAATTTTTTACAACATTATCCCTTGCACTCACTTATGTTCTGACTTTTCCCCTCCCTCCCTCCACCCCCTCCCTTAGATAACAAGCAGTCTTATTCATGTTAAATATGTCACAGTATATCCTAGATATAATATATGTGTGCAGAACCGAACAGTTCTCTTGTTGCACAGGAAAAATTGGATTCAGAAGGTAAAAATAACCTGGGAAGAAAAACAAAAATGCAAACAGTTTACATTCATTTCCCAGTGTTCTTTCTTTGGGTGTAGCTGCTTCTGTCCATCCTTGATCAACTGAAGCTGAGTTAGATCTTCTCTTTGTCGAAGATATCCACTTCCATCAGAATACATCCTCATACAGTATCGTTGTTGAAGTGTATAATGATCTCCTGGTTCTGCTCATTTCACTTAGCATCATGAACTCAGTTTCTTTTAAAAAAAAATTAAGCATTTTGTTTTCATTTTAAAATAGTACTTTATTTTCCCAAATACATGCAAAGATAGTTTTTATCATTCTCTGCAAAATCTTGTGTTAGAAATTTTTCTCCCTTTTTCCCTCTGCCCCCCCCCCCCCAAGAAGCAAGCAATCTGACATAGGTTAAACACATATAATCCTTTCAAACAGATTTCCATATTTGTCATGCTGTGCAAGAAAAATCAGATAGAGGGGAAAAAAAAATATGAGATAAAAAACCCAAGCAAACAACAACAAAAAAGGTGAAAATACTATGCTTTGATCCACATCCAGTTTCCATATTTCTCCCTCAAGATGTGGATAACACTTTCCATCCCATGCCTGTTGAATTTCCCTGGAATCATGGCATTGCTGGGTCAATGCTGTAAAATTACCCATGCATATAACTTGTAAATAAAAAGCTATTAAAAAAAAGAAAAGAAAAGAAACTGAGTTCAAATCTAGAAAAAAGGCTTTTATTAAATACAAGTATTCTACCTCTTCTGTGACTTCTCTGAGACCTGGAATATAAAAGTCTGCAAAGAACACAAAAAGGGATATCACACAGGAGACAGTGGGGACCTTATGAAAAATTCCATCACAGTTGATCATCACATAATCTTATTGTACTATATACAATGTTCTCTTGGTTGAACTCAGTTTCAAGGACACTTGTGGTTGCCATAGGATATTTTCATTATTGGGAAGGCAATCCAATCTGACAAACTCTAAATTTGGTCTATCCAAATACACGTCATATTCTGGATCATAGAGTTTCCTTAAAACAGTTGGTCTTTGCTGAGTAGATGGCATTTATCAATCTTTTTAGGAAGTTTTACATTGCTCTGGGGATTGATTCAACTTGTAAAATGTCATTCACAAATAGAATTTGGAGGACCTCATCATCCTCAGGGAATGCCTTTTTATCTACTTCTAAGGGAAGTAGCTTGACACAGTGTTTAGTCAACAAGAAAGAAAATCGTTTCAAATTATTAGAAGGTGATACACTGTGACTAAACTGTACAACTATAATTTGCTGATATATAGAATGTATCCCAGTATGGTAAAGAAATTTCTCTAGGGGCAGCTAGTTGGTGCAGTGGATAGAGCACCAGCCCTGAAATCAGGAAGACCTGAGTTCAAATTTGGCTTCAGACACTTAACACTCCCTCCTAGCTATGTGGCCCTGGACAAATCATTTAACCCCAATTTCCTCAAAAAAAAAAAAAAAAAAAAAAAAAAAAAAAAAAAAAAAAAAAAAAAAAGGAAGTTTTTTTTTTTTTTTTTTTTTTTTTAACTCTTTTTGAACTCAAGTGACTGCCTAGATGCAGTCTCACTCACTCACTCATGAGGGAACAAGTTCAAAAGGAATTGCAGGACTATTTTCTCAATTCACTATCTAAAGAAGAGAGAATTTGCATTCTTTTTAATGTACAGGTGGTAGCTTAATATAAATCAAAAGAGGCTTTAATTTTGGGGAAACTCTAATATTTGCTCACAGACATTGATGATAATGTCTGTTGACATATCTCTATTTATTTATAGATGAGGAAACACAGGTTGTAGTAGTTATAGGAATAATTTCCAAGAGCCCACAGAATATGACTGTTGTAAAGCCTGAACCTAGAAGTGTGTGTGTGTGTGTGTGTGTGTGTGTGTGTGTGTGTAAGAGAAGTGCAGGGATGGAAAGAAGGAGAGAGAAAGTGAGAGAACAGAGAGAAAGAGAGAGAGGAAGACAGATAGACAGATAAGTATACAGAGACACAGAGAGTCACAAAGAGAAAATTTACTTTCTTGTGGACCTTTAAACTTCTTTCCTCTAGGTTCTTGGGAGAGTTAATCCTCTCAGCTTGGAACTTCCAACCTGGAGTCTCACTATGTGCTGCCTTCCATCCAGCAAGAATCCAACAGAAAACTATTCCTACTCATCTTTTACAATTCCTTTTAAGGTTCAGCTAATTCTTTGTATTTGCTGAAGCCTTCTCTGGTCCTCCCAGTTTTCCTCTCAGATCTTACATATTCTTTTAAATATTAATGTGTATATATGCATATATGTATATTATGTATCTCATAATATTATTTTGTATTACTGTTTGTGTTTTTGGTTCATTCTCCTACTAGACTCTACAAAGATAGGCCTTTGTCTTATTTAAACTTTATACATCACTCAAAACTTAAAACCTTCTCCATAATACCAATAAGCATATGATAAATGTTAAAATTATTGTTGAACTGAATTTAATGATTGTCAATGCAAATGACACAGACATTATTAGCTTTAGCAAGGCTAACCAATCCACGCGATCAATCTGGGTGATATAGTAGATAGAGGGTTTGTGATATAGTAGATAGAGGTATTCAAATTCTGCCTCATACTCTTACTGTGTGACCTTGGAGAAGCCACTTAATCTCTCTCATCCTTACTTTTCTTATCTTTATCCTCATCTGAAAGGGATGAATATACCTAACAGGTATGAAAATAGGATCAAATGTCTCTGTCTCTGTCTCTGTCTCTCTCTGTCTCTCTGTCTCTTTCTCTCTCCCCTTTTCCTCCCTCCCCATCTCTTCTTCCTCTCATTTCTATCTCTGTCTACCTCACCTGTCTCTTGTTTCTCTCTTTCCCTCCTTCTGCAAACCTTAAGTCACTATATAAATGTGAACGATTATGATCATGATGACAATTTGGAGCAGAAATAGCCTGTGTCTCTACCTTATTAAAGTGTTACCTTATCTATAGGTCCTGAAGAAATAGAGAGCAGCTAGTGCCTATGATGACAATAACAGAACAAAAACATATGTTAGGCAATTTGCTATATCACCTTGTTGAAAAGCATGCAACATTTCTTTTGTTTCAGATTTCTAAGCAAAGAAAAAGAATTTCACTTTTTAGGAAAATTTCTCTAAGTACAATTACTTTATTTTGCTTGTTCTCTGTGTGTCTATCTTCATCCCTATCTCTGTCTTTTTTGTCTCTATCTATCTCTGTCTCTGTGTCTCTATTTTTCTTTCTCTCTGTCTGTCTCTCTTTTGTATCCTCCAGTACAATTCCTTCTTTTCTGTCAAATCAGCTATTTAAGAGCTAGTGGAGATATAGATTTCCTTTTTGAACATAAAGGGTGAGATTTTGTAGGGACTCCCATTCAATTATGGAGGGAAATTCTTTATTTAAAAAAAATTAGAACATCAATCATGCAAAGAAATTACTCCTTGAATATTAGTTTTTAAAATCGATGTTCAAGAACACTTAGTAATGGTGTTATCCTTTGAAAACTTATAAAGGGAGGGTGTAAATTTGACAGTATATGCAATCTGCATATACTTTGTATGAAGGCAGGGAGCTGGCATAAGGGTAAGGGCCATCTGCTCCCTTTTCCCTTCCTTGCTCAAGTGGAGAATTTAAGAGCTGAGATTTGGTGAATGTGCTCTTTCCTCTCTGTACCTATATAAAGTGGGCATGTGCTGAGATGAGTTAATTTGCCATCATTACTTTTTATACTTGTTTCTTATTTATCTTGTGGAGACAACATACACACATACTAAAGACTATTTTAGTGTCTAGCTGTTATATGTTCAAAGGCACATGTTTTAACATGATTTTTTTTTTTTTCATTTTCACCCTCCTTTCCTTTTTCTGAGTTCATTGTTTTTAGAAACTACCGCTTCAGTGCTGCCAGGGTGGGTGGAGTCCCCTCTGAGATTTAGAGCTCCTCAAAGAGAAAAAGCCCAAAGCAAAATTCGCCAGCCTAGACACCCTGGATTAACTTAAGCCATTTTACATTGCCCTTTTGGTGAAATTGAAGCGTTCCCAGCCTGAGACGCCAGCAGGACATCCTGTTTGAGTTTAGAAATCACCCCCTACCCCCTCTGTCCCATTTCCCTTCTCTCTCTTTCTATCTCCACCCTCTTCTCCCCCTTTCCTCCAACTACCAATAAAACAAAGAAACCTGAGAAATAATCTCTTGCAGAGGAGGCTTCTCAGGCAGTGATTGTCACACTGGCATGGGGCCAAGCTTTAGTGTGGCACAAAAATGGACCCAGGAGGGGAGCTACTGGAAGGCAGTCAGAGAGCCCCTGAAAAGGGAAGTCATTAAACTACCAGCAACAACAAAATTCTCATTTATCCAGCTTTCATTTTTTAAACGATAAATTAAAAGCCTACGAAGTAATCTTTCAGGCTTGTAATAAAACTCCAGACCTGTTTGTTCATACATTTCCAAACTGAAGGAGTGTATGCACACATAAGAAGGTGTGTGTGTGTGTGTGTGTGTGTGCGTGTGTATTTATAAGCTGATTCATAACTGGACTTGTAAAATTATCCCAGGTCACAAGCTTCCTGAAGAACTATAGGAGAGGTTATAGTGTAGCAGCTTTCAGTTTACAAGTGCTTTTGTCATGGGGATTTTTTTTTTTTTTGAAAGGAAAGCTTGAATTTGCCACTAGTCTGAAAGAATAAAAATGGCCATAAGGGAAGAAGGCTATTAAATTATGGTGCTTGGAATGGGGGTGGGGAGAGTGCAAGTTTTTCAGAGAGTGAAAAACGTGGATGTAAGGGCAAACAGTAATAAAAAGGGGAGTGAAAACAACAACAACAACAAAAACATGGCAGGGCTCCTTTGGTCTGCAGGAAGTAGAGGATAATAAGCCTCATTTTAAAGTTTACCAAATAAAAAAAGAAAGTGCCATTGGGTGACTGAAGAAAGCTCTTGGCACCTAATCCAATAAAAACGAAGTTTTTCCCTTTGCAATGGACTGGTGGGAGATGCGATAGTCTTTCACACTTTTCTTTCAAAGGATAAGGTCTAGGACTGAGTGGGCTATGTGGTTTGCATATATGTCTTAATGGTAATTGGCCTAGCTGACAGGAGCAGATCAACAGTGAGGGAGCAATTAACCAAATGAATGAAGCAAGAAGTTAAGTGTTTTGGCAGAAGACAAAGAACTTCATTAGGTAATGTTTACTTTTTCTTGTAGCTAAATTCTATGTTTTTAATTAGCGCCAGGATGTTTTCTCTCCAGCCATTTGGAGAACTATACTGGCTAGAGTTTCTTTGATATAGTGTGTTGCTACTTTTGGGTGAGGGGCGAATGGGAGAAGGAAAAAGAGAGAGTGTGAAAGGAAAAGAAAAGAAGAGAAGTAAAGGCTAACCAAAATTGAAAAGGGAAAAAAGAGAAAGAAAATAAAATTCTTATTCTATTGTAGGAAGGTAAGCTTCCTTGGTTCTAACCAGAATATTATGTGAGTCAATGGTTTTGGAAGCGAATTCTGGTCAGATTCTATTCATTCATTTTGCAGAAGCCCAGGACATGGATTTATTCACTTCCACATAGTCAGCAATATACATTATGATACTAGAAGACAGAATGACACCAGAGGCAAAGGAAAAGAAAATAAAGTATTTAATAAGATGCCTTTGTTCCTTTAAAAAGAAAGTTGCCTTTTAAAATCACCTCCCCATCACACTCCTGTCATAGAACCTTTTCTTTTAACAAAGAACTGTTATTTGCAGCCACATCATTTTGTGTGTATCATGGTAGATACAATATTCTATCATTACTATTTAAACATTCCATCATCTTGAATGGAATTTCTCTTATTTCTTCTGGCTGCTAATTCCTTCCACTTTGTTTGAATTGCTTATTCCTTTTATTAACTTTTAGTTGACTCTTTAGAGTTCTTTAAGTAAGCTATCATATCATCCGCAAAAAGAGATATTTTGGTCCTTCTTTGACTATGTTTATTTCTTCAATTAAATTTCTTCCTTTTTTCTATAACTAATATTTCTAGTACTATGTTAAATAATAGTCATGATAATGGATATCCTTTGCTTTACCTCTGATCTTATTGGAAAGGCCTCTAGATAACTCCATTACATGTAACACTACCTTTTAGATTTAAAGAGATGCTATTTGTCATAAAGAAAAATTAATTTATTCTTAGGCTTTTAGTGTGTTTGATCCCTCCCGCTCCCAAAATTGGTATTGTATTTTGTCAAAAGCATGTCCTGCATCTATTAATGTTCTTTTGTCTCTTTTTCATATCTCTAATGCTTAGTATAGTACCTGACACACAGTAAGTTCTTAATATTTATTGATTGTTTTTGTTGTTGATATGGTCTATTATATTTAAATTTCCCCTAATATTAAACTAAGCATTCTTAGGATAAATCTTGCCTGATTATAGCATATATGTTCCTGCAGCCTCTTTGCTAATATTTTATTTCATTTTTTTGTATCAACATTCAATAGTGATACGAATCCATAGTTTTCTTTCTTTGAGTTGTATCTCATTGTATCTATTGAATTGTTCTAAGTATCAAGATCATATATGGGCCATAAAAGGAATTTAAAAGAACCCCATCTTTACTAATTTTTGTCAAAAATTATGTAATATTATAATTTATTTTTCTTTGAACAGCTGGTAAAATTAATTTATAAATGTGTCTGATCTTGGGATTTTTTTTTCATTGAGATCTCATTTGTAGTTTGTTAAATTTCTTTTTACTTAGTTTAAAAGTTCTCTTTTTATTGTAATAATCCAGTTACTTCTTAGTTTTGTAGATATTCATTCATTTAATTTAATTTGCCAATTATATTGGAGTAAAATTGGCCAAAAGAATTTCTCTAATAATTTCCTTTATTTCTTCTTCATGTATTTTGAATTTTTGTTTTTTGATGTTGACAATTTGATTTTCCTTTGTCTTTTAAAAATCCATAAAAGGTAGTGTTTTAGTTATTTTATTATTTTTAAAAATAGTTTCAAAATTTTACATGTTCAGTGGTTTAGACCTTTTAATTTTATTAATCTCATATTTCAGAATTTCTATCTTAATATTTAGTTTTTTCTCTTTTTTAGGATCATTGATCTATTTTCCTTCTTTTTTGTTGATAAAAGTGTTACACAATATATATTTTCCTAATAACTACTTTAGCTGTATCCTCAAAGTCATGGTTTGTTATCTCATTATTGTCATGTTTATTGATGAATTTATGTTATTTCTATGAGTTTTTTTGACCCATACAATTTCTGGGATTAAGTATTCTGGTCTCTAATCTTTCGTGCTTTCCTGAAAGGCCTTTGATTGAATGTCATTTTTATTATATTTAGTTGGAAAAAAATCTGTTTACTATTTTTGCTTTTGAAAGGTTTTTGGGCTAATATATGCTTAATTTTCATAAAGGTACCACATACAGTTAAGAAATAAGTACATTCCTTTCTATTTCCTTTCAGTAATCACCAAAGATCTATACCTAACTTTCCAAAATTCTATTCAGGTTCTTAATTTCCTTCTTATTTATTTTTTGGTTAATTTGCCTTAGTTTGAGAACCGTACATTGAAGTTCAATACTTTTATGGTTTTTACTATCTATAGTTCAATTGACTTTTTATTTAAATACTTAAATACTATTTTATTTGATGCATATGTATGATCCATGAGTCCATGAAGAATTTGGACATGACTGAATAAATATTCTGTGTGTATGTATAATATTGAGAATAACTCATTGTCTATGATGCCTTTAAGTATAATGTGTAGTTTCTCTGTTTATCCCTTTTAAGTTTATTTTTGTTTTTTTCCTTGTGTGATATCATGATTGCTATACTTACTTTTTTTTTACTTCACTGAAAACAAATAGTTTCCATGCAAATTTTTATGTTTTAAATCTGTCTTTTAAAAACAAAAATATATTGTTAGTTTGCTTGTTGTCTTGGGGAGGAGAAAGGAGAAAGGAAGGGAGAAAAAATGAAAATCAAAATCTTATAAAAATAAATGTTGAAAACAAAAAAATTTAAAAGGAACATTTAAAAACCATATTGTTGACTCTTCTACAGGTATTAGTTGTATACATCATCCTTTTGTATATTTTTCTTTCTTTCTCCCCATCCCTCACTTTAGGGAGAAGATAATGTTGAAAGAGAGCATGATTTAGTACTAGTGATCTAAATGTGATGCAGTTTGATTCCATTTCACCATTATCCTTTTCTTCGCCTTGCTCAGTTACTTATCACAGGTTCTTCCATTTTCTTTCTTTACTTTTGTTCTTTCCTTTATATTGTGCTTACTCTTTGATTATCATCAAAGATTTTAAATATTACTAATCTAATTTTTTCAATCTTTCTTTTTGTTTTCCTTATTCATGACTAATGCCCTCTTGAGTATAGAGTATTTCTATATCAAACTATGTATGTATATGTGCATGTCTTTTGCATTCAACCTTCATTTTTCTAGTGTACATGAAAATGAGGTTCATTTGTAACTGGCTCTCACCACTCTCTCATGTTTATGTATGTAGTCTTCTTAGCTGAATTATTTGAGATAGTAAGTTCTATACTCTTCCTCCTTTTGTCCCTTGTGTATTTCTTTTTTAAATTTCTTTTTGTTTTGTTTCTCTTGAGATCATCAAAATATAACAAAACTTTCCCCAGGTCTTCTATTTTATTTATTCCCATTATGAATGTTAAACACATTAGTGTTCTGAGGAAACACTCTTTTTCTTAGAATATAAACTTTCATGATTGTATTTTTCCTTCCAATTGCTCAAGTGTACTTACCTTATTTTGTATTCACACAAAATATTTAATTCTGATCTTTTCACCAGGAATATTTGAAAGTCCTCACTTTCATTAAAGATCCATTTTTCCTCTTGTAGGATTATTCTTGATTGTAATCTTTTTTTGCTCTCTGCAATATCGGATTACAAGCTCTCCTTTTCTTTAAAATGTTAGCTTCCAGTTCTTGGTATGATCCTGACTATAGTTCCTTGTTACTTGAATTCTTTCTTTCTGGCTACTTGCAGTATTTCTTTTTTTTTTTTTTCTTTGACTTGGTATCTTAGGATTTTGGCTCTCATATTCCTGGGAGTTTTACTATGGAAGTTTCTTTCAATAAATGACTCTTAAATTACTGCTATTTGTACTGTATCCTCTGGTTTTCATTGGTCTGAATAGTTTTCATTCTTGACTTCTTGAAAAATTTAAGCTTTTTCATGCTTGAAATTTTTAGATTACTTAGTGATCCTTAGATAAATTCTCCTTGACTTGTTTTCTACCTAAGTTCTTTTTTTTTTTATAGGACATACTATGCATTTTCTGATATTTTTTCTGTCTTCTGATATTTTCTTAGTATTTATTATTATCTGTCAGAATTATTGATTTTTATGTTGTCTAATCTAATTTTCAAGGAGTTTGCTATTTGAATAAGATTTTTAAAAAAGTTTCCTACACTAAGTTATTTATTCTCTTTTCAATTCTTTCTTTTAGGGCTCTAATTTCCTTCCTTATTCTTTCCTCTGGAGTTTCCATTTAATTAAACCATTATTTAAAAACTTTTACTTCATTTCTTCTAGGAATTCTAATAAAATTTGTAGTTGATCGGTGAGTTTGTTTTTTTGTTTTAAGAATTTGCTTAAAGATTCTCTTCTGGAATGTTTCTTTAGCATTCCTGGCTCCATAATATTTCTTTATTGTTTAATTGTATTATTTATTATTATTTTATTTCCTGAATTGAGATGTTATATTTAGGATGTTGCTCTGTATATTTATATTTCTAGAAAGTATAGTGAGGTCTTTTGAGGGGGTGGTACCAGTCTGTATTATCTGAAGTCTGAGAAATAAGGAATATGTTCTTTATGGACCTCAGAAGAGGGGTCTAATCAGTAGTTGAGTTAGTTTACATTGTAGGAAGTAAGGAAGTCTGTACTAGGATAGTCTGATCCAAGATACATCCTCATCATTGCCTTACGGTCCTAGCCTTGTAGGTTTTTGACTTAAGTTCAGGGTCAGATTGACACAATTAAATTCTTCAAGTTTTCTCAACTAGACCTTGATCTGGGGCCCCCATCTTTTTACCCCCAGTACATAGTTAGAGTCTGCAAGCTTCCTCTGTTCTTTGAATTGGAAGGTTGCTGGGTATTGGGGGAGGCTTTTTCTAATTTGAAGCCTGAAGGCTTTTGGCTGTCTCTATAAAGATCTAGCTTGATAAAAATGGATTTATTATGATTTCTTTTTTGATTTCATATTCTAATACTCTTTTTTTTTTTTAAAAAGAAGTATATATAGTTAAGAAAATGAAATTAACACCTTGACTATGTCAATGTATGTCGGATTCCACATCTGTTGGCTTATCATTTCTGATGTTAAGAATGATCATGACATTGAACTAAATTTTTCTGTTTTGAAAATTTTTTCTCCCTTTTATTCTCTTGTGGTCATTTCACAAATGGTTTTGTTGGTCCTGCTTACTGCACTTTATGTCAATTTATACAAGTTTTCCATAATTTCTCTGAATTCTTCAAGCACATTGTTTCTTATGGAGCAACAACATTGTACTGTGTGTTCACATACTACAATTCAACTAGTCAATAAATATTTATTAGGTATCCATTATGTGTCAAACACTACTAAAGGCTAAAGATAGTTCCTACTCTCTAGGAGCTCACATTGGTTATACTAATTTATTAAATTCATATACTGTAAACAACTGGAAAAATACTAAATGATATCATGAATTTCTCTAGCCTCATTCTTTTATAAATAGTCTCCTTAAGGCTTACAACTCTTTTGTGCTATTATAAACTTTCTTTTAAAGATGAGAGAATGGGCAGAGAGGCATTTGATTAAAGCTCTAGAGTTGGTGCTAGAGATTGGACCTATGATTTAGTCTTATAGGATAAATTTATATTTGCTGTAATGTGACATCAGAAGCCCTGTAGTCCATGTCAGGTTAGAAGATGTTGAAGATGAGGGTAGATGGGTTGCTGAGATTTTGATCTAAAGTGATGAAATTTAGAGGGTGCTGACAGCACTTCTGTAGTATAAAAACAATCAGCACCTCCTTGGCAGTAATAATTACTATGAATAGAAAACTCTCAGTTCCCTTCCTGTAGCAGGCACACCCCAAGTGAGCTCTTTGATGACTCCTCCCATCCTCACTCCTTGCTATTCTGTACCAGATACTTCAGACAAGTCCAAGCTTGAAATAAGAATGCAATGGACCATAAAGTTCAATAGGACAACTGTAACTATGAAATAATAATAAAAAAAAACAATGCCTAATTAAATTAAAATTAAATTCTACTTTCCTTATATTTTGCTCATGGGTACAATTTGTGTTTTAACTCACTTGCATTATTAGGAGGGTACTGGATTTATCTTAGCCACAATGGAGGAAAGAGGTTTTTTTGGTTGCTGAGGCATTTAGTTCTGACCTTGGTACTTGCAAGAATTCCTATCTGTGAAGATGTAACTGCTAGGGATCCTACTCACAGCCTTGGCCCAAACTCATGAATTTAAAGGGGAGAAAGGAGTTTCCTTTTACTGAAACATAGGGTTAAGGTCTTCAATCTTTGCTTTTGGGTCTTATATCACAGTGCCATGTTTATCAGGATACTGATACATATAAATGAAAATGTGAATTCTTGAGGAATTGAAGTAAAGCATAGACAGAGTCATTTATTAGGTATGACATACAAATGGATCACATGGACTTGTCTCTTTTTGACAATGAGGTGATTCAAGATAATTTCAATAGACTTGTGATAGAAAATGCCATCCACATCCAAAGAGAGAACTATGAAGACTAAATGTGGATCAAAACAGTATTTTCAGTTTGTTTTTGTTTTTTCCTTTGTAGTGATTTTCCCATTTTGATCTGATTTTTTTTTTTCTGTTCAACATGACAGATATGGAAATATATTTAAAAGAATTGCACACATTTAATCCTTCAGATTTCTTGCTCTCTTGAGGAAGAGAAAGAGAAAAATCTGGAACACAATGTTTTGTGAAGGTGAATGTTAAAAACTATCTTTGCATGTCTGGAAAAATAAAATATTATTAAAATGATATTACACCCATTCCTGCTCTTGAGAATCTTATGTGAGACAGATATAACAGGTGCATAATTAATTATAATGCAAATCACAGGAGCCCAGTAGAGTTATAGCTAACTTTTGACCCAAAATAAAGTAAAACAAAATAAAACAAAAAGCTGATTTCCTCCTCCCTCTCATCCCCATGCTCATGCTCATAGTGAAAACAATAAAATTCAAAGATCTGAGGAAGCTTTTTTTGTTAGTGAGTATTAGAATTCTTTCCCTCTACCCCCAGCTCATAGGGTTTTTTTTTTTTTTGCATTACAAATTTATTTTATTTTCAATTCATGGAACAAAATAAGCATTTTCATTACACAATATGATTAAAAAACATGACTGCACATAAAACTCCAAATCTACCATGTACAACTTGCTGTTCTCTCCAAATATACAATAATGTTGCCATATAAATTTTTTTTCTCCTTTTTTCCTGCCCCCACCTCTGCTCTACTATAAGACACAAATATTATTCTATACATATTTCTCTTTATCAGTTCTTTGCTTATATTTCCTTTATTTTTAATTTGTGAATTTATAATAATCAAAATAATATTCATTCAAAGTCATTTTTAAAACAAAATTGCAGTCTGTATACAATGTTCTCTTGGTTCTGCTCACTTTGTTCCTCATCATTTTGTGGAAGTCTTTCCATGACTTTCTAAGATCATTGAGTTCATCATTTCTTTAACTTAAGTAGAATTCCATCAAAATCATATACCACAATTTGTTCAGCCATTTCCCAATTTATGGGGACCTTTGCAATTTCTAGTTCTTTGCTCCCAC
This sequence comes from Sarcophilus harrisii, assembly GCF_902635505.1. Taxonomy (NCBI): domain Eukaryota; kingdom Metazoa; phylum Chordata; class Mammalia; order Dasyuromorphia; family Dasyuridae; genus Sarcophilus; species Sarcophilus harrisii. Next base: position 212,406,533 of record NC_045426.1, read on the forward strand.
AAAGAGAGCTGCTGTAACCATTCACATTCAGAATAAAAATATTATTTGTGAATATCCTTCCATTTTACTTTTTTCTCAGGAATTCCAAGATTTCAAAGTTTGAAGGATTTTCTGAGGCTACCTGGTCCTTCCTTTAGAAGTTATTTACCCATTTGACTTTCTTCTCCTGTTGTCTTGACTTGGCAATGTCCTCTCAATCACCTTTGTGTCCTCTGGCTAGGGAGATCTTCTTCATATCTCATATGAATACTCAAATTCCTTAGCCAGGTTGTCACAGCAAGCTCTGTCTTTTGTCCATGCAGCATAATGTTCACAAAGTCTTTGTTTCCTTACACATCTAATCAGTAGTCAAATTCTTCTGATTTTGCTTTCATAGCATCTCTCCCATTTGCCTTCTTTTCTTTACTCACATATCCATTACCCTAGTTCAGACCCTCCTTACCTTTTACCTGGACTATTGTAATATTTCCTAAATGATCTTCCTGCCTCAAATTTCTTCCTTCTCCTCTTCATCCTTCATACAGCTACTTAGACTGACCACAGTATTCCTTGGCTCAATAACCTTCAGTGAGACCCTATCTCCTCTAAAATGAAATGCAAACTCTTTTCTTTTATATTTAAAGACCTTAACTTGACTTTCTAGTCTTATGTATTACCCTTGTAAACTACACAGGGTATCCCAAAAGTCTTAGTCCTTGTTTAAGCTTTAGACTTTTGGATTCTGAATATCCATATCATAATTCTCTCTCATTTGCAAATTGATTTTCCAGAGGGCAACTAGCCATATCCTTTGGGAGTCCTATTAAAATTTCTATTCTTATTAGAAAATTGGATTCCCTGTAAGGACTCCATCTTCCTCTCAGGATTCAACTTCTGAGGATTGGGAGTATCTTTCTAATGTCATTGGCGTAAGTTACTACATTTATCTCTTAGGGTCATAGGTATGGCATCCCCATGATGTGCAAAATCCAAATTTTTTGGCCCTCTCTATACAAGAGAAGAAATTGAAATTCCCCCCCCCTTTTTATGGGGTGTTTACAGTACCTTATTGTAAAACTTGCGTAAGTATTTGACTTATCATAGGTTATATGTAGGTAAATGTTAAGGAAAAATACTGTATGAAAAAGAAATAGAAATATGAAACAATTTTGACTTTAAAAGAAACGATGAATATTTATTGTATTACAAGATAAAATATATTGATATCATACAGTATTATAAATATGTTTCATTTTCATGCATTTCTAAGTTTCTAAACATTTTCTGTTTCATCTGCTGGGCTTTGCATATTGTCTGTGGCTTCCACAAAACTCTCTCAAAATTCCCATTTGATTTCTTATTTTGAACTATGATATATCAAAACCACAGTAGGGAAAGTCACAATGGGGAAAGGATAAGTATATTCTGATGTGTTCTTTTTAATATTAATTCATGGTTATAGTTATTATCTCCCTCATACCATTGATGCGTTACCTCAGTATAATTTAACTAATGAATATCAAGTAGCTTTTACAAAAAGATTTACTGAGAAGATATAACTAGAATAGAATAAACATATTCTCCTGAACTGGAAACAGTTTTTCCTCTATACTACCTTAAGCTTTAGAAAAAGTACTCAAACTTCAGGGGTGGTTACAAAGTATTCACCCTCATCAAGTAGAATTTTGAATATAACACAATCAATGGATGAGTGACTCCTTGGCTTCTGTGATGAAAAAAGTTGCTCTTCACTGAGTTTGGCTTGTGGCAATTCTGATATGGATTCTAGTTCCTGGACCTTTTGAGATCTCACAAGATCGAATCCTAGTTCTTTCCTTCTCCAGCACTTCCTGATCAAGAAGAGGCAAAGAAACAGGAGGACTGAGTTTACAGATATAGGTGGATATTGCAGAGTCCATCAAGAAAATTGCTTCCCACAGAGCTGCACACTCTCATGAAAACTCATGGAAAAAACCATGAAAACTGGGCTTTTATGGGTCAGTCCTTCATCACATTTCACACATGCTATAGTCTAACCAAATTGGTCTTGCTAATCCTTACACACAATGTCCCATTTCTTATCTTCAGGTCTTTGCAAAAACTGTCCATAATACTTGCAAAATAATTCTGTATTAATCTCTAATTCTCTTCAAAGCTTAGCTATAAAGCAACCTTCTACACAAGCCCATGAGTGAGTTGTTTCCTATCCCCAGCTGTCATGCTTATTTTATACATATTAAAATATGTATTTTAATATATGTTTATAGGGACATTGTATCCTTGTAAGCTTCTTGAAGGCAGGAGCTGTTTCATTTATTTCTTTGTACCCCTAGCTCCTAGCACAGGATCTAGCTCATAGTAGGTTTTTAATAAATGCTTCTTGATTAATTAATTGGCATGATGAGTGGCTAGGATGAGAACTTAAAAAGGTGAAATGGTTTGGTTTCAAAGACCTAATATCTTGATTCCCTGATTCTTAATCATGGCTTTGACAATTCAGATTTCTTAGTCTGGCATTCTCCATAGTCTTACTTCTGGCTGCCTTTTCAAGCTTCTTCACCTCTGTCTTTGTTCATGGTGTTCCTAGTGCTTCTAATGCCCTTCCTGCCCCATCTTACTCTGCTGGATTCCTACATAGTTGAAAAAAGACCTAATCCATGAGGTCTTCCTTGATCCTGCCTGCTGGTAGCTCCTTTTCTCCTTAGACCCCACCTAGCACTTTGTTTCGTTCCCACATTTTGAATGTCTTTTTTAGACTTCCCTCTGGCTTTTCTGACTGCATACCATTCCTACTTGCCCATGTGGGATCTGCTTTGCCTCTGCTTGCACACACATGGCTTGTGTCTCCCCTCCTCTATACACCAACCTCCTCCCCCCCATTCTATATGTCCTCATTGATTTGGGTCACGTTTAGCTTTAACTGTACTTGATTAAGTGCAGGACCAAACAAGCAGATGCTGATAATTAAGAAATCACAGGCACATACCTTTCCAATAGCATAACAGCACAGCACAGCCGGAAAGAAGGCTAGTGCCAGTGTCTTGACAAGTCTAATGCAGTTCCTTGTGCAAATAGTTCCATCCACTGCAGAGGGAGAAAAAAAAAATCCTACTTTTTAGGGCTAGAGAAGACCGAGTTTGTACACTGGGAGCCATTTGATTATTCATTGTGCAAAGAAATTTTAATTCAATTATTTGGATTTTTTCAGCATAATTGGGATATTCAGCTTTTGGTGGTGCTGGAGCTTTGCTTTATTGATAGAGTGGACTGTTCACTAATCCTCTCAAATGTGATATTAATGACAAATAAGATTATTTTTCCTCTTTTCCATTTTGAGTAAGTTTTATTTAAGCCTTTTGTTTTGACACCGCAATCAGTCAATTTATAAGTAGTTATTAAAAGCCAGGCACTTAATACAAAACCAGAAAAGCAACCATCCCTGATTTCAAAGAGCTTACATTTTGACAGGAGAGTAAACATGTACATGTATGGTATTCATGTACATGTATGCATATACATACATACATATAGAGTATATATTTATATGGATGTAAATGTATATGCAGTGTTCTTGTATGCTATATATGCATACATATACATGGGTAGGTATTGTATGTATATATATATATATATATATATATATATATATATATATAAAACTATGCATATGATGAGTACATATAAAACAGACACAAAATAAAGATAAGGACATTGGAGGTAGTGGTGAAAGTCCCTAGAAACTATAGAGGTCAGGAACAGACCCATGCAGGAAGTACAGCTTGAGATGAGACTCAAAGGAAGCTAGGTCTTCTTTGAATATTCCTTTGTAATAAAGGGGAAAAAATAAGAAAAGCCAGTTAACTTAGTGATTTTGCTTAATAAAATAAGTGTACACTACCTTCCATTTCTGTAGTCAGAAAACAGTGAAATGTGTTTCAACATCATTTCTCTGGGACTGAGATTAGTAATTGTAATCACTGAGAATTGGATCAGCTTTTAGTGTTATATTCATATTTTAGTCATTGTTTGCTGCTCTTCTCATCCTACTTGTTTCATTCCTCAATTCTTGGAAGTCTCTTCATATTGATGAAAAGGAGTTGATCTTTCACAGACCTAATTAGCAGCCAAGGGACTGAAGTTCATTCAAGGTTTGTTGAATTTCTTTCTTTTATTTTAAGTTTTTGATGTTTAAATTCTTATCTTTATACTTCCTTAATCTGAATATCATATTTTTGGCAAATATTCTTGCTGAAATAGAATAGAGTAAAATAATTCTAGCAATTTTAAAAATTTTATTTTCATTGATAGTGATTTTCCTTTATCTTGCTGATTTGATTTCCCTTAAAAAAAATCAGCTTAGGGAGCAGCTAAGTGGCACAATGCATAGAGCACCAGCCCTGAAGTCAGAAGGACCTGAGTTCAAATATGGTCTCAGACACTTAATACTTCCTAGCTGTGTGACCCTGGGCAAGTCACTTGATCCCAATTGCCTCAGGAAAAAAAATCAGCTTAGTTAATGCTTCGTCTATTTTATTAATTAAAAATTTTACATATGGGGATGTCCTATATATATGTATATACAGACAAAAATGTATGTCTAATATTATAGTATACAATATAGGTATGTTCTATACATATATATAAATATTCATATATGCATATAGCCTACCATAATTCTCTAGTTTTTCTCTATGTTTAGAAATAGTGTAGCTAATATAAGAATTGCTTTTTCTTTAAAAGTCTGGTAGCTTTTAAAGATAGTTTTTAACAAACTGTATAATTCTTCCTTCTAAGATTGATCTCTTTGCTAATTGTGACATTTTACATAGCATAGGCTCTATGAACTTAACTCAACTTGTAGGCTTAGTTCCCAGAAAGTGATCAACTAATTTTTCCCCTTAGGGTTTTGTATATAACCCTTAGAGGCTGAGTTTTTTTCCTTAGTAATACTGAACCTCATCTTCTGTGTTCCCCCAATGTCATTTAACTAAATGCTATCTCTCCAGTATCAATGAACACAATTTCTGCTTATCTATGTTGTAGTTCAGCTGTCCTGGCATCCTTGGAAAGGTCATAAATATTCATCTATCAATAATAAGAGATTTTAGTCTTTTGTGTATGTCATAGAACCATATGGTAGTCTGGCTACTTGGAGATCATTTCTCTTTTGAAATGCATAAAATAAAATATTTAAGATACAAAGGAAACCAGTTATATTGAAATACAATGACCAAAATATGAAATATTTCAATTTCATGGATGGGCTTCAGGTTAAGAAATTCTGATATATAACATTTAAATAATGTCAGAAATAAGAATATACCAATTTAGCTGATGAAAAGGGGAAATAGATAGTTATATATCAATTCATATATGGTAAGCATATGTGTACAAACACTTAAGATCAGAGAGAAAAAACTGTAATAGTCATATGATTAATTTCTAGCTACTGTTTGCCTAATATTGTTAAGCTAGAATTTATATGATGAATCCCAATCCCTATTTTAAATAATAAGGGAGCATGTTGTTTGGGAACCAAAGGCCAAAAGTTATATTGCCTGGTGTCATATGTATGCAGTTAGCAGACAGATGGGATCACTTCATTTCATATGTTTGTGACCACATATCATTACAGATTGATGCCTAAATATTGAACTTGACCTCCTACAAATCACCTCCATGCTTCATCGAATTCAAGAATTATTTGTCTGGTATATAACTAGTAACTGTACTCTAATTATATCTGTATCTATAGCTACCTATGTTTCTATCTCTTTATTTTTTCCCTTTCTTCCTCCCCTCCCTGTTTTTCATGTTACATAATCAATTCCAAAGTTCTTCAGAAAGACTTTGAAAGCATTTTTCTGCTTCTGCTTTTTCTACTTTTTCTGACTAACAAGTGAGCACTTGCCCTATGAGAGTTCTCCATGAAATAATGTTTTTGACAATCATATGTTTGGCATTTGAACAACATGGCTAGCCATCTGCAGTAGCTGTTCTTTCTCCAGAAGAATTGGAATGCTTGACAGTTTAGATCAAGAAAGGACCTCAGTGCTTGGTATCATCCTGCCAAATGATCTTCAGAATCATCTTGAGATAGTTCAAATGGAAGTGATTCAGTTTCCTGGCATGGTATTGGTATATTGTCCAGGTTTCACAGGCAAACAGCAATGAGGTCAGTATAATAGCTCTGCAGACCTTTAGTTTGATGCTCTTTTCTCCCATACTTTCCTTCTGAGTCTCCCAAACACTGAGCTAGCATGTGTCAATCTCATTATCAATGTATACATTGATATACTGCCAAAGGAAGTGATATCACCAAGTATACTGCCAAGGTAAGTGAACTTGTCCACAGCATCCAAAACTTCTCCATTTGCTGTAACATAGCCTTGTTTCACTCCACTGGTGACTGAGAGAACACAGGAGCATCATCCATTATCAAGAATCCAGACAAGCATTGTCTGAAATTGGTGTATAATACTGATGAACTTCTTTGGGCAACCAAAATTTGACATAATTTTGTATAAGCTCTTGTGACTTACAGTATCATAATATCTATAAGTAAATCTTCCCCCTGCTTTCTTTGAAATTACTGTTTGTTCTTTCAAATGAAATTTATTATTTTTTTGTAATAAGTTAATTTTTTAAGTTATTTAATTGGGATGACATTAAATAATAGATTAATTAGGTAAAATTGTCATTTTAAAAGATTCAGAACATGAACAAGAAATATTATTTAAATTATTTAGATCTGACTTTATTTGTATAAAAGTGTTTTATGTTCATATCCATATAGTTCCTGTTTTCAATTTCCATCTTATGGGTAAATCCATACTATTCATATGCCATACTATAATTACTTCTTGTATATTTTCTTCCTTCCTATTTTTCCTCATTATCTTTCTTACCCTCTTTACCCTATTCTTCCTCATTCCTCTGCTTTACTTCTAACCATTACCTTGTTCTCTTTCCTTCCCCAATTATTTTCTTTCTTAAGTTTTTGATTCTCTATTTTTACCTTAGTTGACTTTCTTTTCAAAATTTTCTTGATTTTCCTGGATTGCTCTTATTTCTTTTCTATTTTTTCCTTGATCTCTCTTATTTTATTTTTAAAGTTTTTTTTTTTTTTTTTTTTTTTTTTAAGTTCTTCCAAGAGCTTTTTTGTGCTTGGAATCATTTGACTTTTTTCATTGGAAAAGGTGTAGCTTTTTAAAACTCATCTTTCTGTGAATATGAACCCAATTCTTTCTTAGCCTACTCACTCCTCTGAGTCCTTTCCTCATCCTCTCTCCCAATCCTATCCCTTTGCCCTCTTATTCTTTTTGAATTTAGAAGACTTTTAGAAACACATACATGCACACTCATACCTCCCCCCTCACAGAGTTCCCTGTTTAACCCATTCCCAATGAGAATAAGGTTGTACTATCTGCCTCCCCCACCCTCTAGCTTCTTCTGAATCAGTTTTTCCTTTTTTTTTTTTTTTTTGGCCTCATTTATATGAGATAATTTTTCTTTTAATTTCTCCCTACAGTTTTTTAAGAATCACTTTATCATATTCAGCTTAGTTCAAGCCTTTTTTTTTTCAAACTATCCAAATAATGATGAAAGTCATAAAAATACTTGATTGCATTTTCACATATAAGAAGTAAACACAATTTGACCTTATTGAATCACTTTTAATTGATCTTTAATGTTTACTTCATATTTCTCCTAGATATTATATGTTGAATTTCCCCTTAAATTCTGCAGTTTTTGTCACAAATACTTGGAAGTCTTTGAGTTCATTAAATTTTTTTATCATTTATACTTAACTTTATATATCATTATATATATATATAATCATTACATACTTAACTTTGTGAGTAAGTTACTGTTGGTCATAGCTTCAGCTCTTTTATTCTATGAAATAAGGTATTTCAAGAACATGGTCCTTCAATGTAGTAGCTCCTAGGTCTTGTGTAATATTTATTATAGCTTCATGATATTTAATTTTTTCTTGTTGTTTCCAATATTTTATCTTTATCCTAGGAGCTTTGAAACTTGGCTATGATATTCCTGTAAGTTTTCCCCCAGGAACTTTTTCAGGTATTGATCAGTAGGTTTTTCTTATTTCTCCTTTGTCTTCTTGGTCTAGAATTTAAGGGCAATTTATCTTGATAATTTCTTGTAATACTATATCAAAATTCTATTTTTAAAAAATTTTAATTTCCAGGTATTGCAAACATTCTTATATTATTTCTCCTTAATCTGTTCTTTAAATCAGTTATTTTTCTGATGTTTCATATCTTCTTCCATTTTTTCATTGTTGTTTTTTTACAGTTTCTTGGTGATTTAGAATGTCATTAGCTTCCCCTTCTCCAATTCTTGTTTTCTAGGAATTATTTTCTTTCTTAAGTTTTTGATTCTCTATTTTTACCTTGGTTGACTTTCTTTTCATAATTTTCTTGATTTTCCTGGATTGCTCTTATTTCTTTTCTATTTTTTCCTTGATCTCTCTTATTTTATTTTTAGTTTTTTTTTTTTTTTTTTTTTTTTAAGTTCTTCCAAGAGCTTTTTTGTGCTTGGAATCATTTGACTTTTTTCACTGGAAAAGGCATAGCTTTTTAAAACTCATTATCTTTCTCTGAATATGAACCCAATTATTCTCCATCCCCATAGTAGCTATCTATGATTGAATTCTTTCTCCTTTGCTTACTCATTTTATTTTTATTTTTTATTTTGTTTTTAGTAGCTATGAGTGTAATCAAGTTCTAGTCCCAAGGTATGAGGAATGCATCTCTGTTCATCTTTCCCTACTGTTACTACCAAGTGTGTGCTTGCTTCTTTTCCCTGCAGCTGCAGCCTAGGCAGTCTGGTCAGCACAGCTGTGCTTGGTGTCTCTCAGTAGAAGGTCCTTCAATCTTCTCCTACTCAGTGACCAAACCCCCACACTGTCTATGAGATTAAAGTTTCTAAGGCTGAGGCTGCCTCTCAGTCCAGCTGTCCCCAAAGTTTATTGTTTGTTTATTCCACACAACAAGCCAGAGGGGTTTGCACTTCATTCAAGCCAAATCTCCACCCCTTGGAAGTCGAGTCTTTCCTGGGGTTTTAGGAGTTGTCTTTAGTTGGACAATTACTTTCCCTCAACTTTTGTTTGTGTCCTTTGCTCTATGTTCCCTTTGAGGTGATGTTCTGTCTTTTTTGGGGGGAGAAAATTTGGAGAGTTGAAACTTTTCTTACCTATTCTGCCATCTTTCCAGAATCCTTCCCCCTATTTTTTTTAAATAATGCTTTCATTTATAATTGGAAAAATATAAAATATAATTAAAATTAATTTAAATATAATTTAAAAACCCAACTATACTTCTCGATGTTGACACTAGGAACAGTTTTTAAAACTTAAATGGTTTCTTATATTGCCAGGGTCAGCATTCCACATCACTTTCCATTTTTATCCAATCCATGCCTTCTCTACTGAGACCATCACCTTCACCTCCTTAATGTGTATGGCCATAGGGACCTATGGGTTCCTATGCTCAGATAAGTCAGTTTTTGCTGTATTTTGTAGGGCTCAGGTCTCCATACAACTTTCTGAATTGCTCCAAGCCATGTTGCAAAACTGCTCTTTTACCAGTTTCCCCAGGTTTCATTTAAGTGTTGTTTTCTCCCATTAGAACATATGCTTCTCATTGGGAGAGAATGTCATGTGTGCCTATCTATATATTCCCAGCACTTAGCATAATATCTAGCATATAGTTGTTGTCATTCCTGTTGCTCAGTAGTTTTTCAGTCATGTCCAACTCTTCATTACCCCATTTGGGATTTTCTTGGCAAAGGTACTGGAGCAGTTTTCTATTTCCTTCTCCAGCTCATTTAATATGTGAGGAAACTGGGGCAAATGGAGGTAAGTGACTTATCCAGAGTCACACTAGAACACAGTAAGCACTAACAAATACTAATATATCTCTAGTGAATTGTAATTAGTGCTCTCACTGTTTTTCTAATGATCTCAAATTTAATTCTTTTTTAAATGTCTAGAAGTCACATAATATAGGAGTTTGGGAGTACACAGGTTCTTCCTGCAGTGTTGTATGTGTCTCAATCTCTGCCATTCCCCACCCTCCACTCAATATGTTACAAGATCCATGAAGACAATGAAACAGCTTCATTGCTGTTTTTAAAAGCTTTGTATCTCCAACTCATGAAAACAGTTACATACTTAGTTTATTGAATTTCAGAATCACAGAATCCAGATAATCCTGGAATTTGAGAATTTGAAAGACAATCCATGCTATCATACTTGACAAATGGTCATTCAGTCTCTGTTTTAAGCTCTTCAGTTAACCTTGGATCATCTTGGAATGATGGAAAGAGCATTATCTCTGGATTATGGAAACCTGAATTTAAATCCTATCCCTTAAATCTCTGCTCTACTCCCTACTGTCCCAATTTCTCTATCTCCTCATCAGCAACCTTACCTCCTTCTCTTTCTTACCTCCTGTTATGGGGAATTTCTATTACTTTATCATGGCTAATACTTCTATTTTTTTTTTAATAGTATTATATTTTCGCAAATACATACAAAGATAGTTTTCGACATTCATGTTTACAAAATCTTGTCTTCAAATTTTTTCTCTCTGTCTCCTCTCTACCCCACAGTAAGCCATCTGATATAGGTTAAACATGTGCAGTTCTTCTAAACATATTTCCGTATTCATCATGTTGCATAAGAAAAATCAGATCAAAAGGGAAAAAAAAATGAGGGAAAAAAAAAAGCAAACAAAAAATCAGCAGCAACAACAAAAAAGGTGAAAACACTATGCTTTGATCCACATTCAGTCTCCATATGGCTCTTTCCATAACATGACTATTTGAATTGCTTTGAATCACTTCATTGTTGAAAAGATGGCAAATTTTTCTAACTAAACTTTTGATCCCAATCCCTTCAGGTTTCCTTGAGGACCTTATTATAATAATTGTAGGGCATTCAAGGAGGCTTAGCACCTTTGAGTACTTTTCCATTTGCTACCCAACTTTCATCTGTGGCTCAAGAAATTGTATTATGCACAGTGGCTACATCCCAGCAAATGTCTAAACTAGATTGAGAATAACCAACAGGTCTGTTGCTGAATCAGGGGGATGTATCCCTGAGGCATGCGAAGACTTTCTCTGGTGGAATAGGTGAATGAGAACAATTTGTTTCAAGATCCACAAAGGTGGCTGAAGCAGGTGCTTTGGGACTCTTGGAGCTTGATCGGATATCAAAGATCCTAAGGTCATCTATTGCAATCCAGGCTATCAGTGGCTATCCTGACCATATTTGGTCTTTCTTTATATCCCTAGCACTTAGTGCAGTACCTGGCACACAGTAGGCTCTTAATAAATATTTGTTCACTGACTTGTCATAAACTGGCATAGCTGAACCATTGTTTCCAAAGGATGGGCTGAGGGAAGCTTCAACTGTTCTATGTCAAAATTTTGCAATAGGAAATCAGTCTCTAATGAAAGAAGAAGGGAATAGGTGCAAAAAAATCTAGGGTGGAAGAGGCCAGGAACCTTAACCAAAATGAGGGCTCAGATAAAGCATTAGGAATCATTATGGAAAGAATGAGTTTTGAGGAGATAATACGCAGCGGAGAAATGCTTCGGATATTCACAAAACATTGAACTCAGCTTTTCAAATCAATCATCTAGACAGAGTGATCTGCAAATGAATATCGCTAGTATTGATAGACATTGCTATTTATTTATTTATATCTCTTCTAGTACCTAGAACTGCAGTCTGCACATAGTAGATGCTTAGTAAATATTTCTTTAATGGAATGGAATTGAAAATTAATTTGTCAGCTTTGGACAGTTGTAGATCATGGAGATTTCAAAGGAAAATGAAATAAGCAAAGTTATATTGCTTAACTTTAGCTAGAAGTGTAACTAGTATAGATTATAAACATGTCTTCTGTGACTAGTAGATTCAACATCAATTAAGAGTGACATGATATCATGGCTGCATTCTGAGAAAGGGGAAAATATAAATGAAAAAAAGATAAAAATGACATTTTTAGAAAAGAAAAATAAATTTAAAAAACAACTTTTGCCTCAGACTAGCAAAGTGAGAGCTAAACAAACATAGAAACCTATCTTTTTTCTGTGCTTGTGATGGAGGTGTTAGAAATCACAGGAAACTTCCTTTTCCACATCTGTTAGGTAACAAAGGGTGAATAGCATGGATCAAACAAAGTTTTGTTTTACTTTTTGGAAAGGCTTTATGATCTAGGAAGTAGAGAATTCCACCCGTGGCTGGGCCATTTAGGGGTTCCTTGCTCTCTATACAGGGGAGGTAATTGGAAATATGATAATATTTTAGAATTGAATATTTGATAATATTTCAGAACTGAATATTTAAAAATATGAACTACAAGTAGTCAGCAGGGGATGTATAAGTATGTCAAAATAACAAAAAGTTATCTCTGGAAAACCTGTTGTGGGAAAGGTATTTATTCTTAAATATCTCTGGAGTGAAGTGTCTTGGAGGGATATATAAAGATCCACCTATGAGTTCTTGGGGTTGCTCTCTTTGACACATAAAACTAGTCTGGTGGAGTGAAAGAAGTAGTAATAAACCATAGGAATAAACCATCAGGAGCCTCTGATGACCATATTTAAATATTTTAGGGATCCAAGAATTACAAACAAATCAGGAAACATGTTATTTACTGTATGCAAGATACTGTGCTAAAAATGGAAATATAAAATCTCAGAATACCAACTTGAAGGGACCCCAGAGGTCAGACAAGCCTTGAGCAAGAAGTTATATATATATAACAAGTGATCATCAAAGCTTTGCCTGGAGATCTTCTATGAGAGGGAATCTATTACCTCTTAAGGCAAATATCTCATAGTCTATGCCCTTAAGCATTTTTAATCCAAAATGGAGGAAGGGTAGCATGTGCATAAATATATGAATAAATGTAATAATCCTCCCCAAAATGTCTAGGCATCCCAAGGAAATCCAACACATAGACTCTACATCAGTATAGCATTTTATATTTCTCATGTTCTCTATTTCCCTTTATATGGTGATACTACTAAGAGTAATCCACCACTCTGGTTTGTAAGATTTTAGAAATAGCTGACCAAGGCATATTTTTGGCTTTTCTGGTTTCTTTGTTGCAGAAATTAATTCATATCGATTGAACTTCTGGATGAATATGTAATTTTGTTCTCCATTTCTCCTTTTTGATTTTCAGGTACTTGTTTAAATAATTCAGACATAAGCAATTTCTCCTGTATGCCATCTTTTTATTGTCTTTTTTGTACTTCTCTAATTCTGATCTTATAATATGAATGAATGAGCTGACTATATAAAGATAATTGACTTGCAAATATCTTCTATATCAATAATAAATCTTTTTCTATATGATAAAAATACATTCTAATTTGTTCTTTATGAAGCTTTTCTTCCTTCCTTCCTTCCTTCTTTCCTTCCTTCCATCCTTCCATCCTTCTTTCCTTCCTTCCTTCCTCCTGCTTCCTTTCTCTCTTTTTTCTTTCTTTTTTTCTTTCTTTCTTTCTTTCTTTCTTTCTTTCTTTCTTACTCTTCCTTTCTTTCTTACTCTTTCTTTCTCTTTCTTCCTTCCTTCCTTCCTTCCTTCCTTCCTTCCTTCCTTCCTTCCTTCCTTCCCTCTTATCCTTCAAAAGGATAACATTTGAAATACCATTTAGAGAGTCAAAGTGAAGAATGCTGATTTGATTCTTAGTACAGTCAGCTCTCTTTCCCATCACTTTGCTACTGTATCACAAAAGGAGAAAGGGTTATTTTTAGGGTCTGAGGGCCATTTAAAATTTATCTTTGTTTAATGAGTGGACTAGTATGGCCTACGGAAAATAAATTCAATCTGTTACTGAGATTATACATAAAGCTTTTCTACCATGGTAAAATGCTGAAGGAAACCTGCCATAACCTATGCTCTGTTTTTATTTGGAAGGTATAAAACAAGCCCATACAATTATCAGCTTTCCCCCCTATATTATAAACAAAATCCAGCATGGAAAGATTAAAAACACTTCATCTTCAAAATAATACAAAAGTTTCAATTTAGTATATGCTTTAAAAAGGAAAACTGTACACACTGAAGATTTATAACCTTCTCTTTTTCTGTTTTAATATGTAAATAAAGAGGGCAGCTAGGTAACATAGAGTATAGAATACTGGACTTGGAATCAAGGAGACACATCTTCATGAGTTCAAATTCAGCCTTGGACATTAACTAGCTGTACGATCCTGGGAAGGTGACTTAACCCTGTTTGCCTCAGTTCCCTTTCTATAAAATGAGCTGGAGAAGGAATTGCAACCTATCCCAGTATTTTTGTCAAGAAAATCCCAAATGGAATCATGAAGACTCGGACATTATGGAAGTGACTCAACAACAACTTCATTATCTCATCTTTTCCCATGGTTTATATGCCATCCTTTTGGAGATGAATCTCCTAAATTCTAGTCCCATATCACTAACTACTTTTTGGAAATCTGATCTGGATATCTTAATCTCAATATATTCAAAATTGGAGTCATGATATTACTATGTAAATCCAATTTCTGTTCATCACAACCATCCTTCTAGTCATGGAAATTTATAACTTCAGGATCATTTTTGCCTCCTTCTTCTTCTCCCTTTTACCCCAATATTCTATGTTTTGAAGATTTTATTTTTGGTACATTAATTCGATTATCACTTCTCAAACCTATCTCCTCTTCACTGTTGTGGCAATCACTCTTGTTCAAGCTGTCATTGCTTCCATCTAGATTATTATGATAGGTTATTAAGTAGCTATCTCTCCTTTTTATAATCCATCCTTTACATGACTACCAAAATTTTTCCAAAGCATAGGACTGGCCTTGTAACTTTTTGGACTAAAAAGTTTTAGCTTTTTTTTTTTTTTTTTAGAGAGTTTGACTCTCTAAATGGTATTTCAAGCTTCATGAGGTCAGGGACTGCCTTTTTTTTTTTTATTTGTATTTCTAGAACTTAGTAAAGTGCTTGATAAGTAAGAAATGCTGAATACATGTCATTCATTCACTCTATACCTAATATTTACCTAGTTGGGTTTATGTAAAAACTCATCTAATAGAATATATAAGCTTTTTGAGGAAAGGGATTTTTGCTTTCGTTTTTTTATCTTAACACAGTACCTTTCACATATTAGTTGCTTAATATGTTTGTTGAAAATATGGGAGGTTATTACCTAAAATCACTTAGCAAAAGTAGGGGCTAGGGAGGAAGCAAGTATTTATTAAATGCCTATTATGTGCTAGGAATTGTACTAGGCACTTTATAAATATCATGTCATTTGAGAGTATCAATCTTGATTATAATCTTTGATGTCCAAGAGTAGAACTCTAACATAGCTGGCTGTGAAGAAAGTTTGATTTTTGTCTCAGGTGCACATTGTACAAATATGGGAGTTTCTCACATTCAAAATTGATTGCTATTATGATATTTTCTGTTTTGGAGAAGTCTCCCTCACTCCTACTTTATTTCATGATTTTAATCCTACTATAATTGTCATCTTTAGCCTGGTTGAATATAAAGAAAGATGTTCCCCACCCCCAACACTCCCCAGCTTGTTGGAGAACTAAATAAGTTTCAACTTTGCCACAGATGGTCCCTTTTCCTGCTGCCAGATTTTCATCAACAACTGGCAAAGCAAGTGATATGGCAAAGGACGGGGGCCTGAGTGACTGGCTTCTCTCCAAGGAAAGGGAAGGGGAGAAGAAGTATGGGAGAAAGGCAGAAAGGGAGGAACACAGGAAGAGAAGAAAGGAGAAATGGAAAGTGGGGAGAGGAAGAAATATATATATATAAGAATATCTGAAGAAAAGGAGGAAGTATTTAGTGTTTCAACAATGAAAATAATATTTTTTACTTTTCAACATCAAGTATAAAGGTAGTTATAATATTTTTTTTTGATAAAAACACTTTGGTTTAGGGAAAAGGGGAAAGATCAGATAAAGATTCTTTCCCTCTTCTCCATCCCCATTCTAACATTTCTCTTTCATCCCTTCAAGAACTCAGTTTCTATCCCCTGAAAACATGGTCATTAGAACAAGCATGAAAAATGGGATGGAGCATTTGTGAAGTCACCATTGCTTGAGGTGCACACATCAGTGGCTGACTAGAATGGATAAAAAGAGAAAAATCAGCAAGAAAAAAAAAAAACACAGCAAGGCCTCTAATCTAAAACACAGCAAGGCCTCTAATCTTTGGGAAGTCAGCCAGAACTCGTTTCTAGCCAACCAATTCAGATTTGCTGGAGAAGTTTTGTGTGTGTGTGTGTGCATGTGTGTGTGCATGTATGTGTATGTGTGTGTATATTTCTGTTTTTCTCAAAGCACCTACATAAGAAAATGTCTGTCTGTCTGTCTCTCTCTCTCTCTCAATATAGCAAGGATTCAACAAAATATTTTATTTGAGTAAATTATTGAGAAATATTAGAAAGAATTGAGTGTTGCTTACTCTCATTGTAGGCCAAATGATGACCAAAGAACTACTTTTTGGAGCATGCTTTTAAGTTCTAAAAGCTTTTGCAGAATGTACAGAAAGGACTGATAAATGCTTAGTTTGCAGTTCTTTGTAGTTCTTTTCTCTCTCTTCTTCTTCTTTCCTTTTTTGTCTTGGCTGTTGTTAACCCAGGCCCTGTTAAGCCCCTTGTGTGCAGAAACTGTAGATTCCACTCTAGGGCTTTCCCTTTGAAGCCAGAATGCTTTTGTTCTTTACCTAACTCAATACCATTTTCCACAAACTCATTGGTATTCAGTTCTGGTCAGTGCCTGCCACCTAGGATTCAGTATGGGAAATTTGGCAGCAGTGAAAACATTGACTGTAGTGTTGGAGGTAGGATTTTGTGGGTTTCCCTGTGAGGAGAATACGGGAAAGTACACAATGGAAAACTGTAAATATTGGCTTGGTCAAAAATAGTCTGTAGGTCTCAGATGAACATTCCTCCCCTCCCCCTGCCACTAAATGTTTCAGGGCAGGAGGAAAATACTGTAGATATTTGTAGGTAAAGGTAGTGATAATATATTGCTAGAGCAATGTACAACTGGGAAAAATCAACAATTGGTGGTAGATTTCTTTTATAAATGATAATTTTATTAGGAGCAGTTTAGGAATTAGGGGAATAGTGGGATATAATATACTAAGTTTAAGACTGAGAATTTAGAAATCTGAATTTTCATCTCAGTTCTATCTAAATTGCACAATTAATGACTCTAAATATCATCCTGAAAAAAGGCATTTCTAAAAATCAGTATTATAGCAGTGATATAGAATACTATGGTCTCCAATATATTAAAATTGAGGAAAACTTAAAAAGCAATGGAAATGTGTTTGGTGGGTATGAATAAACATAAAAATATTACCAAGCAAGAATTGTGAAATAAAATTGTTGTAAAGGATATTGTTGGAGATATATGTGAAGTATGTCAGTAATATAGTTAGTCATAGAAAACTGAAGAAGGCCCATGCCCTCTATTGATTAATAATCAATTAGTCAATAGTTTGAGAGGACCTCAATAGATATCTGAGATGTGGAAAGGCATAGCACTTCATGAGAAGATTGCAATCTGAACTATTGGAGGAGGTAATTCCATTGAAGACTCTAAGAGGGATCCAAAATTTTATACTTTTTTTAAACAAGGAACTTTTCTCCTCCATTAGTGATACACCTAATCAATTTGTCTTCCCCTAGTCACCTAATGATTATTGCTGCCTATTTCTGATCAATAGCAAAGTTATACAAGTTACGTGTTTTATTTTGATTTTTAATTTTTTCAAATATATGCAAAGATAGTTTTCACCATTTACCTTTGCAAAACCTTGAGTTCCAAATTTTTCTCCCTCTCTCCACCCTTTCCCCCAAGACAACAAGCAATACAATACAGGTTAAATATGTGCAATTATTCTAAATGTATTTCCATATCTGTCATGCTGCACAAGAAAAAATAAGATCAAAGGAGGAAAAACATGAGGAAAAAACAAACAAACAAACAACAACAACAAAGGTGAAAATATTATGCTTTGGTCCAGATTCAATCTCCATCATTCTCTCTCTTGATGTGGGTGGCCCTCTCCATCACAAGTCTATTGGAGTTGCCTTGAATCATCTCATTATTGAAAAGAGCCATGTCCATCACAGTTGAGCATCATATAATCTTGCTATTATGTGTACAGTGTTTTCTTGGTCCTGTTCACTTTATTACCATCAGTTCATGTGAGTCTCTCCAGGCTTTTTAAAAATCAGTCTGCTCATTGTGAAGACCGTGTATTTTAAAATCAGCCGGAGTCAGGAATTCAGGTTAGGGGAAAATGGTCTATCTTTATTCTCAGTGAAGAAAGATCGGAGGTGGAAGAGAATGGGCAATAGCAATGTGTGCAGCTGAGTCAAGAAGCTAGCTAGACCAGCAGCCACGTGACCAGCAGCTATGAGCATAGAACCCAGGCCAATCTCTCCCAGCTTCTCTTCCTGTCTCTCTGCCTCCACCCACCAGAATCGTCATTTCCTATACAACACACCAGAACTTGCACAGAGAGTGGGCGGGGGCCATTCTTTATCTAAGCATGTATATTAATAGAGTATAGTCCAATTACTATTTAGCCTCACGTGCTTGGGACCTCAGTGCATCAACTCAAGCCTCAGCCCATTACAGCTCATCATTTCTTAAACAACAATAATATTCTATTACATTCACATACCATAACTTATTCAACCTCTCCCCAACTGATGGGCATCTACTCTATTTAGGAGTTATATTTTAAATACTAAATCACAATGGACAAAAAAGGCTAATGTTCCCCCCTTTTTTCTCCAGAAAGCTTCCAGAAAGAGATCTGAGAAATAAAACATTATCACCAGTTAGGGAAATAATGGAAATTTTCATGGAAGGAAGTGAGATCTGAGCTGGTACTTAAAGACGATATGGAATTTCAAAAGAAAAAAAAAACAGGAGTAGGGCAGGGAGGTAAAGGGAATTTGCTCAAAGAAAATGGCAGGAGCAAAGATACAAAGGTAGGAAAGTATTATTATATACAGTTAGATGGATCAGTGGATAGAGTGCTAGCTCTGGAGTCAGAAAGACCTGAGTTCAAGACACATAATAATTGTATGACCTGGGGCAAGTTGCTCAGCTCTGTTTGCTTCAATTTCCCTATCTGTAAAACAAACTGGAAAAGAAAAGGCAAACCACTCTATTATCTCTGCCAAGAAAACCCCAAATGGGGTTAGAGTTAGACACAACTAAATGACAAAACAACAACATGAGTAATTTACAGCTAAAGTGTACTCAGAGCTGTATAGTATAAAAATGTGGTTGAATGAGAGATTAGATTATGTACAGGATCCTTACCAAATGAAAAATTAAATAGTCATATTGGACAGGGCCTTGGGTGCCATATGAAAGAATCTGAATTTTATTTTGAAGTCAATGAATAGTTTTCATATGACAATGTGCCTAATGTGTTATGTTGAGCTTTTATTGGAATGGCTTTCTGGAGACAGAGGGAAGAAACGTTAGCTGTTTTTAGACAGTTTAAAACATAAGTCACATAACTTTGCCATTGATCATATACAAGGCAACACTGATCATTAGGCGATTGTTGTTGTCCAATCATTTTTCAGTTGTGTCCAATTCTTCATGACCCCACTGAGAATTTTCTTGGCAAAGATGCTAGAGTAGTTTGCCATTTTCCTCTTCGGCTCATTTTAACTGAGCCAAACAAGATTAAATGACTTGCCCTACTAAGTGTCTGAGACTGTATTAAAACTCAGGAATTTGAGCGCCTGTCTTTAGGCCCTGCTCTCTATCCACTGTACCAGCTAGCCATTCCATTATTAGGTGATTTATGTGAAGACAAACTTGGTTAGATGGTATCCCTAAGTTCTTTGTTAAGAAACTATTTGTGCTAACAGTAACTAAATGAATTTATTTGTTTGACATCATAGCAATCAAATTACCAAAGGATTAAATTTTAGAGCTAGAAAAAAATAATAACAAAGTCCATCTGGAACAATAAAAGGTCAAGAATATCAAGAAAACTAATGAAAACAGGAAGGAAGGGAGCCCAGTAGTACCTTATCTTGAGGTATGCTACAAAGTAGTAGTCACCAAAATAGTTTAATACTGAATAAAAAATTGAGAGTTTGATCAGTGAAATAGGTGAGGAAAGCAATATATAGAAGCAAATGAACACAGCTATCTAATGTTTGGTAAACGCCAAACATCTTTTTTTCTGTCACGGATTCTTTTAGTGATCTGATGGAGCCTATGAATCCTTTCTCAGAATACTTTTAAATGGATAAAATAAAATACATAGCATTATAAAGGGAATCAATAGTATCAAAACAAGTTATCAAAATGTTAAAAAAAAACAAGTTCAGAGATCCCACCTTAAGAAATATTTATGGAAAGGAAGGAGTTCAATTACCATCTCTACAAAGGTGATTTTCATATCTGAGCTCCTCTAATCTCACTTCACCAAAAGCTTTTGGACATATAGAACCAAATATCCTGTAAATTTCTCAAAGTTAATATATCTAAAATAGAACTCACTATCTTTTCTCCAAAACCTCTGTCTCTTCTAAATTTCCTTATTATTGTTTTAGGACATCACTGTCCTCTAAGTCATGCTGCATGGTTAGAATATTAGGGCTGGAGTCAGGAAGATTCAATTTCTTGAGTTCAAATCTGGCCTTAAATATTTATTAACTGTGTACCTCATTTGTAAAATGAGCTGGAAAAGGAAATGCAAAGAACTTCAGTATTTGCCAAGAAAATCCCAAAAGAGATCATGAAGAGTCAGACATACAGTAAAATGATTGAACAACAACAACAAAATCCTCCAAATCAAATAATAGAGTAGCAGATATAATAGTATCTTGGCCAAGAGGTCAGAAGACCTGGATTTAATTGTCCTGCCTCCCACAATCCAGTTTTATGATTCTGTTAAGGTGCTCTGCATCTCCTAGCCTCAGATTATAAGGATAGGGATTATTAGATAAAATGTTATCTAAGATCGTATCACTTTCAGCTTTTATTTTGATAATTCAGTGAAATGTATCATTTCTAAAAGAAAATCTGATCTCTCAAGTCATAGATTTCTCTGATTCAAGTTTTGAATTGACTATTGGCTGTATATATCAAGACTGGTATATATAGACATTGTGGAGAAAGAAGCAGGAAGAGAAATATTAATAAGGAAACAAAACAAACCAGGAGATTTTTTTTTGGCCATGACTGCAAAATGGAAGCATTGCTCAACAACATACTGAATGTCCTGATTATATAAAAGCTGCCACTTTATTTTCCAGCTACATAGATAGATTTGTATTAATTATATTCTTTTGAGAAGCCCTCTGAATCAGTCAATAATCAGTCAATCAGCAAATGCTAGGCCCTAAATATAGAAAGACAAAATAAAATAGTAATTCCTCAAGAAGCTTACAATGTATTTGGCAAGACAACATGCATATAAATTAGGTAATATACATATCGTACATTATCCAATATATCACATATATTATAAAAATATATAAATTATATAATATACACTGGACATGGAATTGGAAGATCTGAATTAAGATCTAGTTTCAGAAATGTGCTAGCTGTATGATCCTGAGCAAGTCATTTCACCTCTGTCTGCCTCAGTTTGCTCAACTACAAATGGAGATTGTCAGGATTGTTGTGAGAATCTAATAAGATACAATTTGCAAAGCATTGGCTCAGTTTCTTGCACATAAAAGGAATTTAATATATGTGTAGTCCCTTCTTCTCCCTGCTATATATTACAAAAAATTTACATATAATAAACACAAGATAATATGGGGGGATGGAAAACAATAGATGCATCAAGGTTAAAGAAAGACCTCCTATAGAATATAGAATTTAAGCTGGTCTTGGAAGGAGATTGAGACTTCCACCAGTTGGAGAAAAAGAGGAAATGCATTTTCAGGCATGAAAAATAGCCTGTGCTAAAGCACAGAGAGGGAGCATCATGTGTAAAGAGGACAAAAGTCCAACAAGAAGGTAAACTGGACCTTAGGTGTGCATGAAGGGTAAAAATGTATAATTGCAATCATTTTGGCAGCCATGTGGAGGATCAATTAGAGAAGGGAGAGATTTGAGACAGGGAATGGTCCTTTATTAGATGATTATAGAGAGACTCAATTCATTGCCACATAAAGGAGTGGACAGAATTAAATCCATAGCCTCATCAATACAATACTCTATAACACTATACTTAGTCTCTTTAGCACCATATTCTGAGATGACACTAGAGAAAATAACAATTTTGGTGGGCTCATGAGCTCTATCCCAGATTTCTAATTGTAGAAGAACCACGGTAATATGCATGGATATAGTGCTATCAGCCAGGTATATAATAGGACAGTAAAATAATTTTCTCATCCTAAGAGAAGGGAGAGTGCAGTTGGAGAGAAACAAAGCAATTCAAAAGACAGAATTGACCTGACACTTTTGCCAGCTGGCTGAGTACAGCTGTGATTATGATTCACAAAAGAGCTAGACTATTCCTGATGTTGTCGTTTCTCAGGAAGAGGTATATCTCTTCTCAGGAAGAGATAGAACCACTCCTTTTCTAGGAAAAATCCATGCTGCAATTCACTGGAGAGAAACTCAGCAAAGAGTCAATAAATGGTAATAGTTCAACAGTGACTCAACAGATAGAAATAAATCTAGATTGAGAATCAGAAGATGGAAACCAAAGAAAAGAAAAAGGAATGAAAGAAAGAAAGAAAGAGAGAGAGAGAGAGAAAGAGAGAGAGAGAGAGAGAGAGAGAGAGAGAGAGAGAGAGAGAGAGAGAGAGAGGAGGAAGGAAGAAGAAGGGAAAGAAAGAAATCTAGTAAATGATGGCAATAACTTGTAGACTTGTAGTGAATCTCAAATAAGATTATACAGGGTATCTCAAAAGCTTAAAGATGCACTAAGACTTTTGGGACATCCTGTGTATATAAATTATTTTGCAAATGTTTGTATGTAGCACTATATAAATGTCATTGATTATTATAATAATTATTAATCATTTTTATAATATATAATATGTTATGTGTAACTATATAAAATATGGAAACAGCTAAGTGCCTTGGTGAATAGAGAGCTGAATCTGGAGTCAAGAAGACATAAATTCAAATTTGCCCTCAGACACTTAATAGTTGTGTGATATGGGGCAAATAAATTAACCTCTGTTTGCTTTAATTTACTGAAGAAGGAAATGACAGATCACTTCAATATCTTTGCTAAGAAAACCCTATGAACAGTATTTTCCATGAGGTCACAAAGAATCAGACACAATTCAGTTGCCTGAACAAAAAACATATAAAATATATATAATATATCACATAATAATGACACTTTTAAAATAACAAAGATAAATAAAAATAACTAAATAAAATAACATATATATTTTGTTAATAATAATATATAATATGTAGTCCAAATAAGGCAGACCTATTTAATAAATAAACAAATAAAATAATTATTATATGTAATATAATATATAATACATAATAATATATAATCCAAATAAGGCAGATCTATTTATCATCATTCATGCCTTTGTTTCTTCAGAGATCTTGACATAACATTGACCATCATATTGAAGTTATACTTTGCTCTTATCCATCTCCCAGATTTAGGAAGATATGAGATAAATTAATAGAATTATAGATTTAAAACCAGAAAAAATTTATCATTCAATTTTAATTATATATAAGTAGAAACTGACACACAGAAAAACTAAGTAGCTTGTTCAAGTAAGAATGTTAGTAAGTGAAAAAATTCTCTGACTCCAAATAGTACTAATAGTTTCTGAGAATTTCCTTACTATAGGCCTTCTTGTCAAATATTGGGTAAAAGAAAAATTAATCTTATGTAGTCTGTAATGGAATAAGAGTCCTTAAAGTGTGTGTGTGTGTGTGTTCGTTTGTTTCTTTTCTTTTCTTTCTCAGCTTAACTTTCTTCATTTATAAACCCTTACTTTTAAAGTTGTGAGAATCAAATAAGATTACATAGGTTAAGTGCTCTACAAACCTTAAAACACTATATATTGATTTTTTAAAAAATAACTTTTTATTGATAGAACCCATGCCAGGGTAATTTTTTACAACATTATCCCTTGCACTCACTTCTGTTTCGATTTTTCCCCTCTCTCTCTCCACCCCCTCCCCCAGATGGCAAGCAGTCCTATACATGTTAAATAGGTTACAGTAGATCTTAGATACAATATATGTGTGCAGAACCGAACAGTTCTCTTATTGCTCAGGGAGAATTGGATTTAGAAGGTATAAATAACCTGGGAAGAAGAACAAAAATGCAAGCAGTTTACATTCATTGATCAATTGAAACTGTTAGATCTTCTCTTTGTCGAAGAAATCCACTTCCATCAGAATACATCCTCATACAGTATCATTGTTGAGGTATATAATGATCTCCTGATTCTGCTCATTTCACTCAGCATCAGTTCATGTAAGTCTCACCAATCCTCTCTGTATTCATCCTGCTGGTCGTTTCTTACAGAACAATGAACAGTTTGATTTAAGGAAATCCATTGAGTAGCAGCTTGTTTCAGATTTCTAGAGTTATTTCTTCCTGAATTCCAAACACTTTCAAGTTCTCTGAAGTTTACTTACGGAATTAAAAAAAAAAGAAATAACCACATTAAAAGATATAGAATACCTGATGTGGTTTTCTTTAAGGGGTAAATTTTAAAGAATGCAGAGCATGTGTGCCCTTTCACACACAAACACTCAGAGTCCCAATGGGCTACACTTGGCAAGGAGACCTCTTCCATTCCTACCTCTACACCCACCAGAATTGGAAACAATGCTGCCATCCATCAGATACAAGGCTTCGAAGATGTAGAAAAACTGGAATACTAATTAGGGAAACAAACTGGGAAAAAATAGCCTGCAAGAGAAAAAAACTGACAGAAAAATATTAATAGAAGGCAAATAAACTTGGGGAGGGGAGGGGACAATAGTGTTTCATAAGGGGAAGATCATGCTGCAGCTAGATATGTTCTGAGGTACATGGAATGCACCAAGAAATATACTTCCAAATAGAGAGGGAGAAATTGGAATCTCTAAGAACAGCAGTTGTAAAAACCATGCCATTCCTCTTCCATTCCCTGTTTATACATCCACTAGAGTTTGACTATAGGTTGCTAGCCAGAACCTGGTAAAGATGTTTCTGGAACAGGAGGAAATTTGGGTTTCCCACCGAGAAATGCTTGAAAGTAATAATTTTTATTCAGCAATATAAGCAAAAAAAAAAAAAAAAAAAAAAAAAGAGGGTAGGTGGGGAGAGTATTATCATGATACCATGATATCATGGAAAAAGTTTAGTGGGTCCTTAAAAACAGCCATTACCTATAAAGAGGAGAGGAGAAGATTTTGGTTTTATTTCTCTTATTCTAATCAAGCATACTGTTATTTCCTATTCTTTTTTAAACATTAACAACATAAATATTTGGTATTTAGCTAGGTGGTTGCAAGAAGATGTCTTACTTTCTGGGTACTTTTGATTATTATGCTGAATGTAATGCCTTAGGATTTATGAGATAAGGATTCCTATAATACTGAGCTGTATCCTAGCTATCCATAAGGATCTTTATTAACATGAAAAGTCAATTCATTAATATACATTTACTTATAATCTACTATGTGCTACCCATTGTATTGAGTGATGGGGAATCAAATAATAAATATAACACATTCCATCATCAACGTAGGTGGTACAGTGAACAGAATGCTATCAAGAAGGCCTGGAGTTCACCTATTTGTGGTGTGATTAACAAAAATGTGATTTTTCAACAAAAGCTAGAGGTATGTCACTTCATACAAGACTCTCCTTTATTGTAGTAGTATTGACAAAGATCAAATCTCCAAATATTTGGAGAACAGTTTTTGGATTTACATCTAGGAAGTGACTTTAGAGTTGGTTAATAGCAGGAGCTAAGAACCTAAATTGTTATTTTCTGCTTGGAAGAGCATATGAGAGAAAAACATTTATTGGTGGTCAGAATTCTTTGGAGGGAAAGATTTGCTGGTGGTCAGAAGATTATGCTGATTTCTTTTTCTTTTTTGCTATTTACTACCTAAGCAGTAGAAACTTTTCAAAGACCAGCCAAGGGAACCAACTTTGAAAAATTTTGCAGAATTCAAGCTTAGGTGATCTGCTTTTGACCAAAAGAATATAATGGTGGATCAGAGCCCAAGACAAGTGAGCAGACCTGGAAAAGGTCATTTTTCAGGATAAGGGTTCTGATTTGTACATAAAGTGACTTCTTCCCTGGGAACTCCCTATGCCAACTAGTCAGTCTTTTAATCAACTAGAATTTATTTAGCATCTACCATGTGCCAAGAAGGTCCAGTCTCTGGTCCTATGCTATCCCTGATGATTTCAGCACCTCCAAATTTAGCATATACCAAACATTTTATTAAAACAATAGCATCAGTGTTTCAAGTGCAGGAAGTGTCTCCAAAAGAACAGTTAGCTGAACATCAGAAATTACAGGTTCATTTCCCAGAGTTGAAAGCGTGTGATTTAAACCAAACTGCTTCCTCAACTTCACTGTTTACAAATTAGTAGAATGCTAGAATCATGGAATATTCAAGTTGGATTGGTTCAAGGAAACAGAAGGGCAAGAAAGTTGAAGAAGAAACTGGAAAAGCAAATTCTCAGATAAGTACAAACCCAAACTTCCAGGCTCAAGGATATTGCTTTGAGAATACAGAAAAAGGAAGTGAGTAAAAATAGTAATAACAGTTGATATTTATATAGAGTCTTAAAGTTTTTAAAGCACTCATTTTGGTCTTCACAATAATTCTATGAGACAGGTACTATTATTATCCCCATTTTATAAATGAGGAAAATGAAATAAAAATATGATTTGTTCAGGATCAAAAAGCCAGTATTTTCTGAGGCAGGATTTGAACTCATGTCTTTCTACTTTCCCATGCCAGCACTGTCTATTACACCACCTAATTGTAGGAAAGGGAAACCAAATTAATCACTCAGCCAACAAACATTTATTGAAAATTTACCATTTTCCAGGTATGATGCTAAACATTTGGATACAAAGAAAGGTTAAAAGAATTCCTAAAAGAGTTTATATTCTAGTAAGAAAGAGTATCAGGTTAAGAGGGAGAGGGGGGGAGGGGGGGAGAGAGAGAGAGAGAGAGAGAGAGAGAGAGAGAGAGAAGAGGAGAGAAGGAGGGAAAATGGAGGAAAGAAGAAAGGGAGGAAGAGGAAGGAGGGAGAAAGAGGGAGGAAGGGAAGGAGAGAGATTAAGACAGAGACAAAGATAGAGACACAGAGAAAGAGAAAGAGACTGAGAGAGATCCACAGAGAGAAACACACACAGAGAAAGACAGAGAAAGATTCTAAAACTAGAAAGTAGAGAGAAGAGGTAAAAATTAGAGGGGATTGTCTTACCTCAGTTTGCAATATTTAGAGTAGTTTATTTTCCTTCCTGTAAAGCAGATGACTGAGGTCATTTCATGTTGACTTGTTCAGACAAGAGTTTTTTATGCTCTCATCAAGTATCTACTACGTTCAAAGAACTATGCTAAATTATCGAGGATAGTAAGGCAAAAATATCATAGCCCTTACTCTCAAGGAGTTTACATTCTGCTGGGGGTGGGAAACAATATATCCATATATAATACAATATAAATACAAAGTCATTTTGGTTGAGGAAGCGCTGAAAAACTGGGAGATTGGGAAAGCTTCATGTATTAGGTGACCAGAACTGACCTTGAAATTACTTGGGGATCTCCTTCAGAAGGGAAACGGACTTGGGATGGTCAGGGCAGCAGTTCCCTTGCATTTTGTGAGCACCGCTTTCTATGGATGTGCATGTTCACACACACACACACACACACACACACACACACACACACACAAAATCCCCAGATGTAGAACACCATCCTGTGAATTAGAATACACTCAGAAGATAAAGACATTTGGGATTACTAGATAGGTAATACCCCAACCTGACAGTGACCCTTGTAAAATTTCATTCCCCATAGAGATCCATACAAACTTTCAGTCTTATGGGATGACTCAGAGGGCTTTAAACCACATAGAGAAAAAACTCTGAGGGGTAGAAGGCAGCACCTAAGTGACTCACTATGCTAATGTTAACAATTGGATCCTGTTTTTGCTTTGCAGGGTTGGGGAGCAAGAAGCAAGCCCCAGATACTCGAAGAGTTGGAGAACTGGTGATGATTTGGGATGGTGACTGGTTTGCTGCATTTCTTGCTGCCTAAATCTGGTGCTTTTTGATATTATTATACTTTTCCAATATAATTAAATAGTTTTCCTTTAGTTATTCTGTGATGTCTAAGTGAATTTTAATGGGTACATATGAACAGGAGTAGTTTCCAGTGAGTAAGGGGCTGAGCCAAGCAGAGTATCTAGAATCTAACATCTGAGAAAAGTCTCAGGGAGTAATAGGAAAAGGAACAGTAAAGGGCCTGCCAAAACCACTAGTTCACATACGTTTCCGAAGTGAGACACAGAGAACTTAAAGTAACTTGGCTAGTCACATAAAATATGTCCTAAGAAATAAATCTAAGAAATTTGATTCTCAGATTACATCTCTCTTCTTAGATTAAACCAAATTGTTATGGATTATTTATTCATGATTCCTTGAGCTAATTTTTACCAGTAGTCAGCTCAAGAAATAATCTTTTTTTTCAGCTTCAAATGATTCATAATATATTTAATCAGTGTGGATTTTCCTTCCATCAATGCAGATTTAATCCTTTCATTTAAAAAATTATTATGTACTTAGCAAATATCAACAAACAAAAACATTTTGATGTAAAAAGAATATGGAATGAATTATGAACTTCTATTACACAGTTTATTAAATTTAGTATAGTATCAAAAATGTTTAACTTGTTTGTATTCGTTTCTATATTTTGTTTCCTTTCTTTCTTATTTCTTCCCTTCCCTCCCTTCCTCCCTCTTTCCTTCCTTCCTTCCTTCCTTCCTTCCTTCCTTCCTTCCTTCCTTCCTTCCTTCCTTCCTTCCTTCCTTCCTTCCTTCCTTCCTTTCTTCTTTCTTTCCTTCCTTCCTTTCTTTCTTTTCTTTTTTCATTTTTAATGAGTAAAACTTCTGGAAGGGATAGGTAGAGAGACAAAGAGATAGACTACCTCATTTTCTAAGATTGGAATAAAGGATGAGAGAATGGATGGAGATGTATAAATACTTTGATATGTGTAGTAAAATAGAGGAATGATCTCAATTTTAACAGTTAAATAGGAAATGAGGCCCTTTTCAGAAAGAGAGGATAAAAAGTGGCATTAAGAGTTTGAAAAGAAAACTTAAAACAGCCACTTGGGGGAATGTTAGATAATCAAGAATGGAGAGAAAAATTTTTGTGAAATAGTGATGGCCTAGGTAAGGTTGGAAAATATGAATTTGTAGTAGACTCAGGTGATTGACTCAGGCTACATGACTTCCTCTAATGATGTTCTGTGGTATAGGAGTAGGAGGAATATAGAAGGCAATTGTTGGGGGGTGAGCCAAGGCTGAGGGCAGACAGAATATGGGTGATGGAAAGATGAGGAGGAAAGGGAGTCAAGATTAAAGAACAATGCACTGTTGAAGTAATAGGGAAACAGGCCAGTGAAGAAGTTGTTAATCAAGAACAAGAAGGTAGAGGGACATTTGGAGGTTATGGTCAGGATGAAGAATAAATTTAAGATTGTGTGACTTGTAAGTTAGGCTTCCTTCTTTGGAATGAATCTTTTATCTTACTTAACAAGTCAGAATGACATTTCTTTTTTTCCCCCAAATTAAATTCATCTTTTAAAGATGGAGATTTACCAGCATCAGGATATTAAAAAAAATGTGATGTAGGTTCCGTAGGTGCTAAAAGGGAAATTCTAAAAATGTTAAGAATAACTGTATAGCCACCTAACATGATTTAAAAAATATTTGATGTACAGATTATGTTTGAAAAAGCTATCTTAAAACCTTAAAGTCATACCCTTTTTAGCAAATGTATTGCAAACTGGCAGCAATCTGTTGCTAGACAAAGTTTATCTCCCAATTCAAAACCTTCATTTCTCTTCATGCAGAAAACACACACTCTTAGGCATCTCCCAATTTTTCTTTCAAGCCCAATCTTACTTCTTCTATCTACATGAACTTTCCATTCTAGCATATCAGAACTGCTTACGTTATTCTTCACGTCTGAAATGACCTTATTTAATGATCCTAAATACAGAATGATTCCATTTAATTTTATCAATTAGTCAAGTCTCATTAATAATAATAATAAGTTATTATTTATTTTAACATTAATTTAAAAAATTGAGTTTCAAATTCTCTCTCCACCTTCTCCCCCACCTATTAAGAAGGCAAAAAATATGATGTGAATTATTTATATAAAAATCATGAAAAATATATTTTCATCAATTTTAATTACTTAATGTAATGTGACTTTGGGTAATGTTTAAAATTAATTATTTTAATTTTGAGAAGAATTAATGACAAGAATTCCAACAATAATAGTAGTTAGCATTTATGTTTATTTAACATTTGCAAAGTACTTTATATATATTATCTCATTTAATCTTTCATTTCCAAGAGGTCTTTTCTGATGACATCAATCTGTAGTGAATTCTCCTTCTGAATTTTTATAGCATTTATTGTCTACTTTTTTGGGGGGGCTCAAAACCCATTTGTACTATTATTTATATTGTTTACATGTATAATAAATCTTATCTCTCCAACTAGACTCAACCCCTTGAGGGGAGTGGCTGTGGCTTCTACCATAGCATCTTATACATATATAGGTGCTATGCAAATATTAATTGACAGCTTATTCATCTAATTATTTACAAAAGGGTAAAAATTTTTTCCCAGCTCTTGGGTCATGTGACTAAAACCAAATACAGCTGTTTAAACTTCTCAGGGAATGGAGAAACTTGGGTAACAGTGAATTATCAGTAGTAAAAATGCTTACATATTATATATATGTACACATATATATGTGTATATACACAAATCTATATATTTATGTCTAACTGTGTTATGTGTGTATGTATGTATGTGCATATGTATCTATCTAATTTGAGGTAGCTAAGTGGTTAATTGGATATAGTTGGAAAGACCTAACTGTCTCTTAACCCTGTTTGCTTTAGTTTCCTTCTCTGTAAAAGAAGTTGGAGAAGGAATGGCAAACCATCCCAGTATCTTTGTCAGGAAAATCCCATATGGGGTCATGAAAAGTCAAACATGTTTGAAGAACATGATTGAACCACAGAACAACTTTCTGCTCTAACCACTGTACCATCTAGCTGTCACTAGGATTAATATATGGATGGTTGTGGTCCTTTGTTCCTAAAGAGGATCCAAATGCCATCACTATATTACAGTCAATTCAGTGTGTCCAACTGTGACTCATCAGACCAATAAGAACTTGGAATGCTCTGCCACAGGTCAGGCACAAATAGTTCGTATAAACATTTAGGGTATATTTTCTAACTTTCCACATTCCATTGAGCACAGCACCTTTTCTGATGAGGGCATGACATCCTAGGTGGTCTTGTGCCAGTGTCTCCCATGTCATTTAATCAATTCTAAAGTTCTTAAGAAAGACCTTGAGAATGTCCTTATATACCTTGTGAGCTCTTGACCTGTGTGAATTCTCCTCCACATCCTGGATTCTAACTGCCCCTTGAAATGAATTTATATTTATTTGTTGTTTCCCCAAATAGAACTTATACTCCTTGAGGGCAGGAATAACTTTTGGTTTTGTATCCCCAGTGTCTAGCATAGTGTCTCGCATACAATAGGTATTTAATAAATGCTTGCAGCTTGATTGAATTGTTATATTCCTTCATATTAATCTAAGAAGATCCCTCTATTTAATTCTATAATGTGCCACACAAAAGTCAATTTATGCCATCCTAGGCATCTCAGTGCTCTTCTTTGGAAGGCTAGTGTTTATCATATTCAGGCAAATCTCAATGCCCATTTGGTTCCTGGGCAAGAGGAGTTAATACTTAGGCGATGGAGGCAAGATAAAGAAATCTGAGAGACAATCTATGTGTTATCCCCCAAAGCTTCTTTTTGAGCATCCAGCCATGAGAATATCAAATAATTCCTCTTTTGTCCATGGGCTAGCTTTCGCAGCTATCAGGATGAGTCCTTTGGCCCTGTTCCTGGCTTGCTTGTTAAACTGTATGGAATAAGTCGTCATAGAAAGCGGTGGGTGGAGGGGGAAGATTAAAGGAAGAATATAATCGGTGTGAAGCAGTGGCCCTGAGTCTAAAGAAGCACATGATCTAAGGAAAGGAAGAGGTTCCCTTTAAAACTAGAGACTGCACACAATGCAAATGATCCCATATGCAGCTGCCACTGGCAGGCAGCCACTTGCCTCCAAAAAGAATAAAATCAAAGCAACAATTCTGGCTTAACCCTGAAGCTTAGTGACTTCAAACAAGAAAAA
This sequence comes from Sarcophilus harrisii, assembly GCF_902635505.1. Taxonomy (NCBI): domain Eukaryota; kingdom Metazoa; phylum Chordata; class Mammalia; order Dasyuromorphia; family Dasyuridae; genus Sarcophilus; species Sarcophilus harrisii. Next base: position 212,439,032 of record NC_045426.1, read on the forward strand.
AGAAAAAGTGACAATATTTCCCCGCCTTGTTCCCCCAGTGAATGCTTCCATCTCACTTTTTTGTGCCCATGACCTCATAATCTACAGTTATTAGCTTCAAGAAGCCCCAGTCTCTCCAGAGTGTCACATCTGGTCCTGGGGAATTCCTACCTAAGGCTATAACATCTGGAGTCAACCATTTTGAATTGCAGGGGTTCTTAACTTGGAGCTATGAATTTGTTTAAAAAATTCCTTTTTGGGTAACTTTCAATAGAATACGTTTCCTTTTTAATCCTATGCATTCTGTTTTATGCATATAAAAACATATTCTGAGAAGGATTCTGTTAGTTTCACCACATCAACAGTGGGCTTCATGACACAAAAGAAAGCAAAACATCCCTGATGTAGAGAGAGAACAGAATCATGAGATCATTGATTGGGTAGAAATGGGAACTTTGACGTAATTTTGCCCAATACCCTCATTATACAGATGAGGAAATTAATACCCAAAGAAGTGTGGTTACTTACCCAAAGTCACATAGGTAGTAGATAGCAAAGACAGAATTAAAATATAAGTCCTCTGATTCCAAATCTAGTTTTTTTCTGATGTAATGTTTTGGTTAGGTGAGTTTGAATTCTGGTTCTTCTATAGATTAACTATATGACCACAGTTTCCTCTGGCCTTAGTTTCCTTATCTATAAAATTAGGGTGTTGAATTAAAGGAGCTCTATGTTTCTCTCAGTTCTAAATTTCATGATCTTTTGAAATTGGAATGAATATTTCTCAGACAATTCCATGACAACCTTTTCTTTGTTAATATCTATAGCAAATAAAGCACAGGGAAGTGAGCCATACTTACTGCTACAATCTTGTTACAAAGAGCACTGGAAATGAAATTGGGAGACTTGGTTCAAATTCCATCTCCAATTAATTAACTCTAAAGTCACTCCCCTTTATTGTTGTTTGTTGGTTAGACATTTTTTCAGTCTTGTCTGACTCTTTGTGAGACGTGTTAGCGTTTTCTTGGTAAAGATAATGGAGTGATTTTTTGCCATTTCGTACTCCAGCTCATTTTATAGATGAGGAAACTGAGGCAAATTGCATTAAGTGACCTGACCACAGTCACACATCTAAGTACTTGTCTGAGGACCAGATTTGAAATAAAGTCTTCCTGAATTCAGACTCTTAGTCTGTTTACTCATTTGTAAAAGTATTTTGTAAACAACAATAGCTAAATGACAGTTCTTAAATAGTACTGAACCATTCCAAGTAGGTTAAAATTAACCCATTTTAGAGGTACCTTAGGTTAACAGAAAGACTGGTACACTTTGATTCAGTAAATGTAAGTTCAAATTTCAGCTCTGAAACCATCTCTGTGACTTTAAAGTATATTGCTTAGTTGTTCCAAGCCTTAGTTTCTTTATCTGTAAATAAACATTTATTGGGTGCTATGTGCTAAGTCCTTAAGATACAAAGAAAAGAAAAAGACAGTGACCCCAAGAAGCCCTTAGTCTAATGGGAGAGACAATGTAGAAACTGATGTACAAATAAGATATATGCCAGATAAAGTGAAATAATTAATAGAAGAAAAACAAAGCATTAAGGTAGAATCAATAAAGTCTTCTTGTAGGAAGATAGGATTTTAATTGGGATTTGAAGGAAGTTAGGAAGTAGACATCAGGAGCCGGGAAGTAGATAGAAGAGAGTATTCCAGGCCCAAGAGAAGCTAATAAAAAAGTTCCTGAATCTGAAGAAGGAGTGTCTTTTTCAAGGAACAGCAAGGAAGCCATTGGCATTGGATTGCAGAGTAAGTGGGTAGAGGTCAGGAGAGTGGTATGAGACGAGTTGAAAAGTAAGAGAGGTCCAGATTGTCAAGAGTTTCAAAGGCCCAACAGAGGATTTTTTTTTTTTTAATATTTGATTGTGAAAGTGACAGGGCACCATTATAGTTTATGGAATGGGGAGGGGTGACATGTCTGGATTTGTGCTTTTTCTGAAGATTAATTTGACAACTGAGTGAAAGATGGCCTGAATACTTGTACTGCCTACTTTGAAGAGTTGTTGTGAGGAAAGAATTTTTATACATTAAGTAGTTATACTTTTTCATGAGAATTCTGGAGGTCTTTAATGTACTTTGAAATCTTAGCAACTAGGCTGGGATTGATCCTTGAAGTGATAAGGAATTTGTCTCTTGTTTCTATCAATAACTAAGTAACTCTCAAGTAAAATGTTTAGCCCTACCTGAGTTTATGAAAAAAAAAACAACAATAAACTCTGTTTTTCAATAAGTTTCTATCTGCCTTATGTAACAGAATGACCAATATACTAATGAAACATTTTATTTTCAAGTAAAGGATAATACCAACTTACTTATGCATGGAGCCAGAAGTATGCCAGTCATTTTATTATGCTAGTGAGCTTTTCTAAAATAAGCTGACTCTTATCTACTTGGAAGGGTACATTATTATGTAAAATCTGATGAAGATGATCCTTTCTAAAATTTGTATTTAGAATCTTATGAAATTAAAAAAATAGACAAATCTAAAAGGGTTTATTAAAAACTGCATAGTATCTTGTAGGAGAGATATTATTGTTCTGCAATACTCCTTTCTGGTCTGATCACATGTGGAAAATTTTATTTATTTCTAAGGGCCACATTTTAGGAAATCTTGACAATAAGAGATGACGAAAATAGTAAGGATATGTGAAACCATGCCATGGTGAATTAGTGGAAGAAACTGGGACCATTTAATTTGAAGAAGAGAAGATGAAGGGAAGACATGAGACCTATCTTTAATATTTGAAGTTTTGGCCATGTGTAAGGGCAATTTGGTTAATTCTACTTGGCCTCAGAGAACAGGATGAGAAGCAATGGGTACAAAAGAATCAGATTTAGCTTTAATATTAACAAAAATTTCTTATCAACTGAAACTGTCTAAAAGTACTGCCTCGTTAAGTAGTGAGTTCTCCATTACTAAGGATCTTCAAATGGAGGTTTATATAGGGGATTTTTCTTCAGGTACTGGTGTTGGTTGAGCTGAGCTCTGAAATCTCTTTCAGCTACTGAGATGCTATGATTCTATGAGATGAACCTATTCTGTTCCCAAGCCCTAGAATTCTTGAGATTTGCTGTAACGTGATTTCAACTGAGTGTGCATTATGTGGAATTATTCATAATATAAACAAGTGAAATATCATTCTGTGAATGGTGAAGAATATGTTGTTGTTTGTACTTTATTTTTGAAGAGGTCCAATAACATTGTGGGATGTCATTGTAACTTGTTGGTTGTCCTCAAACTGGTTTAGCCCATCTGCAGAAATGGTTTACTGGATATGACTGCTGTACATGCTACAGCTTCTTGCAGCCATAAGTGAGAGTTGAGTACCAGGTGGACACCAAAGATGGATGATCAGTCCTGAAAAGGACGTGATAAGCCTTCAAACCAGAGGAGCTAGTCCTTCTGAACATCCCATACATAACTATAGTTACAATTTTTTTCTAAAGAATTGTACTAACATTTGCCTTATATATATGAAAGTATCTATATATTCATCATATATGTATACACACATATATGTACATATCTGTCTGTCTATAAATTTATTTATATGAATCACTGTAAAGCCAAGCTGTCAAGCCCAGGGTCACAAAGCTAGGAAGGGTTAAATGTCTGAGACCAGATTTGAACTCAGGTCCTCCTGATTCCAGGGCCAGTGTTCTATCCACTGCACCACCTAGTTGTCCCTAAGCTGTTGGTTTAAGTTTAATCATATCTGACTCTTCATAACTTTAAGGACAATATTGTCCATGGGGTTTTCTTGGCAAAGATGAAGGTTTGCCATTTTCTTCTCCAGCTCATTTTATAGATGAGAAAACTGAGGTGAGCCAGGTTAAGTGACTTACCTAAGGTCATACAGCTAGAAAATGCATAAAGCCATATTTGAACTTGGATTTTCCTGACTACATGCCCAGCACTCTGTCTATTGCACTGCATAACTGGCCCTTGACTTATAGAATGCTCTATTACCTGACCCTCTCCTATTTTTTCCAGTTTTCTTATGTCCTCCCTACTTCCCCTTAACTCCCCCCCTCGTAAACCTTCACACTTTGTGATCCAGTGACAATAGCCTCCTTGCTGTTCTTAGAATAAAACCCTCTGGGCTCTCTTCATTTTCCCTGGCTGTTTGTCATGCCTGGAATTCTCATCTTTGCCTCATCATCTTTGAATCCTAGTTTTCTTGGCTTCCTCAAAGTCTCAGCTAAAAATCCCACCTTCTGTAACAAGTCTTTCTTGATTCCTTTCAATGCTAGTTTCTTCTCTTTATTGATTATCTCTCATTTATACTTAGCTGTTTGCAATTGTGTTCCCTATTAGACTGTGCTTCATAAGGGCAGGGACTGTTTTTTGCCTTTCTTTGTATCCCCACTACTTATCAAAGTGCCTGGTACATAGAAGGCATTTAAATACTTGTTGATTGACTACCATGGATGACTATTGGGCCAGCTAGGTGGCACAGTGGATAGAGGACCAGCCTTGAAGTCAGGAGGACCTCAGTTCAAATCTGACCTCAGACACTTAACACTAAGTTGCTGTGTGACCCTGAGCAAGTCACTTAACCCTATTTGCTTCAGCAAAAAAAAAAAATTAGATTGTTAGATGAAAAGGCATTTATTGATACAAACTACTTCTGGGATTGACGTCTCACTATATAGAAGCATAAATACAATGTAGTATATTTCTTTCAGAGTTGTCAGTCATTTACCTGTTTAAAGATGAACTGCTCACCTGCTCCATCATTGCAGAATCTTTTCTCATCTAGATGCATATTGGTTATAGCATGTGACTCTAGCAGCTATAGAAGGGAGATGATACAAGAATGAGAAACTTTGTGACAGCTGTTAAATGGATGTGTCTTCTAAACACTTCAAGTGTAAGGAATGTCTGGCGTGGAACCTGTCCCATGTATGTTGAAAAAGATGGCAGACATTTACATTATCTGGGTCCCATCAAAGAATCTTATCTCACTGAGAGGTAGCTACTTTGAGTGTATTCAAGAAATAAGAGTGCATAGTACAAATGATATTTATGCAGCACACATGTACAAGTATCACTAGCAGTGAGAATTTAAGAGTGTGGGTTGCATGGAACAGTTTGTGAAAAAGTTCATAACTGCCAGATTTTAAAAGTTCACATTCATTGCACATAATTTAAAATCTTATGATATATACTTTATGCTTTGGCAGCTGTTGCTTGAGAAAATATGGGAAAAGACATTAGCATGAACCTGGCCATCATGGTGATGAGGAACAAGTTGTAATGGGGACCTGATACACCAAGGAATTGACTGTAACTCTGAAAAAAGGGATGTGAAAATCACCAAAATTTATGAAACTGGCATTTAAAAAAAATTTCAACAAATGCCCAGTGACTTTATCTGTGTATCCTATACTAGAATTGAGAAAATTTCAGGTTTCTTTACTAGGTATATAACAACTATCTAGGAAGCACTATACATAGAGGATGACCATAGCAAAGATTGTATAAATTTGGCTTCAAATGCAGCTCTGCAAACCCTGCCAGGAAGTGACTGAGAAGTTGCTTTTAAATTCATTATAGAATAAATTTAGCCAATAGCTCATCCATCTATCCCCTAATGTCATCATCTTGAGGGAAACCTTTAGCACCTTTCAAGGATGTCTTTTCACCTTCCTAAAAGGTGTCATATTGTGATTTTATAGAGAATGACAGAACTCAGTGTTGATGGAAATAGGACAAGGATCAATACATGTTATAGAGACCCTTAAACATCTTCATAGCTTGCTTAACTACTGCCTATTCATGAATGAAGATTTCTTTACAAGCTCTTTGATCATTTATGGGAACACTACAATATCAGTTTTATGATTTTCATTAGTCACTTGGGGAAGTAGGAATTATTAACCGGATGAGTTAACTGACTAGTTAATTACCAGCAAGAAAACATGGCTGGCATTAGCTGGCTCCAAATCATTTGGTTTTAAGACTTGGGATGGAAAGACTATTCTGAAAAGTCAGGAAGATTTCAGTGAATTTTGCAAAAAAAAAAAAAAAAAAAAAAAAGCTTCACTATTATACAGAATGAGCTTGTACAAATAATCCTAGAGCAGAATTGTACTATGAATGAAAGGAGACATTGACTGATAGAAAAAAAGATGTTGAAAAAGATACAATATGTGATCTATTAGAAATGGATCTTAGCCGTGACTTTCAAAACATTCTTTTATGGCTACTGAACTTTTTGGATGGGCAATAAGTGGCAACATCCATTTCCATGCGTCTATTAGCCTGTATTTAATTAGAAGAAATCCCTTTTTTTTGAGAAAAAAAATATTAGAATTTGGCACTAGTACTCTTAAGTCCTGGATTCCTGAAAACAATGTTTGTTGCTATAACTATTGGCAGAAACTATGTGACAAAAATTATCCTTTATCATTAATTTCCAAACATGTTTTTTATGGCCTCCACTTGACATTTAATGACAATGAACTTCCCCCTTCCACCCCATCAATCATGTCACTGTGGTGAATACAGATTATGTAATGGATGAGGTCTGTAATAATATGATCTCAAAAATAATTTTCACCAGATATATCCAGCAGCAGCATTTCAAATCTCAGCATTATTTATAAGTAATTCACCCATATATATGTATAATATTTATCACATAAAATATCTATCAATCTATCTATCTATTTATCTCCTATCCTGTAAGGGCAAAATGAACCATTAAGATATCTATATATCTATAATTAATCTATCTCTCTTCCATCTATCATCTGACTTCATCATGATCATGATCATGATCATGATCATCTCATATTCTGTCACAGTAACAGGAGCTGCAGCCTTATCCTGAACACCAGACACATGGTTCTTTTTAAAAATCCCCATGACAAATGACAAATCAAGACACTGGTTCAACAAATGTATTCTATTTGGTCACATTTCTTTCTGGAAAGTTTCCAAAATGCCACAAAGAAACTCTATAACTGTTGGCATATTTAAATTCATCCACACTTAAGGAATACTGGGAACCAGCATGTTCGCATCAAACTGGCTGGCTGTGGCAATTTCCATGGAATGTCAAGTCAACCTTTGAAGGTCCAAGAGCTAGATCTGTTTCGTTGTTCTCACACAAGTCAGCAATGCAATAAACTTATCTCAGAGAATATGATGAAAGCTGAACTCCTGGTGTAATTGCTCCCTCAACAAAGAAAATCCATATTGCCTAGTAATTCTAATGAGTTACTTTCAGCAATTGCTTTCAATCTACCATCACTGATGCAGAAATTTTTTTTGAGGCATGCTAAAGCTTATAAAAAGTTTAGGTAATAAGTGTGTCAGCCTTAAAACAATCATTGAAAAAATTATGTGTTTCTCTGGGAACTCTGCTAGGTTTAGTTATCTTGGTTGTTAATTTTTGATCAACCACTAATGCAATACTCATTGCAAAGACTATACCTGGTGCCATCTCTTCAGATGAAGCAACTTAGGAACAAACCTGTTACTGGTGGGGAAAATATGGGCACGACTTGGATTTTGACATTAAAGATATAATACTATGGTGAGAATTAGATGCCACTGAGAAGATAATTTTCTGTTTCGCAGGCTTATTTTGCAAAAGTAAATAAGAAAAAAAAGTCTATAAAATGATTTCTATCTGCGTGTGGAATGCTGGCATCTCCAAACTTACCTGCTTCAAAAGATACCCTGCAATGGGATACCATTAACCAAGAAGCCTTATAAAACCTAACAAAAAATGCAGAATTGTTTTTAACAGATTGTGAAAATCCAAAAGTATATCATCATGAACATATCAGGAACTACTGGATTGGTATATAGGGTTCTAACATTTTACTTCTGTCTTTCTAGTCACTGTTCATGGGAGTCCTACTCACAGGACACATCTAAGTTATCGAAGTCATGTCACTCCAATGTTACAGTTGTGTTAAATCATCAAGTTTCCTTCAAAGTATCCCTGAGGATAAGTTATGTGGTGACTATACCTAATCTCTGAATAAAATTCAGGAGAAAATATTGGCTCACATGGTGATTTCCTTTCCTCTTCTCATAAGGCTCAAGTGTTGGATGTTGGGAGAATGAGTATAGGAGGTTTAGGATAAGTATGAAAGTATGATTTTGAATTTAACTTTTAAAAGAAATATTTTTATTCTATGAAATAAAAGCAAGCATTTCCCTAACATAATACAATAAAAAGATAAGTGCACATGGAACTACAAAGTTACTATGCACACTTTGCTATTCCTTTTAAATATATGACAAAATTATTGTGTAATTTTCTTTTTTTCTTTCATCCCCCTACCCTGAAATGGTTACCATTAGATACAAATAGGTAGACACATATACATATGTGTATATGTGTATAAAATTATTTTATATGTACTTCTACTTATCAATTCTTTCTCTGGATGTAGATGTCTTCTTTCACATATCCTTTGTAGCTAATTTGGGTATTTATCACAAACAAAATAACTTAGTTGCTTAAAGTCATTCTTAGAACAATATTGCTGTTACTCCATAGAAAATTGTCCTAGTTCTGGTCATTTTACTTTTTATTATTTTGTGCAAGTTTTTCTGTTTTTTTTTTAAGTTACAGAACTCATAATTTCTTATAGGACAGTAGTATTCCATTAGAATCATATACCACAACTTGTTTAGCCATTCCCAAAGTTATGGGCATCCCTGCAATTTTCATTTTTTTTTGCTGCTACAAAAAGAGTTGCTATAAACATTTTAGAATATAGAGGTTCTTCGCTTTTCCTCCTAATTAATCTTAGAAAGAGATCAAAGGTATTACTGGATCAAAGGGTATAGGTAGTTTAAAAATTCTCTGGGCATAATTCCAGATTACTTTCCAGAAGTTTGGATCAGTTCACAATACCACCAAAATGAATTCATGTTTTGATTTTTCCACATCCTCTCTAACATTTGTCACTTTTTCTGAATGCTTTAGTCATTCTGATAGATCTGCATAAAATGATATCTCCAACTTGTTTTAATCTATATTTCTCTAATCAATAATGATTTAGAGCATTTCTATGTGATCCAGAGAGACAAAAAATATGACAAGATACAATTAATTTCTAATTATTGGGAATAATTTGTTATTAATACAATTGAGGTTCTTAGCAAGAGATGGGTCTATAAAGGGTTTAAGACTATTGACTTGTTTGTCTAGCACACACCAATCCTTTACATTTTTCAAAATCCATCTTAACATTCTGACCAGCTTCTTCAAAATACATGTTTACAACTCAGTTAAAAGATATCTCCTTAAAGCAGTGGACCAGGTAAAATATAAGAGTGACAAGTCAAACACTCTTAGCACTGTCTATTCTGAAACACAATAATTTTGGAATTTTCTTCAAGAAGATCATGAGAGATTTAAGAAAGCATGGACTTTCTACTCAATGTTCAGAGATGTCAAAAAATTCCCCCTTTCAGTTTTTAATTAGGTAAACAGTTAGTTAATGCTTTCTTGGTTTGGTAATCCCCAAGGGTTTCCAGAATAACTTTATTTTGTAAGATGTAAGTCATTCAGTCAATAAGTAATAAATACCTACTATGTACCAGGTACTATGCTTAGAATCAAGGATACAAGCAAAAGTAAAAAAGAATTGAGGGATTAAGAGGGATTGAGGAAGGCTTGTTGTAGAAGGCGGGATTTTAGCTGGGATTTGAAGGAAGCCAAGAGACAGAAATGATGGGGGATCTAGTCAGTGAAAATGCCTAGAGCCAGAAGATGGAGATAGTCCCAGAGTAAAGCATACAAGAACCTGCTTCATGTATAGATTGCTTCAATAAAAAGATTGGAAATTGTTACACATCCATGGTTATGTGCATGTTGCATTTTAGATTAATCTCCACAACATTGTCAAATACTTCTAAATAATCGTGTTAACACTGTTAAGTGAGGGTTTTGGCAAACTGTGTCTGCCTTCAGGCTCAAGCATCCTTTTCCAGGAAACAAATTGAAAGGGAGAAGGATATAACATTGTCAGGATTCTACATGGTTCACTAGGAATTCACAATCATTCATATGCTTCCCAAAGGTCTGACCAGGTTTATATACGTTCTAAAATAGTTTCTGGCCTCAAAAATAGAGGGCAGAGTCTTAATGGGAGCCTGTTGACTACCCACATACAGAGCCACATAATTAATGTCATAATGTTTGAAGCTCAATAAGGTTTTCAGAAACACTATTCCCACTAAAGACATCATTATCTATAAACCTTACAATGCCCTTCTTAGGTTGCTAGCCTGGGAAAAGATTCTCTTGATTATAGATCTGCCTTTTGGGATGCTGAGTATTTTAACCCATATGCAGTCCACAATTAGAATTGGATATAAACAAAGCTTCATTATGCCCCAGATATATACAGATATGTTATTTTGATAAAGACAGAAAGTGAGAGTTTGTACAGATACCTGTGTGAATAGAAAACTACTTCATTTTTGATGGCCCACAGTTTTGGAATGTGGATATTATTAGACTTTTCCAATCGTGTTCTTTCCTTCTGATTAGATGGAATCTTCTATGTGACTTAGTGGGTAGGATGCTAGGCCTGGAGTTCGAATGTGCCTCAGACATTTATTAGCAGTGTAATCCTGGGCAAATGACTTAGCCCTTTTTGCTTGTTTCCTCACCTTAAAATGGGGTGGAAAAGGAAATGGCAAACCACTCCTGAATCTCTACCAAGAAAGCCCCAAATGAAGTCATAAAAAAATCAGACTCTATTGGAACTATTCAAGGACTCTCAACTCATTGTTCTTTTTTTTTTTTTTTTTTTTTTTTTTAATTTAATAGCCTTTAATTTACAGGATATATATACATGGGTAACTTTACAGCATTAACAATTGCCAAACCTCTTGTTCCAATTTTTCACCTCTTACCCCACCCCCCCCACCCCCTCCCCTAAATGGCAGGATGACCAGTAGATGTTAAATATATTAAAATATAACTTAGATACACAATAAGTATACATGACCACAACATTATTTTGCTAAGGACTCTCAACTCATTGTTCTTAACCCCACCCATATAGAGCCCTCTGTACACGAGTCCTTGACAGAGATAGTAATCAGCAAGGCAGTATGACTCAAACTCCCAACAGCCAGCAATGTCAATAAAGTCACTTTTCATCCATAGGGGGAAAACAAAGTTCTATCCAGCTTTGAAACATTTATACAAAATAATGTAAAGGATATAAGTATCACTAAGATTCTTTCTTGTTTGGTTCAGGAGCCTCCATTCAGAAGAGAACTGATGATTTCTTAAGCAAAAGAGGGTTCAAACCCTCATCCCTTTTTCTTTATCCTCTTAATACCATTGTCCTTCTTTATTTTGCAAATTTCAATTCATAAACAAGGAAACACACAGACATACCAAAATGTCGGTGATCAGCAATTTCTTCATTAGGCTTTCAAATTAATTAAGCAAACTTTTAAGGAAAGATAATGTTTATATTTAATATATATGCTCTTCAAGTGGAAGAAGGAGGAGTAAGGATAAGCAAAAAAGAAATCATTCATTGTATAAGTTTTCTCTAATGGAAATATCAAATGTGCCTCTTACACTTGCCTCAATTATTCCAGTCTGTCCAAAATGGGGAAGGCAGTGGCAATAGTGAAGCCCATTGCTCTCGGCACCATCCATCCTAGCCACTAGAACCACTTCTCTCATGGTTAGTTCCATTCTAACCCCACTCTTACCTACTCAGTTCCTAAACAAATTACACATTCTGTATCTTCTCCCAAGCATTTTCCCAGTGCATGTATTTCTCTTAATATACCCTGAGATAACAGGGAAACATTGTTGTCTATTCAATATTATATCTTCCAGAAACTTACACATTCAGATACTAGAGACTTTTATTTCCCTGAAGAAAACTTTCCTCTAGTGCTCTAAAGAATATTCAATTTAGACCATTAGATTTCTTCAACAGTCATTAGACAGAACACATTCTTCCTTTTTATCTTGATTTCTATGTCCATTTCACTTAGCAGTGATTTTTATTGAAAAGATGAGTCCTTGTATAGAGAAATCTTCTTCTGGTACCTTTTGTCAGACATTCTTGCAAAAAGCCTCATTATCTCTCTCTATTTTTATTACTTCATGATATTCTGACTTTTCCTAGTAAAATATCCCTTTCTAATCCAGGCAAAAACTATCACCAGTGGGTCATTTCAGTAGCAAGTGTTAATCCAATAAAATCTGACAAAGGATAATAACTATTCCTTTTGCTGATGAGACAGTAATTGAGGGTCAGCTGGGAGAAAACTAAGAAAACAGATTAGTTGATCAGTGACACATTTGTTTCCCTCTCTAAATCCATACCAATTTTATGAGCTGATTTAAGGTAGGGTTTTGTTCAGTTATAAACAAACCTCATAATTGCCAATTCTGTCCAATTCTGGGCCAGAGAAGGGTGTATTTGGATAAGGTGACTAATAGAGGACTTCAACATTAAACACTTTCTTCAATGCAAATGTAAATAGCTAATAGATAAAACAGATTCCATAACCACTTGACATATTCATTAAAGTAACAGTGGACAGAATTCATCATTATTTATAATTGTTTAAAAGAGAAAGCAGTCAAGCAAACATTTGTGAAGTACTTACTACATGCTAGGCACTGAGCTAGGTAAATAGAAGTACTATATATGTACAAAAAATATAAGATATTCTTTAAGTAAAAAAACATAAAATGTAAATACAAAGAATGCCATGATTCCTACTCAAAAAGAGCTCACTTGTGACTAATGTAGAAATTAGTTTTACATGACTTTCTATTTGTAAAGAGTTTTGTATTTCTTGCCTCTGAGGAGAGATGTTGGAAAGGGTTAGGAAAAAACATAAGATTTGACAATGCATTGGATATGTGGAGTGTATGAGGGAGAAAAAGTAAGAATGATACAAATTGTATCATCAGGCTAGATGACTGGAAGAATCATGGTTCTCTCAATAGTAACAGAAAAATTGGAAATGATAGATTTGGGTGGAAAGATAATGCGTTCTGTTTTTAGTAGTGTTAAAACTGAGATACCTATGGATAATGTAGTTCAATATGTCCAAGAAACAATTGTTACTATGGAACTGCATTTTGAGAGAGACTAGGTCTGGATATATAGATCCATAAATTATTGTATCAAGAGGATAATTGAACTGAGGAAATCATTAAAAGAGATAGTATATAGACTAGGGAGAAAAGAAGAGAACAGGAGAAGAGAGGAGAGAGGAGAAAAGAGAAGAGGAAGTGGAAGGAGGGGAGAAGAGGAGGGAATAGTAGTGAAGAGAAGAGAGGACATTTTAGACTGTTAGAGAATATCTATGGTTAGTGAGAACGACCTACATGAAGATTCAGCAAAGGTGGTGGAGAAAGAATGTAGGAAAAGAATCGGGAGAAAACAGAGTAAAAAACAAACAAACAAACAAAAAACAACCTAGGGAGGAGAGAGTATCAATGAGAAAAGAGTGATTAATAGTGTCAAAGACTGCAGAGAGGTCAGGAAGAATAATTAAGAAAAGATCATTAGATATGGTAATTAATAGATTATTGATAACTTTGGAGACAGTAATTTCAGTTCAATGATGAAACCATCTTCCTGAGAATTTAGAAAAAAATAAAAAGAGATGAAGTGGGGACACTGATGATAGAAGACTTTCTTTAAGGAGTTTAGCCATGAAAGGGAGGAGAGATATAGTTTGATAACTAGCAGGGATGGTAAGCTCAAGAGAGGGTTTTTTTTTAAATGGAGAAAACTTATGTATGTATGCTTGTTGGCATTAAGGGGTAAAGATTAGTAAGTGGGTATGATACAGAAGGCACTCTACTGGAAACATAATGGAATAGGATGCAAGAAGAGCCACCTCTTTATGATGAAAGAGGTAGTGGGAAGGACATCTCAGTGATGTGTCATGAAGAGAATGGATAAAGAGCTGTTGGTGAATGGTTTCAATATTTCAGTAAGGTATGAGGTAAAGTCTTCAACAGAAGGTGGGGAGATAAGGAACCCTGAGGAATTTGAGGAGGGATCAAAAATCATGATGAAGAGGGGAATAGTGAGTCAATTAGGGAAGATACAATGATTTATCTCTGTCTTTGTCTCCTTCCTTCTCCAGTGTGTGTGTGTGTGTGTGTGTGTGTGTGTGTGTGTGTGTGTGTGTATTCATTAAATAATCAATTAATTGAATGATTGATTGGTCTCAGAATAGAATGACCCTATCCCTAGAAACCTTGGAAATTTGTTGCTTTGATCTAGCTATTAAATTTTTCAGGCTCCTCTCCTCTTTCTGTACCCCCCCTCCCATCCACCCCCACCCAGTAAATGCTCTTGTTCTACCCTGACCCCTGATGCAAAGAATTTCCCCTCCTATTCTGTAAATAATGTCCTTACCTGGATTTATTTTCTGTAATTCCTCTGTTTAAAAAGTATCTATGATCTGTTCCCTATCATAGCCTGTCAACTTATAAACAGGCAGTTAGCCCCTAGTCATCACATCTGGCACTATAAAAATCTCACTTGTGAAAGTCTGCTTATATCCCTGTCCAAATTTCCCCTTTATCTTAGACACCCTCATGTGGTCACCTTTTGCATAGACAGGATTATTGATTTTCTTTTGAGACTTTCACTGTAGTTTTTGAAAGCTCTAATGAATGTGCAGAAGTGGAATCTGGGGGTTGCTTCTATATCATCAAAAGATAGGAACAGTTTAACTACCTAAAAATACCTTAAGTCTATTAATATGTTGAAATGTGTTACAAGCTCTAAAATAATGTTCCCTTGTTTATTTCAATGTACAATTAAAATGCTCAATTACCTCTACCTTCACAAGAAAATGGTAAATACTATATCATTTGAAAAAGATTTCTATAAAATATTTTATTGATAAATCTTTTTTTATTCCCTTCTTTCCCCCAATATATCCCTCTTTTCCCTTACCCAGGAAACCATTCCTTATAACAAAGAATAAAAGAAAAAGAAAAAAATAAATTTAGCAAAAGTAATTAAAACTCAACCAAATTCAACATTTTATGTAATGCTCCATTTTTATAATCCCCTGTCTCTGTGAAGATGGAAAGGAGGTACATCTTCATTTCTTCTTTGGGGCCATGCTTGGTCATCTTTCAAAGTTTCATAAAAAATGTTTGAAATTACTTTCCATGGTTTTTGATATATTGTATTATTTTGATATATTTTTGTCTGATTTTTTTGTCTGATATTTTGATATATATTGTCTGAGTAAATGTCTGAGTAAAACATTGATTCAAGAGGTACAGTATACCTCTTGATCGGATTTATCAAAGTATAATTTGAAATGATTTCAATTGATATTAACAAATTTACAAATAATGAAAAATTAGTTTTAGAAGCATTTATTAGGCACTTATTTTTTGCCAAGCCTTGAGGATACACATACAAAAAGCAAGACAGTCCTTGCCTTCAAGAAGCTTACATTCTTATAGAAAAATAAAACACATACAGGGGAATAGTGAATAAGGTATTTTAATCAAGAAACAAAGGGATAATGAGTGCAATAACAGAACAATTAATTCATATTCCCTTTGTTTAAGACTTCCATTGTTGATATAATTTCTGTTTGAAGATTCAAATTGGAAATTCAGGAGGTTCCAGGATATTAAGTAAAGCAGCATGGTATGAATTCAGAGAACAGAAATGTAGTGGGTTTGGATCAGGCTCAAAAAAGTAGAATTTCATTAATCATGAGCCCAGGGTAAGAGTTGGAATGTTGGAATTTAGGTGGAAATTAAGACTTAAACAGAAGTTGGGCATGGAAATGTTGAAGGGTTGGATTCAAAATGGTCAAATCTTATCATTCAGAAACTCAGGGTCCCATCATTCTCAGAAAGCTGACATCCCCAGTAGATCTGCCTGTTATTGAGCATATACATTTGGAGGGATAGTTTTACCTCCTCTAAAATGAGAATACTGAACGTAAGAATCTTGCTCACTCAGTCAGTTAAAAACCTAACCCATGTCATTTTATCCCCACTCCACTTTAAGGTCTTTTGAAAAAGAGATAATTGATAAATAATCCTCTCTCCCTAGAGTATAATATATCTCCTACAACAGAGCATCTGCCCAGACATAACTACAAAACATTTCCCCCATAACTGGAAAAAGTCCTATCACAATGCTACCACAAAAATCTACAATATCTATGGGAATTGTGAGCAAGAATTTGAAGTACAATGGAACTGAGGCAATCATATATGTGACTAATGCAATTCTCAACTCTGGAACTAATAGTTTTGATGTCCTTTCTCTTAGAACAGTAAGATTCTTGTGCAATGTCTCTCCTAAATAGAGTGCTCATCAGGATTCCCCTTGTTCTGCTCCTCTATTCTCTATTATTAGGATTAATTCTGTCTTGAGTAGATTATTGTCTCTCTTACCTAGCAGAGGGCACAATCTCTGTAACTGCTTCTACCCTTGGATGATTACTTCTTTGCATCCATGTCTGCTTAGAATATGTATGTATGTATGTGAACTCCCTCAACTGCACTTTTAATTCTTTCAAACTTGTTCTATCTGTTAGATGGTATATCTTCTGAGAAAGCAAATGAATTGCTAGATGCCAGGACTAATGAGTGAGAGGGGAGGTGAGAAAATCCCTCTAAGTCCCCCACAAAATTATGCAGTGCAGGGTTTTTCCCTGATTGCTGGTTCTTTCTTTAACTAGCTCAATTTTTCCAACTCTTAAATATACTAACTAACTTTTAAAGGCTACCTGGGGCAAGCCCATTTTTCTGCCAACCAATGGGAAACTATACTTTTAATTCAATAAAGAGCTTAACACTTCCTAAAGTGTTAATAACTTGTTAAAGAATTAACTCCTCTTTACCTCTGCCTAAATCCTGAGGTGTTAAAACCTCATCAACTTGTGATTACATCTTGAGCCTCAGGAATGAGGGAATAGGGAGGTCAAATTCCCTATTTATACATATCTGTGAATTGTCAGGATCACAAAATACATATTCTCTGAGATAGGGATATTAAAACAAACCTTTTAAAATATTATTTATAAAGGGAGAGTGTCAATTAATTAGTTGTAATTGTTAAGTGCCAACAGGGTCATCAGTGTATGCTAAAAGTCAGAGTGTGTTCTCTTCTTGTAACTGTAATCTGTTCCATAAATCATTCTAATCTAGACCTTTTGCACCTGTATAGTTGATTGTGGAATTACTTAACAGAGTCTGAGAAAAGCTGCTTACACATATACAATCATTCACAACTTCAGTTAATTCACAATGAGGATTTAAAAAAATTTATTCTGTAGACCCATTCCCTTCCATAAAAGAGAGTCTAAAATGTCTAAGCTTTTGAATCATATGAGTCTCTAGGATCAATATACTGAGTATTAAAAACAGGGCTTGTTTGGGGAATTTTTCATGATGCTGTATTGGGCAGCTAGGTGGTACAGTGCCATCTAAAGTCTAGAATCAAGAAGATACTTCTTCCTGAGTTTAAATCTGGCTTCAGGTTTTCAAGTCACTTCACCTTGTTTCTTCAATTTCCTCATCTATAAAATAAGCTGGAGAAAGAAATGCTAAAGCATTCCTGTACCTTTGCCAAAATACTAAATGGGGTCATGAAATTAAGCAAGACAGAAATGAAAACATGATCCTGTAAGGAGTCTATACAATGATCTTATTCTTAGCTTCACTTATAATATTTCTGTCTTGATCAGGACATAATATTTTATGCAGGTAAATATTGTGATTGCTCCATCTTCTGGGGTCTCTCATGGGTTTCTTCAGCCTTTAGGGATATTATTAGAATTTCCTGAGGTTCAAGTTCAGATCACTTCCTATAGTTGCGTTGGAATGTATGTGTGGAGGGGTGTATTTCAAGATTAACTTGCAACTATAGTGGTTTCTGTTAACAACCCCTTCTCTATTACAACAAACCACTTCATTTTGATTCTCTTCCACACTTTGTTTTAAAGTTACCATTTCAACTCCTTTCTATTGTCCAGTGAACCTTAAGCTCAACATCACTTCAATTATGTTCAGTGTTTACACTTAGTTTTTAAGTCATGGTTCCCAACCAAGGCAAATTTTTGATTTCATTTGAAGAAAATAGCTCCAAAGCAATGGGGTGAGGCTTACAAAGAAATGGATCTGGCATCAAAGGACCTCAGTTTGCATTCTTGCTTATCTACTTATTTCCCATGTGACTTTAGACAGGACATTTGCTCCTTCAAGGCTTTGGCTTCTTCATCTCTAAATAGGAGAATTTGGGCTAGATTACTTTTGAAACAAGTCCCTTACAACTCTAAATCTATCATGTGGTTATAGAAAATATTTTTACTGAGAGAATAATTTAACAACAACAAAACCCCAAAGAAAAATGTTTGCAGTTTATATCAGGTATAGTTTTCATTTTTCAACTGTCATATCACTGTCAACAGTCATATCACTGCAAATTTAATTTTATGATTTCAAATTCCATCTTAACAATTTCTTTGGTTAAACAAATCCTGTCATTTCATCTTCAACTAATATATTTTTGAAATACATTGGGAGAATGGGTCAGGAAGAATACAGGTGCTGATCAGTTCAGCTGAAGGGGTGGGGGAAATGAGCGTTTTTTGAAGAGAGATTCAATCTCTCTTCGTAGAACTCTTGATCAATTGAGTTTCCTTAACCCATAGAATAAAACTGCAGGATATAAGGCACAGTGGCAAATTCAAACATAATTGGGTCAACTAATCTGTATACATAAGGATCTCTGTGGAAGACAGTGACTAAGCTTTAAAATGTATCATTATCTATATTGTATTTTTATTTAGTTAATTAAATATTGTCCAATTATATTTTTTCCTTTTTTTTTCCTTTTAGGTATCAGGGTTGAACGACTTGTCTGAGGGCAGATTTGAACTCAGGTCCTCCTGACTTCAGAGCTGCTGCTCTCTGTATTGCATCCCCAATTATGTTTTAACTTAGTGCAGCTTTACTTAGGAGTATTATGGGATTGACATTTGATCGCTATAATATAAAGGACCAATAAAAGACACAATAAAATGTAAAGATTACCCTCTTTCAAACTTTGCATTGGCCCATTTGCCTTGTAATAATAGTTTATCTCTTTTAGACTTTAGCCAGCATATAGGAATTATATAAAGAAGTTTATACCCTGCTTTGTTCTTTTTAGGTGTATAAGAAAGTTCAATCAATTTGATTGCATGAGAAGATAGCTAGTCATTGGCTGACTGAAGTATCAATCATGCCCCCTGGTGGTCTTAAAAACCCAAGTTCTGAGGAGTCAGTTATCTTTCACAGTTGAGATTCATTTCTGCAAATTGAGAAAAGAATCATCTATGGAGGAAGAGCCCAGAACTTAAAGAATTATTCTTTAAGGTCTTTTTCTTCACTCTATTTCCAGAATTCTGGAAGTGAGGGGAAGTGTTTAGCAATGATGTGACTCAATGGAGTCATTCATGGGAAACAATGTATCCAGCAATAATTAAATCCTGAAGGTTTCACTAAAAAGTCAAGTTGATCTGTAAAAAGGAGTAGGGTCAGAGATTTCAAGGGGAATGACTTCCCTAGTAGAGATACTGAATCCAAGGGAGCAGCATGAGAACAAGAAAAATCACAGAGGTTTATAAGTATCAGTTTATCTTGGTTGGTCATGTATGGATCCCAAGTTTGTGGCTGTTACATTTACTAGTATTAGTATTACTAGAAAGTTTGATCACTTTCTGCCCTATGTGTATTTATGAGAGGGTATATTCTAGGTGTATGAGAGATATTTTATAATTCTATTCTTTTTTATATGATTTCAATAAATACCTTAATTTTTTGTATTCTCTGGCTAGCTAAAGTACAGGAAAATATATCGTGGGTGCTCATGAGTTTTAGTTGTAAGAGTATGGGCACACAGAATAACTTAAACCTAGGAAAGCCCTCTCTTGGGGGACCAAACTGAATTGGATAAGGAGACCAGAAAGGATGTAAGAAAAATAGACTGCCAACAGATTAGGGACATGTAGATTTATTGAAAGTTTCCTGGAAGGGAGAGGAACAGAGTTTTAATAGAGGGAATTGCTTTAATAGGCTTAGCATCTTTTCCACTAGTTTCAAACATTCTTTGATGTCTGTTACTAACTTGGATAAGAGAAAAACTGACACTTGGGTTAAGTTTCTTTCTGAAACTTAATTCAGTACTCAGTTGAGGTAGAAAACCAGCCAGGACAACATGTAGGATATAAGGGAAGTGGTTTCAAAATATTGGGAGAATAAAGCCTTTAAGGAGGCAGCAACAATAAGGCGATGTCACCCGATTGGGCAAGATCTAGAGGGGAGGATCCATGACATCACATGGTGGGCAAGTTTTAGAATGGGGATAATGATACCATTGTGGAAAAGGGTTGTGGGGGACGAGAGTAATGGCACCATAGGTGGCCATGGTTTGAGTATGATAGATGTTTACCGCCATGTCTTATTACTTTGACAGGTAGTATAGCTCTTTAATACTGCCGTGAAAAGATGAACTTTCATAGAGACCTTCATGCTTTACTGTAGTGCTGAGGCTTTCTGACATTTCACTCTCTGCTAACACCCTGTAATTTATATCTAGTTCAGAGGAGGAGCTGAGCTCTTTCCCCGTGCTTGCTGCTAACAAAACCATCCATCAACTTACATGTAATGTCAAGTGGATTTCATCATCCAGTTAGAGATAATGTTGCTTAAAAAAAATTTCTCATAAACCGACACTAATGAAAATTTTTGAAGTGTGTATAAACTGCTTTATATTATTTATAGACCTTGATTAAATGGTGAGATAAAAGTAACACAAGGAAGATAATGTCCATCAGTCCTTTTCATCATTCCCTTACCCCTTTCACTGATTTATACTCTAGGCATGTGGGTGGGCATCAGATTTTGCCTTTCCTCATTCTGAACCCACAATTTACTTCTCATCTACTTCATGAAGTTGTCATACTCAATGTTAATTAGTAAATCCCAGGGTAATTTTACAAATATTAGGGAACTTTGTCTTATAGAGAGGAAAAAAGAGCACAATCTAATAATGCCTTTTATTTATTCTTTTAGTGGGCACTAAGTAGTCACTTGAACTATGATTATAGAGTGGGCAGAGGACTTGTTTAGAGTCCATGGGCATCAAGATGCATTACCAAGGAATCTTGGCCATTTGTGGAGTGATTGAAAGACAGCATCTCGAGAAATAAATAACATGGTAGACCTGGATTCAAGAAAACTTAGTTTTAAATTCCACTTCTGACACATAACTGTATAACCAGATAAATCACTGAAACTCTGAGTCTGTTTCCTAATCTCTCAAATGGAGATAATTCTTGTAGTTCTTACTATACATGGTTTTTATTTTAACAAATTAGACTGATAACTAAATGAAATAATGAGAACAACAACAACAACAATAATAGTTAGCATTTATATAGCACTTGGAGCAGTTAGGGATCCAATGTTTAGAACACTGGGCCTGGTCAGGAAAACCTTAGTTTTCCTGCCTCAGATACTTACTAACTAACCTGGGCAAGTCACTTAATCCTATTTACCTCAGTTTCTTTATCTAAAAAATGAATTAGAGAAGAAAATGGCAAACCACTTTAGTGTCTTTGCCAAGAAAACCCCAAATGGGTTCATGAAGAGCCAGACATCACTGAAATGACTGAACAACGATATATAATGCTTTAAAATATGCAAAGAATTTTATTCATATATAATCTCATTTAATTCTCATAACCACTCTGTGATACAGGTACCATAATTTTTCTTTATTCTATAGTTGAGGAAGCAAACTCCAGTGACTATCCCCTCAAGGATCAAATATAAAACCCTCTGTTTACTATCCACAGCCCTTCACAACTTGATTTCTTCCTTACTTTCCAGTTGTTTTACACATATTGCCCTTCACATATTTTGTGATTCAGGGTCATGGGGCTGCTTGCTGTGGGCCTCAGACAGAGCACACCAATTCCCATTTCTGGAATGCTCTGTTCTTCCTTCACACCTCCATCTTTTGGCTCTCTTGGCTTCTTCAAATTCTAGCTAAATGTCCAAGAGCCTCTAATGCTATTACTTTCTCTCTATTGTTAATTTGCAGTTTATCCCATAAATATCTTATTTGTACAATTATTTTCATGCTGTCTTCCTAAATACCATGAGTCCTTTGACAGCAGAGACTGTCTTTCTTTCTTTCTCTGTATCCCTATGTATGGTATAGTGTCTAGCACATACATGGTAAGCACTAATTATTTGCTTATTGACTGAGAGAAATTAAATAACTTGCTCAGAGTCATAAAGCTAAATAAATGTCTAAGGAAGGATTTGAAGTCAATTCTTCCTGTCTCTGATTCCAATGCTCTTCCCACTATACCATGTAGCTCTGTGTGTACATTATATTATATTACCATATGTTGTTATTATTATGTATATATGTTATTTCCCTAGTCTATTTCTTTATTCTAGTGGCTGCTAAGTAGTCTTCTTCTAACATCTGACTTCTCATTTCCTTTCTGACCTATTAGGCTCCTTCATGAATAGTGTGTGTCCCATCTCTAATACAAGTTAAGAAATTCAAAATCTATTATTCCGACAAGTAAAATAAAATACGATATATACATACATATATTATGTATATATACATATAAAATGTATTTGTTAAAGGATCTCTATTTCAAATTTTGGTAATTTTACTGACTGAAAGTTGGCACTGTGGTGATTCAAAATAATTCCAATAGACTTGGGATAGAAAATGCCATCTGTATCCAGAGAGAGCACTATGGCGACTTCACACAGATCAAAGCATACTATTTTCACTATTACTTGTTTGTTAGCATTCTTTTTCTTTCTCATGATTTTTCCTTTTGTTCTGATTTTTCTTTCACAACATGATAAATATGGAAATATGTTTAAAATGATTGTACATGTATAACCTATATCAGATTGCTTGCTGTCTTGAGGAGACGAAAAAAAAATATGGAACTCAAAGTCCTACAAATATTCATGTTTCTTTCATTTCATTAAAAATCTTTCAACATTCATGTTGAAAACTATCTTTACATGTAATTGGAAAAATAAAATGCTATTGAAATTTAAATGAAAAAAGAAACTGGGCACAGACAGAGGCAAATGTGAGACTTAGTGTTTCTGAAACACTAAGAAAATAGGGCAAGTAAGTGGGGCAGTAGACAGAACATTGGCCTTGGAGTTAGGAGGAGCTGAGTGGAAATTCAGCCTCAGATACTTACTAGCTGTGTGACCTCAGGCAAGTCACTTGACCCCAATTGCAAGAAAAAGAAAAGAAAGAAAGGAAGAAACTAAGGAAGGAAGGAAGGAAGGAAGAAAGAAAGGAAGGAAGAAAGGAAGGAAGGAAGGGAAAGAGAAAGAAGGAAAGAAAGAAAAAAGGAAAGAAAGGAAAAAGACGGAGAGAGGAAGAAAGAAAGAAAGAAAGAAAAAAAAGAAAGAAAGAAAAAAAGAAAAAGAAAGAAAGAATGAAGACAAGGAGGAAGAAAAAAGGGAAGGAGGAAGAAAGAAAGAAACAAAAAGAAAGAAAGGTTTGTCTAAGGTAAAGAAGATCACAAGGTCTTGTTACTCAACATCTAGTTCTCATATGACTGATGGAAGAATTTTAGAGTTGGTAGTTTGGAATGCCTTGAACCCCAGCAC
The DNA here is from genome assembly GCF_902635505.1 of Sarcophilus harrisii. NCBI lineage: Eukaryota > Metazoa > Chordata > Mammalia > Dasyuromorphia > Dasyuridae > Sarcophilus > Sarcophilus harrisii. Next base: position 212,462,757 of record NC_045426.1, read on the forward strand.
TGTTTTGTAAATGTATATTGCCATTATAGTCTGAATGTGGCACCTAAAGTTAAGTGGTACAGTGGGCACTAGGGCTGGAGTTAGAAAGACTTGGATTCAAATCAGTTTCAGATATTTACTAGCTATATGATTCTGGATAAGTCACTTAACCTCTCACAGCCTCAGTTTCCTCATCTGTAAAAGGAGATAATATTAGCATCTTCCCCCCAGGGTTGGTGTAAAGATAAGATGAAATAATAATTTTAGTTGTTTAGCACAATGCCTGGCACACAATAAATTCTATATAAATGTTAATAATAACATTTTTTTGTTACCTGATTTGGTATCTATATCCACTCCTCTCCCTCTGGGTTGGCCTATTAATCTCAATGTGTACTGATACTGGCAAATCTGAATGGGGGAGTTTCTGAAGGGGAAACCAGATATAGCTATGATCAAATAGACACAACTCACTCTCAGGTTCTACATATTACTTCCCACTGTAGCTTTTTAGCCTCTACTAATATGTTTCTGAATTATGTTAACAAGTCTTAATGATATTATTGGCTCAAATATGGAACATTTACTAAATGAGAAGGCAAAAACCAAGCATACTGATAACATTACTCATTAGAAGGCAAAAGCAGAAATAATGAAAATATAAAGTCAGTTAGCTGGCTCAGTAGCTGGTGTATCAGACCCAGAGTTAGGAAGACTCAGGAAGACACTCACTAGTTTTATGATGCTGGGTAAGACATTTAACTTTGTTTGCCTCAGTTTCCTCATCTGTAAAATGAAATAGAGAAGGAAATGGCAAACCATTCTAGTATCTTTGCTGAAAAACAAAATGAAACAGAAACCAAAAGAAGTCAGGAAGAATAAAACACAACTGAAAAATGATTGAACAACATAATAGTTCACCATTAAACTTGAATCATATTTTCCCACCCATGTACACTACATCTGAAGGTGAGGGGAGGAGGGTGAACACCTTAGAGAAGCCTAGTGGTGAGAAGCATGGGTATGCCCAGAATTATAGCTCTTGATCACAGACTTGAATGTTAGTTTGTAGTAACTACTCTGTTGTTGGACCTGCTGCTTCTCTGCTACTTTTGGAATGATGAAATAGGAATATTATATTTTTTCAAAGGAACAGCATCCTTCTGCCCTACATCTGCAACTTTTCAAGTCTTGAGTGGGCACTAAAGCAATTTTAAGACATTTTGGTGACAAGTAGTTCCCCTAAGTTGGAGAACTATATGACTCCTTAGATCTGCTCTTTGGCCTTTGAGGAATTTCTGCCTCTTTAAGGCAGAGATGATTAGAAAAGACAATGTAATCCAGCCTCTGTTTTCTTGGGCTGGTAAAAAGCACTGAAGTGCAATACAGACAAGTCAGCCAATTCTTCATACAGCAAAATTCAAACTTCTGCTATGAGCTTTTAAAAGTTACAGAGCTTTCCTCTCATCCAAAAAGCAATTTCAATAGTGAATAAGCATAGCTGGCATTAGTCAGTTCTCACAGCTTATTCAGTCTGAAGCTTTGCTTTATTGTGCTTCCACTTCTCTGGCCCATTTCTTTATTCTGATGACTTCTGGGTCTTCTTCTTCTTCTAATATCTGACTTCTCAGTTTCTTTCTAAACTCTTATGCCTCAAATGAAAACCTTTTCATGAATAGTGACCTATCTCTAATTCAAGTTAAAAAATCCCAAATCCAGTGTTCTAATAAGTGAAATAAAATAGACATTAAACAGTTTTCCCATAGACCCCAAAGAGTCCCCAACATTGTCATTTGATTTACAAGTTTTCAGTTATATTCTTCAAAATTTTGAAAATATGACCATCCCTTACACAATATGGGAGTTACAAGTGCAGCACTCCTGTGTTCTGGAAAATCCACATAAAATTTTTAGATCCTCTTTTTGTACCAGAAAAGTCAGATTTTTTTTTCTTTTTCTTTTATGAGGTGTTTACATTGTAAAATTTTGGTTAAGTATTTGATTTTAGGCTCTGTGTTGTCTGCTGGCTTTAGTGTGTAATCTGTAGCTTCTGAAAAACTTCCCACAAATTTCCTTTTAATTTCTTATGTCAACCTGTGATATATTGAAACTGATGGGAATGTTGCAATGTAGAAGGGAAAACTGTAGTCAGATATAAATGAGGTGGTGAACAATAATTACTTACAGCTATTTTTACAGCTACCTCTGAACTGCTTTCCAGATTCAATCCATTTATCTGAGGGGCTGTTTTCTCTTAGGGCTGCAGACCTGCTTCAGTACTTTTCTCATGCCATGTGTTTTGTATAAATGTGCTTTGTTTTCAGTAAACAAAATGTCTACAATATGAAAGGGGAATTAACCCAATTATGGCTTATCCAAGAGAAATGAGTATTTGGTGAATCACAGTAAGCTCTGAGGGAGCTTATCACTGAAAGGACTCAGGTTTGGACATAAAATTATCAGGGGGAGAGGAGAGGACGGTCTAAGAAGAAACCCTGGAAACTCATGAAAGAATGGTTTTACTTTTTTCTTGCCCTGCTACCTAATCAGCCTACATGATTTGATTGGCAAGGGAAAGGAAATAATCTTGGCCTAGGAGAATTTATTGCCCATAGACATGGGGGTCTGACTGCTAGTTGGAAAGAAATTGCAGGGGATTTTTGCCAGTTATGGGTTCAAAACCTTGTTACTTTACCCATACATAGCTCCAGGTCATAGTCTCAGGTTCAAAAGTAATGATAACACTTGCTGCTTGTACTCATGATTCAGGGATTAAGATGAGTGCTTGTGGTCATTCAAGGGGGAGTAGGAACCCTGGTCTCAATTTTAAGAGAGAGGGAAGCACTAGAAATTGTTAATGCAGGAGAGTGAAGGACGTAGTCACAGTAGCACTGGTAGCTACATGGAAACAAGATTCCTTTCTGGATAAAGACTGGAGCACAGGCCAGGAAAGCAGTGACCAAACCGCTCCTTAGAGAGGTCCTTCCATTTTGGAAGGACCAAAAACCTAGCGAACAACAGAGTTAACTGAGAAAACAAGAGCAAAAAAATCCTGAAGCTTAGGACAGTTTTTTTACACTTGGAGTTGGGGAAATAGAGCCCAATTTTATTTATTTTTTGACATTTATTATAGCTTTTTATTTACAAGTTATATGCATAGGTAATTTTATAGTATTGACAACTGCTAAACCTTTTGTTCCAATTTTTCCCCTCCTACCCTCCATCCCCTACCCCCGATGGCAGGTTGACCAATACATGTTAAGCATGTTAAAGCATATATGTCCTAAATAACTGTTAAAAGTTATTTTAGAGCCCAAATTTAACAAAAAAGTTTAGTCAAGAAATGGACTGGAAAAATGAACAAAGAACAACAAAACCATAGGAAGTAAAGCCTCAAAGAAAAATGTGAACTGGTCACAGACTCACTCAAAAAAGAATTCCTAGAAGTGCTCAAAAACCAAATAAGAAAGACTGTGGGAAAATTGTGAAAAAATTAGTGTATTGAAAGAAAATTATGAAAAAAAGAGCCAAGAATTTGGTTTTTAAAAAGGTGTAGAAGTACTAATGAAAATAACATCTTAAAAATCAGAATTTGTCAAATAGAAAAAGAGTACAATTAAGAAAATAATACTTTAAAAATTAGAATTGGACAAGTGAAAACTAATAACTCCATAAGAATCAAGAAACAATAAAACACAATGAAAAGAATGAAACAATAAAAGAACATGTGAAATATCTTATTAGTAAAACAACTGATGTGGAAAGTAGATCATAGAGAGACAATATAAGAATTATTGGACTACATGAAAGCTGTGATAAAAAAGCCTAGATATATGTTTTTTATTATTATTATAGTTTTTTTTATTTACAAGATATATGCATAGGTAATTTTTTAGCATTGACAGTTGCGAATCTTTTTGTTCCAACTTTTTCCCTCCTTCCTCCCACTCCTTTCCCCATAATGGCAGGTTGACCAATATATGTTAAATATGTTAAGATATAAGTTAAATATAATATATGTATACATGTCCATACATTTATTTTGCTGTATAAAAAGAGTCAGAGTTTGAAATAGTATACAATTAGCCTGTGAAGGAAATCAAAAATGCAGATGGACAAAAATAGAGGGATTGGGAATTCTATGTGGTTCATAGTCATCTCCCAGAGTTCTTTCACTGGGTGTAGTTGGTTTAGTTCATTACTGCTCTATTGGAACTGATTTGGTTCATCTCATTGTTGAAGAGGGTCACATCCATCAGAATTGATCATCATATAGTATTGTTGTTAAAGTATATAATTATCTTTTGGTCCTGCTCATCTCACTCAGCATCAATTCATGTAAATCTCTCCAGGCCTTTCTGAAATCATCCTGCTGGTCATTTCTTACAGAACAATAATATTCCATAATATTCATATACCACAATTTATTCAGCCATTTTCCAATTGATGGGCACCCACTCAGTTTCCAGTTTCTGGCCACTACAAAGAGGGCTGCCACAAACAGTCTTGCACATACAGGTCCCTTTCCCTTCTTTAAAATCTCTTTGGGATATAAGTCCAGTAGTAACACTTCTGGGTCAAAGGGTATGCACAGTTTGATAACTTTTTGAGCATGGTTCCAAATTGCTCTCCAGAATGGCTGGATGTATTCACAATTCCACCAACAATGTATCAGTGTCCCAGTTTTCCCACATCACCTCCAACATTCTGCATTATCTTTCCCTGTTATTGTAGCCAATCTGACAGGTGTGTAGTGGTATCTCAGAATTGTCTTAATTTGCATTTCTCTGATTAATAATGAGTTGGAGCATCTTTTCATGTGGCTAGAAATAGTTTCAATTTCTTTGTCTGAGAATTGTCTGTTCATATCCTTTGACCATTTATCAATTGGAGAATAAGCCTAGATATATTTGAAGAAATTATTAAGAAAAGCTGTTTTGATATCCTAGAACCAGAGAGTAAAACAGAAATGGAAAGAATCTACCAATCAATTCCTGAAAAAGATCTCCAAATACAAATTCCCAGAATATTATAACCAAATTCTATTTTTTTTTTTTATTTAATAGCCTTTTATTTACAGGATATATACATGGGTAACTTTACAGCATTAACAATTGCCAAACCTCTTGTTCCAATTTTTCACCTCTTACCCCCCCCACCCCCTCCCCTAAATGGCAGGATGACCAGTAGATTAAAATATAACTTAGATACACAATAAGTATACATGACCAAAACATTATTTTGCTGTACAAAAAGAATCAGACTCTGAATTATTGTACAATTAGCTTGTGAAGGAAATCAAAAATGCAGGTGTGCATAAATATAGGGATTGGGAATTCAATGTAATGGTTTTTAGTCATCTCCCAGAGTTCTTTTTCTGGGTATAGCTAGTTCAGTTCATTACTGCTCCATTAGAAATGATTTGGTTGATCTCGTTGCTGAGGATGGCCTGATCCATCAGAACTGGTCATCATCTAGTATTGTTGTTGAAGTATATAATGATCTCCTGGTCCTGCTCATTTCACTCAGCATCAGTTCGTGTAAGTCTCTCCAGGCCTTTCTGAAATCATCCTGTTGGTCATTTCTTACAGAACAGTAATATTCCATAATTTTCATATACCACAATTTATTCAGCCATTCTCCAACTGATGGACATCCATTCAGTTTCCAGTTTCTAGCCACTACAAAAAGGGCTGCCACAAACATTTGTACATATAACCAAATTCTAGAACAAATCTTTTTCTTTATCTTTTTAAAGATATAAGCAGTCAGAAAGAAGCAATTCAAATATCATGGAGCCATAGTAGATTACAAAATATTTAGCAGCTTCTACATTAAAAGATTAGAGAACTTGGAATATGATATTTTGGAAAGCAAAGGAGATTGGATTACAATCAGTAATGGTTATTCAGCAAAGTTATCCAGGAAAACAGTACAATTCTTTGGAAGAAAAATGAACACTTAATAAAATAGAGACTTTCAGGCATTCTTGTTAAAAAGATCAAGGCTGAATAGAAAATTTGATTTCTAAATTCAAGACTCAAGAGAAGCATAAAAAGGGAACAGGAAAGAAAAACAATGAGTGAATAAATAATGTTAATGTATTTACATTTGTATATGGGAAGATGATAATCAAAACTCCAAAGAATTTTCTCATTATTAGGGCATATACCTAGATAGAGAGTATAGGAGTATACTTATATAGAGGATACAGGAGTCAGATGTCTAAGATGGAATACCTTTAAAAAGTAAAAGTAAGAGGAAAAGCAAAAGTGAGAAAGAGTGATGCACTGGGAGAAGGGGAAAGGAAGGGGAAGAATAGGAAAAATTATCTCATATAAAAGAGGCATGAAAGAAAGACCATTTGCAATGGAGAAAAAATGAGAGGGATAACAGGCAATGCTTGAATACTTGAACCTTACTTTCATTGGAATTGGCTCAAAGAGGAAAAAAACATATATTCAATTTTTTTTTTATCCCATAGGGAAGTAGGAGAAGGCTAAAGAAGGGGGAGGGGGCTGATAAAAGGGCAGATTAAGGGAGATAGTGGTCAGAAGGGTAAAAAGAGAGAGAGAAGGATAAACAGAGAAAAATAGAATGAAGGGAAATACACAGGTAATAATGATAACTGTAAAATGTAAAGGGATAGCAAACTGGAATCCAAGTGCATTATAAGAAACACACTTGAAACAGAAAAATTAAAAGTAAGGGGCTGGAGCATAACCTGTTATTCTTCAGTTGAAGTTAAAAAAAAGTCAAGGATAGTAATCATGATCTCAGACACAGCCAAAGCAAAAAGAGACATAATTAAAATAAATTGGAAAACTACATTTTGCTAAAATAGAGCAGATGAATGAACTGGACTTGCAACTAAAAAAACAAAAACAAAAATAAAAAAAGAACTATTTACAAAAATCCAACTTCACATCAAATTGGAAATCTTAAAAATCAAGAAAGATTAATAAAATTGAAAATAAGAAATACTGAACTAATAAATAAAACTGGGAGCTTGTTTTATGGAAAAAATAAATAAATTAGACAAACTATCAGTTAATTTGATTTAAAAAAGAAAGAAGAAACCAAATTATCAGTATAAAAAAAGGGTGAACTCACTGTCAGTGAAGATGAAATGAAAGCAAGTATTAAGAACTATCTTTTCCAATTCTATGCTAATAAATCTCACCAGAGAAGTGAAGGAATATTTGCAAAAATGCAAATTGTCCATATTAACAGAAAATAGAATACTTAAATAATCCTATCTTAGAAAAAAATTGAATAATCCATAAATTATGCAAAAAGTTTTATAGAGCTAGGAAAAATAATAGCAAAATTCATCTAGAGGAACAAAAACTCAAGAAGATCAAGGGAATCAATGGAAAAATGTGAAGGAAGTGGCTTGGCAATACCAGAATTCAAACTATATTACAAAGTGGTAATTATCAATATAATCTGGTACTGGCCAAGAAACAGAACACTGGATGAATTAATAGATAGACAACACACAGTAGTAAATGAGATAGCAATTTAGTGTTTAATAAACCCAAAGATCCAAAATTTTAGGATAAGAGATTGTATTTGACAAAAGTTGCTGGGAAAACTGGAAATCAGTATGGCAGAAATTAGGTATAGACTAACATCTTACATTGTATAGTGAGGATACAGTTAAAATGAATACATGATTTAGAAATAAATGGTGATATGACAAGCAAAATAGTGGTGCGTGGAATATTTTACATGCAAGATTTATAGACTAGAGAAGAATTTATGACCAGAGACAGAGAGTATTATAGGTTATAAAATGGATAATTTTGATTAATTCAAATTAAAGAGTTGTTGCACAAAAATCTCAAAACAAGTTGATGCAACCAAGATTAGATAGAAAGCAAGAAACGGGAAAATTATACAGCAAGTTATTCTGAGAAAGATCTCATTTCTCAAATATATAAAGGAGTATGTCAAATTTGTAAGTTACTTCTCAATTGATAAATTATCAAAAGATATGAACTGACAGTTTTCAAAAGAAGAAATCAAAGCTATTTGTAGTCATATAAAAATATACTCTAAATCGCTATTGAATAGAGAAATGCAAATTAAAACAATTCTGAGGTATCATCCAACACTTATTAGGTTGATTTACTTTACAAGAAAGGAAAATGATATGCTGGAGGAGATCTGGAAAATTGAAACACTAATGCACCATTGGTAAAACTGTGAACTGGTGGAACTCCAATAATTATGGAGAACAATTTTGATCTATGCCCAAAGAGTTGTAAAACTGTGCATGCTGTTCGAACAATACCACTGATGATTCTGTACCATAAAGGGATCAAATAAAAAAGACCTATATGTAAAAAAATATTTGTAGCAGCTCTTTTTTTGTGGTAGCAAATAATTGGAAATTGAGGGAATGCCCATCAATATGGGAATGGCTTTACAAATTGTGGCATATGATTGTGATAGAATACTATTGCACTACAAGAAATGCTGGGCAGAATGCTTTCAGAAAAGCCTGGAGCCATCAGCTTGAACTGATGCAAATAAGCAGAAGCAGGAGGATATCATACCTAGTAATTACTGTACGATGATCAGTTGTGAATGACTTGCTATTCTCTTCATTACAATGATCTAATACAGTTTCAAAGAACATATGACGAAAAAATGTTATTCACTTCCCAAGAGATAGCTGATAAAGTCTGTGTTTAGATTAAAACATACTTTTAAACAACTTTATTTTTTTGGGGAGGGGGTATGTTCTCTTTTACAACATGGCTAATATAAAAATATTTTCAGCTTTAAACATGTGTAATTTATATAAAATTGCTTGCTTTCTCAGGGAGTGGATAGTGGAAGAACTAAGGGGAAGATTTGAAACTCAAAATTTAAAAACAATGTTAATTTTTTTTGCTTACATATAATTGAGAAAAATAAAATTAACATAAAAAAGAAAGCATGTTAAAAATAAAGATAAATTTTTATTTAAAAGAGTTAGTGGAGTCAACTAGCTGATCTATTAAATGGAAAACACACTAATGAAGAATCAGAAAGTAGTGTATAGTAGTAAAACTATATTCCTCCTTTCTACTCCTCCTATCTTATAGCTCTTGGATCTTTGAGAACTCTGAGAAAATTCCACTTTACCTATGCTGCTCTGCCTGATTTTTAACTCCACAGAAAAAGATGCCCCACCCAGGATAGGCTCATCCTTTCTAAATTCACCACCATGCTACTAATTCAGTATTTGATTGACACAACTCTTTCAGCCTTCTCTTCCCTCTACATGAGTTAAAGTGGAGAGTACTAAATTCTTCACAATGCCTTCCTTTATAGAGGGCCCAAAATACCTACTTTTGTGTATTGTCTCTCCCTTTAGATTGTAAGCTTCTTGAAGGTGAGACTGCCTTTCTTTTTATTAATTGCATTCTATTATTTAACATGGTGCTTTGCACATAGTAGGTGCTTGATAAATGCTTGTTAGATTGAGTTGGAGTTTGTTTTAGAAGCTACCTTCTCCATGCTAACCATACTCTGTTAGTATAAAGAGTGAGCCCCTCAAGAAGATAACCAACCAGTCTTATGAGTGAGTCAATCAATAAGAGAAAGGGGGATGGGATTTACTATATATGTAAATCACTTTGTAAACTACAAAGTACTAAACAAATAAAACCTATTATTAGTGGAGAATGTGTTATGTTGAAGCCACAAAACTGAATGACAAATACTTCCCACAATAGCCCCACTGTTTAAATCATCAGTGATGATTAGACTTTTCAGAGAGCACATGACCTGTCCTTATATTTCTCAGGTAACATATAATTACAGATTGAATATCTCCTGAAAACACTCTACTTTGATAACTGTAATAAGTGACAGTTGGAACATTGCTGAAAGAATTTCCAAATTAGTATATGTTTGATTCAATTATTTTTTTTCCTAATTCCTTATCAATAACCTTGTCAGTCTCATTCTCAGGCTTGAAACCTGTGTCTCATTTATAATACGTCCTTCTTCATTCTTATATCCACTTAACCTCATCAGGTCCTATCAATTTTTCTTTTGGAAAGAGCCTCATCTCTTTCACTTGCCAATACTTTAATCCAGGATTTCATCTTTAGCACCTGAATTAATAAATTAATAATAAGAGCCAACATTTATGTATCACTTACTATGTGCCAGGTACTGGACTAAGCACTTTACAATTATTACCTCATTATCTGATCTTTACAACAACCCGGAGAGATAGGCACTATAATATAATTACTTCATTAACTACCAGCTAATATTTCTTATTCTGATTCTTCCTTCCTCCTCACTCTAACCTTATACTGCATTCAGATTAATTTTCATTCAACATCATATTAGTCCCATACTCAAAAAAATTTCACTTTCCTATGTCTTATCTAACTCCTCTTTCTGGTATAATTAGTTTAAAACATGTACTGATATATTTTATTATGCAGAAATTCTTACTTTTGTGTGTCATTAATCCCTTTGGCAATCTAGTAAAGCTGACAAGACCTTAGACTAATGCTCCTAAATGCATAAAACACATAGAATTTAAAAGGAAAATTATTTTATTGAAATAATTATCAGATTAAAAAAAATTCACAAGTGGCAGAGTCAAGATTGACAGATGAGGATAGACAAGATAGATAGGAAGGATATTGTCTGAGATCTCTACAGCTTCCCTCAGAATCAACACTAGAACTCTGAACAGATTTTGGAGTGACAGAACCCACAAACATTCAGAGTATAATAGTTTTCTGTGATGACCGTGCTAGTACCCAGGATACCTTAGAATCAGGATAAGCAAAAGTCCTTAGTCTTTACTCTTGGTCTTTAGGGGTAGAAGTGAAGGAGATAGAAGTAGGATCTCCACAATCTCCTTCTTCCTCATCCACCACAAAGTGACCCTGGCTTGTTATACTCCACCTGCTAGTCCCTCCTACAATCCTCTGTATATACCAATCATCAAGCCAGCACAGGATAGTGGGAAAGGCCATTTTCCAAGCATATGCCTATAGAGTATTGTCCACTCGGTAATTAGCCTCAAGTGCTTGGCTGTCCTGACTTCAGAGTATTGACTCAAGAGTTTCAGCCCTCTATAGTTTTCCAGCTTAAAATATCTTGGAAGGATTTCAAGAAAAGTCTGTCTCAATTGGGCAGGGGAAAACACAACCTAGCACAGGCCAAGGAATTTAACCGGAGGCTCTTAGCCAAAATATAGCAGTGTTAGCTACTCAGTAGCTGGTTCAGAAGGCCAGAAGATCAGCAGACCATCTATGGGACCTTAAACACAATTACAGAAGACAGATTATGACCTTAGCATAACAGATAGGATTTAGCCCCACCTAGTACAGTGGGAAAACCTGTAGCACCACCAATCCCAGCACACTCAATGAGAAACCCCTATTGCCCTACAGTGAAAGACAATCTCATTTGTCCCCTAAAAATAGAGTCCAATCTTTAAAAATAAACAAAAAAAGTAAAAAGAGCTCTGACCATAGAGAGTTATTATGGAGACAGGGAAGAACAGAACATGAACGTGGAAGAGTACAGCAAAGCAAAATGCTTTCAGGTGAAGCTTCAGAGTGAGGTATGACCTGGTTTCCAGTTCAAAAAGGATATTAAAAGAGATAGAAAAAAAGTGGGGAGGGAGGAATGAGAGCTTTGCAGAAGAGTTATGAAAGTTTTTTGGGAAAAGTCAATACCTCAGAAAAGGAAGCACAGAAATTGACTCAAGAAAACAACTCTTTAAAAGATAGAATTGATGAAATGGAAAAAAATTCCACTGAAAACAACTTTAAAAGTTGTCCAATGTAATTGGCCAAATGTAAAAGGAAGTAAAAAAACTAGCTAAAGAAAATAATTCACTGAAAATTCAAATTGGACAAATGGAAGTAAATGATTCAATGAGACATCATAAGTCAGCCAAACAAAATTTTTTTTGAAAATGAAAAAGTAGAAGAAAATATAAAATACTTCACTGGAAAAACAATTGACTTGGAAAATAACCAATGAGAAGAAATATAAGAATTATTGGACTACCTGAAAGTCATGATGAGAAAAAGCCTGGACAAATCTTTCAAGAAATCATCAAGGAAAACTGCCTTGATACCCCAGAACTAGAAGACAAACTAGTCATTAAAAGAATCCACTGATCACCCTTTGAAAAATACCCCACAATGAATATAGAAATATAGTAGTTAAATTTCATAATTATCAAATCAAGGAGAAAATATGGCAATTAGCCAGAAGGAAATAATTCAAATATCAATGAACCATAATCAAGTACTAACAACTTCCACATTAAAGTATTAGAGGCCTGGAACATGATATTCTGGAAGTAACGGAGTTTGGACTACAACCAAGAACTCAGCAAAATTAAGCCTTTTCTTTCAGGAGAAAAAGATGAATATTCAATGAAACAGAAGATTTCCAATCACTTCTGATGAAAAAACAAGAACTGAACAGAAAATGTGATCTCCAAATATAAAACTCAAGAGAAGCATTAAAAAATAAATGGAAGAACCCCCCCCCCCCAATACTTATGTTTTCTAAAGTTTAAAGTGTTTGCCTCCCTACATGGGAAGATAGTAACTCTTGAAAACTGTATCTTTCTCAGGACAGTTAGAAGAGGTATATAAGAGGGTGATAATATAAAAAAGAAATTGTGGGTAGAAAAGGAATTGTATTGGGAGAAGAGGAAAAGGGAGGTAAAATGGAGTAAATTATATTACATGAAGAGGCACAAAAGACATATTACAGTTGAGAGAAAGAAGGGATGGAGATGAGCCTTGTTTGAATCTTAATCTCATCAAATCTGTTTCAAAGAGAAAATAACATACATACTTAGTTTGGTATAGAAACTATACCACTATATAGAGTGATAGGAGGGTAAAGGGGAAACAAAAGGGGAGAGGAATGAAAAAAGGGAGGGAAAATTGAGGAAGATGATGATCAGAACCAAAATATTCATTAGGAAGGAAAAGGTAATAAAAAGAAAAGAGAAAAGTAAAACTTGGGAAAAACAGGAGGGTGGGAAATACAGAGTTAGTTATCTTAACTGTGAAAATGAATGGAATGAATTCTCTCATAAAATGGAAGTAGATAGAAGACTGGATTAAAAGCCAGAATCCTGCAATAGTTGTTTACAAGAAACACATATGAAATAGAAAATACAAACAAAGTAAAGGTAAAATGCTGGAGCAGAGTATATTATGCTTCAGCTGAAGTAAAAAAAAAAAAATCAGGGGTAGTGATCTTGATCTCAGATCAAGCAAAAGCAAAAATTGATCTAATTAAAAGAGATAATGAAAGAAAAGACATTTTGCTAAAAGGTGCCATAGATAATAAAGCAATATCAACACCAAACGTATATGCACCAAGTTGTATAGTATCCATATTCCTAGAGGAGAAGTTAAGTGAGGTACAAGAAGAAATAGACTAGAAAAACTACTAGTAGGGGATTTCAACCTTGCTCTATCAAAACTAGATAAATCTAACCACAAAATAAATAAGAAAGAAGTTAAGGAGATGAAGAGAATTTTAGAACAGTTAGGTATGGTAGAATTTTGGAGAAATTTGAATAGGAATAGAAAGGAACATACCATTTTTCTTAATGGTACATGGCACATACACAAAACTGACCATGTATTAGGACACAAAAACCTCACAATCAAATTCAGAAAGGCAGAAATATTAAATGCATCCTTTTCAGATCATGATGCAATAAAAATTACGTGTAATAAAGTTTTATGGAAAATATACCAAAATTAATTGAAAACTAAATAATCTAATCCTAAAGATTGAGTGTGCCAACAACAAATCATAGAAACAATCAATAATTTCATCCAAGAGAATGACAATAATGAGACAATATACTATCCTTATGGGATGCAGCCAAAGCAGTTCTTAGGGGAAATTTTATATCTCTCAATGCTTCCAAAATAAAATAGAGGAAGAGAAGATAAATGAATTGAGCATGCAATTAAAAAAAATAGTAAAAGAACAAATTTAAAAACCCCAATTAAATACCAAATTAGAAATTTTGAGAACCAGAGGAAAGATTAATAAAATTGAAAGTAAAAAAAGCTATTGAACTAATAAACAAAACTAAGAGTTGATCTTATGAGAGAACCAGCAAAATAGATAGTGTTAGTTAATTTGATTAGGAAAAAGAAAGAAGAAACCCAAATTACCAGTGTCAAAAATGAAAGGGTGAACTCACTACTAATGAAGAAGAAATTAAAGCAACAAATAGGAGCTATTTTGCCCAATTTTATGCCATCATTAGCAATGTAATATGTATATATATATTACATAATGTACATATATATCAGCAATGTATATGTAATGGGAATAAGCTAGAAGCATTCCCAATAAGATCAGGGGTAAAACAAGGTTTCCTGTGATCATCATTATTATTCCTTTTTGTTACTAGAAATGTTAATTTTAGCAATAAGAGAAGAAAAAATTGAAAGAATTAGAATAGATAATGAGGAAACAAAACTATCACTCTTTGCAAATAATATGATAGTATATTTAGAGAATCCGAGAAAATCAATGAAAAACTACTAGAAACACTTAACAACATGAGAAAAGCTTGAGAATATAAAATAAACCCACATAAATTCTTGGCATTTTTATATGTTACCAACAAAGCCCAACAGCAAGAGACAAGAAAGAGAAATGCCATTTAAAATAATTATAGATAATAGAAAATATTTGAGAGTCTATCTGCCAAGAGAAAGCCAGGAACTATATTAACACAATTACCAAATACTTTTTACACAAATAAAGTTAGATATAAACAATTGCAATAATATCAAGTGCTCATGGGTAGACTATCTAAATTAACAACTTATTCAGGGCCACACCAATTAAACTGCCAAGAAATCACTTCATAGAACTAGAAAAAGTAATAAAAAATTCATGTAGAAGAACAAAGCAAGAATTTTAAGGGAACTAATGGAAAAAAATGCAAAGGAAGGTACTCTAGCTGTAACAGACCTAAAACTATATTATAAAGTGGCAGTCATCAAAACTATTTGCTACTGGCTAAGAAATAGATCTGTGGAATAGATTAGTTTCATAAGACACAATAGTCAATGACTATAGTACTTTAGTGTTTATAAACCCAAAGACTTTAGCTTCTGAGAAAAGAACTCACTATTGGACAAAAATTGCTGAGAAAACTGGAAAATAGTATGGCATAAACCAGGTGCTAACCAACATCTAAGACCCTATACCAAAATAAGATTGAAATGGGATCATGATTTAGCCATAAGGGGTGAGACAATAAGCAAATTATGAAAACAAGGGCTAGTCAATCTCTCAGATATGTTGAGAAGGGAGGGATTTATGGCCAAAGAAAAACTTGAGAACATTATTAAAATACAAAAATGGATAACTGATTATATTAACTTAAAAAGTTTTTGCACAAACAAATTCAATGAAGCCAAGATTAAAAGGGAAGCAAAAATCTGGGGAAATTTTTTATAGCCAATGTTCCTGATAAAGGCCTCATATATAAAGTATATAAAGAACTGACTCAAATTTATAAGAATACAAACCATTCAGGGGCAGCTAGATGGTGAAATGAATATGGCACTGCCTCTCAAGTCAGGAGGACCTGAGTCAAATCCAGTCTCAGACATATAATACTTCCTAACTCTATGACCTTGGGGAAATCACTTAAACCCAATTTCTTCCCCCCATCAAAAAAAAGGAATATTAGCCATTCCCCATTTGATAAGTGGTCAAAGGATATGAACAGACAATTTTTAGACAAAGAAATTAAAGTTAGTCATATGAACAAATGCTCTAAATCACTATTGGTTAGAGAAATGCAAATTAAAATAACTGAGCTATCACTTCACACTACTCAGATTGTCTAAGATGACAGGAAAAGACAATGATAAATGTTTAAGGGGATATGGGAAAACTGGGACATTAATATATCATTAGTTAGTTGTGAAATGATCCAACCTTTCTGGAGAGCAATTTGGAATTATGCTCTAAATTTTGCATACCCTTTAACAGTCTCTTTACTGGATCTATTTGTCAAAGAAATCATAAAAGAGGGAAAGGAACCACATGTGCAAAAATATTTACAGCAGTTCTTTTTGTAGTGGCAAGGAACTAGAAATGGAGTGGATGCCCAGCAGTTGGGGAATGGCTGAATAAGTTGTGCTATATGAACGTAAAGGAATATTATTGTTCAATAAGAAATGGTGAGCAGGCAGATTTCAGAAAAGCCTGGAAAGATTTATGTGAACTGATACTGAGTGACGTGAACAGAACCAAGAGAAAATTGTACATGGTAACAAGATTATGTAATGATCAGTTGTGATGGACTTGGCTCTTTTCAACAACAAGGTGATTCAAGAAAATTCCAGTAGACTTATGATGGAAACTACCAAACTTTACAAACACAGAACTATGGAGATTGAATGTGGATCAAACATAGTATTTTCATCTTTGTTATTGTTATGGGTTTTTTGCTGTTTTTTTCTTTTTTCCTCATTTTTTTCTTTTGATCTGATTTTTTTTTTGCAAAGCATGACAAATATGGAAATGTTTAGAATAATTGCACACATTTGACTTCTATCAGATTTCTTGCTGTCTTGAGAGGGGAGGAGTAGAATGAACCCAAGGTTTTGTGAGGGTGAATGTTGAAAATTTTGCATCTATTTGAGGAAATACTTTAAAAAATTTCACAACTAAAAAAAATTAAAAAGCAAATTCACAGACCCAAGTTAAGAACCCTCATCCTAAACCAACAATGTGCAAATTTTAGGGTGCTGGCTTTTTGGCCATGAATGACTTAATGGTTCACAAATTTAGATATGGAGTAAAATAATCACTAATTGTTAAGCTATTTGTTCATACAAAGGTGTGACCTCAAATCTCTTTTTCTTTGTGGTTGTGAGGAGAAAAAACTTCTTTGAGATGGTTCCAAGAGTCATGTGAAGTAAGGGATATCATCACTGTCTTCCATCCAGCCATGAGAGTATTATTTCTTTGTGTTTATTCTTTTCAGATCTTAGGTGAATGAGTTTTCACAAGAAGAGAATATCTTGATTGCCTGGGAGATTCAACTGTATCAGAGGTCTGATGAGTAATCTCAATCTATAGAAAAGTCCATAGGGGTAATAATAGCTGACAACAGAGAGTAGCAGTCCATCTCTGCAGAAAAGTTGCTCAGTTTAGCAGCAGTTATACCTGGTCTAGCAACAGATGGTACTAGTCCAAAAGAGATGTCTTTTGAGAAACTAGTTCAGTAGAGTACCCAAGTATCTTATTCATCATTAATGCCATACTCTGAGGACTCAATAAAGAATGAAAAGAACTTGTAAGGTCAGGAATCAGGAGGTACTCTTTGGCCACACATTCTTTCTACAACTCAGTACGATTGTATTTTGAGTTTGAGTCCACTCTTTTCATGGACTTTATGTTTAAAAGGAAAAAGGGGGAGCAGTTTGGAAGAAAGGTTTTGTGTCAAATAGATTTTTTATGTCAACTGTATTTTCTTAGTAAATCTCTTTCTAAAAAACCTAATTACTGGAGTTAATTAACTGATGGTTAATGGGGAGCACACCAATGGGGGCTTATAATTAACAATGCTACAAAATATCTATTGGGTTTCATAGGGTTATTTCTAGAATCTTGAAGAAAGCACCATGCAACCATCCTCTGGGAATTTATGAATTCACATGTTCCAGTGTGAATGGAAAGTTGGGAGAGTGCCCCAGAGGGAATGCTACACTGATTTTCAAAGCTCTTTGTAATATGCATTCATCCATCCAGTTTATCCAATTTTATTTCTTATTACTTCCCAATAAGCATCCTTATAGTCAACCTAATTTTCTTCTCTAATGTAAGAAACATATTGTGCTTATTCACAATTTACAATTCACACCTTTTCATTCATTTGCCAATTTAAATTGTTTAAGCCTTAGTCACATAACAATATAGTAACTAGAGTGCTGATCTTTGGGCTAAGTAGATCTGGATTCCAGTCATGCCTTTATACATACTTGTGTGAGCCTGGACAAATCATTTAATCTTTCTTTCATTCCACTATGTATGCTTCACCTACCTTCCAGAAATTCACCAGAATACCAGAGATTTCCCTTTGTGAGGATTTTGCCATGCTGACATGCTATAATGTTTGTACTTTTCTGTCCTATTTTTTCTTCTTGTTCAATAATCAAATAAATACTACCATTATTATTGGGAATGACATGGTTGTTGTTGGTGTTATTTGTCATTCATTCTTCAAGAGGACAATGACATCAGAAAGGTGATGCCATGATTTGCAAGTAAATTAGATTTAAGAGATTTAGGACTGTGCAAAGTCATCTACCTCACCATCTCTTCTAGAGCCATCTGGGTCTGATGGCAAATTATAGATCAGAACAGCTGGAGATGTTAAAGAACAGGCCCCAGTTTGACTGCAACATTCAATGATTAAGGCTACATAAGAATTGAGGCAAAGAATGGTCTCTTTTATTTAGTAAAAAGAGATCTTTCTGAAATATAAAACACTATGTTTTTTTAAAGTTAAGAAGTTTACATCTCTATATGGGAAGATGACATGTTTAACTCTTGAGAACTGTATCTTTGTTAGAAGTATACTTAGAAAGAACTAGAACTCATAATTGAACAACTAATAGATAATTTTGCTTATATTGTTAAAAAGTTTTTGTATAAACTAAACTAATGCAGACAAGATCAGAAGGGAAGCAATAAATTGGGAAATCATTTTTACATTTAAAGGTTCTGATAAAGCCCTTATTTATAAAATATATAGAGAATTGACTTAAATTTATAAGAATCCAAGCCATTCATCAATTGATAAATCGTTAAAGGATATGAACAGACAATTTTCAGATGAAGAAATTAAAACTATTTCTAATCAAATGAGAAGGTGGTCTAAATCACTATTGATCAGAGAAATGTAAATTAAGACAACTCTGAGATACCACTACACATTTCTCAGATTGGTTGAGATGATAGGAAAAGACAAGGACGAATGTTAAAGGAGATGTAGGAAAACTGGGATACTAATATGTTGTTGGTGGAACTGTGAATGGATACAGCCATTCTGGAGAGCATTTTGGAACTATGTTCAAAAAGTTATCAAACTGTGCATACCCTTTGACCCAGAAGTGTTTCTATTGGGCCTATATCCCAAAGAGATCGTTAAGGAAGGAAACACAAACAAAAATATTTGTGGCAGCCTTTTTCATAGTGGCAAGAAACTGGAAAATGAGTGGATGCCCATCAGTTGGAGAATGGCTGAATAAATTATGATATATGAATGTTATGGAATGTTATTGTTCTATAAGAAATGATCAGGAGGATGATTTTAGAAAGATCTGGAGAGACTTACATGAACTGATGCTAAGTGAAATGAGCAGAACCAGGAGATCATTGTACATGCCAACATCAATATTATATGATGATCAATTCTGATGAATGTGTCTCTTTCCAGCAGTGAGATGGTTGATACCAGTTCCAATAATCTTGGGATGAAAAGAGCCATCTACATCCAGAGAGAGGACTGTAGGAACTGAATGTGACTCACAACATAACATTTGCATTCTTTCTGTTGTTGTTCACTTTGTGTTCTTACTCATTTACTTTCTTTGTTTGATTTGATTTCTCTTGTGCAGCAAGAGAATTGTATAAATATGTTTATACATATTGGATTTAACATATATGTTAACACGTCTAACATATATTGAATTGTTTGCCATCTAGAGGAGGGGGTAGGGGGAAGGAGGAGAAAATCTGAAACACAAGGCCATGCAAGGATCAATGTTGTCAAGTTATCCATGCATAGGTTTTGAAAATAAAAAGCTTTATAAAAAATTATACTTAGAGGGTATATGTATATTTTTATTTTATTGTGATGACATAAAAAAGAAACTAAGGGTAGAAAAGGATTGCACTAGAAGAAGAGGAAAGGGGAAGTAAAATGAAGTAAATTATATCTCATAAAGAGCAAAAAAGCCCTATTGCAATTGAGGGAAAGAAAGGAGGGGGATGAGCATTGTGTGAACCTTAATTTCATTGGATGTGGCTCAAAGAGAAAATATCAGACATATTTAATTTTATAGAGATATTTGTTTTACCCTATAGGGAAGCAGGAGGGGAAAGGGCAAAGGAAAGGAAGAGGCTGATAGAAGAGAGAATAGAAGTAGAAGGGAAAAGGGATAAGAAAGTGGGGACAGGTTGTAAAAAGAGAAGGCTGTTTGAGGGAGGTGGTGGTCAGAAACAAAACACTAGGGAAAAGGAAAAGTGGGAAAGGAAAGAGAAAAGTTTAACTTAGAAAAAATAAGATGGCAGGAAATACAGAGTTAATAATTTTAACTGTGAACATGAATGGGATGAATTATCCCATAAAATGGAAGTGGATAACAGACTGGATTAAAAGCCAGAATCTTACAATGTGTTGCTTACAAGAAAAATATTTAAAGCAGAATGATACATACAGAGTAAAGGTAAAAGATTGGAACAGAATCTATTGTGATTCAGCTGAAGTTAAAAAAAAAATAGGGGTAGTGATCCTGATTTCAGATCAAGCAAAAGCAAACATAGATCTAATTAAAAGAGATAAGGAAGGAAACTACATTTTGCTAAAGGGTACCATAGATAATGAAGTAATAGCAATACTAAACATTTATGCACCAAGTGTTATAGCATCCAGATTTCTAGAGGAGAAGTTAAGAGAGTTGCCAGAAGAAATAGATATCAAAACTATACTATGATGAAGCCAGAAGTCAGAGATTGAGAAGTGTGCATGCATGGGGCCAGAAGAAAAGAAAGAAAAAAAAAGCAGAAAAGAATGAAAAGATCATCAAAGAAAAATTACACCATATTTAGAAGAGAGAAGGAAGTTTAGAATGGGACATAGACAAATATTTGCATTCTATTCCTATCATATTAAGTTTATTATTATTTGTTTTTTATTTACAAAACATATGCATGGGTAATTTTTCAACACTAACCTTCTGTTCCAACTTTTCCCCTCCTTCCCCCCATCCCCTTCCCTAGATGGCAGGTAGTTCAATACATGTTAAATCTTTAAAAGTATATATCATATCGAGTTTAATTTGTATTTTTTTAAATTGCAAAAAAAAAATGGAAGCTCACAATTTTATATAAAAATTATAAGTAGGAATAAAGAGAAGTGTAAACTTTTTTCTTGATACGTAAGGGAGGATATACATACACACAGGTATATGTGCATATGTGTGTTTATTTGTATGTACATATGCACATATATAATATGCATCATACATACATACATACATATATAATAGCTTAAGAGAATAGCAGGATGAACTGAATGATTTTTAAAGGTAAGAGAGAAGAACCAATCATGTTTTAAGGCAGCATAAAAAAAATTTAGTAGGTAGAAAGAGACTGAAGATTAGAGAAAAGGTAATGATTGAAAGGTTTAACTACTTGAGAAGATGGGAAAGAACCAATGTTTTAAGTCAAGGAGTTAGTTTTTGGAAGAATAACCACCTTTTCATCAGAGCTTGGCATAAACCGGGAGCAAATGCTGGGTGGTATTGAAGGACTGAGACATGTGATAGGAGAAGAGAGAAAGATCACAGTGGGTGGTCACTGTTTTCTCAGTAAAGCAAATCTGTTCCTTTGCTGAGAGGGATAAAGGGGATGTGATGATGTGGGAGGCCTGAGGAGAGGAAGAGAGAAGGTTTGAAACAGGTGCTGTGGTACACATATGGATAGGCAATTAGGGAAAAATAAAAGGATTTCTGTGTAATATTGAGAACCCAGTTGAGATAAATGAACATAAATGGTTGTATGCCTTCTTTCTGAAGTGTCCAGCAGCTTGTGAATAGCTCTCAAGAAGGCAAATGGTATTGGCATTTAAGGTTGGTGTTAGAAGACATGAACAAGGATGGGAAAGAAGAGTGAGGGATTTGAGAACATACGTAGTATATAATGGAAACAGACAATAATGGAGTCAATATTGTGAGAAAAGTAAGGACAGAGCAAGGGCAAAAAAAAGAAATAGGAATGGGAAGAGGGACTGGAGGTAGTAATGAAAATGAAAATGGGAGAAATAACAGCACCTTCTTTCCAAATTTGTTATGATAATTCAATGGTACAGTGCTATGCATTTTGTAAACCCTGATGTACATTAATATTATATAACCATTAATTGTTATTATTAATAGTAGTAATAGTAGCAGTAGCAATAGCAACAAAAATACTCCCTTACTGTTCCCCTCATTCCAATGAGAGAGGGAATGTCACAGGCTTGCAACAAAGCTGCTTAGAGGCAGTTTCCATTCGACTGGCTTTGACACTTATTCTTGTATGGTTTCATTTGTTAATCAAGAAAAACCCTCTCAGGGAAGATTTGTACAGAATGGGGAAAAAAGAATAAGGAAACTTGGCATAGTTTAGAAACTAGGTCAACCTGCAAATTCTAAGAGCTTTAGTATCTTTTTATAGACTTGCTCTGTTCAAAGTCATGGAGGTAAAGAATGAAAATAGTGGTAAGGGTTTGTGCTCTCAAGTGGAAATAAGACTCGTCATCATTTCTGTTAATTTCCTCCTTTAGTTCTTTGGGTGAATTAATGGAATCAGGATAAGTTCATTCATATCAGCATCTAGAGAGACCCAGAGGCTGCTGTTATGTTATGTTCCTTCAAAAAGTGGGCATACTATTCCCATTGCATTGTTATTTCCAGATCCTTTGAAGTTCTTATGTCTAGGGCATGTGTGTGTGTGTGTGTGTGTGTGTGTGTGTGTGTATGTAGAATGACATAGGGGGAAGAAAGGGGAATAAGTATTTTTTTGGTGCCTAATATATGCCAGGTATTAATTTTAAAAATATCTCATTTGATCTTCATTAAAACCATGACATAGATTATTTTTCCTTTTTACAGTCAAGAAAACTGAGACAAACAGAAGTTAAATAATTTCCAAAGGTCAGATAGCTGGTTAAGTGTTGAGATCTGAATCTGAATTCAAATCTTCTTGAAACTGCCTCTAAGCAATTTTGTTGCAAGTTGTGACATTCCCACTCTCTTAGAAATGAGGGGAAACAGTATGGGAGTACTTTTTTTTTTTCACTACTCTTGCTACTGTTGTTATTACTATTGCTATTGTTACTCCTGCTACTACTACTATTAAAAATAGTAACAATCACTAACATTTATATAGTACTTCAGGATCTGCAAAATGCTTGGCACTATCCCACTGAATCAGGTCCTAACTCCAGGCTCAGCAGTCCATTCACTGCCTCATCTACCTACCTCAGTCAGTCTTTTTATTTTTTTATTTGGACAGAGTTTGCTAATAGTAATTGTCCATTTTTATATTTTCAAGTATCTTTATGGGTTCCCTTACCACTGCATCTGTGATTCAGTGTTTGATCAATCTAATTTGTTAGACAAATCAATAATATTGTAAAAAAATACATTTGATCTGTTACTTTCCTATTCTTTCCTAGTGAAATAGCCAATCAGAAACTGTTATTTGGATTCAGAAAAATAGCAGGTTTAGGATGGATGTTCTCAGGAAGCCTTTCTCTGGTCAGTACCCTGTGAGTTCATGTTCAATGTTGGGATGAAAGGAGATATTCCTGGGTCATTCAACAGCTAACAAAAGGTTTACTAGGCAAAGTATATTGAACAAGTATACTTCAGCACTTAGTTTGAGTATATCCAGCCTTCTCATCTCCAAATGGAAACACATCTGGTCAACAGGGGCAGGGTGTGGTGACTTGCAAGGTCTGGAGACATTTGTCAAGTCTGAAGGGCCCCAACCCATGTGCTTGGCCTTTTTATCCCCTTAGGTGAATAGAAAGCCATATAAATAAGGGCCAAGACTACCAGGAAATTACACTGAAGTTAAAATTCCAGGGACAGCTTTGTTAACTTTTAGAGGAAAAACTAGCTTAGTCCATTTTTTCAGGGGAAGCAAGGAGTCCTGGTAGATATTAGTGAATTATTTCATATCAACCTATGGTGACAAGATCCTAAGGATTTTCTATATCTTTTACCATTTAAATCTTTTTAGGGATTTTATTGAATAATCCTACTAGAAGAGAGAAAAGAGAGAAGGGGGCAGGAAAAAAACAGGCACAGAACAACAATAACACATTTTTTAGATCCTCAAGGAATCACTATAAAGAAAAAGAAGAAAAAATATGTGGAAGAAAACAAATCTAGAAATTCTTGGCTTTTTCTTTCTCTCCCCTTGTAAAGAATCATATTAGAAGGATGATATGCCCCTTTGAGGCCTCCCTGGAGGGGCTGGCCTATCTAATTGGGGTTAAATAAAGATTTTCCCAAATCTTCATCAATGGATTCAGAATTTCCACCAAGTTATCATCTTTTCTTCAAGAAAATATACTCTTATATAGTAGTTATATGGGGGGAAGCAGTTTTACCTCCCCCTGCAAGCAAGTAGCTCACAACAATAGTGCTCCTAAGTGCAATCAGAATTGTGGGAAGAAGTTGTCTGAACAGTCTTCTGAAAGAGCAAGGACCTTGAGGCTAAGGTAACTCTGTGCTGAAGAAGGAATAAGGACAGAATTATGGCAGAACAAAGGACAACAATCAACCAGCTAATCAACCATGTCATTATTCCAAAATTGAGATTGGCAATGGCGCTCCTCTCCAATCTCTACTGCTCTTGTAATAGTTTTAACCTGTTTCTGAAATTAATCATAGCTTTTTGTTTTGAAATACATGCAAAGATAGCTTTTAGCATTTACCCTTGCAAAACTTTATGCTCCAAATATTTCTCTCTTCTCCTCACCTCCTTCCCTAAACAGTAATCCAATACAGTTTGAACATGTGTAATTGTTCTAAACATATTTCCACATTTATCATGTTGCACAAGAAAAATAAAATCAAAAAGGAAAAAAAAATTTTTAAAAAGTTAGGAAACAATAATAAAAAAGGTGAAAATACTATTTCGTAATGCACATTTAGTCCCCATGGTCTTCTTTCTGGATGCAGATGACTCTCTCCATCCAAGTCTATTGGAACTGGCCTGAATCACCAGAATCATGATAGTTTTAACCTCTTTTAAAAAAAATTCGGTGGAACCTTGATGGCTACTTATAAGCCCCACAAAGAACTTTATGTAATAAGAGGCATTGACAAAATCCCTTTATTGGTCCTAGCTCCAAAGGGGAGAGCCTTTAATATCCAGTATTGTGCTCTCCAGTCACCAACCACTTGGCCAATCTCCTCACCATTATCCAGAAATCAGTATAATTGAAAAATCTTCTCTGCCCTATTCTTCAGAGTTCTCTTACATGCCAGTCTATGGCCTGCAGTTCAGTTCCCTAGGAAGACTAGGTAGGACCCCTATTCCTAAGAGGGTCTAGAATGTCCAGAGGCCCAAATCCACATATGTACCATGAATGAAAAATGATTTTTACATTTTTAAAATACTGTATTTGATAATGTATACTATATCTAAAAATGTGAAAACCATTCTTAGTTGAAACTGAGCAAAAACAGGTGGCTAAAGCAGGAAGTTTTGCCCTTGGGGTTTAGTTTGGCATTTCATTTCCTAGTGTTCCCCTGTTACCAGATGAGATTGTTAGAGTTCAGTTGCCTATGCCCTTTATATAGCAAATAAAAGCTTCAGTAAACCTGGCAAAATGGTATTCCTCGGGAGCTAGATCCTTATAGATATGGGCCCATTGGACTAGAGGAGGAGAAAGAATTCCAGAGCTTGGACTGGTCACCTTACTGTCCAGCAGTCACAACCTATTTGTGAAGGACACTAACACCAAAGGGACCCAGGCAAAGCCATCTTATATCATCTAACCCATAATAAACAATTCTGGACAAAAATTATGACCCATATCATCTGTTAAGTAGCAGCTAGGGCCCATTAACAGGCAAGCAATCATTTTTCAAAAGTGGTATAGTGAGTGGCTGCTTTGGGAAATGTAGCTTGGGAGGCCTGATAGTTACTTATTCTATTCACTCCCTTGGTGTTTTCCAAAGGCTCCACTCAGCCTAATCTTTATGGACAGAGACCTCCCCAAACCTGAGCTCTGTAGGGACATTAGGGCTCAGAGGGAGAGGCTGCTGGACAGCCTGATTTATATCTTCCAGGGCTACAGCCTATTCTGGGCTCCACTTAAAAGAAAAAGACTTTGAAATGACTCAGTAAATGGGGAATACCCAAGTGGGGAATATTTTCTTTAAAATCTAGAATCTAATAAGTTCCTGAATTTCTTTCTTAGAGAGAGAGAGAGAGAGAAAGAGAGAGAGAGAGAGAGAGAGAGAGAGAGAGAGAGAGAGAGTGTGTGTGTGTGTGTGTAAGTGTATTCTAGATTTTGCCTGGAATCCTCTTGGGTTTCTTCAATCATTGTATTTTTCCAAACTTAACTGACTAGGTTGGACCATAGATTTTCTTTGGGTTGATTTCCTATCGATCATCTCTTATAAGGGCCATTATTGCCTAAGTCAGTTGTATGCCATCAATGTAGTTGTATATATCAGAGGGACTCAGGCTAGGTTATATTATGTCATCCAAATACAGGAAAGAAAGCCTCTATGAGTCTCTTTCCATCTACTCTGATGTAGCAAAGGCTGGGAAAGTTTAGGTAACCTTAGAGAAGGATAGGGAAAGTAGACTGGAATCATTTCTGGGTGAAAGCAAAACGCCTAATATCAGCCACAGAAAAAGAGAAATGAAAAAAAAACCCAACCCAACATTGGTGAGATCAATCACCCTAAAACACTACCTAGACTACCTATTCAACAACATTTATGAGATCAGGAATAACTGTAGACATGGGCATGACCACTTAACTTAGCTCCTCATAGATCATCATAATTGACAAACAACATTTGCCATCATCATGGGTGACACAAGGCTGTACAAACTATACATACCAAGGGGTACCTAGAACAATGGACAGAACACTAGCCCTGGGTCAGGAGGATATAAGTTCAAATTTGGCCTCAGATACTTATTAGCTGTGTGATCCTGAGCAGGTCATTTAACCCCAATTACCTCTAAAACATACCTCTTCCTAACCCTCATTAAGCTATTAGTTTTTGATTTGAAGCTTTGAGATGATAATATCATAACAAATACAAAGAATGTTCCCCTATAACTTCATGTAATCAGGGTGATATAATGGATAAAAGTGCTCTACCAATCAGGAGGGCCTGTATTAAAAAAAAATCAGTAAGCATTTATTAAGCACCTTAGCCAGGCATTGTACTAAGGGATAGGGATATAAAAAAAGGCAAAAGCCAGTCCTTGAACTGAAGGAGCTTATAATCTAATGGGGTAGACAACATGCAAACAAATATAAACAAAGCTATATATATATATATATATACATATATATGTATGTATGTATGTGTATATTTAGTTTATATATATATGTAATGTGTTTAGTTTACATATATATGTATATAAAATAAATAGGCAACAATTAATTAACAGAGGCAAAAAATACTGGAATTAAGAGGTATTGGGGAAAGCTTCTGGTAGAAGGTGGGGTTTTAGTTGGAATAAGTCCCAACTTATTGGGAGGTCAATAGTTGGAGTAGAAAAAGGAGAGCATTCCAGACATAGGGGACAGCCAGAGAAAATACTTGGAGCAGAGAGATGGAGTTTCTTGTTTGTGGAACAGCTTGAAAGCCAATGTTACTTAATTGAAGAATACATTTTGAGGGGTAATATTTAAGAAAGCTAAAAAGATAGAAGGGGGCTAAGATATAAAGGGCTTTGGAAGACAATAAAACATTTTGTATTTGATCCTGGAGGTGTTAGGAATGCACTGGAATTTATTGAATAAGAGAATGACATGATCACACTTGTGTTTTAGAAAAATCACTCTAGTGGTTTAAAGGAGGATGGATTGGAGTCAGGAGAGACTTGAGGCAGGTCAACTCATCAGTTGCTATTGCAATAATTTAAGTGTGAGGGGATGAAGGGTGCAGAGTGGAGGCAGGGTCAGAGGAGAGAACCCTGAAAAGGTGAAATTGAAAGGACTTGGTGCCATTTTGGATATGGGGGTATGGAAAGATAGTCAGGAATCCAGAATGTCTCTAAGGTTGTGAGCTTGAGGGATTGGAAATATGCCTTCTACATTAACAGGAAAGGCAAAGGGGGAGAAATTAAGAGGAGAGAGAATGAGTTCTGTTTTGGACATGTTTAGTTTAAGATGTCTAATGGAAATCTAGTTCGAGATCTTTGACAATTATTTAGGTGGGTGACTATAGAAAAAGCCTGTTAATCTCTCTGAATCTCAGTTCAGATCTGGGAGTGATGATCCTTCTTAATTCTACCTGTAAGGCTCATATGAGAGAATACACACACACACACACACACACACAAATATATATATATATATATATATATATATATATATATATATATATATATAGTGTTTCATAAAATTTAAAGTACTATAAAATGTCATATTATGGAAGGCATGGGAATTATATTTTTATTTTCAATCATGTTGCTTTTACCTGGGATGAAAGAAGATGAGTTCAAGTCTAATCTCAGATATTAGCTGTGTGATCTTGGGCAAATAATTTAATCTCTTCCTCAGTTTCCTTCACTGTCAAATGAGGCTAATAATAGTACCTATCTCCCAGTGTTGTTGTGAGGATCAAATGAGATAATATTTGCAAAGGGCTTAGAATAATGCCTGGCACTTAAGTAGATTCTTAGTAAATGCTTTTTTTTCTGACCTTCTTTGTCTTAACTATCCATCTGAATTGTTCCTCTATCTATCCTTTAAAGGCAAGCTCAAATATTACTTATTCCAAAATGTCTTCTCTGGATAGTACAGCCTTCTCTCATAAAGCTCCCCATTTTTTTTTTTTTTGCACTCTCTGAAAATACTTGAAACATTCTAGATTCCATACAACTTTGTACTGCTACACATATTGTTACATATAAAGTTCATTCTCTCTTGTAATTTATTACTAGTTTCATTATTTGTTCATTATTTCCTTTACTGTTTTCAATCACTTCTGAATTTTTGTGACCTGATTTTGGAGTTTTTGGGGCAGAGATACTAGCATGCAATTGCCTATGTCTCAAATGTCTATATTTTAAAAAAAAATCCATTTTTCTTTTTTATTCTTTCCAAGATGTCAAGTAGTTAGCTTTTACATTTTCAATACTTGTTTAGGGAGCTGATTTTCCTAAGCTTGAAAAATATAGACATTTGAGATGTAGGCAATTTATAGTTGGTTTGCTATTTACCACTCTGACAGAGCTTATGGGTAGGATGTAAACTTTCTGTATTTCCTTTTAAATGATATTCAAGAAACTTTTATAATACTTAAATTTTCTTCTCATCCCCAATGATATATAATATTACTGTGTGACTTTCAGACTGTTCAGATAAATGTTTATTTTATTCTTTCTCAAAATATTATTTTCCCCAAACACTCAAGCAAACCACATATACTTGGCTTGGGCTCTTTTTCTGGGACTTGGGGGTGAGAGTGGAAATATTACATTTACTATTACAGACAAAAGAGTAAACAGCAGTTAGAAGGAAAGTAAAATATAGGAAGACAGGGCTATCAAGAGTATATCTTGCATGGTAATTTCAGCAAAACAAATAGTTCCAAGAGTGGAAAGTAAATAGAAAACTCCAGAAATCATCATGTCATTTAACTAAAGTTGACAGTCTTTTTTTTTTTTCCCTCATACTCTATAACTGCCCCTTCCTTGGCTCATAAAAAAATCACAAACCTCTTCTCTTCAATTCTTTATTGACTTTCTTTTTATCTTCAGCCAATAACTTACAACCATTTCTTTCTCCTCCTTTAGATCATCCTCCTTGAACAGATTTTTGCCATTCTTTCCCACTGTCTATGTTGAACTCCCCATTCTACTCTCTCCTGGCATCTACTGGTGTGGCTCCCATGGCAACCATTTACCATTTCCAATTGCTCATGAACTTCTTGCTTCTTCATGATGCTTCCTGATTATTATTATTATTTTTTAAATTCATTGAATAAAATAGCAGCTTCCTCTTTTGCTAAAATAGGAATCAAGCCTTTTAAATGCATTTAATTCACTTCATACAACCCGCAGAGGCCTGATAATCAATTTATGAACAAATATTTATTGTTGAACCTCTAAAAAGTTTTTAGGTTTTCAGAAGTCCTCAGATTCTTTATTTATATTAACAGAATGATAGCATTTGGAAGACGCTTATATAGCTGCTGAACCCAAAGTTCTTAATCTACTATGTGTTAGATTCCTTTGATAGCCTGATAAGGCCTATAGACTCTTTCTCAGAATAATGTTTTTAAACAATTTGAGAAATGTAAAATTTCAGTTAAAGATTAATGAAAACAAAGATATAATTTTCCCCCATCCAAATTTAAGATCACAAACCCCTATTCTAATCTACCGCTTACACCTTTGTTTTATAGATGAGGGATATTTGTGTGTTTGAAAAACCAAATCAAACCTTAGTTTCATTGCTTGTCTTGTTTAGATTTGTTGATATTATTTCCCCAGGTGTTCCAGTTTATTATTGAGCCCATGGTGGAAGGGAAGGTGAGATGAAGGAAGAGGGAAAATAAAGTAAATAAAAGCCAGAATAAAGATTCAGGTAAATCATTAGGAATGGTGTATTTGGATTGAAAAAGTGAGTCAAGTGAAGATTGGCCAGGACTTAACTGAGATTTCAATATTTTTTTTTCTTTGGAGGGTCAGCACCCTGGGAATTCTGCTCCAGACTTAATTTTTAAACCCACTGGGATTAGTAGTATGAAACAAGATATGTGGGAACAGACCACATTTTCTTTCAGTGATTATCTCCCAGGGAAGGGGTAGAATAAATCAGAACATACAAATATTCAGGATAGAATTGGTACTCTATAATGTCTGGCACATAGTGGACCCTTAATCAATGCTGGTGATTGACTGGAATCCAAGTTCCATGTGGAGACCTCCGGTGCTGGGGAAATCATATCCCTCTGTGGTGGTAAGGGAGTAGGGAAACACCATTCCACTTTGAATAGCTTCAATTGTTAGGAAATCATTTTATCAAACCAAAATCTGCTTCTCAGTAATTCCTCTCCTCTCCCCCCACCCTGTTCCTAGGATATATTAATATAAGTCAAATATTCTTTCATATGATAGCCTTTTGAATATTTGCAAATAGTTATTATGTCTCCTGTGATTTTTTTCTTCTAGATAAAAAAAAAAAAACTTTGATAGTAAAGTCACTTTCTTGTGGATATACTCTAGTTTATCACAAACCAATCCTTTTCTTTGAAAAATTTTGGGGCAGCTAGGTGACACAGTGGATAGAGCACCAGACCTGAAGTCAGGAAGACCTGAGTTCAAATCTGGTCTCAGACGTTTAACACTTCCTAGCTGTATGACTCTGGGCAAGTTACTTAATCCCAATTGCCTCAGCAAAAATAAATAAAAGAAAATTAAAAATCAGAGTTTTACAAACAACCTCCCCGCCCCCACCCCCTGCCCCCAGGATCATACAGCTAGGATGTGTCAAGTGTCTGAGACTAAATTTGAACTCAGGGCCTCCTGAATTCAGGGTTGGTGCTCTATCCACTGCACCACCTAGATACCCCTTACAAATCCCCCTTTAAAAGATAATATTTCTATATTCAGAGTAGAACAGAAAAAAGAGGATTACATATGAGAATATAAATCTCTTATGTACAGATTGCTTTTTAAAGATATATAATATACTTTTTTATGGGCCAAAACTCTGTAGCTGAAACAAGGATTCTTACAAGGTGTTAAGTCAGTGGAATTGATGATAATGCAATGGTTATCTAGTTTAGCATAGTGATTAATAGCTCTCTAGTTCAGTATGATTGAATTAATCTTACAACAAATAATGGTTTCCTAGTGATATAATGATTGGTTTATACTCAGTATATTGTAAACAATCTAATTATAATAGGGCATATAAGCTAGGACAAACTCAGCCAAGGTGGGACTCAAAGACAGATTCATTCCATCATCCACCTTTGTGGTGGCTGGAGGCTGAAGCCCTCAGACTCAGAGATTCACTTCATCTCACACCACCGTGATGACAGACTCTCCTCCTTTGCTTCTCCACTGAAACCAAGATTCTGGAAGACCTCTAAGAAAGCTCCGGGCCCCAGGCAAGGAAACTAGACTGTGAAGGAGAAAATAAAGGATTTGAACTTTAACACATGGCTGTTCTTGTGGTGATTAATATGCTGAAACAAGGCTGTTCCAGAGACCTCCAGAAAACCAACCAGAACACTATATAATACTTAATGTTACTTTCCTGTGTTTCCTTTTGAACTATTATGTTTTCTTCTATGGATTTAAAAAATTTCTTGAATGACTCTTGTAATGTTTGGACTAGCTTTCTGGAGGACCTCTGGATGGACCTTGGTCTCAGCAGGATAGTCACCACGAGGATAGACAGCAATAGAATTTAAAGTCTTTATTGTCTTCTTCACAGTTTAGTGGCTTGGGGGACATGGTTTCAAATTGTTGTCCAGTGTGTCTTGACCAATTCACAGCTCCATCAACAATGTACTAGTTATGCCTATCTTCCTGCTCTCCCTGAAACAATTATCATTTTCCCTTTTGGACATAGTTTTCGATCTAATAGATCACTGTCCTTTCTAAAATATGAAGTGAAGAACTCAACCCAATATTCCAGAAGTGGTTTTACCTGAACAAAATACTTATATCTCTTCTTTCATTCTGGAAATTAGGACTATTAATACAACCAAGGTCACAGTGATTTCAGTTGCTATGTCATACTGTTGATTTGAATCAAGCTTGCACTCACTACTCTCATTTTTTTTTACTTAGTTCTGCCTCCTCCATTGTTTGACCCAAAGCTAGAACTTGTTATTCATATTATGTTCATCTTTGCTTGAGAGGCAGTGTTCTTTAATAGATAGAGAGGTGGTCTTAAAGTCAGAAAAATCTCTGACTCATTTTGATTATGTGATTCTGGGCAAGAAATTAACTTAGTTTGCAGAAATTACTTTATTCTGTTGTTGAAAATCAAGATAATATTTACTCGTTTAAGATTTACTCATTGCTCATTTACTCATTATTCAAAATTTGCTCATTTTCCAAAGTTGCTCACTTATTATTGACAGTGACTGAGCAATCAAATATACAAATTCTTTCCATAAGTGGTTCAAATAGGCAAGGTAAATGAAATGCATAAAGTGCAGTTAGGTGTTCTCTTAAAAATTTGTACTCATTGGAAAACTGCCTGTTCATATTTTTTGACCATTTATAGATTGGGGAATGATCTATAAAAACAATAGCAAGTTATGCATTGTCTTTTTTGTTGTACTGTTTTGTAAATACTTGTTTTATTCTATAAATTAAAAATAAAATAAAATAAAAAATGCTCACTTATCTTGAGTTCCATCTTCTGGGTAATTGTATTTTGTCTAAACTTTTTAATACAAAGCATTCTTTTTCTTCTGGAGAGAAAATAGAAGCAAAATAATTTTTCCATTCATTCATGCATGTATTTATGGTGGCTTATTCTGAGCTTTAGCATTCCTGATATTATTCTTATAGTATTTTCAATATGCCATTATCAAACTTATTATTAATATGCCATTGTTTTGCATTCTTATTTATTTACTCATGGTGTCATGTGAACAATTTTTTGAAAATTGGATCATGAGTGCACTATGCATTTATATCAATGTCTTGAGACAGCACCCTACTTTTTTTTCTTTGTTTTGTAATAATCTAGGGAGTATGTCAGGTCATTAGTTATTTAGCCTTAATACTTTAAGACTACTTAGTCACTTTTTGTTAAGCAATCACTTTCTCCTTGTTGGACACTTATACTTCAAATAGCAACCCCTCCCCCATTTTAAAAATAATGAAGTTATCATTCATCAGAAGAACAGCTGTTTGGCACAGTGGATTGCATGCCAGGCCTGGAGTCAAAAAAGACTCATCTTCCTCCATTCAAATTCAGCCTCAGATATGTACTAGCCATGGCCAAGTAATTTAACAATGTTTGCCTTGGTTTGCTCATTTGTAAAATGAGCTACAGAAGTTAGACATCACTGAAAATGACTGAAAAACAAACTCATTACACTAAGCCAGGCATTTGTTAACTATTCTGATTTAACAGAAAGAAAAAAGAGTTGTCACAAATATTTAGATATTGAAGTCTTAAATCATAGTTATATTAAGAGTTTTTTCTAGGTCTATATGCTTATTCTGGTAATTAACATTTATTTCTTCCTTTTGGCTAGGTGGTTCTCATTATAGTATCTTATGTTTCTTTCTCTATTGAGCCTCATTCAAGTATTCTTTTCTCTGGTTCTTGGGTTTTCTTTGTACCTCTTTGTGATATGCCATTAGTCCTCTTAACTAATCTGTTCCTCTCAAATAATCTACAATTACTCTTCAATTAAAAGAATGTGTCATAGTAGATAGAGTGCTGGACCTAAAGTCAGGAAGAGCCATCTTCCTGAATTTAAATCTGGCTTCAGACACATACTAGAGAGTCACTCAATTCTGTTTATCTCAGTTTCCTCATTTGTAAAATAGCTGGAGAAAGAAATGACAGCTCGTTCTAATATCTTTGCCAAGAAGACTTCAAATGGACTTAAGAATCGGTTGTACCTCAAAGTAATTGAACAACAACACAGTTAAAAGAACTATCCTTGGAACAAGAAGAGAGGCTCTAGTAGAACTGGACAAGACATACACATAGAGAGACAGTATCAAAATATTTCAGTCTGCACTGATAGGAAGTTAATAGTTACACCAGTAAGGTAACAAATTTATCCAAAATCAAATTTTAATTTAATTTAGTTTAATAAATTAAAATCTGTTGACATTTACCCTTTAATTGTCATATTCTCATTATGAGTGGCATTCTAACAAATCTTAAGGATTGTGATAGGAGATAGAATTAAGAATTCTATTTTATTAACCATTATTATTAACCATATTATTAACCATATACAACCTATATAACATATACATGTATAACATATACATATATTTATGTATAACATAAACATATACATGTATAACAATGGTTATACATATATAACCATTATTAACCATATACAACCATTGTCAATATATTTAGAAAGCCCAGGTCATATTTTATTATTGCTTTTCTTTTTGCATATCACCTCCTGTGAATGGAGTACTACCTTCTCTGATATTCTTATTTTGTCATACGTATTAATCACTGAAGTATCTGTTTTTGTGATTGTGTATGACCAGTTTTCTCTCCTTTCTACTTTCTGTTCAAAGTTTTTTTTTTTAATTAGGTTATATCTACCAACTTTGAGATGTTTTACTTCTGTAAAATCTGCAAATTTTATATGTATATTTATTATATTTATTATTCCTTTTTAGATATACTCTGTCCCTGTCATCCCTACTCTGGTATTTTAATTTTGTATCTGTTTTCTTTTCTATAGATACTATATGAACTATTAGGAGAAGTTTGTAGGTAGAATGTCATGTAAATATTGTTCTTATCTTGCCCTTTGAATAAATGATTTCGTTATAAGTTTAATGAGTCAGCTTCTTTATTTTTCTTTCTTTGAAAAATTATAACATGGCTAATATGGAATATGTTTTACATCATTTCACATATAGAATATTTATGATATTTCTGTCTTTCTCAATAGGTGAGAGAAGGGATAGAAAGAAGAGGAAGTAGAGGATTTAGAAATGAAAATTTAGATAAAAAAGTTAAATGAGTTAACTGGCTGATTTGTTTTTGGGAAGCACATTGGTGGGGGCTCAGTAGCTATAGAGTTAGAAAATCAGCCACACAACTGAGTTGCACCTAGCAGACAGAGTTGTCACAACTATCTTTCTGAAGATCCAAGTGAACAGTGGAGAAGTAGATTGGGGGAGTGAATGAGTCCAGAAAGAAGACAAATGAAAGAGGATAGCACCAGAGGTACTTGGCATGAGCAGAAGTATAAAGATGACTCAATTTCTACAGATCATTGACAGATTCCCCAAACTCTCCTTCCTTCCCAGAAGTAAGATTCTCAGTTAATTGTAGCTCTTGCTGCTAGCTTTCGTAACCAATCCTAATAGTTCAGTAGCATATAGTCTGTTTTGCCCCACTACTTCTTGCACCTGGAGCTTCTGAGTTAGATTTTTTACTTTTCTCTAAGGATTTCTGAGTTACTTGCTCAGCTGTGTTTGATTTACAATGAGTACATTCCTGCCAATAATACAAACAATAGCTGCCCTCAGCTGTTGCCTATGAAATAATGTTAAGTAGAAATCCAATTTCCAACCTCTGGAAGGCAGGTTCCTCATTCCTTTTTCCTATTATTGTTGAACAGACTTTGGATAACTTTTGTCCTAGTATAAAACATCTCCCTAGAAATATGACCTACTTGTTGTTTTTTAAATAGTATTTTATTTTTCCTATTTTATATATACATATAGTTTTCAACATTCATTTTTGTAAGATTTTAGGTTCTAAATTTTCCTCCTCTTCTTTTCCTCCACTATCCCCAAGACAGCAAGCAATAGAATATAGGTTAATTATGTGCAATCCTTTCAAACATATATCCAGGTTTGTCATGTTATAGAAGAAAAATCAGACTAAAAGGGGAAAAAAACAGAAGAAAGAAAATAAATAAAAGGTGAAAATGATGAGAGTGAACCCTGAAACTAGATTTGGAGTCTCAGACTCTGAAAAGTCTGGAAAAAAGCATACTTTTCCAGACAAGCCTTTTCCAAGTTAAGCAGTGTCATTCAATTGGAGATCTTGGTCAAATCACCCTCCATTGATCTTTTGGGGGTGGCCCAGATCCTCTTTTATGGAAATTCCAGGCTCTGGGAAAAAGCCTTCAAAATGATTTTATTCAGTTGGAGATCTGGGCCTGATATTCCTAAAAAGTGGCTTGAAACTCCAAGATAAGTACTCTCTTTTCAACTGGAAATCTAGGCTTAGGGGCATTGGCAACATTGAAGGAATCTCATTCAATGGAAGCTCTAACCCCAGACTGCCAATAAAAGACAATTTTTGAACTCCAAATCTCTGCAGAAATCTGAAGCAGGATTATGCTTTGCCAAGAAACCTCTCTTCTTGGCACAATTGCCTGCTTGCCTTCTTCTCAGTGATAATCTTTATTTCCCTAACAGGACCTCTTGCCACTAAGAAGTCTGTCTTCCTAGCAAACCTGACTTCTCAGTGCCAATAAAAATCCCTTTTGCCATTCAGACTTTTCAGGTTCCCGAATTCTTTCACATTGGAACGGTGAGCTGACCAGAGAGGATTCTCACAATTCTCTGCACTGCCACTCACCCCATCAAAAATACTATGCTTTGATCTACATTCAGTTTCCATAGTTCTCTTTCTGAATGAGATGGGCATTTCCCATCCCAAGTCTATTGGAACTGCCTTGAATCATCACAGAGTTGAGAAGAGCCAAGTCCATCACAATGGATCAGCACATAATCTTGTTTCTGTGTACAACGTTCTCCTGGTTCTGCTCACTTTACTCAACATCAATTCATATATGTCTTTCTAGACTTTTCTGCAATCATCCTGCTCATTATTTCTTATAGAACTATAACATTCCATTACCTTCATAGACCATAAATTATTCAGCCATTCCCCAACTGATGGGCATCCACTCAATTTCCAGTTTTTTCCACTATTAAAAAAGAGCTGCTACAACTTTTTTGCACATATAGGTTCCCTCCCCCCTTTTATTATCTCTTTAGAATACAGACCAAGCAGTGAGACCTCTGAATTAAAGAGTATGAACAGTTTTATAACCCTTTAGGCATAGTTAATATAGGCTACTTATGATGAAGAATGTGTAAGTCTCTAATAACACTGTTGTTTCTTCTCAAATAATGAGTAATTTTAGATTATGGGCACAACATTGCTTTACCTATGCATCTTTTAATCAATGAAATTTAATTGATCATATATTTATTGAATACTTACCTTGAATTTAATAAAATTTATTTAATGTCTACTACATGAAAGACATTGTAATACAGAGATAGAAGCAGAACATTCACTGCCTTCAAGAAGCTTACATGGGGGAAGGGAGGATGACTGAATACAACATGTGTATGACTAAGTAAATACAAGGTAATTTGAGTAGAGAGGGAAAGCCAGGGATAGCAAGTGGGTAAAGGGAGGTTGAGAAGGAAATTAGAAAATTGTAGTCTTAAAGGAAGCTAGGATTCCAAGAGGTGCAGCTTCAGCCCTGGAAGACAACCTGGGCAAAGACATTAGAAACCTGAGTTCCAGGAACTGCTGTTAGTTCAGTTTGGCTATAATGTATAGAGAAAGAGAGGAATGTAAGATCAAATTGGGAAGGGAGGTCAGAAGAAGACTTGAGAAAGATCTTAAGCGCCAGCTTCATGATTTTATCCTAGGAGCAATCAGAAGCCAGTGAAAGGTTTTGAGCAAATGTGATAGGTTCAGACCTGGGTACTGGGTCACCTTCTTGAAGACAGGATGCTTGGAGCTGGGAAGAAAATGAGTAAGACTCAGTTCTAGTCTTTAAGGAGCTAATCAAAAATCCTGAAAGGATTGGCAGCTTCTTTGCAAGGCTGTAGGTAAAAGTTTTCATTTAATGCAAACATTCTAGAATGCCTGTCTCCTGAGGGAATACCACAGTCTGTATCCCTTCCTCATATTAAACAGGCTGGATATTTCAGGCAGAAGCACAGAGGGTGGATGGGAAGTATCTAAAGTTGGCTGAAGGCAGTTTTGTTTGGTATGTGTTTGCTTTCTTAAGCCTGAGTCATCGTCCAAACTGGCCCCAGCTGTCTTTCTTCAGGGAGAAATCAGGGACTCCCAGGGTTGGGAGGTGGGAGTGTATGTGTGTGGGGGGTGGAGAGGAGGGAGATTGGAA
The DNA here is from genome assembly GCF_902635505.1 of Sarcophilus harrisii. Taxonomy (NCBI): domain Eukaryota; kingdom Metazoa; phylum Chordata; class Mammalia; order Dasyuromorphia; family Dasyuridae; genus Sarcophilus; species Sarcophilus harrisii. The sequence goes on from NC_045426.1 coordinate 212,501,633, forward strand.
GAAGGGATGTTGGATTTGGGCAAGTTGTTTAATAATTCTAGAATTCAAATGGTCACCCTAAGGCAGGGAGGTTAACACCCTATTAAGATGAATGGGGAAAGTTCACACCTTTTCTTTTGCTATTCTTTCCATCTGCCTGCAAATTCAAGGAAGCTAGGCACATTCATTACATAGCCTGTTTTTATATTCCCTGGACTGAAAACCTGATTTACAGAAGAGCTTGGCTTTTCCAGGAAATGGTAAAGTTCTTGGAGAGATCTGAAACTCTCAAAATAGGAAAGGATTATCAGTGGAACAAATAACCAATGCCAGATCCTTTATTCCTCAAATTGGTTTTAATTTGAATTATTTTGGCTTCCCCTTTGGATTATATGGTGCTATCTATATTCAATATGTAATGAGAAAATAAAAACAGTATTGCCTTTTCCAAAGGTTGAGTTGCTATATATATTGATAGTTCCATTTTGGTCTTTAATTCTTAATTCTTATTACACTTTCTCCTTTATTCCTTTCAGATCCTGAATTCCAGGAGGAATTTTTTTTTCTATGGTTAAATCTATACACACCAGTCAATTGATGAATGACACTGAACAACTGATTTGCTAAAAGTACAAGATGTTGTCATTCAGTCAATCATCAAGCATTTATTAAGTACTAGGCATTGGAGATACTTAGACAAAAATGCAAGTCTGATCAAGAAACTCATTTTATAATGTGGACAGGTAATACTCAAATTATTATATATATACATATATACATACAAGCTATGGATACTCTATATCTAGACATACTATATATATAGTATGTCTAGATATAGAGAGATATAGTATGTCTATATCTATAGCTTATGTATATTTATATGTATAGTTATGTATGTATATATGTGAACATATATGTATTTATATATGCATATGTATATTTATATAGACACAAGGTAAATAGGAAGTGATATTTTGAGTGGAAAGCAACAACATTAAGAGAGACTAGCTAAGGCTTGCAGAAGTAAGATTTAAATGAGATTTAAAGAAAGCGAGAGAATTTAAGAGGCACAGAAAAAATAACAGAATCACATATCTAACTTCCCAAAATCTATTAATCTAACTTAATCTGGGGTCTGTCAATATTTTAAAAATACATATTTTGATAACTATATTTCAATATAATTGTTTTCCTTTATAATACTAAGTATTTTGTTTTGTGCATTTAAAAACATGATTCTGTGAAAGGATCCAAAGATTTTATCAGATTACCAAAGAGGTTCTGGACATAAAGAAGGCTAAGAACCCCTGAAATTTCTAGTTAGATCTAAATAAGAATCCTCCACTACAATATGCAGTGCCTTTGCTGGTGAAACCCAATACTGCATGTTTAGGGAAGGTAGTCCATTTCACACTGAGGCTGTTTAAATTATTAGAATTTTTTCTTGCATAAATCTAACTCTCTGAAATTTTTACCCACTGATGCTAATTTTTCTTACTAAAGCTAATCAAAACATATCTAATCCCTCTTCCATATGACAGCCTGTCAGTTACTTAAAGGGACATGGGGTAAAAACACATCTCCCTAAAACCTTCTCTTCTCCATGCTTTCTTCAAGCAGCTACTATATATCATGATCTTGTGTTCTTTTATCATCTAGATTTATTTTTCTCCAAACTCAGCTCTTCACTCTGGATAATTTACACCTTATCAGTGTTCTTTCCAAAATATGCTACCCAGGAATGTGGGTTTTTTTTTTTTTTTTTTTTTTTTTTTTTTTTGTTATGTTAGATGTAATTGCTTCCTCAGCCACAATGGATGGTTTGGTAGGGATAGGCACATAGAAGACAATAACTTTGGTACAAAAACAATTAGATAAAACTTTCTTAAAAGTATTCAGGACTAATCAAACATGGTATTCTAAATTTCCTAGTACTGGATGTAGGGCTGCCATATGGTGTAAGAGATGGAACTGGACATAAAGTAGAAAGAATCTCATATATATATATATATATATATATATATATATATATATATATATATATATATATATACTACCTCACATGCATACTAGTTGCATGACTAATTGTATGTAGGGAAAATCGCTTCTTTGCATTGACAAGAGAAAATAGGAGATATGGACGATTTAAAAGCAAAGGAATTAGCAGCTTCAGGATTGAGGTTAGTTGGAAAAGGGAGTTGATATGGAGCAAGGATCTGGCTTCTTTCTTGAAAGCTGGAAGACATTAGGAGGTAGAGTCAGGATGGTGGAGTAAAGATAAGGACTCAATTGAGCTCTCCCTGAGTTCCCCTCCAAACAGCTATAAAATAATACCTCACAATGACTTCTGGAGTGGCAAACCCAACAAAAGGATAAGGTGAAACAGTTTTGTAGCCCAAGACAACTTAGAAAGTCAGCAGGAAAGGTCTATTTTATTGGTGTGAGGGTAGAGTATGATGCAGTATACTATGTATCCATCAAACCAGCCTTGGAAGCATGTATATTAGTATCAGGAGATTCCAGAGCTCTCAGCACCTAGATGGTAAGGAGGTTGCATAACTGGTTAGAAGAAGATTATAGGGGATCATTTCCTGACATGGGGTGCAAGATTCTATTACATTGCCCATACATGGTTTTGATGGGGGTGGGGGGGACTCTGAAACTGTCCTGACTTTGGGGTAAACAGTTTGAGAATTCCTTGAAGGGGAGAAACTATTTAAACTTTCCTGGGAGAGACCTGCCTCAAGGAATCAAGATAAAGTGGTTTCATTCTGTTTATCTGGGTGGGACTAGTTGAGTTCAGGACCATTCCTACTTAGCCCAAACTGGTGATCTAGATTTCTATGACCTCTATTGAGTTGGAGATTAGTCTAGGAGACCTCATTCAATTGGAAAATTTCTATTCAATTCGTGAAGATCTTGGTCTGGTTTCTACTCAAATTACCCCCAGTCCCTATCTAAAGTTTCAAATTATAGAAAGGGGCAATTTGGGGTACTTCCTTACAGAGACCCAAAGCAGGAACATTCCATGCCAAAGAATCTCTCTCTGTCCTTGGCATAGCTGCCTGTGAGGACCCTCTGCCCTCTGAGAAGGCATTCTCTTCTCAGTGTCAGCCTGCATTTCCCTAATAGGACCTTGCAGAGGGCCAAAGCAGGACAATGCTTTGTCAAGGAATCCCTCTCTCTCCTTGGCATAGCTGCTTGCTGTTAAGAGACACCTTTTCTCGGTGTTAACCCCTCTTTATCTTTCTTCCAGGATTTCTCTGCACCCCTTGTTTATTTTTCTGCCAGGACTTCTCTGTTAAACCTTTACTTCTCAGTCAAGACCTTGCCACTGAGAAGTCAGCCTCCTAGCAAAAGCAGGCTTCTCAGTGCCAAAAAACTTCTTTTTGCCAGTCTAACTTTTCGGATTCATAAATTCTTTTATGAAGGAACTGTACTGATCAAAAGGGGTTCCCACAACTCTTTGCCCTATGCCAAACCTTATCAGTTCCAGTCATAGGCTCAGGAAAAGGAGGAGCAATAGCACATTATGGCATGGAGCTACAAGGGAGTGGAAACCCTAGTTATAGTTCTAGGACAGAAAAGAAATCTTGTGGTTGCTCACAGACCAGAGCACAGGTTAGGAGAGTAGTGACCACACTTTTTAGATCATACCATCATGGAAGAAGTGAAATTTACAGATCCCTGAGCTAACTCTGAAGACAGCAGTATTAAAAACCTAGAACTTGGGACAGGACCTCTTCCACCCAGGGAGCAGAACCCAGCTTTGACATAAAATTAAAAGTTAAGAAACAGGCTAGAAAAAACAAGCCAAAAGAAAAGCAAGAACCTGACCACAGAAAGTTACCATGTTGACAGGGAAATTCAAAATATAAATTAGGAAGACACATTGGAGAACCTTTTTCTGCCAAGGGCCATTTGGCTATTTATAACAGTATTTGTAGGGCATCCAAAATTATCAATTTATAGAACTTAAGCAGTGGGAGATTATTGTACCTTGCTTTCAGCTTATCATTATCTATGGTTACTTTAGCAAATGATTTCACAGGCCTTATATGGTCTATAAACTGAATATTCCCCACCTGTGATCTAAAGCCTCAAGGAAAAATGTAAACTGGTCTCAGGCCCTCAGAAAAGAATTCCCAAAAGAGCTCAAAAAATTTAAGAATTAAAGAGAGGTAGAGAAAAAATTGGGAAAAGTGATGAGGATGATTAAAGAAAATAATGAAAAAAAAAGTCAACAACTTGGCGAATGAGGCACAGCAAATACTGAAAAAAATAACACCTTAAAAAAAGAATAGCCATGGTTAAGAAATGGTAAAGAGACTGGTAAAGAAGACAAGAAATCCACAAAAGAGAAGAACTCCTTAAAAAGTAGAATTGACCAAATAGAAAAAAGGACACAAAAATTCATTGAAGAAAAGAATTTAAAAAGTAGAATTGGCCAGATGGAAAAGGGGTACAAAGTCTCACCAAAGAAAATAATTCCTTAAAATTGAAATTGGGCAAGTAGAAGTTAATTGCTCCACGAGACATCAAGAAACAATAAGCCAAAATTAAAAGAAAGAAAAAATAGGAGAAAATGCAAAATATGTTATTGAAAAAAATCTGATTTGGAAAATAAATCAAGGATAAACAATTTAAAAATTATTATATTACCTGAAAGTCATGATAAAAGACTGCAGAAATCACATTTCAAGAAATTATTGAGGAAAACTGCTCTGATATTCTAGACTTAGAAGGTAAAATAGAAAGTTAAAGAATATGCCAATTACCTCCTGAAAGAAATCCCCAAATGAACAGCTAAAAAGAATTCAAATATTGTGGAGACACAGTCAGGTTAACACAAGATAATACCTATATTAAAGAATCAGAAGACTTGGAATATAATATTTCTGAGAGCAAAGGAGTTCGGATTACAGCCAAGAATGCTTAACCCAACAAAACTGAGTATAATCCTTCAGGGGAAAATGGATATTTAATGAAATAGAGGACATTCAAGCATTTCTGATGAAAAGACTAGGGTTGAATAGAAAATCTGACTTTCAAATGTAAGATTTAAGAGAAATATAAAAAAAAACGGCAAAGAGAAATCAAATGGGATTTAATAAGACTAAACTGTTTGGATTCCTACATGGGAAGGAATTTGTAACTCCTATAAACTTTCAATTGTTAGGGCAGTTAGAAGGATATTAGTAGAGGATATGATTGTGAGTTGATTTTGATGGGATAATATCTAAAAAAGTAAAATTAAGGAAAAAGAAAACAGATGCACTGGGAAAAAGGGGAAGAGAAAGGATAAATTATCTCACATAAAAGAGTTGTGAAAAAGCTTTAAGAGTGGAAGGGAAGAAGGTGGAGTGGTGGATAACACTTGAACCTTACTTTCATTGGAATTGGCTCTAAGAGAGAATAACATGTATACTTAATTGGGTATAGGTGAATGATGTTAGAAAGGAGGGTGAATTGAGAAGATAATGGTCAGAAGCAAAACACTCTTGAGAAGGGACAGGGTGAAAAGAGAAAATAAATAGAGGAAAAATACAATGGAGAGAAATATATTAATGTGATAATACTCTTGGATAAAGGACTCCATTTCTCAAGGAAATAGAGAATGAAGTCAAATTTATAAAAATACAAGTCATTTCCCAATTTACAAATGGCCAAAGAATATGAATAGGCAGTTTTCACATAAAGAAATTAGACCTATATTTATATAAAAATGCTTTGAATCACTATTGATTACAGAAATGCAAATTAAAACAACCTCACACCTATCTAATCGATCAGCTAATACAACAGAAAGAGAAAATTACAAATACTGGAAAGGGTATGGAAAAGTTGAGACATTAAATCCCTGTTGGTGGAATTATGAATGGATCCAACTATTATGGAGAGTAATTTGGAACTATGCTCAAAGGGTTATAAAACCATGCATACCCTTTGATGGTTTATCAATATTAGTACTAGAAATACCATCATTAGGTCTGTGTCTCAATGAAATTAAAAAAAAAAAAGGAAAACAAGAAGAAAAAGACCTTTAACTACAGAAATATTTATAGCAGCTCTTTTTATGGTAGCAAAAAATTGGAAATTGAGAGTATTACCATCAACATGGGAATAGCTAAACAAATTGTGGTCTATGATTATGATGGAATACATTTATGCTATAAGAAATGATGAGCATGATGTTTAAAAAAACAGGGAATATTTAGATGAAATGATAAAAAATGAAGTGAGCAGAACCAGGTAAATAACATACACAGCAACAATAATATTGTATGATGTGAAAGACTTAGCAATTCTCAATATACAATGATCCAGGACAATTTTGAAGGACCCTTGAAGAAAAATGCCATCCAACTCCAGAGCAAGAACTGATGAAGTCTGAAGGCTGATCTAAGAATACATTTTTTTAAACTTTATTTTTCTTGGTGTCCTTTCTGGGGGGCCTGTGTTTTCTTTCATAACATGACTAATATGTAAATATGTTTTGTATGACTGCACATCAAATTGCTTGCTTTCTCAATGAGGAGTGGAGGAATAGAGGGAGAGAATTTTGTGCACAAATTTTTTTAAATGTTAAAAATTGTGTTTTATATAAAATTGGAAAAAATATTTATTTTTATAAAAGAAATAAAGATAGCTGGCTTTAGAATTGAAAATACTTTTGGTATTAGGCTGTCCCTGAGCCCAAAGCTGAGTAATTTCAGACAAACAACTTCTATCAGAACAGCAATTGGCTACAATCCAGGGAGTATTATTTAGTAGAGAATGGGAGACTAAAACCCATAAAAATAAAGTGAAGATACCAGCATTCTGCAGAGCTGTAACCTCAAAGATATGAGTTGTCCCTCCTCCTACCTGTATTGGACTTGTGTGTTCCCTATTTGAATTTCTCTATATTTGTGAACTCTGTGTGTCCTTTCTTTGAAGTGTACACTCCAGGTTGATGAGGGAGATGCTCTATTGTTATCCTTTTTACTAAACCAATTCAATATATGCTTTTGCTTTGAGCTAATTCAACTAAGTAGGCGACCTAAGCCAAACAGGGTCTATAGTGAACTATAGTTACTAGGACATAGAGCTAAAATAGTATCCTAGTATCATAGGGACCTCAAAATCCATCTAGCCTATTCTCCTGATTTAACAAATGAAGAAATTCAGTTCTGGGTAGATACTGATTTTTTTTTAAGTTAAGAGAAAAAAGAACCAGAAAGAAAAGAGCCCATTTAGTGACTGGGCTATAAAAAGAGGTGAAATGTAAAATAGCTAATGAGCCTTCCTGTTGTAAATGTGTCAACCAGGCTTGAATAGTAACCTTTCAACTGATTGTAATTGTTCTATTATTCTTCATTGCTTAGCATTTTCTTTCAGTGTGAGACTAAAACTACCTGTTTTATAGCGCTTGATTGGTAGTTATTCTCTGGGTAACTTAAAAAAATCCCCCCCCATCCCTGTTTATATATGAAATGAGAGGGAGACACATGATAGCTATCTTCAAATTCTCAAGGGCTATCCCCTGGAAAAGGGTTTAAACTTTCTTTGCTTGATTCTAGTGATCACAACTAGTAATAATAAGTAGAAATTACAGAGACAAATTTCAAGTTTGATACAGGCCAAATGGTGTTAGCAATTAGAGTTTTCCAAAATTAAATAGGTTCCCTCAGGACATAGTGTATTCTTATTATTCAAGAAGAAAATGAATGAGTCCTTAGGTATATGAAAAGGGTTTTTTTATTCTTGTACTGATTTTTATAGTTTATTGCCTCTGCAGTTCCTTCCCACCCTGAAATTCTGTGATTCTATTGTTTATAAGTAGCTATCATGTGCACAGCACTGTATCGCTACACACACACACACACACACACACACACACACACACATACATGCAAAGGTATGTATATATGCTATTCACATATATGTGTATACATGTACATACACAGAGATAGATACTCTTTTTAACTGTGAATTCTTGAATTGATGTATTTTCATAGCCAAAATAATTCATCTTTTTGGTACTGAGTTTAGCTATTCTAGTTCTCAAATGACTGAGAAGTTTATAAGGAGGCTCATTTGCAAGCATTTCCAGCTTGTCAGAACTTGAGATTTACTGGCATTCCATTCTAGAACCTAGGGTTACCTGAATCCCTTGATGAGACCTTGAAATAGGGCTTAATTGGAGGAAACAATTATCTACCTTTTATGAAAGAGAGAGAGAGAGAGAGAGAGAGAGAGAGAGAGAGAGAGAGAGAGAGAATATCTGTATCATTTTGAAGTGGTAGTATTCTACAAATAACTATTATGGAATTGGAGGACATTAGTATATCATTGATCCCACTTTTACCTTAGGCCCTAATCCTAATCCCCACTCCAACCACACTTACCTTGACTCTTAGGAACTTTTCATTATCTAGGTATAGGGTGATGAAATATGTCCTAAAGTCCTTTGGCAATATGGTGAAATTTAGGGATGCTGACTCAGAATAAATTTTTTTTTTGATAAAACAAAATACATAGGACTATAAAGGAAACCAATTACATTGAACTACAATTGCCAAAATATTTTAAAGCAAGTTTGACTCTAGATTAAGAACCTTTGATTTCTAGGATAAGAACATTCAAAAACTGCCTGAGTCATTAGGCCCACAATGAATCTATGTTGATAACTGATCTCTGCAATTATCTCAAATGAGTTGTTTGATTATCTTGTGTCACTTTTGAAGAAGAGGTCTGAGAGAATCAAGAGGAATTTAAAAAAAGGCTAAATAAAAATATATCATCAATGGGACTGGGCATCTAGGTCTATCCACTGTGCTATCTGGAGTTAGGAAGACTCATTTTTCTGAGTAAAAATCTGATCTCAGACACTTACTATCTGTGTGGCTCTAAGCAGGTTAGTTTTAAAAAACTATTTATTTTTTATTATAGCTTTTTATTTACAAGATATATGCATGGGTAATTTTTCAGCACTGACTCTTGCAAAACCTTCTGTTAGAAATTTTCCCCTCCTTCCCCCCATCCCTTCCCCTAAATAGCAGGTAGACCAATACATGTTAAATACGTTGAAGTATATGTCAAATACAATATATGTAAACATGTCCATACAGTTATTTTGCTGCACAAGAAAAATTGGACTTAGAAATAAGGTAAAAATAACCTGAGAAGGAATCTAGGCAAGTTACTTAACCCCATTTGCCTTGGTTTCCTCATCTAAAAAATGAGCTGGAGAAGGAAAAAAAAAAAACACTCTAGTATATGGGAAAACCATCCCAAATGAGTTTCTGAAAAATGGGACATGAATAAAAAATGACTCAACAACAAAAAACAATGTGATAGGGAGAAACTGCCAAGTAAACACACTGGTTCTCCATATCAGTGAAAGGTCTCTTACTTCCTTTTATTGGAAATTTCTTAAAAATTTTTTTTGATGTGCTTTATTTTTACATTATATATATTTACAGATTGTTCTTACTTAAAGAGATGTCTGTTGAAACAAAGTAAAATAAGTAAAGCTGATAATAAAAAGAAAGGATCTCATCTGAAAATTAATACAACATTTTAGATCTATGTCACTACCTCCATTCTCTATGTAAAAAAAAAGAGAGAGATCCATTATTGTTTCTCCCAATTCCATCTCATGGAAAAGAAAAACAAATTCCTTGTAACAAATATCTGTAGTTAAGCTACATAAATTCCCTCAGTGGTTGTATACAAAAATATAGATTTCTCATTTTACATTCTGAATTAACCATCTCTCTGTCATGGATAACATGTTTCATCGTTGCTCTTCTGAAATCATGAATTGTCCTTGTATTGATCATAGTTCTTGCAATTTTCAAAGTTGTTTGTTTTTATAGTATTGTTGTTATTATATAAATTATTTCCTGAATCTGCCATTTCATTTTTGACCAGTACATAAAAATCCTCCTCTCTAACTTTTTGTTGCTGCTTTGAATTTCATTCTCACTGTACTTCCTTTGCTAATCGGAATTTCTGTTTAGAGATCGGGGTAATATCTAAATGGAACTGGATTGCTTGTAGGTAACCTTTGTGGTTTTCAGACTATATATTTTCCCCATTGTTCCTAAATTCATCATGTCAAAATTGTGACTTCTCTATTATAGTGTGTTTATATAGGAAAGGAACATCATTTCTCATCATTCAAGATGAGAGTAATGTTATTTAATGGGAGGTAGGTTCCTTGTTTATTTCAACTAAGGCCCAGAATTATTCTTTTTAAAAAGCACAAATGACATTTCCTAATACCCATGTATGTGTATTTTTTTTATCTGTGCACTTAAATCAACCCCTCTCTAATCCTGCTTCCACAGCTGCCACAGACCTCATCTGAAAGATATTTTCTTATGAACTAGTCATAATTCACTCCCCACTTCTGGAAAATGGTTGTCAGTTTGTCTTTGCTGAGTAATCAAAGATACAGTTAGATTATCCTTCATTTCAAAGAATAAGTGGTACCTAGTTTTAAAAATGGAAGCCTCTGGTAGCTCATCATTTATCTTGCCTCTTCAAATTGATTCTTTCTCTCCCTTCTCACCCTTAGTTTGTACTACAGACCTTTTCAACTTTCTTAAGCTAACAGTTTTCTCAATAGTCCTTTTTAAGATGTTAATTTGCTTTTCTGCCTTAATAAGTATTATAGAGGAAATAGGTTGTAATCTTTTACATAAATTGAAGATATTGTAGGGCTTCAAGTTTATTATTCTGGATATTACTTTTTACTTTTTAGTGCTTATCAATGTATATAAAAGGAAGGGCTTCATTTTTAATGAAAGTGTGTCAATGATAGTTTTTTATGTACAAAGTAGTTGGAGGGCTCTGGTGATTGTGTTTTGTTTGGCTAAATCCAACATGGGAGTTATATTTTCTTGTGAGTTCCCTTTCTTTTACAAGCAGAGTGTTAAAAATCCAGTGAATTGATTAAAGTTTCATTGGACTTCAAGTAAAGGCAAACAGAGAATGAGATTGGGGAATGAAATCCCAATGGTTAAGATGGTGGCATTAGTTCCAAGACAGAATAAAATGTTACATTAATGATTATATAAAACAATTACCCTTCTCCAATGAAAATGTCATTGAAAGTAGTCTCAGGAGTTGGCACCCTGTGTCAATTATCTTGCAAAGAAAGATCCTTTCTTCCATTTTCACTTCCATTTCTACTCACTTTTCCTTACCCTCCTGATCACTTAACAATTCTAATTTTATGTGAACACCTTTAAACAGTTTTCAAGTTTTCTCACTGGAGCAGCCAGTGATGTGAACCTTGTGGTCTGTAAAAATGAATAATTAAATAAACATTTTCTTAAACCTCAGAAGTGCAAAAACCCCACAGCGAATACTGTCCCATTTAGAGCCATCCAAGCCCAAATAATTCTTTCCTCATTTCCATGACAGATACTTTTATTCTTATCTGCCCCACAATTATCTCTGGCTTTCCATTAATACAAAATTCTTGAGCTCTGTCCAAATGCTGCCCAACTTGTGAGACAATGCTCGAGCTTGCCTACACACATTGCCTCTCACTTGTAAGTTTATACCCCTGATTGTCTAGACCAATGATATCCAAACATTTTAATCATGTAAAATTTTAATTTAATCATCAGTAAAATTTTAAGCATGTATGTTCATATATACATATTTATAAATTAGATAAATGTTCTACTATACTAATATGTAATTATAAAATATAAATTAGAGTAGAAAATCAAAGAAAGATATTCTAAAGATAAGTGGTGTTGCAGATAGAGTACTGTACTTGGAATCAGGAAGACCTACTTCAAGTTCTTCATCCAGACACTTACAATCTAAATAAATGGACAAATAATTTATCTTCTTGGGTCTCAGTTTTCCCCTTCTCTAAAATGAAAGGATTGGATTTCATGATTTCTAAGATCACCTTTAGCCCTAATGCTGTAATCTTGAAGCTATATTTTATACTAATTTTATTGTATGCATAAATGGTATAGAACTTTTTTGCTCTCATTAAATTATTAATGCTAATTATATTACCATTTCATTTACTTTATCAATATCAGAAAATAAATAATTATGTTATATAGTAATTCTTATAATTATTAGTAATGCTATTGAATGTGCTTCATTATTTATGAATATTCTGGCTTGGTACTTTTTGACAATAATTTAAAAATTTTGTTTCAAGTTATTTATTTTGAAACCTAGTTTTAAAGGCTGTCATAGCTGAAATAGGAAGAATTTATATAACTAAAAATCACCAGAATTCATAAAATATCATTTTAAAGCCAAAGATAGACTTGGAAAGTGAAAAGTTATTGTCTTACTTTTTGTTTAATTTCACTCAGAATATTTCCTACTGAATTCTAAAAAAAAGAAAAAAACTTGAAACAAAAAAGTCTTTACTTCCTGAAAATGCTCTATCCTACAAGAGATCTTTTGGGGTTTTCCCATTTGTTAACATTCTCCCTTCCCTTTCCTTTACCCATCAACTTCATGTTCATTTACATGTCTGTGTATAAATTGCTTCCTTTCAATAGAATGTAAACTATAAAAATGCAGGCACTGTTTTGCTTTTGAATCAACAATTCTTGGAACATGGGGGATTGGAAATAGATTTGTCATTTTACTGGTGTAGAGAACTCTTAGGTAAGGAACTTTTTTTTTTTCTTTTTTAAGATATAGGTCTTTCTAATGTTATAATCTTAGAGACTTGTCTACAGAATTGAGAAGTTAGATGACTTGTCCTGGGTCACCCAGACAATTAGAGTGGATCTTTCTCCAGGGAACATTGTTGCAGGAAAACCCAGTTCTTTTTGGCTGAGGATGTTCTCTATCCATTATGCCATACTATTCATGCCTGGCAAGTAGTTGGTGCTTCATAAATACTTGTTGAATTTAAATGAAGGAAACACACACACACACACACACACACACACACACACAGCCCTTACCTTCATTCTTATATTACAAAACAAGTGACTGAATGGCAAGGAATAATCAGTTTTTACTATTTTTATAACAGGTAGTCCTGTGAAGAGATCACAACAACAGGACCAAACAAGCAAAAAATGCTCCTTAGATTGAACTCTGTTATAGACAGTTTCTAGTTCCTGAATATTATACCTGTTTAGCCCATCAGTATTAATGACTATTCCACTACCATTGTCCATATCAAAATATACCCCTAGAGTGCCCACTAGTGATAGAAAACTATAGGATTTCTTTGTACTTGGTGGTCTCTAACTGGACAATATTGCAAAAGTTACCAAACTCCCCAAGATTTTAATGGAACAAGGAGAGTCAAATTTATTTTTTTCTTAAATAATTTATATTTATATATAAATATTATATAAATAAAATAAAAAATGTATTTTTTGAGGATAGTTTTATGCTTTTATTTTCTTTTTCCTGATAGTTGTATTTTTTAAATTAAATTTTTTATTGTAAACTTGACAATTATAAACAAATACAAATATTTAATCTCCAAGGAACAATAAAAGATTTTTATAAGAAACTATGAATTTGTTTTTAAAGAAGCATATCTATATTAAATTTAACATGACAGTAGCAAAACAATTCTATTTATTTGTGCTCTCTATTTCTTTACTTTTTGTTTTTTTCTGCGAATTTTTAAAATACATATTTTGTTCTTTCTGTCGCTGTCTCTCCTCTCTTTACTTCTTTTCTCACTTCCCCTTCCCCTCTGTCTTCTTTTCCACTAACCTATCTCCCTTCCCCAGATAGAAGCCTGCCCTTGTAACAAATGTTTTTTGTCAGCTCAGTATTTACCCTATGGCCTTATGATGATTTCTGACTTCAATACTTTTCTCAAATGCTTCCTTTTACATGTATTAAGTGGCCTTTATATCTGTCAGGTGGTTATTGCCTCTGGCTTTTTATTTTTATAATTCTTCTTATGTCCACATATCTTCCCTTTTTTGGCCAAATCCTCTTCCCCATTTCTATTTTTCAAAATTTTAAATTTTTTTTAAGGATTGCCTTTTCTGATAGCTTTGAGCCTTGTTCTCTGCTAATACCCTCTTTATCTACAAACCCAGTGAATCCTTTAGGCATCTTTTCCCTCACTAAACATCTTTGATTCACATTCCTTTTATCCACCTCTAATCTTTTCTCTAAGCCAATGTTACTTGATTTTATTTAAATCCCAAAGATGTTGCCTCCTGTTTTTGTTGCATCATTATTGCTTTTCATACAGAATTTTATTGGTGGCTTTTATGTCACATTCATTTCCAGCAATATCTCCTTTCTCTTCCCTACACTTCATAGCATGATTATTCCAAGTTAGCTTTGCTTTCATATTATTATTAAGCTTTCCATCAAGCCCATTTACAGCACAATTCTTTTATCCTCAGTGTCTATTTTGAACCTGATAAATATGTCATTTTTTTTCTTTATAGTCTTTTGCATTTGTGGTTATTTGATCTCTTTCTTTTTCTCTGGCTCTAGATTTTAATTTTGCAGGCCAGGTAGTACTTCAAGTTGGCTTTCATTTTTCAGTTGCTTATACTTGATCCTGTTGATCTGAAGTTGAAGCCCACCCCGTCTGACTTTGACTCAACTTTTGTCTTTGGCCTTTTCTGTATTTTGTTATGTCTTGTCTGGAGTTAGCTGATGTAATTGTTATTGGTAATATCCTAATCACAAAAGACTTTAAGTTTCCTTCTAGCTATTTCAAAAAGGTGGAAGCATAAGAAGGACAGAATGCTTCTCTTCTTCTCCATTTATCCAATAAACAGCAATTCCTTTGTGTCTTTTATAGATAGGTTTCTGATTCAAAACACACACACACACACACACACACACACACACACACACAAACACACACCTCCTTCTCATATCTTTTACTATCTAGATATTTTTGGTAGAAGAATGTAGTCAGTGTCTGTTCACTAACCCATGTATTCCAAGTAGTACAGAGAATTAGGCAGCCTCATTTATGTTATATTATTTTTTCCAATACAGCAATAAAAAAGATGTTTTAAAAAATGTTTTATGAATGAAATCCCTCCAGCTTTAACCTTAAATTATCTCTTGCTAAGCTTGGATGTTCTACAAAACTGTGTTCCTTGGTGTTTTCTGTTTGCTTTCCTGTCTCCCCACCATCCTCGTTGCAGAAACAAAAAACAACCTAGGAAAAAAGACCATTTTCTGTTTTCCTTTGTAAAGAAAGAAAGAAATTCATCTACCAGTCTACTGGTTATGAGCTTTTCTATACTTAGCCAGGTTAGTCCTCATAAAACAGAAATAATCTTTCAATTTCTTTAGAAATTTTTTAGAGGCAGAGCCTTCTAGAGTTTGTATACCATTGGTATTGTCTTCAAAAACCTGGACAACTCCATTACACAGTGAGGATATTATGGAAGTGGGACAGCAAATATCCAAATATAGAAAAGATCTATAAGGCATTTTTAAAAACAATAAACCCTTTTCACTCTCAAGGACAGTAGAGCCACTATATTTGACTTCTAAAATCAAAATCCCAGGTGTACTTGTAGGAGAAGTGGAAAATATGAGAAAAACAGCTGGACTAGACCAGAAGTTTCTGCACTATAGATGACATAATTCTGAGAATGATGAAGGATTGATTCTCAAGGTGTTTGAAAGAGAAAAATATATCAAAGGCATAAAAACAATCTCAGACTCCGTGATTCTGGCTACTATTTTGCCAATATAACCCTGACCTTAACCTTAATCAGTCACTGTGCCTTACTTTCTCATCTATTAAAAAACCCACAAATTTATTTTCTCTCTATCTTGTACCCATCTCACTGGGGAAATTCCCCAAATTTCTCATCATTCTGTATCCTAAATCCATCACCTCTCTATCATAGATAGAATGTTTTATTGTTGGTACTCTGGAATTATGAACGATCATTATATTGATCAAAGTTTTATATTTTTGCCATGTTATTATTGTATAAATTGTTCTTTTGGTTTTGTTAATTTCATTTTTCATTAGTTTATAAGTCTTCAGAATTGCTCATTTTTATAATATCGATGTAATAGAATGAATTGTTCTGATTCTGCTCACTTTGCTCTCACTTCATGTAAGTCTTTCTATGTTTTTGAAATCATCTCTTTGGCTTTGGATTCAATATAGACAATAATGAAAAGGATGGGAGAGAGTGATGGAAGTAAATGTCATGGGCTTCAACACAGAGAAGAAGGAAATTGATAGAATGATAATGGTTTGGAAATAGCAATGGAGAGAAAGGAATTTTTCAAGGAGTATTCAGTCCAAATCCTTGGTTTCAAGGAACCCTCTCCCCAGCTTTCTTGTATCAGCTCTCTGCTGAGTATAAATAATCATGGAAATATTGTTGGGTGAGGGTCTGTATCCTCCAGGTCATGTCACCAGAATCTTTCCCCCTCCTTAAATAATGAATGTAGCTATGCATTTCAGCAAACTGACAGGAAGACAGGCTAAAAAAAAGATGCTGAGAAGTTTTAAAGGAGTTTATATAACCCCTCCCTCCATCACTCCCAATAGGAAAGATTGTAGCACACTCATGCTTCCAACCATACAGTTGTGTTGAGTTAGCTAACATCAATATAACAGAAGGCAATGTTTGTTTTCCCTGTCTCTGCTCCAGATTTATTGGGTTATCTGTCTTACTTTGACACTTGAGTGTTTAAGGTTGCTGTTCTAGGTGTCTAAATACATAAAAAAATTATGTTACAGTTTACATTCCTGCTATTGGCTTTGACACATGCTTGCTGAAAGGTTCCTATCTGCCAGCAGTTTAGAGGGAAAGGCCATGATGTGTGTGTTTTCATAGTGGGTTTAATAATCCATAGTGAAAATCAGAATGAGGATTTTTTTCTTCTCCTTGCCTCATTCCATCTTTCACACAGCTACCAAACCTTATTCTAAAAACAAAAATCTGGTCACATCACTCCCCTGTGACATGAAATGAAAAAGTTAGAGTGATTTCCTACTGCCTTTAGGAAAAAATGCAGTCTCTTCTATTAGGCATTTAAAGCACTTTACAATTACACTCTAATAATGACAATGCTAGCTAACATTTATACAATCCTTACTATCTGCCAGGCACTGTGCTAAACTCTTTACAGTTATTATCCTATTTGATCCTCATAACCCTGGGAGGTAGGTGTGATTTTTTTTCTCCAATAGGGAAGCTGAAGAAAACAAAGTTTAAGTGATTTGCCTAGGATCACATAGCTAGGAAATACTTGAGGCAGGATTTTAACTCTGGTCTTCCCAGCTCCAGGTCCAGTGCTCTATCTCTTGGGCCATCCAGTTGACCATCTAATTTACCTTTCTAACTAATGGCATGTTGCTCCACTTAGCTTACTCTACATGCCACACAATCTCTTCTACTCCCTCTTCTCTATTTATAAAATTTTATTTCTTTCCCTTTGCTTTTGTCCTGGATGTCTCCAATATACTCTTTCCTCACCTTCAAGTCTTAGAATCCTTAGTTTTATTTAAGATTCCATTCATATGCTGCTTTCCTATGTGGACTTTTTCCTTATCATCCCAATTTTTGGCCCTTCGCCCATAATAATTTGCGTTTACTTCAATGTGTGTAGGTTATTATTCCCTGATAGAGTATTTTAGTGGTTCATTCATTTCATCTCTCTGACCCCATTTGGAGTTTTCTTTACAAAGATACTAGAGTGGTTTGCTATTTACTTCTCCAGCTCATTTTACAGATGAGAAAACTAAAAGAAGAGTATAATTTGAGTATAATTCAATTTAATTCAACACATTTATTAAGCACCTTGGGGACACAAATATGAAAAAGAAAGAGAGACTCTGGCTTCATAGAGCTTACACTCCAGTGGGAGAAGACCACATATAGAAGGAATGTCATTTCCTTCTCCAGCTCATTTTACAGATGAGAAAACTAAAGATAATTAGAGTATAATTCAATTCAATTCAATACATTTTTTATACACCTTGGGGACACAAATATAAAAAAGGTAGACCCTGGCTTCAAAAAGCTTACACTTAGTGGGAGGAGATCACATACAGAAGGAAACTAAAAACAAGAGTGGCAGGGATAGCAATGGTACCTATTAGGGGTACCTAGTGCTGGAGCATGATGTTCCTTCGATTGGAAACCAAGCAAAGTTGATGATGGAAAACTGAGCATTAGTTGCAGAGTTTTGAATCCTCTATAAAGGAAGGTGTTGGAAGGAAATTATTGCTCCATTCTCCTCCTTTAATAAGAGGGAAAAGACAACTGAGGGAGTTGGCAAGACACTGAGTATCAAAAATTGGGTTAATCTGCATGATAATGAGATTGCAGGTGATCATATTCCAGGGAAGGCACAGTGTTCTGTCAAGTGGAAACTAAGCAGAAATCCTGATTAAAAATTCATACAGTGCAGTTCCAGATACATAGTAGGCACTTAATAAATAACTATTTCATGAATGGATGAATGGTCTGGTGCTCTAATTCCTATTTTATCATTGTCTAAAAAGACATGTGGATTGAACACCAGAAATATACTACAGAGGTAGACACTACTACAATCAGACAAGATGAAATTGGATGGGATATAGATAGAGGTCAAGTTTGTCTAGGGGTGTTGAGCAAATCATTATTATATTGTCACAAAGATAGGGGAGGGAGAAAGTAATATGGTAGAGAGAGTGCTAGTCCTGAAGCCAGAAGACCTGGGTGAATCACAACCTTTTTTGGCCTCAGCTTTCTTATCTGTAAAAGGAAGGGGACAGGCTATAGCCTCTGAGGTCATTTCCAGCTCTAGATATCTGATTTTATGATTCTAATTAATAAAATTAACAATATAGATATGTCAAAAATATTTATTATTTGACCTGATTCTCAAAACTACCCTGTTGATGAATGTAGTAAAAATATTACTCAAATGAGAATCTAAAATTTCCTTAATTTTGGATGTACCCTCCAAGGAAGCACAAAACAATCAACCTGTTCATACCCACTCATCCTGTGCTGCTTTTGTTCATGTCTTACCATAAATTTACACCAAGGGACCCACTTGGAGGCCTTCTTCACTCTTCCCTTACATTCCAATGATTACAGATATCTTTCAGAAGGCTCTGTGATAGTTTAGAGCTTGATGCAATCAGCATAATGTCATCTGCACACAGTAGAAGTTTATCACCTAAAAGTAATCATTTTTCAGGAAGATGCAAGTCTAGTCATATCATGCTATAATCAAAATCTAATGGCTTCCTATTTTGTTATTGTTCAGCTTGACTCTTTGTGACCCCATTTGGTGTTTTCTTGGCAAAGATACTGGAATGGTTTGCTGCACTTTTTTTTCCAATCTCATTTTCCAGATGAGGAAACTGAGACAAACAGGATTAAGTGATTTGGCTAGGATGACACAGCTAGGAAGTATCTGAGGCTAGATTTGAACCTGATACCTATTTATTGTACCACTTCACTGTCCTGGTTTCCTATTACCTCTCGGTGAATCACAACTTTTTTTGGCCTCAGCTTTTTTATTTGTAAAAGAAAGGGGCTGGGTTATAGCCTCTAGGGTCATTTCCAGATTTAGATATCTGATTTTATGATTCTAATTAATAAAATTAATAATATAGATAAACTATAATTTAACATTTAATGCTATTTACACCCTGGTCCGTTTATATATCTATACATATCTATATCTCTCTATAAGTACATGTATGTATATATGTAAAATACACATATAATATATGCACACACAATACATATATAACTTAAATGCATATATATTATGCATACATATAGAAATCATTTGTGTATTTATATATTACTCCTTTTTACATACCCTATGATCCAGTCATTACATCTTTCTCAATGTTTTGCACAAAGAATACTCCATCTTCAGTCTCTGGACATTTATAGTGGATGTCTCTATGCCTGGAATATACTTCCTTCTCTCTTCCACTTCTTAAAATTCCCATTTGCCATCAAGATTCAGCTCAAATATCACTTTCTACATGAAGTTTTCTTTATCATCCCAGCTACTAGAGCATTCCCTCTCCAAAAAAACTTGTATCCATTTAGTTTATGTGATGTCATATATATATATATATATATATATATATATATATATATATATGACATATCTATGTGTATGTCATTCCTCCTTTCCTGAGAATATAAGTTTCCTGAGGGCATGGACTGTATCACTTATATCTTTGTATTCTCAGAATTTAGCCCAGCCCCTGTCAGTGATACATCCCTGTCTGCCTATCTCCTTTCTCTCAACACAGGCCACTTCTCTAACTCACTAGAAAATGTTCATGGAGTAAATGGATAGTTGTTCAGTGATTCACTAGATGGACAGCTAGCTACCTTTGTATTTTATGTTCAGCACCCCCTAAACTAAATAAATGCTGATTGATGAGCTGATTGATTTTTTTTCTTTAATGCCATTTCTAACTCCTCTATATCTATGGTAGTTTAAAAAATCATATTGATGTTATTTTGTAAATTGATGTCATTCTAACACTCCATTAAAGTCTGTAAGTTTGGAAATTCAATCTTCCTGTAAATCACTGTTCACAGATCAAAGAGACCTGTTATCTCTGTATCACTAGCTGTTCTCACAAGTTGTTAGTTGTCCTTCCTTTTAAGAGGACCATGCTCATAAGGGAAGTGATACCATGAGATGCACATGAATTGGATTTAAGTGAGGGAGGGCTTGGCAAGGTCACCTGCCTCACTTTCCCCTCCAGAGCCCTCTGGGTCCAGTGGCAAAATATAGATCAGGAAGACTGGAGTTGGTCCTGGATGTAATGGGAGACCTTGGACTTTTTAAGCTAAAGTCAAATATACAAATGGACACCACCCATCAGCTTTCTCTAGCAACAAGAAAGAAAATCTTATCCCTTTCACCAATAGAAACCAGATGACTCAATCCTATGGCCTGCCTTTGTGCTATTCTCTTTTTATCCATTCTCCATAAACTATAAGAAATCTTGTAAACCCCACTTTGGTGTTTTTTGGTTTGTTGAAGAGCTAAAAACCCATTTTTATTAGTAAAAATAGCTTTACCAATAAATTGAACATTGGAACTTTGTTGCTTCAGTTTACCTTAATTTTAATAAGCTACAATTGTGAAATTGTAGTCTAAGTGTTGTGTTTCAACTATCATTGATGGAGAAGTTTGTTATATATTATTTTTCAGATATTTTCAAATTTTCTCCTGTTTGTTGTTTTTCCTCCATGTTCATCCTCAAAAGCCTTTGGGATGACTTTGCCTGTTTAGATAACTTGCCAAAATTTCTTTAACTGTGTCTATTATCCACTGCTTCTCTGTGCTTTAGGAGATGATATTGTTGATATTATCCTTCAATAAGATTTTATAACTGACTTAAAGTCTGAGTGTTGCCCTTGGCAACCTTTTCTTTCCATTTGTCAAGTAAGATAGATGTTTGATGACTAAGGTACTTTGGGGACTCATTTGGTCTCCTTGGTGAGAAAATTAATACAATTTACATTGATTAAACTTGTAGATAAAATTATAATAGATGGTGTCTATACAATTTCTGTTCTTCATTTCTGATTTTTCACATTTAATGTTATTGTAATTGTATTTAAGGTCTTTTCTTCATTGTAATACTTTCCCCCTTTTTACTAATCCTGATGTTTTGCTCTGGCAGACTGGTCATGGGCAGCCAATTCAGGGATAAGTTATGAGTCTTTTCCTGTCTCTTAAAATAGAAACCAATGTATTCTTTAGAATATCATTTGCTGTTTGCCATGTCCAATTCCTATCAACTATTTTCTTGAAGAAAATGTTCAAGATATAAGGATGCAATCTCTAAATCATTGCCTTTATTTTTCTTTCTTTCTAAACCAAATCTTCCCATACGTTTCTCCCTATCCCACTTTTCCCCACTTTTTTGCTAAAGTAATCCAGTTCCATATTGTTTAGAGGATCTTAAGGTGTTTGCAAAATTTCTCTACTACATCATCCCAAGCAACCCATGTTACAATTTCCTCCATGGTAATCTTTTTACAAATATTTATCACTGGGACTGTAATAGATGATGACCAAATAGCCATAAAAGTATTGATAGTTGTCTTTAGCTATATGGTAAAACCTTCCTTGTCAACTTTTTTGCTTCTCCAAGGAGAACCCATGAACCATCTTTACATTAACTATAACTTCCTTCTTTTAAAAATATTTTTGTAGCAAAAATATTAAGACTGTTATGATTCAGCCCTTTTAGAAATATGTCTACTCATTGTTAGACAAGTTATTAGAAAAGGATCTCATATTTAGAGTACTGGGAGCCAAGAATTTATAGTCTGTATTTTATATGTATTGATATATGCATATATATATACATATACCTATGTATGTTCCATATTTTATAAAGAACAGTGGGGCATTTAAATTTTTTCTTTTGTTTTATGTTTCCATAGCCAAAATCTCATTAGTAAGTGACCCAGCTATTGGCACTGTCTTTCCTTCCTTAATTGAGTTGGTTTTGGTTTACAAAACTGGTTTATTTCCTATGCCATTTAAAAATTTTTTCCAGCATGGTAGAACATGCCAGGGTTTATATTCTACTGACATAACCCAACATCACCTCCAGGATGAGTCATTGGAGTAGGAACTTGTGGAGGAGTACAATCTTCAAATGTCTTTTGTAAAGATCAGGAAAAGAGTTTGGGAGCTAGTTGAGAAGATTAGTTTTTTTGTAATGGCAAAAGTTCAATTTGAAATTTTAAAAATAACACAAGACGGAAAATTTGAAAAATAATACAAGATGGAAATTCAAGAGATGTCATAAAGCAGAGTGTTCTGAATGGGGATCTGTCTCCTCTTAAGTATGAAACATGGTTAAAATTATTTGATATTTTCAGTGTGAGATATAAATAACTACATTTTTTCAATTAAAAGTTAAAGTCAACAAAAGTGAGTCTGTCTGTGAATTAACTCCAACTGCTAATTAGTGTTTCTATATGCAGGCAGTGGGGACCAAATTCACCTTTCTTCACCTTCTCTCTGTATCACTGGTGGCTCTATGCCTGTCTTAAGGCAACTAACTCTTCCTTCCTCCTTTAGTAATGGGAAGATACTGGATAGCTAGTTGGATAGAGAGGGTAGAAGGCTGGGACTGGAGTCAGAAACATTCATCTTCCTGAGTTTAAATCTGACTTTGGAAACTTACTAGCTGAGTGATCCTGAGCAAGTCAGTAGATGGTATTTGCCTCAATTTCCTCATCTGTACAATGAGCTAGAGAAGGCAATAGTAAATCATTACAATATTTTTTATCAAGAAAACCTCAAATGGGATCACAAAGCATCAGATAATTCTGGAAATGATAGAACAAAAACTACAAAAATGTGGGAGAAAGGCTAGGATCCTCGGCCAGAGGAAGCAAGTCAGTATCATCCCATGCTATTGGCTACACCTCACTAGCGCCACCTTGAAGCAAGTGTAGTCAGACCCTATGTGACTCCTTTGGATTTGGGAACTCTTGGCTTTGCTTCTAGGTCCAAGTCCTGGACTTCTCATATCTCCAAAATGAAAGAGATTCTTGAAGAAAGACAGGAGATAGTCTGGGAAGAGATGTTGGATGGGTGAGGTGCTAGACAGCTAAGCTGTCTAATCAAAAGAATAAGAAATATCCATTGGAGCCTGCAAGATGCAAAATTAATAAGAAAATTTATTTAATTAATTAATAAGAAAAAAGAAGCTACTAGCTGCTCCAAGTTGTGGTGACAACCCAATTCTCTCCCCATCTCTGGTCCCAAGTACTTATGCATCTCTGTGTGAAAGTATAAAAATTGGAGAGAGGTACCTGTATCCCTCAATTGTGCCTTTAAGGAGCTAGCATAATAGCATAATACAGTAGGAAGAGTGGATTTGGGATTCAATTCTGAATTGAACTGGGGGATCTGCCACTTATTGTTATAATAAACTTGGATAGATTACTTAAACTCTCTGGGTTTCAGGTTCCCTGTAATGGGCTGAAGCTCGAGGTCCCAAGCACGTGAGGCTAAATAGTAATTGGACCATACTCTATTAATATATGCTTGGAGAAAGAATGCCCCCCGCCCACTCTTTGTGCAAGTTTTGATGTGTTGTATAGGAAATGACGATTTTGGTGGGTGGAGAGAGAGAGAGAGGCGGAGAGAGAGGCAGAGAGACCACTGGCTGGTTGCCTGTTGCAGCTGCACACATTCCTATCACCATCCCCCTTCATCTCCACAAAGAATAAAGATCGAGGATTTTCCCTTAACCTGAATTCCTGACTCCGGCTGATTTCAAAATACGTGGTTAGCACACTTCCCAATTTTAATATGACATCAAAGGATCCTTCCTTCTCTAACTCTATGATCACATTATTCTGTGAAAGTAAATGCAGCATAGTGATTATTTACCTTAAATTTTTGTGTTAATTTTATTGGATGTTTCAGATTAATTTGTGTGTTGTTATACAGTTATAACAAATTCTCTTATCTGAATAAAATTGATTTTGAAAAATATAGAGAACAATAAATGTTTTAAAAAATGGTTTTACATGTAATTGGGGGGAAAGGGATATGCTCACCAAGAGAAAAAGTATAGAAAATAGTGGTTGGGGGGTATTGATACATCAAGTTAGTAAACCATTGTCATAAGCCAATGAATGATTCCATCAGATGAATGGAAGACAAAAATAAGGACTGATTTCTGAAGAGGAAATGATTCCTAGCTTTTAAGAGGATGGAAAAGTGGGAATTTGTTGAAAGATTTGGAGAGGTAGAAACGATGCTAAAAGATGTGTAAGTATATTGAATAAGCTAATGATAGAGAATAAAGAAAGATAACTGTTAGACTAGTTGTGCTGGAACAAAGGATCCATGAGGGGAAATACTGGAAAATTAGGTGGAAAAGATAGATTGTGACCAGGGAGTAGGTAAAATTGTGACCAGGGAAAAGGTAAAAATAATAATTATGCTATACAAATGAGCTGCTGAGGAAAAACTGACACCTACATGGCCAATATGTTGATTTGTTTTGCTTCATTATACATATATATATATATGATAGGGTTTTGACTCAGGACTAAGGGAGAGGTGGATTGGCAAGCATTGACAGACATGAAAAAATCAATAAAGTCTTTTAAAAATTGCACAGAAGTGAAAGGAGGAACAGAAGAAAGCAAAAATTAAACCTTTTGTTACCACCTGGAAAACAAACACATATTTTGTGTGTGTATTTATATATACTATACATGTATATATGTATGTATATACTATATATACTTTATATATATTATATTATATATGTTTATATATAGTATATATTATACTATATATGATATAGTATGTTATACTATATATGTTTATATATACTATACATGTATATATGTATGTATACATACATAAGCAAAATTTTGCCTTAAAAATTTATAGTGCCCTGTACATTTCTTTCCCCTTCTTGCCTTGAACTATTTTGACTAAAAAAAAATTCAAAATGCAAAACAAAGTAAAACAATAAATCATACCTTTTAGGTAACTAAACTGCAGTTACTTTAGTCCCCTTTATAGTGTATCTCTGAGGATAGAGAAGGCGCTATGGATCTTATAGGATTAAAATAAACACACACACACACACACAAAACCCAAAAAACTAAAAACTAAATAAATGAAATAAGTAGGCATTCCTAGATCCAAATATGTTGGAATCCTTACAAAGTATTAACTCATTAGAGTTGATAGACAATAATTATCTAATTTAGCATGGTTCAGTATGATTGATCTGATCTTACGAGGAGATGTTATGGGCCAGAACTTGAAACAAGGTACTAAGTGGAACTGATAGAAACAATGCTTGTGTTCACACTTTTAGAGAGCTCATATAAGCAAGAAGCTCTCAGAGCCAAAGGGTACTCTGGGACAGACACAGAGCACTCTGGGAGGAAGACCACAAGCCCACTCTCAGAGGTGGAGTGAGATTCATTCCAACTTTCACCTTGGTGGTGTCTGGAGATATTTGGAAGAAGAGAAGCTGAAGCTGGCAGAGGCAAAAGATTAGCAGCAAGAGCTCTTGGAACCAAGCAGAGAGATAGTCTCTAAGAAAACTAACCGGGCCCAAGGAAAGAGATAAGAAATAAACGTTTGGATTTTATCAGCTGGCTGTATTTGAGGTGATTATTACTTGGAACGGAAACTAAGGCTGCCTCCAGAAAACCTCCCCGAGAAACCTGCTCTCCCAGAGAACCATTACATTTTAAAGAAGAGAACACCACACAAATACAATGCTCAAAATGTGATTTGACTAGAAGTGACACACGGTCTTCTTTGTTATGGATACCATGACTCTATTAAGGCAACTATGAGATCTCTTTAGCCTTTTTTGACCTTCAATTCATACCAATGATCTAAATTGAGTTTTTAGTGGACTAAAAACTTCAAGCTTTTTTTTTTTAAACATGAATTATTGTTTGGTTATACTTATCCAAATCATTTTTTTAAAAAAATTCAAATGTAAGCATTTACATTGATCTCTATAAAATTTCTTAGTCAGTCAATCTGATTTTTTTTTTAACTCTGAAGTCCAGTACATTTGTTGTCTCTTTTATTTATGTAACCTCTTATTGTTTTTTGTTGTTCAATCATTTTTTCAGTCATGTTTGACTCACTGTGATCCTCTCTGAGGTTTTCTTGGCAAAGATGCTGGAGTGGATTGCTGTCTCCTTCTCTAGCTCCTTTTACAGATAAGGAAACTGAGACAAACAGGGTTAAGTGGTTGTCCTGGGTCACAAAGATAATGTTTGATGGGAGATTTGAACTCAGAAAGATGAGTCTTTCTGACTCCAGGTCCAGCAATTTATCCAATATGTCACTGAGCTGCCCTCTTATACTCTCTACCATTTGGTAAACAGACTATCTGTGTCTTCAATGAATGTCATTTATAAAAATAAGGAACAACACAGGGTGAAATGCAAATCTATAGAGGACACTTACCTCCAGATTAGCATCAATCTATTAATTGCTACACTTTAAGTTAGGACCACCAACAAATTCTGGGTTTGCTTATCTTATTGTTGAATCTGCATGTCCTCATCATTTCCCCAAGGATTTATCGAGCAATTTTGTCACTGCTTGCTTAAAATCAGATATACTTTGTCTACAAAAGGTCCTCAATTTATTGATCCCATAACGATAAAAAAATTTGTAGAGAATTAAAGGCAAGGTCCTAATAAAGTTTGAAGAATGTACCCCCCTCTTAATTTAAAACTGGAATTATATTTATCTACCTTCAATCCTGAGACATCTTTCTTATTATCTGCATTTGTCAAAGTTTATTAAAAGTAGTTTATCAATCATTATTCTTTTTTTTTTTTAATTTTAAGCACAGAAATGCTTTATTTTGAATTTTTCTCATTATTAGTGATTTGGAACAGTTTTTCACATGGCTAAAAGATAGCTTGGATTTCTTCCCTTGAGAAATGCATATTCACATCTTTTGACAATTTGTCATTGTTCAATGACTCTTATTCTTATCATTTTAATAATCCTAATTATGTTATAATTTTTACTAAAAGTGTTAATGAAATTTATAGAAATATTTTTATACATTTTAGAAATGAGACATCAAATACTATAAAAACTTTCGTAAATTAGTTAACTATTTTCTTTCTAATCTTAGCTGCATTGGATATTTTTGTGTAAAGAAGTTTTAGATTAACATAATAAACACAATAACATAATAAAAATTGACTCTTTAATCTTCTGTGATTCTTCCTATTTCTTATTTGGTCATGAATTCTTCCCCATTTATAGATCTGAAAAGTGATTTCTTCCTTGTTCCTCTAATTTATGATGGAATTTTTATATCTTGATTATGTATGATTTGAAATTATTTTGATATATGATGAAAAATGTTGGTTTATAAATAATTTCTATCATATTCCTATACAGTTTCCATAGCAATGTTGGTTAAATAGTGAGTCCTTGCCCCAGTAGTTGGGGTTTTTAGTTTTATTGAACACTAGGTTACCAGGTTAATTTGTGTCAGTGTGTTGTGTACTTGGAGCTATTTTTTTTTTTTCTTTCTGGCAAACCTATTTTGTAACTAATACCAAATTGTTTTGTTGATTCTTTGTGTAGATTGTGATTTGGTATGGCTAAATACTCTTATTTAGCTGTATTTAGTATTTAGCCATATACTCATTTCCCATTTAAAAAATTAGTTCCTTTCAGATTCTTGATCTTTTGTGTTTTTCCAAATGAATTTTATTATTTTTTTCTAGTTCTATAAAGTAATCTTTTTGTATTGTGATTTGTATGGCACTGAATGAATAAATTAATTTATGTTGTGTTGCAGTTTTTATTATATTGTGTTGGACTACCCATGAACAATTAATATTTTCTAATTATATAAATCTGTCTTTAAAAAGTTCATCTTTGTAAAAGAAAATAAAGCCATATTCCTCTGTGTCTTTGTAGAAAGACTCTTAAGTATTTTTTTTTAATTCTGAAGTTATCATGAATAAAATTTACTTTTCTGTCTCTTCTTGTTGTGAGTTTTTCTTTTTTTTTTGGTAATATATAAACGTGCTCATGCTACTTTTCTGAAATTGTTAATTTTTTCAAATAATTTTTTACCTAGCTTTCTAGGGTTTTCTAAATATGCCATTATATCATCTGCAAAAAATTACAATTTTGACTCTTCTTTGCCAGTGGTTATTTTCTCACTTCCTTTTTTTATATCTATCTAGTCAATATTTCTAATGCTATATGAAAATCGTGGTGGAAAAGGCGATCCTCACTTTAACTTTCAATATTATTGGAAAGCTCTTCAGTTTATGTCTATCACATATAATGCCCATTCATGGTTTTAAATAGTTGCTACTTACCATGTTAAAGAAATGTTCACATTTTCCTCCATTTTCATGTTGTTGTTTTCACAAGAAATACGTGAAATATTTTATCAAATACTTTCCCCATATTTATTAGTAATCACATGGTTTTTGTTGTTTGTACGGTAAACTATATTGATAATTTTCATAATATTGAACTAACCCTAAATTCCTAATATTATTAGGAATATGCCTGGTAATAGATTATATTTTTTGATGTGTTGTCTCTTTACTAATATTTTATTTAGAACTTTTATATTAATATTCATTAGAGATGTTAGTCTTTGGATCTCTTTCTCTATTTTTACTCTCCACAACTTAGGTATAAAGACCATATTTTTATTATAGAAGAAATTTGGTAGTATCCTTTCTTTTTTATTTTTGTAAATGTTTCACTTAATATTAGAATTAATTAATGCTTCATAGAATTTTCTTATGAATCCATCTTGTTCCAGGGTTTTTTCCTTTATGAATATAAATATATATATGTATATATATATATATATATATAGAGAGAGAGAGAGAGAGAGAGAGAGAGAGAAAGCTTGTTCATTTTCTTTTCTTAAATATGGGTTTTTTTGGTAAATAATAATTTCATTTAAGTTGCAAATATTATTGGTATATAGTTGGGCAAAATAGTTTCTAATAATTTCTTCTATTCTTCACTTGTGAATTCTCTTTGACTTTTGGTATTGGCAATTGTTTGCCCTTTTCTTTTTAAAATTAAATTAGCTAATAGTCTTGATTAATTTTTTGAAATCAGGTGTTAGTTTAATTTTTTAATGAAATTTATCCTTTAAATTCTTCTTTGATATTCAGGATTTCTATATTGGGATTTAATTAGTTATTATTAAAATGTTAATTTTCTTATTTTAGTTATATAACCAATTTTAATTTATTTTTTCTCTTTCTTTGTTAATGAAAATATTTAGAAATATATGTATTCACTAGTGGCTGCTTTTAATACATCACAAAAATTTTGGCATAATGTCTGATTGCTGTCTTTATGTTTAAACAGATTATCTAATATTTTTATGATTTTTTCTTTGACCCATTAATTCTTAAATTACATTTAATTTTAATTTTAATCCTCTCTTTAATGACATTATTGAATACATTTTTATTTCATTTTGTTCAGTAAAATATGCAATTAATATTCTATCATTCAGAATTTGTGAGGTTTTTATGCCCAACACATGGTTGATTTTTGTAAAGGTGCTTGCACATCTGAAAACTACATATTCCCTTAGGTCTTTTCATTTAGTAATTGCCAAAGATCTATCATAACATTTCTAGGATTATATTCAGGTTTTAAAGTTCTTATTTATTTTTTGGTTAGATATATGTAGGTCTGAAAGGGGCACATTGAAGTCCCCCAATATTACACTTTTATTATATATATCTGTAACATTTAGATTTTCTATAACTCATTTGATTTTATTTAGATTTAATTATTTAGATAATATGCCATCATTTAACATTGTCTATGGTATTAAGGACTGTCTATGGTACCTTTCAGCAAAATTTATCTTCCCTTGTGATCTTTTTAATCAAGATTTTTTTTTTTTATTTTTTGCTATTGCCTTATCTAAAATCATGATTACTACCCTTGCCTTTTTGATTTCAGCTGAAGCATAATGGATTTTGCTCCAGTTTCTTATGCTCACTCTGTATGAACATAATGACTCTATGTGAGTCTTTATATTTCAAGTATGTTTCTTTTAAATGTATTGTTGTCTTCTGTTTTCTAATCCATTTTACTCTCCCCTTTCATTTTATGGGTGAGTTCATCCCATTTGTATTCACAGTTATGATCATTAAATGTGTATTTCCTTTTATTATATTCTCTAATACATTTTCTTGTCTTTGTTCCTTGGCCCCGCCTTAGAAGGAAAAAGAAGGTTGTGGGATAAGATTGTGGTTAGCAACAGTGTTCTATATTTGATGATCATCTTCCTTTGTTTTGGCTTCTCTTCCCTCATCCTGACCAATCATTTCTTATTCTTTCTCCCTCCCTTCCTCCTTTTTCCCCTCCATTCTTCCTTCTCTCCTTTTCTCTTTCCCTTCCTCCTTTCCTTCCCTTCTTCTCCCCCTTGCCTCTGTCTGTCTTTCTCTCTCTGTGTCTCTGTCTCTTTGTCTGTTTCTGTCTCTGTCTCTGTGTTTCTCTGTGTGTGTCTCTGTCTCTGCTCTCTCTCTCTCTCTCTCTCTCTCTCTCTCTCTCTCTCTCTCTCTCTCTCTCTCTCTCTTTCTGCTCTTTTATATGTGGCCATGAAGTTTTCTGTTATCTTGGCTGTGGTTCCTGAGTATTTGAACTCTTCCATTCTGACTGACTGAAGTACTTTTTCTTTGTCTTGTAAGTTCTGGATTTTGGCTAGGATAATCCTAGAAATTTTTATTTTGGGATTTTTTTTTCCAGGAGATCATTGATGAATTGTTTTCATTTTACCTTCTTGTTTTAATATGTCTGACCAGTTTTCTTACATGATTTGTTGAAATAGAATGCTCAATATCTTTTTATTTGTTTTGTTTTGGGTCATGGCTTTGGGTAATCTAATAATAAAAAACTTCCCCCTTTTAATATGCTATACTTGATAAATGCATCTATTTTCTCACAATCTTTTGACTTTATTTTAAATTTCATATTGTCATTAACTTCTGTTTGGTCTATTCTAATTTTTAGGAAACCTTTTATTTGAGTAATTCTATCTTCTTTCCCTCTTTCATTATCAATTACCTCGTCTATGTTTTCTTGGCTCTTTTTCTTGTCCTTGATTTAGTTATTGCAGAGTTAAGGAAAAAGTGGGTAGTAAAAAAATAGACCAGTCATTAAAAGGTTTGGCAATGAAATAAAGAAAGAATTAGAGATGCAGCTAGAGTAGCAACAATGTTAAATGATAGTTTGCATGAAATTGAAGATAATTGTACATGTTTAAAGACAAAAGGGAAAAGAGGAGTAAAATGGTAAAGATTTACATTTCTGAACAAAGCTGGGCTAGACGTGGGTAGTAAGGGGAATGATGGAAGGGCATTAAATTAACAGCAAGAACCTATAGTGGAATTAGTTTTGGAAAGGCAGAAGGCAAACTTTTCCTCTCAACCATAAGAAAAAGAAGAGAGGATTGAAGAAGAGATAGAGCTTTAAATTAAAAGGTGGGAGAAAAAAATTGTGACTGTTCATACTGATTTTCTCAATAAAGTAAGAAGTGATACCATTTGCCATTTGCTATGAGATATGAGGTGGAGAAAGTGAGCATATCAGAGTTTGAGAATGAAGGAGGTTTGGACTTGAAAGAAATGTACCTGGTAACTAAGAAGAGGTGAATAAAAAATTTCTAAATAGGAGTAATGTGTCAATTGAAGCCAAGAAATTCAGGAATAATAGTTCAGATGCATATGTGATTCTAGTTTAGAGATTAACATTGTGGCTAATGGTATCAGAAGTTTAGGATAGAGGGGCACTACTAAAGGGATTGGGTAAGAATACCAGTTTAAGGAGAATCAAGGTATTTGGAAGGAGTAAATAGATTGGTAGAAATGTCAGGGGCAAATGATCACTGCTTCATAGTATTTAAAGAGGCATAGAAAAATTTTCATTGTACAATTCAGTAATGGATTAAAATCTAGCTTTCCCCAGACATGAGTTCACTAATCATAAAAAATCTATCCTGTCTTTAAATGACAAATTTTAATTTAATATGCTTTAATCCTTAATTTGTGTGCCTTTAAAAACTCATAGATGCATTACTGGAAATTTAAACTCTGGACCCCTAACTTCTCTATAACATTGGGAAAATTCCCCAAATAAATAAACCACCAAACACCTGAGTCAGCTCGGGTAGCAGGAAATATAGCAGTTTTAACACCAAATAAAGGATGTCTAATGGCTGGTGATACAAATTAAATTCTGAGCAAATAATTCTCCAGTCACATCTCTGTCAGTTTTTTATCAATCCAAATGATTTATGGTCCCTTACGGGTGTATTTTCTTCTCACGTGCTGGGATTTACACACATAACTACCATTTACCACTAATAAGCAAGAGGCATAAATCCCTGAACAGCAAGAGAGGAAAGGACCACTTAGTCAGATTACCAGGGAGTACCCACTGTCTCCACCATAGGAAGAGGCAAACAAAACAATGGATGTACTGGAGAGAAAACATTTACCACTGCTGTTAATGAAAGCACTAATAGCCTTCTGTGTTTTTCCCTTCCCTAGCTTCAGTTCCCTTTAATATAATAGCTCTCTGGTGAGAAAAGCCCTACTGGGGTCACATTTTGGCCTCAGACTTAAGCATACTGATGGAGACTGTAGTTATGTAGGCACAGAAAAAAATGAAGGGTTAGCAGTGAACTGTAAAACCGGGGAACCCTTGTCTCTAAGGAACAACTGTCATCGTTTATTAAAATTATTAAATTATTATTATTATTAAATTATTAAAATTAAAATTATTAAAAAATGAGGAGTTTGTGTGTGTGTGTGTGTGTGTGTTATGGATGGTATAAGAATAAGTAAAAATATATACTGATTGAGGAATGCATCTATGATGGCAATCACAACCCCTCATGCCTTCATAGTTTTCCATATATCTCCATCAACACATCATCATCCTTCCCATAGGAGCAGTTGGAGATGCACTGGATAGAGTGCTGGGTCTAAAACTGGGGAAATCTGAATTCAAATTTTACATCAGACACTTTCTAGCACTGTAATCCTGGGTAAATCACTTACGCTCTATTTACCTCAATTTCTTCAATCTTAAAATGAAAATTCATTGGGTTGTTGTAAGGACAAAGTGAGATAATTGAACAAAAAAACACAGTGTCTGGCATATAATAGGCATTCTCTAAAAACTTAATTCTTTTTCTTCCTTCCTCCTACTAATTTCCTTAATGTTTTATGAATTCTAGGGTAGTATTTAGGCTATTTCTATCTCATTTTCTAGGTATATATTTTATGAAGTTAGGCATGAGGTTGTAAAGTTAAAAAAAGTGCTAGAATTGAAGCTAAGAAAACTTGGGTTCAAATCATACTCTTCACATATACAAGTTGTATGACAATAAAACCATGAGAGATAGGCGCTATTATTAGCCCCATTTTACAGATGAGGAAACTGATTAAGTGACTTGATCAGAGTCACATAGCTAGTAAGGGTTGTGATTAAATATTGTCTGAGACAGTATTTAAACTCGGAATATCTTTTTGATTCTGAGCCCTATATTCTCTTCACTACTTATCTGATAAATATAGTAGGAAACACACACACACACACACACACACACACACACAAATCCAGTAGTTAACTACCTACAGTCATGGAGTTGTGAAATCCAAATGAGATAATACTCTTAAAGCTCATTCTTTAAATGTTAATTATTTCTTCCTTCACACCTTAAAACCACAGAAATGTTAGTTATTTTATTCTCCTTATTGCAAGTAAATCACAGAGTTTTAGATTTAAAGCTGGAAGAGAGCTTAGAAATGATCAATCTCTTCATTTTACAGATGAGAAAACTGAGGCTTCACAGTGATTGCACGATTTGCTCAAAGTCTCAGAGAAGGAGTCTATATTTTGATTAAGGATTTCTAAATCTCAAATCTTATGTCTTTTCCATTGCATTGAGATTATGCTACTGTCTACTCATACTGAACAATTATCTCTTCTTTGTACATTTCTCTATGGATTCCTAATGCCAACATGCTGGAATTACCTGAAAATATGAAAGAATAGCATATCAGTATTAGAATAAAATTTTAGGAAAACCCGGAGACTTGCATGAAATAATAAAGAGCAAAATGAGCAGAACCAGGAACAGCAATATTATTTTTTAAATGACTTTGAGTGAACAAGTAATTTTTACTCTTATAAGTACTTAGATTAACTATAAATGACATATGAGAAAAGATGTACCTGCATTCAGAGAAAGAACTGATAAATAAAAGTACATATAAAATAATTTTACACATACACACATGCATATTTATTTGTATTTACTGGTTGCTAATTCTAGGACTGGATGGAGGGAGAGTAGAAAAAAAGAAGAAAAAGATATTTACATGATAATTTTGTTGTATGTTTAAAAGAAATAAATTATGCTTAGTAGATGTGTAGTTTTATATCTAATCATCTTTTTTAATTGTACTACTATGCAAATATTTATTTGATTCTATAAAGAAATATTAATGTAAAAGGAGAAAATCTTTTACCTTTTTTAAAAAAAATGAATAACAAATTGTATATAATAGATTTGCAGTTTCTTGTGCCATTATCTTTTTTATACCAAGTTATGGAAATAATGCTTGTTTTATTCCATAAATTAAAAATTAAATAAATAATCATCTAAAAAAGGAGAAAAAATTCTGGATGGAGAATATAAATCCTCCTTGTCTTTTTAACAGGTCTCTTTCTTTGGTATTTCAGTCTGTTTCATTATATGATGATCAGAAATTTACTGTAACACAATCAAAGGAATCATCAGTCATGTGTTTCATGCAACTTAGGAAAAAAAGTGACACCTTCCTATCGGAGAAATCCCTTTCTGATCAATGATAGGCATCTTCTGTGCTGAGAACATATCCTCCTTGCTAGCTCTCAGTGCACTCTATTTAGTTTTTCCTGAATTTATTGATAATTCAAAATCTGGGTGCATTTTATAGTAATAGATAGATGTGACTAATTTTAATCTGGTAA
The DNA here is from genome assembly GCF_902635505.1 of Sarcophilus harrisii. NCBI lineage: Eukaryota > Metazoa > Chordata > Mammalia > Dasyuromorphia > Dasyuridae > Sarcophilus > Sarcophilus harrisii. The sequence goes on from NC_045426.1 coordinate 212,537,141, forward strand.
AGACATTTGTGACTTGTTCATGAACAAACTCTTTTTAAGGAAAAACTATATGCTTTAATTCTCTGAGGTCACCCAGCTACTGGTTCTTCTCAATTATGATGAAGGTCAGTTTATATCTGAACCTTTGAATGAGAATTTCTTCTCATCACTTTTGGAAGACTTAAATTCAGAAGAACTCTACTTAAAATGAATAAGGAAAATAAATATGTATTCATAAACTTTGGAACATTAGCTCCCAATGGTGGTTAGTAATGCAGAATAAATTCATTTTCCACAGTAAACATAAACCTCTTGAGGGGAAGAGTTCAGGGAGAGAAAGAACTTCTGTGCTCTTTTCTGAATCATGTTCCTTTTCTTCAAATAAAGCTGAATTCTAAAGAAAAAAAAGGAGAGCCTTCTGTGTCACACAATCTTTAGGGAGTCTGCATGAAGAATAATTCAAATTTTTATTATTCTTGGGCCAGATCCAATCACTAACTGAGAGTAAACAGCTCTTCCATGTGAAGTGAATAAAATCTTCCTGGTCAGTAAGGTGATACAGAATAGCCCAGAAGAAGTAATTTCCTAAATGAAATTTAAGTACCCTGAGAGAATATAACACCTACCCAAGTTTATGGTGAATTGGGATATTTAACATCCAAATAAAAGGCAATGGTGCAGAGTGGATTGAGGTGTGGTCTTGGACTCTAGAAGACTTATTTCTTTTAAGAGCTGTAACTGACACATGTTAGGTTTGTGAATAGGGGGAAATAACATATCTTTCAGTTTTCTAAAGAGATTCATTTTTTAAAGACTATAAATTGCAGATATTTTCATTTTATTTTCATTGTAGAAATTTTCACTCCACTCATGGAGGAAGTTTCTACACAAGGAGTTCCTCACATGGATGAAATTTTAAAAGCTCCAAATATAGATTATATTCCCGATGAGATCTTCAATGTTGGGTGTGGTTAGCAGAAAAAAACTGAAGAATTGATAAAATTTAACCTCTGGAGCAGGCAGGGAGAGGCTACTGATAGAGGTCACTTAAGCTTCATGATCCCACTCTCTGGAAAGGTCTTCCAATCAGAAACCCAAGTTATATCAAACTCCTGAAGTCTGTCCTCTGTAGGGTTCTTGGGCAGCTTCACCCAGTTATATTCCTGAGGTTAAATTCTCCTTATAAATTTACTTATGGCCCATCCCATGGTTGTTGCCCTCTTGGGTCAGTCTGCCATGGCACTCTATTTTGTGGTGTCTTTCCCCTTCCCCTTCCTCCATGCTACCTTATATCTTTCCTAACTCCATTATGCAAATCCCTTTCTATGCTCTCCCAACTCTATTTCATATTTACTATTCCTGGTGTTTACTGTATCACTTCATTTTGTCTGTAATCTCTTACCCTAAATAAATTTCCCTTTTTCTAAACAGAAATTCTTCCCATGACTGAAGCCAACTTTTGGTGCCTGCCATCATCTGGTGTCCCCATTACCCATATCACTGCTAAAAACATATGCATATATATATGTTAAAGCTACATACTGAAAAATAATTACACTATTTTATAGGAATTGTGATTTCATTTGTATAGAAAACCCTCTGCAGCATCCTCTCTAGCAATGTGGGTCAACATGTGTTGTGCAATTTATTATCTTATAAATTATACTTGGCTGAAGGCCCTAAGATGTTAAATGACTTGTCCATGGTAATACAGCTGATATATACTAGTATTTCCTGGCTTTGGGGTCAGTGTTCTATTCACTCTGCTATTTTACCTTCCTATAAAGAAATACTTCATTAAAATTCAATTCAATTTAATTTTAAAAACTTACTGTGAAATATCTTTCTTTTTTGAAAGATTATCAATGAAAATTATCAGTGTATATGTCTTAAAAATAAAAAATTTTAATTAAAAAAATATTTCATTTATTCCCATTCAAATGAAAGATTTCATTATGAATATTCTCTTTCTCTTTGGTCATTTTTGTCTATTACTAATAGTGGAATTACAGACAATATTGAGATGTTATAGAATCTAGATTTGGCATAGAGAAGACATGCAGCCTATATAAATTGACCCAAAATTCTTATGTAGCGTTAAGCCTTATCCTAAGACATTTGAGCCATTCTGTTTTGGACCAGTATGGTATCTGAGAAGGGGAGGTAGGCATGCTTCCTCTCCTTTAAAAAAAAAAAAAATTAATTAATTAATTTTTGATGAACAGTCTTGTAACCTAAGTATACTACCCCTTCTTGGTTAGAAGCAAATACATTAGAGAAAGGCTAATTGAATTTGCTTTTATTCTGCTCCTTTTTACCCTTTTGCAATTTCTATATAGGTAATGAAGATTGAGAAGAAATTAAAGCAATCCTAAAATGAACAATATGTCAAATAAAGTGAATTAAAGAATTCAAGATTGTTATGTTAGAATCAGATTTAAATTCCCAGGCTTCAGAATTTTGAATTTAACCTGTCATTTTGGGTGACGAGATTTCCTAAAGACAATTCCTGTTTTGGAATTTGATTTAAAAACAGTTTCTGAAGGCTTATTAAATAAGCTCAAAGGACTCCTGGGAAATAAAATTGCCCTTAAAATCTCAAACTGCATTTTAAAGAGCAAATGAATAAGAAACATATGGATTAAATTTCCTATATTTGAAAAAGAAAATGACCAAGCACATTTGGGGTTTTATTGAAACTGGATTATTTGGGAAATGGTCCTAGGAAATCCTAGAAGTCCCAGTGGGTTTGGTTGGGTTTGCTTCACATCTGTATGTGCCCCAAATTTAAAAACAGATCCAGCCATCATTAGAAATGGGTAGTCTTTGGTGTAGTGAGTTTAGATCAAAAGTTGAAAGACAAGGGACCAAGATTCTAGACCAGGTATGTCCAGATTTTTTCAATTGTAAGGTCTTATGATCAGAAACCAAAATTCCTTTGTATGCATGGATTCTTTTTTTTTCTTCCAAATTTCTCAGAGTTTTTACAATTGTAAATTGACAACCAATTGATCCAAGCCTGTTAGTGCAGGGCTTTTTAAACTTTTTCCACCCATGACCCCTTTTCACCCAAGAATTTTTATGTATCCTTCAATATATAGGTATATAAAATAGGCATACAAATCAAGCATTTACTGACAATAAATCATGATGTTGTAACTCCCATATTCAGTTATATATGGGGTAGAAAACCACAGTTTAAGAAGCTGTGTGTTAGTGTAACATCTGGCATCAGACCATTATATAATAGTAGTGATGGACAGGAAGTTAGATCCTACTAGCCAAGGCTAAACACTGTGCTAAACTGGTGATACAAATGTAAATGCTATGACAGTCTTTTCCCTCAACAAGCTTGCATTTACATAGTATTTTAAGGTATTCAAAGAATTTTACATTTGTTATCTGGTTTTGTTTTTATAACAACTCTGTGAAGTAGGATCTATTATTCCCATTTTACAATTAAGGAAATTGAGGCAGATGATAAGTGACTTGCCTGGGATCACAAAGCTAGTAAATGTCTAAAATAAGATTCAAACCCAAGTTTTTTTGAATTTAAGGTACTTTTCTATCCATAGTGGATAGAAATAGTATGGCATATTAAAGTTAGTAGATTGGTGTTTACATTCTGGCTCTGCCACTTACTTTCTATGTAATTTTAGCCAAGTTGCCTAGGTTCTAGGGTCCTTGATTCTTCAGCTACAAATTAAAGGTTTTGAATTAGTTGACAATGAAGATTTATTTTAGCTCTGAATTTCTGATGCTATGACTAGACTAAGTCCACATGCTTAAACTCTTCCATTAACTCAGTCACTGTCTTTGATAAATGAGACTCATTTTGTAAGAAAACAATTTGTGGGAAACTTATGTACATTGTGATTCTTGTGGTTATCGTCCATTTGGGACAAGCCTTAGTCTAGTTGACATCTGCCAAGGATCCTTCCAAGGTAAGAGAATTATTCAGATCAGCCACAGCCTTCACAGTACATAACTTTGAGTCCATTCAATAATGGTGTATCAATTCTATCCTATTTAGGTATAGTTTGCAAAAAACAAAACAAAACAAACAACAAAAAACAAGGGACAGAAAATTATTATAAGAACTAAAAGGAGATACATTTAAGGCATGGTCCCTTTCCTGATGAACTTTACTATCTACATCAACAAGGAAATGAGATAGTTCTAATTTCCAGATAAGAAAGCATGGTGGTATGGTGTAAAAAGGGGCAGCTACATGGCACGATAGTGCACAGAGCACTGCACCTGGAGTCAGGAAGACTTATCTTCATGAGTTCAAATTCAGCTTGGATTCTTTTTTTTTCTTCCAAATTTCTCAGAGTTTTTACAATTGTAAATTGACAACCAATTGATCCAAGCCTGTTAGTGCAGGGCTTTTTAAACTTTTTCCACCCATGACCCCTTTTCACCCAAGAATTTTTTCTTTATTGTGATTAAATTGTGATTAAAATCTGGTTTTAATCAGACACTTACTGGCTGTGTGACTCTGGGCAAGTCATGTGTAAAATGAGCTAGAGTAAGAAATTGCAAACCATTCCAATATCTTTGCGAAGAAAACCTCAGCTGCAGTCACAAAGAGTAGGACATGAGCAACTGGATAACAACAATATGGTGGAAAGAGGATATGTGCTATTTATTTTTTATAATAGCCTTTTATTTTTCAAAATACATGCAAAGATAGTTTTCAACATTCACCCTTGAAAAACTTTGTGTTCCACATTTTTCCTCCCTCCTTCCCCACCTACTGCCCCCCTTAGACAGCATATAATCCAAAATAATTTAAACATGTGCAATTCTTCTAAACATATTTCGACATTTATCATGCTGCACAAGAAAAATCAGATCAAAAAGTGAAAAAAGTGAGTAGAAAAAAAAGCCAAAGAAGCAAACAAGAACAACAAAAAAGGTGAAAATATTATGTTGTTATCCATATTCAGTTCTCATAATCCTCTCTCTCTGGATGCAGATGGCTCTCTCTATCACAAGTTTATTGCAATTGAGCTAATCACCTCATTGTTGAAAGTCCATCACATTTGATCATCACATAATCTTGTTGTTGCTATGTACAATGCTCTTTTGGTTCTATTTACTTCACTTAGCATCAATTCATGTCTCTCCAGGTCTTTATGAAGTCATCCTGCTGATCATTTCTTATAGAACAATAATATTCCATTATATTCATATACCATAAGTTACTCAGCCATTCCCCAAGTGATGGGCATCCATTCAGTTTCCAATATCTTGCTATTACAAACATTTTTGCATGTATAGGCCCTTTCCCCCTTTTTAAAAAATAATCTCTTTGGGATACAGAATCAGTAGAGACACTGTTGGATCAAAGGGTATGCACAGTTTCATAGCCCTTTGGGCATAGTTTCAAATTGCTCTTCAGAATGGTTGGATCAGTTCACAACTCCACCAACAATGTATTAGGGATATGTGCTACTTATTGATAAATCACTTAAGGTCCTGGGCCCCAGTTTCCTTATCTGTTAAATGAGCAAGATGGACTTAATCTCTAAGGTCTCTTCCAGTTTTAGATTTTATGAAAAAAAGTTAGTAAAATAAAAAGTCATTATCAAATCATATCTTGAGATGATCATAACATACCACATATAGTCAGACAAAAAACATTGTACTAGGTACTATAGAAAACATTGGGGATATAAAGAAAATTAAAATAGATCTACAGTCCAGGAATTTGCATTCTAATTCTAATGTGGGAGAAAACATTGAAAGAAAGAGGTATGCACAAGGTAAGGAAGTAGATGGGGCAAAAATGTTGATGCTAAGAGGTCCAGGAAAGTTCTGCTGCAGAAAGTGGGATGTGAACTGAGACTGGAAAGAATCCCAAAATTTTAAGAGTGAAGAGAATTTCAGGTGGAGGAGAGGATGTTTGGATGTGAGAGCAGGGGAAACTTAGTGCAAAGGCATAGATATCATGGATATGGAAGTGCTTAGTGTGAGGAACACCAAGTAGAACAGTATGGATAAACCAGATTGTATGAGAGGAGAAAGAAGAATGGAAAAATAGGAAGAAACCAGTTTATATAGGGATCTAAATTTCAAATAAAGGTTACATAAAAAACCCTGTGAAGGGACAGCTAAGTGGTACAGTGGATAGAGCACCAGCCCTAAAGTCAGGAGGACTTGAGTTCAAATCTCACTTTAATTTAACACTTCCTGGCTGTGTGACCTTGGGCAAATCACTTAATCCCAATTACCTCAGCAAAAAAACAAAAACAAAAATAAAACCAACAACAACCAAAAACAAAACAAATCCTATGAACTCTTAAAAGGAAGAAACCCCAGGTCCAAAAAAGGGAAACCTGGAATGAACCAGATTTTAATCACAATTTACACAAATTATAAATGCATTTATTGCCTGAGATGGAATTTACAAGCTGGAAGGTATATGAGTCAGTGTTCTCATCTGTTCAAAGAGGAGTTGGAAAGACGGAAGCATTTATACTTTTTAAACAATGGAAGGCAGAGAAATGGAGGGGGGAAAGTGGGAATTTGGGCAGATCCTACAAGAGAATTAGGCAGGAAGTCCCATTTCCAAAGGGAGAGAAAAATCCAGCAAAGAGGGGATGAGGAATTCCATGTATCAGAGCTGTAGAGCTGTGGACCTTTGATACACAAATCAGAGGGCATTTTTGGTGATAAACAGTCTATAGTTCAAGGCTTGAACACAGACAACAAGACAAAGGGATGTCTCCAAAAACCATAAAACAAGATGTGTTGGTGAACCCTATAACCAATAGTTAGTAAAGTCTCTAAAGATAAGGATGTCTCTTCACGATCCATAAACCTCCAAATGGTTTAGAGTCTGCTTCAAAGCTGATAGGAGTTAATGGCTTTAGAGTTTTCTGCATATCCAGCTGGGTTTATTCTTGGTCACTGCAAAGGATTGTTAGTATGTCAAGCAGCCCTGGGCTCCTGATTGGCTAGTTGGGGTGCTGCGCCATTATCTGGTTGCCCTGTGAAAAAGAGAAGCTCTAGCATATTTAGTTAACAAGCATTATAGAATCTATGTTCACAAGAGACTCAATATTTGATCCCAGAGGAAACAGGAAGTCACTGGTATTTAATGAGTAGGAGTGCAGCAAGTCAGAACTGCACTTTACAAAATCACTGACAGCTTGAATGAAGGATGGATTGGAGTCTGAATAGAATTGAAGCAAGGAGGCCATTTAGAAAGCTATTGCAATAAAATTCCAATAAAAACAAATAAACAAACAACACAAGAAAGCTTTTGCAATAGCTTTAGAAATAGGTGAGGGGGTACTGAACTAGAGTAGTGATTATGGACAGGGAGAGAAGAGGATAGAAATGGAAGATGTTTTGAAGACAGAAACACAAAATTTGGATTGCCTATGTAGGGTGAGAGACAAGAGTAGAAGATGACTCAGAGTTTTGAGTCAGAGTGACTGAGAAGATGTTGATGGCCTTGATAATAATGGAGAAGTTTTGAAGAGGGAATAATTTATGAGGGCATATTTTGGAATTCTGGAAGTTTTGTTTTAGACATGTTGAGTCTGAGTTGTGTATGGGACATCTGGTTTGAATTGTTCAAAAGGCAATCGTTGATGTGGAACTAGAGAGCTCTGAAGACAGATTGTAGCTGGATATATTAATCTGGGAATTATCTACCTAGAAATGATACCTCTGGGTAATGATAGGTTCACCAACCAAGATAATATAGAGGATCCATGTTTAGAGCTTTAAAGATACCCACACTTAGTGGGCTTGATATGGAGGAGGATACAGCAAAGAAGACAGAGAAATAGTGGTCGTAAAAGTAATAGTAGAAGTGCCAGGTAAGAGCAATGCACGAAAATCGAAAGAAGATTTTTTTCCCCTTGAAAACTATTCATATCCTTGGAACATTTATCAATTGGGAAGTGTCTGCCATTTTTATAAATTTGAATCAGTTCCAAATATATCTTGAAGATGAAAACTATCAAAGAAGCTTGCTGCAAAGATTTTTAAAAACCATTTAACTGTTTCCTTTATAATCTTAGCAGTATTGGCATTCATTTAGAAAACATTCTAAGAGATGTTGAAGAGGAGTAATAAAATCTCCAAATTCTAGTTCAGGGATTCTGCATATTTTTATCCTGAACCATTTGAAGCCTGGTTTCCTAAAAACCTAGACTGTATATTAAATTCTAGTTGTTCCCTCTTCCTTAAAGCATTTTAAGATAGATTTCTTGCTCCCAAACAACTCATCATTTTTATTTCAGAAACCAATGCCTCCTTGTTGCTCAGAATCAGATTCAGAATAGCATTTCCTTTTGTTTTTCATTGATTTGAAAAAAATGAAATTATCATTAAGGAAAGAATTTTGGATACAAAGTTATATCAATAAATCAATCCATTGATACTTATCAAGCACCTACTATATGTGAGGCACTGGGTGAGGTGCTGGGGGATACAACTACAAAGAATGAAACAATCCATTCTAGCAGGGTTACATTTTAATGGGGAAGATAATATGTAACATTCTCCCACACTACTTTAAATAAAAATGGACAGAAATTAATTGCCTCTCTTTCACATCCCCTATTGCATTAAGAAAAGGAAAGATAAACAAATGTTTTGCAAGAAATATGCATAGAAAAATAAATTCCCTCAGTGGCTATTTATAAAAAAAAAATAGCTATCTCTAAATCCATTATCTTTCTGTCATGGATAGGATTTTTCATCATAGATTCTCTGGAATCATGAATAGTCCCTTTATTGATGAGAGTTCTCCTATCTTTCAAAGTTGTTTGTATTTATATTGTTGTTGTTATTGTATAACTTGCTCCCCTGTTTCTACTCATTTCATTCTTCACTTTTAAAGTCTTCAAAGTAGTTCTTTAATATTGATATTTTAGCATAAATTGTTTTTCTGATTTTGTTTACTTCACTCTGCATTATTTCAAACAAGTCTTCACATGTCTTTTCTTCTTCTTCTTCTTCTTCTTCTTCTTCTTCTTCTTCTTCTTCTTCTGCTGCTGCTGCTGCTGCTGCTGCTGCTGCTGCTGCTGCTGCTGCTGCTGCTGCTGCTGAGGCAATTGGGGTTAAGTGACTTGCCCAGAGTCACACAGCCAGGAAGTGTTAAGTGTTTGAGGTCAGATTTGAACTCAGGTCCTCCTGACTTCAGGGCTGGTGCTCTGTCCATTACACCAACTAGCTGCCCCTTCCCATATATTTTTGAAATTATATATTTCCTTATTTTGTATAGCATAATAGTATTCATTACATTTATATAGTCCAACTTAATTAGCCATTCTTTATTTGATAGGAATCTCCTTATTTACCACTTTTTTTTCCCCACTACAAAAAGCATTGTTAAAACATTTGGTATATATATAGACCTTTTCCTATTTTATTGATCTATTTGGGGCATAGGCTTCCAAATAAAACAAAAAGTATTACATACAGCCAGAAAAAGATAAGCCAAATAACAGGGAAACAAATTAGGTTCACACAATATTAACAGCTACTACTATACAGAAGTGGACAACATGGAATGAGATATTCCAGAAGGCAAAAAATAATGGAACTACAATCAAAAATAACTTAATGAAAAAATTGGAGTATGATTCTACATAGAAATGCAATAGACCTTCAGTGAAATAAAGGAGTTTCAAATATTCCTGATGGGAAAAAAGCTGAAAAGAAACTCTAAAGTCCAAAAATGAGACTCAGGAGAAAAATAAAAAATAAAAAGGCAACTACAAGTGAAGAATCAGAAAGAATTTTGTAAGGATGAACTTTTTTGCATTCTAATAGAAAAGAGGAATCCTAATGTTCCAAAGGGTCATAGAGGTAGTCCATTTAGACAGAAGGCCTATAAATAGTTTTGCTATGTTTAAAAAAAAGAAAAGGGGGAGGGAGAGGATGCTTTAGAAGAAGAAAGAAGAAAAGATGAGAGAATGTTTTAAAACATATAATCTGGCTGTGTAAGTTGAAGTATATACACACATGAAAGGAATAAGGAAAGTGAGCATCACTTGACCTTCACTTTCCTCTAAACTGCTCAAAAGAGGGAAAAACACACATACTCCAAGAGCTGGATATAAAAATATATCCAAATCAAAAGGGATCCTATAGAATCAGGAAGATGGGAAAGAGGAATATAAGAATACCTATAGATTCAGGGGAGGAATAGTCATAAGTAAAATAATATTATTAAACATGGAGAAGACACAGTGAAAAGAAGGCCAAAAGGAAAAATAGAAAGGACAATAACTTTAGACAAATGGGGAATCATGAGTATAGAGTAGAAAAGTTATGAGAATAGAATTGAAGGAAATAATCATTTAATTATAATAATGTTAATGAGATGTGTTCATCATAAAACAAAAGCAAATAGATTAGAAAGCAAAATCCAACAATATGTTGCTCTCAAGGGATAAGATTGTAGTGCCGTTGGTGCTTACATGATGGGAAAACTGTTTTGGTATCATATACACTAGTGAATTTAGGGCTACAACTTTAAAGATCTTATAGATAGGAACATACTATAAAAGATTAGCCTGCTATGTCTTTTAGTATTTCAAAAAATGGCCGATTAGCTTTGTTAAATGTAGCAACCCAGGGATTTTGAAGCATTTTGACTCACAAGTTAAAATGTAACAAAACACAAAAAAGCAAAGGTAGCAATTATCTTTCTATCTCACTAAATCTCAGTGATACCTATGAGAATAAAGATAATTACTTACATTAAAATCTCTTGTTCACCTTTTTTATTGCTCATACAACATATAATTGTTTATAAACATTAAAGATATCAACTTTTCTTTTTGGCTTTCTTTTAAAATATTGTTTCTTTTACACTATTAATTCGTTCTGTTCATAAGTTTTCAGTACTATACATTACCTATGCCTTGTATTTATGGAGTATATGATATATTTAGGAAGGACCAGAATCTTGTGTGTAAGGACTTACTGAAGCCTTTTCAGGATTGCTTATCCACCTTTGATGTTCACCTTCATCCAGCTCTCACCTGGAGCTCCAAAAAGCTGTAGCAAGTGCAGTGGTTACACTTAGGTAAACTGTCTTGACAGAGAGACTACCTAGGTTGAGGATAAACAAAAAGCCTCAAACCTATCGTGATTTAGAAGAATGTCTACCCAAACATGGGAAGATTTCTCCTGGCTGAATAGATGGATGAGTACTTGTCCCAATGGGTATGAAATCAGTTAAGCAGGTACTGTAGAACACTTAGAGCTTGGTTAGACATCAAAGGTGATACTGAATCTTGGGCCATTATCAGTTATCTTGACTTTTGCTTTAACACTGGACTTTGATCACCCAAGAAGGACTTTGTGCAACTCTGCCTCACTTAAATCCAATTCATGTGCAAGTCTAGACATCATTGTGATATTATAAAGCTTCTTTGAAAAAAAAAACAATAACATATGTCTTGGCAGATATATATAGGCAATTTTCTCCTTACCTCTTGTTTTTCAGTTCAAAACCATTTTGATCATATTTATAAGAATCTAGGTAAATATGTTTTTATTGGTCCTTGTAATTATGCACCATATCATTGACCAATAAATATCATTCTGATTTTTTGAGTCATGGTTTAGAAATTCATGCATTATTATTTTAAAAAGATTTAAAAAAAATACTTCACTAGCTATTCACTTTTGAAATGTTACCTTTTTTTCTTAAGCCCCTTCTAGCAGTCATTAACAGTGATAAAAATATTACTTGTGCCCCAAATAGCTTCATGCCCAATAATCCATAATATCTAGCACTTTGTTCAAGCAACACTTTCTAGATTATTTCTTAATGTTATTTGTTTCCACATGAGAAAATAGGTCTTGGGAGGGATTTCTATAATATCCTAGATAAATATTCCAGGAAAATAGAATGTTTTTTATTATGTCTGATTTTTATAAAATCACCTTGATGCCACTTATCAAGAAGTCATAAACCATCAGTAGTTCTCTGGATTATCTGTCTCTTAATGCTACCCATAAATCTATCACATTCCTTGTTTTTTTATGAGAGGGAATAGCTTCACCTTCTATGTCATATTAATTATATAGATATAGGATGATCTTTCTTAAATTTTATTTATTTAATATTTTGCCCTAGTTTCATTCAAGACAATTTTTTTACATTTGTTTTTAAAATTTTTGAGTTATAGGTTCTCTCTCTTACCTCCACCCACACAATTAAGAAACCATATATGAATTTATGAAAAATATTTCCATAAAAGTTGTTGTAAAAGAAAATATAGATTTCCCACCTTAATGAAAATAAAAGACCCAAGAAAAATTAAGAGAGAGAGAGGGAAAAAAAGAAAGAAAAAGAGAGAGAGACAGAGACAGAGACAAAGAATGCTTCATTCTGTATTCATAAATAATCAGTTCCTTCTCTGGGTATGGATAGGATTTTTCATAATTCCTTCAGAGTAGTCATGGATGATTATACTACTGAGAATAGAAAAGTCATTTATAGCTTGTCATCCCAGTTGATGTTTCTTAAGATCATAAATTATAGCTATAAGGAACCTCAGAAACTATCTAGTCTACCAAACTAATTTTTCAAAAGTGGAAAATGTTTCCATTTCTTTTCTGTATCATGTTCTACCTTTTATTCTCCTGATACATGCGATAATTCTCTTCCTCTGCCTTGTCAGATATTCTCCCTTTGTTCTTTTTCACTAAGGTGGTAGTAAAGGGAACAGAAAGGAGGGAGTAAGTGTGAAGTATATTCCAGGAACAGAAGTTGGTGAGAGTTAACAAGCTAGGTAGCCAAATGGATAAAGCCTTGGTCCTAGAGTCAGGAGACTTAACTGTTTAAGTTCAAATCTGACTTCAAGCATGTACTAGCTGTGTGATCCTGAGCAAGTCACTAAATCCTGCTTGCCTTAGTTTTCTCATCTGTAAAATGAGCTGGAGCAGGAAATGGCAAATCATTTTAGCATCTTTGCCAAGAAAACCCTACATGACATCATAAAGAGTTAAATGCGACTGAAGTAATCGAACATCAACAACAGCAATGGCAGGTTGTGAGGGAGAATCATAGGTATTTTTTCATTTTAGAACTACTCATTAGTGAGTACTACCTTTCTTTCCCATTAATGTTCAATAATCAGGGTCAATCAATGTTCAAATACAGTGATGCTGTTGCACAGCATCTATTTGTAGGGAAATCAAAAATTGTTGTCTTTTTAACTAGTCAGGAGGATCTGAGTTCAAATCTGGCCTCAGACACTGAACACTTCCTAGCTGTGTGACCCTGGAAACGTCACTTAACCCCAATTGCCTCAGCAAAAAAAAATGTATGCTGGGTGACTACACATGCAGAATCTATGATAGATTACTTACCTTCTCAGTGGGGGAAGGAAGAGAGAAAAGAGAAAATTCGCAACTAAAAGCTATTGTTATATACAATTGGTAAAAAAAAAAATCAAATTAAAAAAGAGGTAAAAAAAGAATGTATACTGGAGATTCTTAGGGTAGACAGATTGGAGGAATACATAGTCTAGGCTGAGATTCAATTGGGTAAATAGAAAGCCAATCTGAGGTCAAATTCAGGAATTTTTAAAAACAATTGATCCAGATCTAGACAGAAATGAGATGAATTAAAAAGCAAAAAATTTCACAACCAAGGTGAGGAGAATGAGAAGAAAAAGAGAAATGGACTTTATAGAACAAGGCAAGGAAGCAAATATCCCAGCAGAGAAAAGTGTGGAATGTTGGTGAATGTTTCATATGAGAAGCCAAGACTGACACTGACCTTTTATGTCAGTGATAAGAAGTTATAGTTCATCTTCCCTTAAATGCACCCATATAGCTGGACACTATCATTCCCCTTAGACAGTTTAAGGCCATGGTCCAACAAAATAGAATTAATTTAATACCATAATGACTCTGAGACTGAGAAGTGATACAGTGACCTAGTATGCACCTGCCTTCACTAGGAGAGCTGCTTCTTTCTGTTAATAATCCACCTGATGTTATTCCACAGCAGTTAGCAAACTTCTGCTCTTTCTTTATCTCTCAATTCCAGCAATACTAAATCTCCTGTAACAGGCTATTTGAGTTCATTCTCCCAAACATGATTCACAGTGATAGATTAGTTACCTAAAAGGCTGCTGATAGTATCTTCTAACCATCGTATCTTTCCATAGTATTGATTAATCAGTTAACATCAATTAGCTATTACAAAATAATATGTACTGAGAAGTTATAGTATGGATAGAAATTATAAAAACATACCTCAACTGGAGACATATTCTTCCCTTGTATACATAATGTGCCTAGAGAGACTAGACTTAGATTTAAACATAAAAGTAGACATACACATTGCAAATACATAAGGCCTAAAAATAACTTGCATCTGTTTTGGGGAGTTTTTTTTCTCCTTGCAAGGAATCTTCATCAACTTTGTGTCTATCTCACTCATCTGCATTGGCTCTTACTGGACCCAGATTATATAGGTTTATAAAAACTGATTGTTAAATTTTTAGTATGAACATTTTCACCTTAGAAAGTGCCATAAATCAGAGCTTGATTTATTGTTTTGTTTCTTGTATAGACAAGAAAGTAATGGAGAAGTATGCATATTAAATTTAGAAATATATTGAATAAGCTCAATTTTATTTTTTCACTTTTAATTTTTAAATTTGTTTTTAATTTTTTAATTTTTATTATTTATTTTTAAAAATTTTTAACATTGTTAAAACATTTACCAAGACAGTCCTGGCTAAATATCTGCTTAAATTCTATTCTTTTGCTGAGCTGGGGCAAAAAGTCCATTCAGTTATTCTTTAGTATATATACTTGGCTGCTATGACCCTGAGTAGACCTCAACCTGTTCCAAGAGCTGAGTAGCTTTTCTGATCTATTGAAACTCAGAATTGACCCATTGGCTCTGTCATTTACCTGTGATCCAGAAAAAATAAATGCAAAAGAGTCAAAAGAAAAAGAGGGAAATCATATGTTCAGGAACCAAAATAAAATATAGAAAGAGACAGAAAGACAGAGATAGGAAATAATTTCCTCAAACTTTTTTGAATATACACCCAGTTTCAGCTCAGCCTCTTCTTCATCACAACTAAATGCTATTTTGTTACAACAGCATTAACTTTGAGTCATTCCAGTTTCTGAAATTTGATGTCTTGGATTGGTAGCAATCATCAGATATTGCACATGTTCTATATAGCAAAGCAGGTCAGATCCTCACCTGTTCTCAGAATTGGCTAGTCTTCTCATTTCATCTTAAGTACTGAATACTAAACCATCATACTCACTATTTTTCATTCTAATACACTTAAACCCTATCACTCCCAAGTCCCACCCCTGATCTTTTTGCTTCTTCTACTTTGCATGTGGAACTTGCAGTCCACAATTAAGTAACTTCTTTCAACTCTTCCTCTCGTTCCATCTTCTGGCACTATTTATAGAGAATTAGATCCTCCAAAAGAAAGTATATCACTGAAATATATTTCCAATATTGGTTCTACTTTGTCTCATACATCTGATTCACTGGTCCATGAAGGGAGATCAAAATACTCCTTATTCCCAACTGGTACATGAAGACTCTCCTATCATCAGTCATCTCTTTCTTTGACTTTCACTGTATTCAGATTTGCTATCTAATCGAATCCAGGCGGCTATTATCTATTGGCCTCTAGGATGTTCTTCCTCCTTTCTTAATGAATTCAAGGTATGACCCATAGTCTCTTCTATCCCAAACCCTGATCCCATCCTAGGAAATTTTAGTGTTTCTAAATGATGATGTTTCTAAGGTCCCAATTCCTCAAATGACTTTCTCGTTTATTCTACCTACACAAGCTTTGGTCAAACCCTTGATCTTGCACTCACTTACTTCCATGATCCAAAATCATGAAATTCTTTTATTCAATCATGGTCTTCTATAATTTCATCTTTCCCTATCATTTACTTCTCTTAAACCTATTCTTTATCTTTACTTTGACCTCCAATCCTTTCACTACTAATTACTTTCCCAGTAATCACCTGTAAACTATTTATATTATCTTTACTATCTAATTTCAATCTTCTAGTTAGTTTACAGTTTATATTATTGAATATCTTACATTGCACTGGCAATGGGAAAGTCCATATTGCTGAGTTCAAAGATTCTCTTGGTCTATTATATTCACTAAGATATTTTGTGTATTGATCCCTCAATACTTTCAAGATTTTGTTGTTTCCATAGAGTTCTCTGTGTGCATCATCTACTATAACTTCTTGTTTCAATTTTAATTTCCAGTGTTCTTATGTTTTTTACTCTTTCACAGGCACATTGAGTAATAAAGTATTAAGAGTCCAAATATGATTGTTTTATGCCTTTAAGGATGAAAACATTCCATTATTAAAAATATTTAAGAATTTGTTTCAACATCCAAAAGACAAAATCCTCTTGGAATGATGTGGCGCATGTAGGTTTAATGAAAAATTCTCTATTGGAATATTGTTTTCCTCAGCTGCTTTTCTCTCATCTTATAAAGTAATACTGCATACTTCTTGTAATCTTCCATCCACCTACATAGTGTTTTACAAATGAGTTTGTGCTCTAAACAAGTGTTGCCCTTGGCTATCTTCATTCTTTGGCAGAGAGATCAAATATTTGCTGGCTAAGGTGCTTCTTTAGCTTCCTCAATGTGGTGACTATTACAAACTCATAAAATATAGGACTGAAAGGGACATTAGGGGTCATAATCCAAATCTCTCATTTCATAAGTTTAGGCCTATAGAGGTTAAGTGATTTGCCTAAATTAGTATATAGAAGAATTTGAATTTGAATCAATTTCTTCTGACTTTAAATCTAGTGCTTTTACACTAATTAAAGTTAATTGTTTAAAATATAAACAATCATTATCAATAGATATAATTTGTCAGGTAGACATCTAAATTTAACTACAAATTCTTGCCCAAATCCAACAATGTTTAACAAAGCTGAATATCAGTTAAACTTTGGAAATTATAATAAACAAGGTCAATATCCAAATTATTTTCCATTTCCCAATTTTTGGCACCAATGACTTGAATAGGTCAGGTTAGTTTTTAAGTTTGGCAAGAACAGAGAAGCTATCTGATCTGATCCCTACACTTTACAAATAAGGAAATTGAGGCTTAGAGAAGTAATTCACAGTGTTCAAGGTCACATAGGTAGTGATAGTGTCAGGATTTGAACACAGGTCCTTTTACTCTCGGTCTAGCATTCATTCCTACTCCCCTGTGCTCAGCTCCTAAATTGAAGTTGTTAAAAATTTTTTTCATTGTAGAGCCTGTCAAAGCTTCTACTCTACTAGTATACATCAAATAGATCCCAAGAATAACTGGGAAGAGATGGATTGAATGCTATGAACATTGAAACAGCTTGCTTTTCTATATCAGGGCTTCTTAAACTTTTTCCACTTGTGGAAAAACGTTTCCTTTCTACCCAAGAAATTATTACCCAACCCGAGGTGCAAATCAATATAAAATAGGTATACAAATCAAATATTTACTTAAAATAAGTCATAAAGAAATTTATTTTAAAAGAATTCATTCATATACATATAATTTTACTATTTAATAAATATGAAAACAAATTTGCATACTAATGAGATGTGTATATGTGTTTATTTTTACATAAAGAATTAAATCTTGGAAGAATATTTGATACCTTTTACTATTGCCAGATTTTTATGACCCCATATTCAGTTATGTGACCCCATATAGGGTTGCTACCCATTTAGAAGCTTTGTTCTAAATCATAAATGTGGATAGAAGCAGGAGCACTCAATGAGCAAGGAACAAATATGTAAAATCCAACAAAGCTCAGATTTTTATTATCCAATGAGTAGGGAAATTCAGTCCTGAGAGACTCAAACATGTAGATTACATCTGAGTCTGTGTTTTTAATCTGAAAAAAATGGCAAAAAGTTCTGTTTTCTATAGCATTGATGTTCTAAGATTCTGTAATTAATCAGGGATTGTATAGTCTAAGATAGTGGGGTCAAACTCAAATAGGAAAGGATTCCTGTAGGACAATTCTATTGATTTAGAAAACCAAAAATTAATGTTATCTTTGTTGCATTGTGGTTTTATTTTATTTTGTTAAACATTTGCCAATTACATTTTTAATCTGGTTTAGGTCTAACTCTAGGGTTTTGAAGATTATTGGGGCTTGAAGACTAGGAATTTGATACCACCCTAAAGCAAATTTTGACTCAAGCTTCCAGGAGAATGAATATATTCTACCATGATCTTGGGAGAAATCTAGATGAATAGTGTACCAACTCTGTGATCTTAAACACTAAGGATTATCTGATTCTCAGTTTCCTTATCTGTGAATTAGATTGGGTGAAATTGCCTCTTTGGTCCTATCCAACTTCAAAATTTATTCATATCTATTCAAGTCATTGGTGCTGAAAATTGGGAAACAGAAAAAAGCTGGATATTGATCTTGATTCCTTGACCTGCCAGTAGAATGATTTAAATTTAAATGTTGCATCATTTGGCATTATTGGATCTGTGAACTGGGACTAGACATTTAACCTAGGCAGCTAGGTGATGGATAGAATGCTGTGCCTAGAATCTGGAAGATGTAAGTTCAAATTCTGCCTCAGACCCTTTATTAGCTGTGTGAACCTGGATAAGTCACTTACCTGCTATCTGCCTCAGTTTCTTCAATTGTAAAATTGTTATAACAATAGAACCTATCCCACAAAGTTCTTGTGATGATCAAATTTTAAAAGTGTGTGACACATAATAAGCACTTGGTAAAAGCTTATCCTTTGTTTATTTAACCTATCTCAGCTTCAGTGTCCTAATCTATAGAATGGGGACAATAATAATACCTACATCAGCTGGGTTCTTGTGAAGAGCTAAATAAGAAAACAAATGTAAAGTACTCTGCAAACTTTAAATTTTTATATAAATTGTAGATATCATCATCATCGTTGTCATTACCTAAGTCTATAAATCTAATTCATCTTAGTAATAAATCTAAAATTCAGACTACAGAAGAATATTTTAAGCCCCATAAGGTATGATTTATCCAAGCAAGAATTCCTTGGTCCAAATTATAAGACATTTCTAGCAGTGAAGTTGTGGAAATAGTTTGACTTGTGCTACAAACTCCACCAACAGATGAATCTGCTATTAAAAAGACACTAGTTATAAATCTGAATAATCAAGTCCATCTATTTCCAGAGACATTTATGTATGTTTTTTTGTAGGACCTCAAAGGTTTCTCAGAGCATAGCCATGGATCTCTGATCTAGCCCAACTCTTCTTGTCTGAACCAGAGTTTGGATTTTTTAGTTTTTAATTGTTTGTTTTCTGTTCCATCACGAAACTATCATGGGAATATATAAATGAGGAAATGGAAAGGCTGCATTTCTGACATTAGCAACACTTAGCAGAGCCAGAGGGAGAAAACAGGCCAATATAGTCACAAAGAGGGTGTAGTTCAAGTTCAAGTTCAAGAGCAGGGGGTGAGCACCAGGAGCTAGGGAGAAGAAAGCCAAGTGTAGGAAGAAAGTCAAGTTTTTTTTTTTTTTTTTTTAAGTTTTTAGGTTTTAAGAAGTGTCGATTCCCTTGTCAGGGTTAGGGAGCCAGTGGGACTTGCCAAGAGTCTGAGAATAGCCCCAGTTAACAATCCCTAAGGGGTGTGATTAAAGGGTGGGTTAAGTGGATAAACAGTAATCCAGCTGAGAGTTAGGAGCTTTGAACTGAGACTGAAAGTAAAGAGAGTCAAAGCTAAGGAACCAGGGAAAAGTCAATGCATTAAAATTGGGAAAATGGACAAGAGAAATGATTGGCAATTTGTTTTATTTTAGAAATCAATTGAAAACAACAAACCCCTATATATGGTGCTAGCCATTCCATTTCTCCACTCATCTACATCTAGGATATGGAGTCTTAGATAGCCCATTTACATAGAAGGGTAAAAACTTAAAAGGAAGTGCAATGTTAGGATCCCAGGATCTTTTCCTTCTCACTGTGACATTCCTTTTTTGCCCAGGATGTGATCACATTGCTGTCCTCTAAGCAGGTAGTCCCAGTTTTTAGTCCCTGCTGTTGTACAATCTCTAATTCCCAAGACTCTTAACAGAGGTGGGCACAAGTGTAAGACTAAGGGATATCCCTTCAGGAATTTCTCATTTTGGAGATGGGAGGAAAGGGACAAGACATAGGGCAGCTGACGTTCTGAGGTATGAAAGCATGGTGTTGGGGCAAAATAACCTTTTTGTAGGGCATTATAATCTTGAGGGTTTTTTTTTAAACATAAATAATGAAGATTAAGATTAAGAACTACAAAAGCATTGTATTGTTATGTGTTAACTTTAATGGGCCTCCCTGTTTCCTCATCTGTAAAATGAAGAAGTTGGAATCCATGACTTCCAAAGTTCTTTCAGGTGTAAAGCTATGATCTTATGTTAATGAGTATACAACATCCCAACTGGGTGATTCCTCATCTCAGTTACTGCTGAGCTGAACCCTCAAGGTGGTTCCCTACAGCACCCTGACTCTGCCAAACCTGGTATGGACTCAACTCCTGAACTATCAAACTCCTTGGATGTATAAGTACCTGGCTGACTTCTTCTCCTGATATTTCAAAATTCAAGAGGCCATAGTTGCTTTTTTCTCTACCTAAAATTAAAAAGCAAGGAAAAGACTAAGGGGTAATTTTTATGGGTAGGTGTGTTGGCTGCAGAGGGGGAAGGTTTCTTGCCCTTACAACAAAGGTGTAAAACCAAGGTTGGAGATCTACTAAGTCAGAGAGATAAGCTGAAGTTAATGCCTTCTGAAGGCATCTTATTTCCACTGTCACAAAAGCAATCAAAGAGGTTGCCATTCAATATGGGGTTCACTCTTCCTCATGGGGACTTATATCAATCCTGTTCTACACATGAAAAACTGTTTTTTTTAAATAGTTTTTTGTTTACAAGATATATGCAGGGGTAATTTTTCAGCATTGACCCTTGCAAAATCTTCTGTCCCAACTTTCCCCCTTCTTCCCCCCACTCCCTCCCCCAGAGGTCAGGTAGAGTAATACATGTTAAATATATTAAAGTATATGTTAAATACAATATATGTATATAGATCCATGCAGTTATTTTGCTGCACAAAAAAAAAATGGACTTAGAAATAAGGTAAAATTAACCTAAGAAGGAAATAAAAAATTCAAGTAGATAAAAACAGAGGGATTGGGAATTCTATGTAGTGGTTCACATTCATTTCCCAGAGTTCTTTCGCTGGGGGTAGCTGGTTCTATTTATTACTGCACTATTGGAACTGATTTGGTTCATCTCATTGTTGAAGAGAGCCACATCCATCAGAATTGATCATCATATAGTATTGTTGTTAAAAATATATAATGATCTCCTGGTCCTTCTGATTTCACTCAGCATCAGTTCATATAAGTCTCTCCAGGCCTTTCTGAAATCATCCTGTTGGTCATTTCATACAGTACAATAATATTCCATAACATTCATATACCACAATTTATTCAGCCATTCTCCAATTGATGGGCATCCACTCCATTTCCAGTTTCTGGCCACTACAAAGAGGACTGCCACAAACATTTTTGCACATACAGGTCCCTTTCCCTTCTTTAAGATCTCTTTGGGATATAAGCCCAGTAGTAACACTGCTGGATCAAAGGATAGGCACATTTTGATAACTTTTTGAGCATAGTTCCACATTGCTCTCCAGAATGGCTGGATGTATTCACAATTCCACCAACAATGTATCAGTGTCCCAGTTTTTCCACATCCCCTCCAACATTCTGCATTATCTTTCCCTGTCATTTAGCCAATCTGAGAGGTGTATAGTGGTATCTCAGAGTTGTCTTAATTTGCATTTCTCTGATTAATGACTTGGAGCATCTTTTCATATGGCTAGAAATAGTTTCAATTTCTTCATTTGAAGATTGTCTGTTCATATCCTTTGACCATTTATCAATTGGAGAATGGCTTGATTTCTTATAGAGTCAATTCTCTATATATTTTAGAAATGAGGTCTTTATCAGAACCTTTGACTATAAAAATGTTTTCCCAGTTTATTGTATCCCTTCTAATCTTGTCTGCATTAGTTTTGTTTGTGCAAAAGCTTTTTAATTTGATATAATCAAAATTTCCTATTTTGTGATCAGTAATGATCTCTAGTTCTTCTTTGGTCACAAATTCCTTCCTCCTCCACAAGTCTGAAAGATAAACTCTCCTTTGTTTTTCTAATTTATTTATGATATCATTCTTTATGCCTAGATCATGAAGCCATTTTGACCTTATCTTGGTGTATGGTGTTAAGTATTGGTCAATGCCTAGTTTCTGCCATAGTAATTTCCAATTTTCCCAGCAGTTTTTGTCAAATAATGAATTCTTGTCCCCAAAGCTGGGGTCTGTGGTTTCGTCAAACACTAGATTATTAAAGTTATTGACTATTTTGTCTTGTGAACCTAACCTATTCTACTGAGCAACTAGTCTATTTCTTAGCCAATACCAAATGGTTTTGGTAACCACTGCTTTATAATATAGTTTTAGATCTAGGCCACCTTCGTTTGATTTTTTTTTTTCATTAGTTTCCTTGAAAGTCTATGAAAAACTGTTAAACCATGATCTAATGGAGTTGCTGTCTACTGAGATTTCATTGTCTGTGTTCACAAACTGTTTTGAGAAAAGGCACAATCAACATTAAATTAATTTCATGATCCAGCAGGAGGAAGTAGAAAGAATGTAGGGATCAGGAAAAGGCTAAGTTAGAAGCCTACCAGTGGTATTTACTAATTGTATAACTAGCAAACTGAACTAGAATAAATTTTTTTTTTTTTATTTTTTTTTTATTTTTTTTTTTTTATTTTTATTTAATAGCCTTTAATTTACAGGATATATACATGGGTAACTTTACAGCATTAACAATTGCCAAACCTCTTGTTCCAATTTTTCACCTCTTACCCCCCCCCCCCACCCCCTCCCCTAAATGGCAGGATGACCAGTAGATGTTAAATATATTAAAATATAACTTAGATACACAATAAGTATACATGACCAAAACATTATTTTGCTGTACAAAAAGAATCAGACTCTGAATTATTGTACAATTAGCTTGTGAAGGAAATCAAAAATGCAGGTGTGCATAAATATAGGGATTGGGAATTCAATGTAATGGTTTTTAGTCATCTCCCAGAGTTCTTTTTCTGGGTATAGCTAGTTCAGTTCATTACTGCTCCATTAGAAATGATTTGGTTGATCTCGTTGCTGAGGATGGCCTGATCCATCAGAACTGGTCATCATCTAGTATTGTTGTTGAAGTATATAATGATCTCCTGGTCCTGCTCATTTCACTCAGCATCAGTTCGTGTAAGTCTCTCCAGGCCTTTCTGAAATCATCCTGTTGGTCATTTCTTACAGAACAGTAATATTCCATAATTTTCATATACCACAATTTATTCAGCCATTCTCCAACTGATGGACATCCCTTCAGTTTCCAGTTTCTAGCCACTACAAAAAGGGCTGCCACAAACATTCGTGCACATACAGGTCCCTTTCCCTTCTTTATAATCTCTTTGGGATATAATCCCAGTAGTAACACTGCTGGATCAAAGGGTATGCACAGTTTGATAACTTTTTGAGCATAGTTCCAAACTACTCTCCAAAATGGTTGGATTCATTCACAACTCCACCAACAATGAATCAGTGTTCCAGTTTTCCCACATCCCCTCCAACAATCATCATTATTTTTTCCTGTCATCTTAGCCAATCTGACAGGTGTGTAGTGGTATCTTAGAGTTGTCTTAATTTGAAATAAATTTTTTTTTTTTTAAAGAAATAAAGTTAATAGGGCTTTTAGATAGCACATTGGGTAGACCTGAGTTCAAATATGGCCTCGTATATTTATTAGCTATGTCACTTTGGGCAAGTCACTTAACCTCAAGAAATTCCCCTATTCCACCCCACAAAAAAAAAAAATAAAATAAAATAAAGTTAATCCCAAGATTGTAGATTGACTTTCAAGGTTACCTTAAATCAAATCTTTACTTCTCTTTAAGTTTGAGACAGACCCAGAAAAATGTTAACTTTTATCTTTGAGTCAAAGAAAAAAATCCACACTCAGCACTTGATTAAGGCTATTTATTGGCAAAGATACTTGACAGAAATAAGGAGCTTCCCCTGTAGTCATCTCTGGCCCTGAGATTCCTAAACATGCTGGGGTACAGTGGAAGAATAGTATTTGCTTCTGATGGGAGATATAGATTTCCACAAAGTGGCAGAAACTTAGGTTGGGTGCTAAATGTGCAAGCTTTGATATATTTTCTAGGAGTATGAGTCAGCAAAAGTTGCAACCTTGATCCAACTGGCCTTTGGAGTTGCAAATTAAAGGGAAACTTATGTTTTAGAGTATTTTAATAATAGGTAAATATTACGAAATTCTCTAATGGGGATTCTCAAGTGAGGGCATGCTAGTACAATTATTCTATAAATCAATCAGTGGAAAGGTGAAGTTATAAGGGAATCAGATTACAGTTGATAACTTTCAAGTTTAAGGTAGAAGTAGCCTAGTGGATAGAGTATTGGATTTGGAGCCAAGAAGATTTAAGTTCAAATTTAACTTCTGGCACTAACTGTATTTTTCTAAGTAAGTGACCAGGTGTGCCCCAAACAGGTTTTAGACTTAGTTATTAATCCATAAATGAGGTGGGTTATATATTGATGGTGAAAATTCTGGTTAGATTCCTTGCATTCTTAATGGACGCTATAAAAATCACCATCTACTTTGGTCTGAAGATGGGAGGACTACAGATTAAAGAATCAAGCATAAGGAAGGAGCCATTTCAAGTAGAAGCAAACAGTAGAAAGGTTTCTAGATTAGAAATCAGAGGACCTAAATCTAAATCCTATTTCTTCTATTTATTGCCTAAATTATTTTGGGGAAGTGCTTTAAATTCTTTGGGTCTCAGTTTCCTTTTATTTAAAATTACTTCTAAAGTCCCTTCCAGCTCTGAATATATGATTTTGCATGATTTCTCTTGCTATGATGAATTACTATGAAGTTCCAACCAAATTCAGCACAATGGAAAATCATAACAAAAGAACCAAAGGATCTACAATTCCAAAGGAAAACTCCAGCCATGTAATGTACCTCCTCCTCCTTTCCAAATTAACCCAATAAATGATCTATGATCTAGGTCAGAATTTATGACAAATGGGTTCTTGAGTGTCTCTTCCAAAGCCTATCCAGAACTGGGTCAGTCTCAATGTAAAAATAACTGAATCCCTGCCTCAGGGTGCAGATGTCTTCAATTCCCAGACAATGTCCAACATGTCTGGGACTGCAACAGTGTAAAGCAGCTTAGAGATAGCTTCTAGGATTGTGGCAGGGCATAGTGTACTAGCCCAGTATTGTGGTAAAGGACAAAATTTAGCCTCAGCAAAACAGTTCCTATTCAAAGATTACAGTGAGATATGGAACTTAAACAAAACCATCCTATTTAGTACTGTAAAAAGGGTAGAACCTGGCCCTTGCACAAGGTACCAATTTAGAATTATAGCAAAGGGGCACATCTTTGGTGGTCACCAGCAGGTAAGATTATAGAAAATAGAATCTAAAGATCAGACATCCTATTCAAAACCATAACTTCTTCCTGGGTCATCCAGATCAAGAATATTGGAAGAGATAGGGATAACAAGAATTATCAATGAGATTTCCTAGCTGCCCAACTCCAGGCTTGGGAATGAAGACTTATTGTGACTTTTTGCAACTCTTCATTCCTACCTATGTTTTGCACTGAAATATTAAAGTAATGACAATTCCAGCAATTTCAAAATCAAGAACAGTTTGAAAGAAATAGAAATAAGTGATACTTTTGTCAACCATCATCAATGGAGAGGTTACAAAAAAATGAGCAAATAAATCTAACACAATAAAGAAATGCTGTAAAACTTTATAAGAAAATGATTTCTCAATAATTATGAATATAACAAAGAAAAGAATGGATTAATCATAGGTATTCTAAGCATGAAAAGTGCTTAGTGGTAGTGCATGAAGTAAGACATAAAGAACAAAAGTAGAAATTTTGAGGGAAAACTTAGGAAAATAAATAACAAAACAGAAAATGAAAAAGTTTACTGAAGCAGTGGACACTCAGAAAAACAAAATGAAACAAATAGAACTAAAAATTTGGTAACAGAACAGGAAATATTGGAACAAAATCAGGATACTAAAAAAATTGGGATATGAGTGTGATATTTTTATCAAGATCCGAATTGACTTGGAAAGTTTTGAGAAAAAAAAAACAGTAATAATTTGACCATCTGAAAGTCATGCCCAAACAAAAATTTAGATCCCATATTTCTAGAAATCATGAAAGAAAACTGCTTAGAACTAGTAGCAGTGAAAAGAAAGTAAAAATAGAAAGAAAGCACACATCCTGAAAGATACATTCAGTTTAAAACACCTAGAAATATCATCGAAAAATTCCAGAGAATTCAAGTCAAAGAAAACAAATTGTAAATAGTCAGGCCTGGGGAGAGAGAGAGAGAGAGAGAGAGAGAGAGAGAGAGAGAGAGAGAGAGAGAACGAGAACAAAGATACATAGTAAGGACCATGCAAGATTTTGCAGTATTTATAGATCTGAAAAGGAAAATTTGGGAATAATAAATAAATAAACAAAAAAGGACATACACCCAAGATTAACATTCTGCAAAGCTGAGTATAATTCTAGAGTCTTGTGATTTTTAAATAGAATTACTGAGTTCCAAATATTCCAGTTGAGGAAATAAGCTGGGCAGTATCTTTGAAATGCAAACAAGAATAAGAACAACTAAAAAAGGTAAACAAGTTTGAGCAGATTAAAAGGATTTAATGATGAACAAATGCTCACAAAATAGCCAAGTGGTAATGGGAGGAAATTATTGTCTCTTCAGAATCCCTCCATCTTCAAGGTTCAGAGAGGAAAAAATAATGACAAAATGAAGATCTAAATATATTATTGTTTTTGTTTTGTATTTCACAGTGGGGGAAAAATGTACTAAAAAGTCATGAAGTAGAGGGAGGAACTTTTTATTTCTTGTAGTTGGTATATGACAGGAGAAAATTTTATTATCATCATGGAGTAGAGATAAGGGAGCAGATAGCTTATGAACTTAACTCTTGGATCAACTTAGAAAGGGAAGGCTGGCGAGAAAAAGAATATAGGATGCAAACAAATAGGGTTAGGGAGACAGAAGAAGGTACTCTGAGAAAGAGATTAAAGTTGGGGAGAGAATAGTCGCAAAGAAGCCAAACTTCAGGACAGCTAGTAGATAGAACACTGGACTTGGAATCAGAAACACTCATCTTCATGAATTCAAATTCAATTTTACACACTTACTAGCTATGTGACTATAGGCAAATCACTTAATCCTGTTTGTCACTCTTTCTCATCTGTAAAATGTTAAAATATATATATATATATATATATATATATATATATATATATATATATGAAGAGTTCTTCACAATCTGTCTATGAAGAAAACCCCCCAAAATGAGGTCATGAAGGGTGACTAAAGTGACTGAACAACAAGAAGTCAACCTTCATCCTCTGAGATGATTACAAAAGGAAACATTTTTATAAAGGGAGAAAAGTGGCAAGTCCCATTGATATGGTTTGGGTTGAGTGAAGAAGAATAGGTAAGAGGAATAGAATCAATCCATTCCAATTAAAAATTATTAATGATAACTCCAATCCCATTCTTTCCTTACTATTGCAAAGGGTAGGTGGTCACAAAGAGGGGAAATATTATTACAGGAAAATAGGCTAAAATAAAGAGAAAAAACAATAATCAAAACAGTAAATGTTAATGGGATAAACTAATTTGTAAAATAGAGGAGGGTGACATAGTAGATCTAAAAGCAGAGTCTAACAATACATTGTTTTTTAAAAATGCTTAAAATATTAAGCTTTAGCAGAAATAAGTGCTGGATTCTATCAGTTTTTCACTAATTTTTCTAGAGGACAATCTCTGCTATATGTAAGAAGTAAAATGACTAAGATATACTTAATCCATTCTTCAATACTGAATGACATGGAATTTAACTATTTAAGCTTCTTTGACTGAAGAAATACAATCCTGAGACCCAAACCTAGAAAAGATTAACAAGAGAAAGAAATCTACAGACTAATATGATGAATTGACATTGATGCAAAAAATTAAAAAAATTAGGAAAGGGACTACAGCAATATATTTTTTAAAAAGACCAGTAGATCTAGTTTGAATTTATATCAGGATTGGAGAAGTGATTCAATAGGAGGATTACAAGTAATTATAAATATAATTCTAAAAACTATATTAATAGCAAAAGCAATCAAAATCATATAATTGTACCAATAGAAGCAGAAAAATCTTTTGATAAAATATAAAATTCAATAGGTGCAAAACACTATAAAACATTATAAGAATACAGAATTTCATTAATATGATAAACAGTATCTCTATTAAAACCTAGAACTAGCATAATTTGTATTGAAGAAATGCTTGGAATCAATAAGATCAGGGGGAAAGGAAGAATTCTTGTTGTTACCACTATTATTTGATATAATTTTAAAGTTGTTATCTAGATAAGAAAAAGAAATTAAGAGAATAAACACTAGTAAAGTGAAAATAAAATATTTGAAGATGATTATGATAGTTTATTGAAGAAATTCTATAAAGTCAAAAAAAATAACTAGTAAAAAAGATATAAAATAAGCCCACAAATATTATCAGTCTTTATGTATACTACTAATGAAACTCAGCAGGAAGAGAGAGAAGAAATTCCAACCAAAATAAATATAAAATATAGAAAATTTCTGGGAGCTGAGCCATAGAAACACACATAGGACTTATAAAAATATAATTAAAATACTCTATAGAAATAAATAGACATATATGATTGGAAAAGCATTAAAGTTTCATGTTAGACCATAACTATTAAAAAAATGACAATATTACCTAAGTTATTTTACAGATTTAGTACATTCCAAATAAGCTACCTCAAGGGATTATTTTATAGAACAATATGAAATAATTACAAAATTCACCTGAAAGTACAAAAGGTCAAGAGTATCAGGGGAAAATTTTTTTAAAAAAAGAATGAAGCTATCTATCATTATCAGATCTCAAAGCATTCTATAGAGCAGTAACTATCAAAAGTTTTATATTGATTAGTATAAATGACTGGAATTGTGATTTCATCAATATATAAGGAACTCTCGGAAGGGGAAATGCCTTCTACCAAAGCAGGTTGGCACCTTCTCTGCAACTTTTGTTGTTGTTGTCATTTTCAGTTATTTCCCATTTTTGTGACCCCATTTATTTTGGGAAGAGTTGTTTGTTTGCTTTTGATAAAGATACTGGAGTGATTTGCCCTTTGTATTACATTTTTACAACTCATTTTACAGATGAGGAATTTGAGGAAAAGAGTGTTAAATGACTTGTCCACTCTTTGTCAGAGATGGTCATTGAATCCAGGTCTTTCTGACTTTGATGCACATTATTCACTATGAACTAATTGTGTTAAATAAGTGCAATTTACTTTATGGTCTCACATTATCTTTTTGTTTTTTTGAATGACATGAACACTTCAGAGAAACTTGGGAAGCAAGGACAAGAACTTGTGCAGAGGGAAGTAAACAGAATTAGGAGTATATAATTACCACAATAAAATAAAACATTGAAAAACTTCAGATCTCTGATCAGTTCAGTAATCAATCATGAAGTCGAAAGACTGATAACAAAGCACTTCTAGCTTCTTAGCCCAGATGGTATGATCTGGAGGTGCAGAATGAGGTTCACATTTTCAGATATTTCCAATGTGTTGGTTTATTTTTCTTGCTTATACCTGTTACAAGGGAGGCATCTAGCATTGTTGGTGGAGTTGTGAACGAATCCAACCATTTTGGAGAGTAGTTTGGAACTATGCTCAAAAAGTTATCAAACTGTGCATACCCTTTGATCCAGCAGTGTTACTACTGGGCTTATATCCCAAAGAGATCATAAAGAAGGGAAAGGGACCTGTATGTGCAAGAATGTTTGTGGCAGCCCTTTTTGTAGTGGCTAAAAACTGGAAACTGAATGGATGTCCATCAGTTGGAGAATGGCTGAATAAATTGTGGTATATGAATATTATGGAATATTACTGTTCTGTAAGAAATGACCAACAGGATGATTTCAGAAAGGCCTGGAGAGACTTACACGAACTGATGCTGAGTGAAATGAGCAGGACCAGGAGATCATTATATACTTCAACAACAATATTATATGATGACCATTTCTGATGGACCTGGCCATCCTCAGCAACGAGACCAACCAAATCATTTCCAATGGAGCAGTAATGAACTGAACCAGCTATGCCCAGTGAAAGAACTCTGGGAGATGACTAAAAACCATTACATTGAATTCCCAATCCCTATATTTATGCCCACCTGCATTTTTTATTTCCTTCACAAGCTAATTGTACAATATTTCAGAGTCTGATTCTTTTTGTACAGCAAAATAATGTTTTGGTCATGTATACTTATTGTGTATCTAATTTATATTTTAATGTATTTAACATCTACTGGTCATCCTGCCATCTGGGGGAGGGGGTGGGAGGATAAGAGGTGAAGAATTGGAACAAGAGGTTTTGCTGTAAAGTTACCCATGCATATGACCTGTAAATAAAAGGCTATTAAATAAAAAAAAACAAGGGAGGCATCTAGTGAGGTTGGGGGCAGGGAAAGTGATGGTGATAAAGATAAAAAAGAATATAGCATCAATAAAAAATTTAATGGAAAAAATTGTAAAAAAAAAAAGTAGCAAAATAGGGTAGTCATGAGTGGGGGGGTATGCTGTCAAAAAACAGAGACAAACAAAGTTTGCTTCAAAGGTCACAGAATCGAATAATAGCCAGGTTCTCTGGATGGCTAAAAATCTGATTTGCTATACCAGATATATCTAAGAAAGAGAATCTTGCTACTAACCTATACCTAGCAAAAGTAATAATTAATAACAACAGCTTAAATAAAAATAATTTTTGTTGTTCATTTTGTTGTTCAGTTGTATCCAGCTCTTTACAACCCTATTTGGGATTTTTTTTGGCAAAAATGTTGGAGGGTTTTATCTCTTTTCATTTCATTTTACAAATAAGGAAACTGAGATAAATAGAGCTAAGTGACTTGCCCAGAGTCACACAGCTTGTAAATCTGTGAAGCTAGATTTGAAATCAGAAAGATAACTCTTCTGACAGGTTACTCTCTCAAACCTTTTCTTCATTTTTATAAATGAGGGAGTGACTTCTCCATAAAAATAATCTTTTAGACATTCATGTACGTGGCCAGTCCATCAGTATTGCACTTTGTGCAGTAGAATTTGAATTCTTGGCAGTTCATAATAAGAAAGCACCTCAGTTCTCATTAACAGGTGATCTTCAGATGCTTCCTAAAACAATTCAAGTGGGAGCAATTCAGTTTCCTGGCACAGCACTGGTGTACGATCCAGGTATCACAGGCACACAACAATGAAGTCGGCACAAGGACTCTTACACTTTCAGGTTGGTAGCCAGCCTTAGGAATACCCAATATTCCTATGCCATAGATGCAGCTAGATAGCCCAGTAAATAGAACAAATATTAGTTCTTTATTCAGGAAGACCTGAGTTCAAATTCAGCCTCAGACACTTGATAGTTGGTATGATTCTGGGCAAATCACTTAACTCCCATTTGCTTTAATCTTCTGGAGATAGAAATGGCTTAGCACTCTGGTTTCTTTGCCAAGATCCCCGGGAACACAAAGAGTCAAACATGATTGAATGGATGAATACCAACAACTAGGCAATGTTCCCTTAGGAAAGAGTCTGTTTTATTTTTGACTTTTGTGTCTCCAATGTCTTGCACAGTGCTTCTGTATTTAACAAATGCTTGGTGAATTGAATTGAATTAAGTGGGTAAAGCTGTATCTGTTACATGAGAAGATTGAGTGTTTCTTGGATTATAGCAGAGGAGGGTCTTTCTTTAGATTACTCAACTCAAACATAATCTTTGAATAATTGAAGGGTTTAGAATTCCCATCGCTGGTTAAGTCTTCATGTGTGGGGGAAGTAGGGGGCTGAGGGTTCAATGGCTTCAAGGTTTCTCTCCTACCTTGTTATGTACCTAGTTATTTACACATTGTCCCATGTACCTATTTTTATTTATTTTTTGTCCCATGTGTTAAAAGGAACACTTATAAAAGGAGGGTAAGGGCTTTCTTTGCCTTTCTTTGTATTCCAACCACTTAAAACATTGCCTGGCATGTAGTAAACACAATAAATGCTTGTTGACTGTTATTGTCAAATTCTTGTTGTTGTTCAATCATATCTGACCCTCTGTAACCCTATTTTTAGGGTCAGATACTGGAGTGGCTTGCCATTTCCTTCTTCGGTTTCTTTTACAAATGAGAAAAGTAAAGCAAACAGGTTAAGTCACTTGTCTAAAGTCATACAAGTAGGATGTATCTGAGGCTGGATTTGAACTCAATTCCTCTTAACTCCAGGCCTGGTGATCTATCTATGATCCACCTAGCTGCTCATTGTCAAAATGCCTATAGAATTTAAAATAGATAGATTATAGTATTAATTATATGTAATAATGAATTCTATAGAGTGATTGTATATATAATATACACACATGTTTTATCAAAAATTATATAATACATACATGTTTTCTAATTTTTAAATGACATTTCTAATTTAAATTTTTATTAGATTTAAAATGAAATCAGATCTAAATTAAATATATTAAGAACTTTCTAATTTAAAATATGAGTCAAAGATTTCTATTTTCAAAACAAACAAACAAGAAAACAGTTTTGTCCACTGAATCTAATTATCTGTTAGTATAGTAGTTTAAAAAACAGGTTAGTAGAATAGAATCATCTCTGGATTGAAAGTTAGAAAATCTGGATTCAAATCTGATCTTTAATATTTACTGTATGATCTTGCTAAAGTTATTTGACCATACTGGTATTCAGTTTCCTTATTTGTAGAAGGATGGAGAAAGATTATCTTCTTCCAGGTCTGAATTCTATGATTCTAAAATGCTCCCTGGGCCACAGCAAAAGGCCCAGGCTGACATAGGCAGTGAAAAAAACTTTTCTTGGGAAAAAAAAGTAGAAACGATGTACCCCCAAAGTAGAGACAAATTAAAAACAATAACAACATGGGTTTGGGGGAAATAAGAAAGAGCTTAAGAAAGAAAAAAAGAAATTGAATGAACATGAGTATGTTTTTAATTTATGTCAATTGACAAGTAAGAACCATGGAAGCTATTTAAAGAATGGATATCCCCTTGGTATCGGAAGCAACTGAAACTAGTCCAGAATGCATTTTTTCCTCTTTCTACTTCCTAAAAATATGATATGCCCCATAGGCAAAGGCACTAGTAAAAAGTTTCTCCTATTGCCTGGCATCCTGCCCTGCCCCCCAACCCCTCCTTCTTTTACACTACCTTCTGTTTCTGTCTGCAGTTCAAGTTAGGTATAATTAGAGGAATTAAGGACATTCGTGAACATAGAATATATGTGTTTTTAATTGTGCTGTCAAACTGAGAGATGACATAGATGGATGGAGGATGAGTGAAACCTAATCTCCTAAGATCTTGATGAAATCTCTTGAGCTTTAAAAACTGTACCTAGTTCCGGAGTTTTTTCTAATTCAGGGGAAAGAGAAATTCAAATGTATCTTCAAAGGTAGGTATGTGTGTGTTTGTGTGTGCTGCATGAATGTGTGTGTGTGTGTGTGTTTGTGTGTGTGTGTTCTTTAACTTATTGAATGCTGGAAAAATTAGAGAGGAGATTAGATTAAACAGGAATGCATGGGGGAATTTCTGATGGAAAAAGATTGCTTTAAATTTATTTATTAAAAGGGGACATTTAAAGGCAATGCAAAAAACCTGTTTGGGAAGTGGTTGCATTTCATCGAGTTCTTTCAGATTGTGCAAATGCATCAGGGGGGAAGGTTGGACTGTATTGGAGGGATATTGGGTTCTTAGTCCATGTCCTAGAGAATACCTGTACCTTAAATGTTTTTCTAGGAAGGTGATCGAATAATATTGGTCTACTCTTGCTGGAAACTCTGTCTATTATCATAGGAACTTGTTTGCCCTAACTTGTTAAACTATGTCAGGAGAACATCTGGGCTATAAGGTCTGGGTTCCATGTTGCTTAGTGCAAGGTTGTTGTTGGGGAAATGCCATCTCGGATGACAGGAAGGCAACATGGTATGTTGTATGAGATGTTCTATCTGTAGTTTAAATAAGCACACCTTTAGGGGAAGGGTATAGTGGAAAGAATGATTGCTGTCAAAGCACCTAGGTTCAAATACTGGCTCTGCCACACAATAGCTATATGACCTTAGGCAAGTCATTTAAACTATAAATGAGTATTTTGAACTAGATGAACCCTAAAATCCCTTTTGGTTCTAAATCCATTAATCCAAATTTTTGCTAATATTAATGACATAATGTATTTTGGGGATCTGTCTTCCAGATTAGTCTAGGCTTAATAGATATCATCAGAACACCAGCAATTTTCAATTTAATAAAAATTGTGTAATTTTTATTACACAATAATAGAAGAGATTGTCGAGTTAAAGTATTTTTTTTTTTTGAGAAAGGGGAAAGACATTCGAGAAAGGGGAAGACATTTGTAAGCAACAGGGAAGCAGTGAGTAGAAAGGGAGAGCCTGGAGATTAATGAGAGGATAGGAATAATCTAATGAACAATCTTCTTGAGAAATCACATTGGAATAGGGTAAAGGGGAATGCAGAGGAGTTTGCTTTGGCAAGGAGAAGAACCTCCTTTTCAAGTGAGACAGAGGTGAAAGAGGAACAAGTGAAAGCAGATACTTGCAAGTGAAAGCAGATGAGGGAAAGAAGAGATGGAGGAGAGAAGGGGGAACTTGCAACAAACGGTCTCAATGTTTTCAATAAAGTATGAGCCAAGGTTTATAAAACCAGGAAGATCTGGGTTCAAGTGTTTTCTCTGATATAAGTTGGCTAAGTCATCCTGGACAAGTCCATTAACTTCTTAGTGCATTCTCTAAAACTTTCTAAATTGTAAAGATGGTACCTATTTAATGGCTAGTATTTACATAGTACTTTAATTTGCAAGATGCTTTACAAACTTTATCACATATGATTTTCACAACAACTCTGGGAGGTAGGTGCTATGCAATCCCTATTGTTCATTTAAGGAAACAGAGAGAAACCTGGAGGAGAAGTGATTTTCCTTGGGTCAGACAGCTAATAAGTATTTGAGGCCATGTTTGAACTCTGGTCTTCCTGATTCTAAGTCTAGATATCTATTGTATCACCAGAGTTTCCTTATCTGTGAGTTCCCTCTTCCAGTGAAATTTTAATTACATTTTCTCTCTCTCTCTCTCTCTCTCTCTCTCTCTGATAGACAGAAAGAAAGGGAGAGAGAGCAAAAACAAAAAGGAGGGAGGAGAGAGACAGGAGATAGAAACAGAGGGAGAAACGGAAGGAGGAAGAGAAAAAAGAGGAGAGAGACAGAGAAAGGAGGAGGAGGAAGAAGAAGAGGAGGAGGAAGGAGAGAGGGAGAGATATAAAAAGAGAGAGAGACAGAGACAGAGACAGAGAAACAGAGAGATTTAGAGATAGAAGAGAGACAAAATGCATGAGGGATTGTTTTAAAGAAAATACTACTGTCAAAATGAACCTTGGCTTCTGTTGAGAGTGGTAACATTTGGTAAGTCCTGTAGTGAGGCTGGATTTTCTTTTCTGCTTTGAAACAGCTATCTGTTTTAAGCTGGGAAAACATTCCTTTCCTGAGGATGCTTTGTTTTTCCATGCCTCCCCCCTCCTCACCCTCCCAACACCCCAGATCCAAATTGAATGTTTAATCTTATTGGCAAGATATGACCTGTTTGTAATACTAAAGGAGAAATTCCAGCTTGACTGGAGGAAATGAATGGAATCCATTCCTTTTTGGCAGGTATTCCAGGTGCCCATACCCCTTCTTGGAGAAAACTGAGTCATCTGTTGTGCTATCTAGTCCTGTGACATTCAAGCTTCCTGAATGTGCTACCTTTTCATCTCTTACTTTTACAATTCTTCTTTTCCTTCAAGGCTTAGTTCAAGTAATACTTCTTCTATAATGTCCTTCCTGAATGGCCTTCCCCCATCTACTCACTTCTCCCTCATTCCTAGTCATCCCCAGGTGAAAGATTTCTCTCCTCAAATTTTCTGAGAATACTTTTTCTACCTTGGTTCCCTTTGTTAAGGATTCCACCATTCTTTCAGGTACCCAGACTTACAAGCTTATATTATCCTTGGATGCTTGATTTTTTTTACCCTACCCATCTGATTTGCAATTAAGTCTTGTCATTTCTGCCTACACAATGTTTTTCAAATACTCCCATTTTTCTCACTCACACAGCTACCATTCTTATTCAGGTACTCACTGCCCCTTAGACTACTTTAATGGATTTGTGGTTGGTTTCTCTTCCTCGGTTCTTTTTCCTCTCCAAAGTGACTTTCCTAAAACAAAAACCTGACCATGTCATGCCTTATTCAACAAACCCCAGAGGCTCCCAATTTATGTTTGGACCTATGATTTCATTAACATAAGGGCTCTCAGAGATAAAGTTCTTCTGTTCATTCATACAGAATCATAATTTCTAGTCCAAAGAATTATCTGAGGATTCTGGGAGGTTAAGTAATTTTGATTTACCTATGATCCCATGGTATGTTTCAGGAGTGGAACTTGAATCCAAATGATGATCATTTCAAGGCCAATTCCTCTATTCACTGTGCATATAATATAAACTCAGTAAATGTAGAATTGAATTGAAAAGCACCACAACACCTCTGCTTTTGAAAAGTACCAGAAACTGGACAAAATACTTATTCCTCCCTCCCCACCCTCACCCCTCAAGTCCTTAATTGACAGCATTCTTTGTCTCCTTTGAACCCAGTCTGGCAACTTGCTCTTCTTAATCATTTCCTAGGGCTCAAAACTAAGGCTAGGGTTCGATCTAAGGGAGAACTTCCAGAATAAGAGTTGTTCTCAAATGGAATCAGTCATCTCCTAAAACAATGGGTTTTTATACATAGAAGAAATTATAGTAGAAATTTGATGACCTCTTCTCTGGGATAATATAAGAATGAATTTATCCATTAATTACAGAGTTAGATTAGATTTGCTTCAGTACCTTCCAAAATTAAGAGTTTATGATTTTTTAATACTTATTGAATACTGATTTTTGGGTATATGACAATCAGCCTTAAGTGATTTGCCCAGGGTCATACAGGTAGTAACTTTCTGAGATAGGATTTGTATTAAAATCCTCCTGATTCCAGGGCCAGTGTTCTATCCACTGTGCAACCTAACTGCTCCTTATTAAGCACTTATTATGGGATTAGCACATGAGAGATGTTATGGAGAATACAGAGCAGCCTAAGATCTTAGCTTCTGCCTTAAATTACTCTATCATTCATTTGATGAGACAACACAAATACATATGACATTCTCAAATGGTTAAATAATGCACATGATTGCTAAAGTTTAGGTTACTAGTGTAACCCTACATTTAGTATAAGACTCCTTGGTAAAGAGAGGGAAGATTCAACTTTATGTCTGTGTGAAAGCTTAAGTTGGCACAAGAGCATGAGAAAGATGTTCTTTCTTTCCAAGAGTACATGTATGGTTCCATATTCTCTTTAGAGAGAAACCTGGAGGGAAACATAAAACATTTTGGAAAACTGAAGACATGGAGGGGAATGCTAGCTTCCCAACATGTCTCTAATTTATATCTCAGCTCCCTACACATTAGAGAATTTCCTTTTAGGTGAAATTGAAAACTAGTTCTCTTGGTTTAATTAAGATATTTTCCTTCTTGTGAAAAAGCTCATCCACTCTTTTTATTGTCTGATATATTCTAATTCATATCATTACTCTCATTTCTGTTTGCTAAATGCCTGGATAGATGGATTTATTCATTATTCACTATTTATAATGGTAACTAGCAATTCATGATTGGAGGTCGTCTTCCTACAAAAGAGCATATATAGTCTTCAGGTATCAGGTTGTAGAACTTCTTATACAGAGAAAATAGTAGCCAGGAAAGCATTTTGAATATAAGAAAAAGTAATTTCCCTAAACTCACAATATTTAGGAAATGAAGTGTAAATTGGAAAAGTTATATTGATTAGACTATTTTAGAAAATGCACAAGAGTAAAGGAGCTTTTTAGACAGAATTGGGGGAAGATCTCATTTCAGACCAAAAGAAAGGGTTCAGTCTCACCCAAAGAGAAATACTCTGTATGAAGCTTCTGGAAATGAGGACATATGCAAGAGTTGGCTTCCCTTATATGTCTGTAGCTTCCAAAGTCTTTTCCTTTTTAATTCCATGGAATGTTCTCTGTTTACATGTCTCTCTTCTGAAGAATCTCTGGAACATCATGTGTATCTTAAGAAACTCTGGCCTTCATTCAGGGCATTGACTCAGAGTAGGATTTACAGTCAGGGTAAATAGGAAATTGTGGAATCCTTCCCTCAGTAACTTCTAGCCACTGTAATATTTTAAGAATCTGATATTTCATCAATGTGACTATATCTTCTTCTTTCTCTATTGGAACTGGTTTCAAATTATGTTTCTGTTTCTTACTACTTGTGTGACCTTAGAAAAATCACTTAATCTCTCTAAGCCTCAGGTTCCTTATTTGCAAAATGAGAGAGATTATATGGCTTTTGGGGTTCCTTCTATCTTTGAATTTATGATTCTATAATGTTATGACATTTGTGGCCCAAGGGATATTGAATGCTACAACTCATCAGGCAAAGAGGTTTCTTGGTTATACAGAAGTATTTAGTGTGTAGTAAGTATTGTGTTTGTTGAATTAAATTTGATTCCTTCATATCTGTTTCTATTCCAATCAAATGTTCTTTGGTTAATGCAGTTCCCCTTTATGTAATAATGTTGGGCCAAGGTTTTATGGGAGTGCTGATAGGTTTGTGAGTAGCTCTTTTCTCTAATATCAATTCAAGTCACCACTGGCTATGTTTCCTTCCAATTTTAGGGAGCCAATAACTAGGAGCCTAGTTCTATTTAACCACTTAATATCAGGTAGTTTTTACAAAGAGATATTTGCTTCAAAAATATAACAAGAACCAAGTGTACAAACATATGCCCCCAGATCCCTGGAGAGACAATACCCCTTCTTCATTTCAGTATTTGGAGATGGAGGAATTAGGTTCCTATCTTAGTCCAATTCCTGCATAGCTTGGATTCTGCCAAGTCTATGCCAGTTGCAGCAAAAAATTGCTGGATAAATCCTTCTGCTGGACTGGAGTTCTGAAAGTCACTTCCAAAGATTAAAGATCTTTCCTTGTTCCTGCAACATTGATACCAGACCTAGACTGGATTCAGATTCTTGCCTTCTCCCTCTCCCTCTCTCCTTCTTAGAATGGAAAGGAACAAATTGTTCCCACTTCTTGTGAGGGAGCCATGTGGTCTCAGTTAGGGGATTCCATGGGGGTAAGTTTCATAGCTCTTCCTCTTAAAACATAGTGTCTCTGAACACTATCACTAAAGCTGACAGGTCTTTAAGAATGACTTCAAAATCAATTAGAGATCTTAACCTTTATCACATGGTTAGTCAGTTAGAATAAGCTGGCCACATTAACCAGTCTCTCTAAGGCATTTCC
The DNA here is from genome assembly GCF_902635505.1 of Sarcophilus harrisii. Taxonomy (NCBI): domain Eukaryota; kingdom Metazoa; phylum Chordata; class Mammalia; order Dasyuromorphia; family Dasyuridae; genus Sarcophilus; species Sarcophilus harrisii. The sequence continues at coordinate 212,576,815 of NC_045426.1, forward strand.
TTTACAAAATTCTCCCCAAAGTAGCTTTCTAGTGTCTTCCATGTAGAGGTGTCATCTGAAGTATCCATATATATGTATCAGACCCCCATAACATAGGTGTAAATGTCATCAGGGTGTGCTGGAGTTAGCTTGAACTAGCTCATAAGAATCAGTTGTTAAAATTTTAATTTGAGTATATCTCAGAAATTGGCAAACACTAAAAATCAGAGCTTGATGTATTATTTTGTTAATTTTCTAGACTTAAAGTAATGTAGAAAATGTTAATGCAGATTAAACTTAAAAGCATGTTGTGTGTTTTTGGAGATCTGATTGTTAAACATATACCAGCATATCATTGGGTGTCAACATGATATGATCATTACTTATAGATATTCACTGAATGACATTACATCCTTAAAGGTAATTACAAATCTTATATAATAAGCTGCATGTAAATAGATATCATTTAACAGAGTATTTTAGACACGAAAGTCCTAGAAGTCCATTATTTATATTTGTCATTGTCCAATAAAGTTAAGTGTAAGCCAATTTCATTTTAACTCATTCATCCAGACTGTCACTGAGGAGCTTTGAAGAGCAACAGGGAAGAACTAACTATCTCAGGAAAGATGAGATCAATATCAGCACTTCAATTCTCACAAGTCACTCCATAATTACAAATGCTTGAATGAAGAGGAAATAAAAACCAAGTATTTGCTAGAGATGTTTCTATCCTATTTAATATTGAACTACCAAGGTGCTATTTTTAATGATATCCATTTATCTATCTATACACACACACACACATATGTAATTATTCACTTCTCCTTATGTCCCTTATCATCTCCTCTGTGACTGTAGCACTATTTTCCCTCTAAAAAAATGTTTTGAAGAACATAACTAACAATCACTTCTTGCTCCCAGTTTTCCTACTCAGATTTCCTTTTGGAACTATTGAGAAAATGTTTGTAAAAAAAAAATCTATCCAACAATGGAAAGGTAAGGAACAGAGTTTCTACTCAAATTTCAATTCTAACACATGTAGGTTAGAATGAACCACAGGTATGTGAAATCATTCAGAATGGAATGCCTATTATAAATCACCTTTATCCAATTCTCTGTCTTCTCAATACTTTATTAACTTATTACCTTTACTCTTCTGCCTTGTTAATTTAATTTCTGTAAATTAACCAATTTAACTCCACATTGTCCCTTAATCTCAATTCTGTTGCCCCCTTGTCCTACCTCTGGTCATCCCTTGAGTAACATGGGCAGTCCCCAAGGATTATTTCTATTACATTTTACCCCTTTATTATTGTAAAACCCAAACCATGGATTATTCCTAATACCACCTTTCCTACTTCCATTCTTCCATTCCATATGCTGATAAAGAGTTGAAGGAAATCATATGACCAATATATATCATCTGACTTTAGCTGGACTCTTATTGAAGCAAAAAAAAAAAATCATGTTATTTCACTCTAATTGATTCCCTATATCTCTCAACAGGAGAACAAGAGTTATACAAACCTTCCCTTCTTTCCTCAAACTTCCTATGACTTTTCCTCCTTTTACCCTCTCCTCAGAAGATTGCACCTTTTACTTGACTGAAAAAAATGAGACTATTCTTAGTAAGCTCTTTTGCTTTTCCCCCTTCTATTCATTTCAAAAGCTATTGGACACCATTTCACACTCTCTCTTCTCTTTATTTCCTTCCCTGACAATGATGTAGCCTTTCTCCTTGCCAAATTAATAAATTTACATGTGTTCTTGGTTCCCTCCTCCTGTCTTCTACAACAGAATGCTTAGTCTGTCATCTCAAATTTTCAAACTCTATCTACTGGTTCTTTTTCTTCTATCTTCAAACATGCCCAAGTCTTTTCCATACTAAAAAAAAAACCAACATCACAAAAAATTCATTTGAAACTACCAAAGCCACAAGCCACTGTGCTATATTTTTTTCTCCTCTTTATGTCAAATGAAAACACAAAAGCTCAAAGCTATCTACGCCTATTGTCACCACTCTTTTCCTCTCCTCTCATTCATTCTGCAATTCTTTGCAATCCTTTTAAGGTATCTGATCTCATGCTTTAATTGAAGGTGCTCTCCCCAAAACTACCAATAATCTCTTAATTGCCAAATCTGTTAGTCTTTTCTCAAGTCTCAACTTTTTGACTTTTCAGCTATAATCCACATTGGTGACCAATTTTTCCTCCAAGATCCATCCCAACCTCTCTGAGTTTTTGTGACAATTCTTTCCTAGTTTTCTTCCTACTTGTCTGATTACTCTTCAGTCTATTTTGTTGATTAATTACCTACCTACTACCCCCTAACTATGGATATTCCTCAAGGCTCTGTTTCTGTTCTTTAGCAAGACTCTCTTTCTTAGTGATTTCACAGCTCCTTCATGTTAGATTTCTTTCTTAAGGACCTTGTCTTAAACCTAAATCTTCCTGGCTCTCATTGATTGGCCAGTAATATGTCCCAGGCAAAGCCCAAATAAATCATTATTTGTGGTGTTCTTTTCCCAAAACACAGCCAGGTGATAAAAGAGTTCAGATCTTTTATTGTGTCCTTCAATATAGCCCAGTTAACTCAGGCCTATCTCTCTGCTTGGTTCCAAGAGATTTTGCAGCTTTGTCCTTGGCTTCTGCCTCTGCTTTCTTCAGCCTCCAGCCAGCACCAAGTTGGAAGATGCAATGAATCTCTTTTGCCTCGAAGATAGGATTTGTGGGCTTCCTCCCAGAGTGCTCCTCTGTTCCCAAAAAAACTCTCTCGAGTGGCTTACTGGAGCTGTATTTATGCTACTTCTCCGAGAGTGGGATTGTGGGATATCTCCCAGCATGCTCTCTGGCCCTAAGGGAGGTGTGAATTCAGATATCTCTTTCTAAACCCTGAATTCCCCCAAATGTGTGAACTCCATTGAGTACTTAGATACTTATGAGCTCTCTAAAGGTGTGAACACAAGCATCGTTTCTATCAGTTGTACTTAGTACCTTGTTTCAAGTTCTGGCCCAAAATATCTCCTTCTAAGATCAAATCAATCATATTGAACCATGCCAAATTAGATAATTATTGTCTCTATCAACTCCAATGGCTTAACACTTTATAAAGATTCCAACAATTATTTAGACTCTGATTGATTCAGAGAAAATGTAAATAGCAATTGTTTCTGTTTTGACCAGAAACCCTGAGGTCTTCCCATTCAAGATTATATATATATGTGTGTGTGTGTGTGTGTGTGTGTGTGTGTGTGTATATGTATATATATATATATATATATAATTTTTTTTTACTAGGGAAGAGAAGACATTCTTTGCCCCAATTCTTAGCTAGCTTTAATCACTGAATGGGCATTGCTTCAATCAAACTGAGACCTATTAAAGACCTTAGCTTAAAAAGGCAAGGTCTCCAACTAAATCCAGAGCCATCTCCAGTCATCCTATTCCATATCTGTCCATTAGATCCAGATGGCTCTGGAAGGGAAAGTGAGGCAGGTGACCTTGCATAGCCCTCCCTCATTTCCATTTAATTCACTTTTATGTCTTGGCATCATGTCCTTAATATCATGGTTCTCGTTGAGAATGAAGGACAAACAACTCTGAGAAAATCATTTAACTTCTGTGCCTCAGTTTTCTCAGCTGCAAAACAAAATAATAAAAGCACCAACCTTTCATGACTGTTGTTAGGATCAAATGAGATCATATTTGTGAAATGCTTAGCACAGTACCTGGCACCTAGTAAGTAAGCTTGTTCCCTTCCTTTTGATGTGGTTAGTGATGAAGAGGTTAGTGGCAGTCAGAGAGTTGTTAAAATCCTCTTATGTCAGCACACAGGTTCTTCATGAAAGAATTGATGAAACCCAAAATATTAATTGGTAAAAATGAAAGTTTATTGTTGGGTAAGAAGCCAATTTTGCTAAGAGACTGACTTCTTTAGTAAAAAAAGTCCTATTAGGGACATGGAGGCTTGCACTGAGAAGAGAATGCCTTCTCGGTGGGCAGGGTCCTAGAAGCAGAACAAGTTGCTTTGGACCATTTGCAAGGTCTTGTTAGGGAAATGGAGGCTGACGCTGAGAAGAGAATGCCTTCTCAGGGGGCAGGTCCTAGAAAGCTGCTTTGGACCTTCTGCAAAGAAATGAGTTTAAGGAAACTTGTTACATGGATAGCTTTTGGTGGGGTTTGGGACAGCCTAAGCTGATCAGACCAGGATTTCTCAATTGAATGAGAATTTAGAATTTCAAAAAGATCAATGGGAATTGATTTGCCCTTGAATAGTGTTGCTTCTCTTATCCTGGGATGATGGGCCCCTCTCTCTAGACTCCTTGGAGCCTGGGAGATCCTGATTTCTCATATCAAAAAGGGGACACAATTTAATTTTAAGGAGAACGCAGTTCCAGTAAAGGAAACACAGTTTCCCTCCCTCTTCACTTTTCCCTCCCTCATCTCACTTCTTACTTTCCATATAACAATCTGGTCTTCATTTTGTTCTTCACATATGACATTATTTCTCTTCATTTGCTCTGGATGTCCTCACTTCCCAAAATGTGATTCTTCCTCACCTTTACCTAAGAGAATTGCTTTCTCTGTTTTTTTTTTAAAATGCAACTCAAGCACTACTTTTACTTAAGACCTTTTTTGTAATTAGGTGACAAATTGAGAGACTGGGGAACTGGTATCTGGAAAACCTGAGTTCAAATTTAGCCTCAGATACCTACTAGCTGTATGACCCTGGGCAAATTACTTAATTCCTTCCTCAGTTTCTTAAGCCTGTCTCAGTTTCTTCATCTATAAAATGGGGATAATAATAGTATCTATCTCCCGAGGTTGTTGTGAGGATCACATGAGATATTTGTAAAGATTTTTGCAAATCTGAAAGTATTATATAAATTCTAGTTATTATCATTATACTTACAACTGCTGCTCTCTCTTCCTAATAGCTAACCCTGTATGTGTATTTTATTCATTCTGTATATATTTATGTATCAACTTGTTTCCTTCACTAAAGCATAAGTTCCTTGAGAGTGGAGTTTATTTTATCTTTGTATTTTCTAATCCCCCCCCCCCCCCCCCCAATTTAACACAGTAACTGAACAATAGTACACACTTAATAAATGCTTATTGATTGATTGATTGATGACATTTAGGATATTTTAAAGAATATCTGGTACAAAGAGAGCAATCTTAAAAGATAAAGAGGCATGATGAGTTGAAACTGCATTACCACAAATTTCTTTTTTTTTATTGAAGGTTTTTATTTTCAAAACATATATACAGATAATTTTTCAACATTGATCCTTGCATATCCTTGTGTTCCAAATTTTTGCCTCCTTCTCCCCCCCAGATGGCAAGTAATCCATATATGTTATGCATCTTAAAATATACACTAAACCCAATATTTGTAAACATATCTATACAATTATCTTGCTGCACAAGAAAGATCAGCTCAAAAAGGAAAAAAAAAATGAGTAAGTAGACAAAATTCAAATGAACAACAACAAAAAGAGTGAGAATGTTATATTATGATCCACACTCAGTTCCCGCAGTCCTCTCTCTGGGTGTACATGGCTCTTTTCATCACGAGATTATTGAAAGTGACCTCAATCATGTCATTGTTGGAAAGAGCCATGTTCATCAGAATCGATCATTGTATAAGCTTGTTGCCATGTACAATGATCTCCTGATTCCGCTCATCTCACTTAGCATCAATTCATGTAGGTCTCTCCAAGACTCTCTGAAATCATCCTGCTGATTGTTTCTTATAGAACAATATTCCATAACATCATATACTATAACTTACTCAGCCATTCTCCAACTGATGGGCATCCAGTTTCTTGTCACTACAAAAAAGGGCTGTCACAAACATTTTTGTACATGTGGGTCCCTTTCTCTTCTTTAAGAATTCTTCCACAAATTTCTTTAATTTTAAAAGAAAGAGGCTTTAAATTTATTTGTATAATCAGATTTTGCAAATCTGACTTTTTCTTAAATAATGACAACTATTTTAAACAAACTCCATCCTGCCTTTGTAGACTAGACATACCATATATACCTGTGGCTTTTATTAATGATACCTATCATAGTCAGATATGCCTTTCTTGCTATCTACCTCTTCTCATCTATAAAGAACTTTTCAATACGAATTTTTCATTATGTATCCAAAATTTCCCTTCTTCTGAAGGAAAAAAATCAATATTGATGACTTAGCAACATGACACATTTTACTTTCATTATTTTTAGTTATTTCTGCCATGTGTGATGTTGAAGTATATAGTTAGTTGTTGCTATTAATAATGTGATCTTGCATCTTGTTTTTCTATTCCTTGAAGTCCATAATCAACAACTATACCTAGATGAATTTTTATCAGGTGAGATTTTATAGCATCTCAGAAAAGATGTTTTCTCATTTTAGAAATAATACATTTTTTAGGGAAAATTTACAGAGAATGGGTTGAACATGTATATTATGGTTGTGAAGAGTGGGCTAGTTACTCCATCTTTTAAATCCCTGTGAGCAATGTCACTCTTTTCTAGCTCCTGCTTTCAGTATATTTTTCTTTCTATGGTTGAAAATAGCCTTTCCTTTCCTAGGAAGGATGCTACAATATGATACAATGGAACTATCTCCCAAACTAGACATAGCCTTCCTAAACCAAAACTATTAGCTAGAAAATAATCTGGATTCATGTCTTTCTTCCTCTGTTCTGGGAAGCTATAAAAATATGAATCAATAAAATTTTTTGTTCAATACTGATCCTCCATTTTGCCAGGATAAATACCAGTAGTAATAAAATCTCTTGCTCCTCGCTATCCCACAGTGTACTTATTTGTTTTTTTCTTTTCTATGTGTTATCTCTTCTGCCACCTTTTGCACCAGCACACACATATTAGCTAGAATAGACTTTATAACTTTTTAAAATTTTATGCTTTTATATGAGAGAAACCAAATTCATTAAAAACAAAAGAAGATACTTAATAAACAATGAATAGAAATACAGGCTCAGCACATCAGCTCTCTCCCAAGAAAATGCAAGAGTCAAGAGTGAAAGGCAGGAAACTAAGGCGTCACCAGTTTTGTTCTTAGTAGCAGGAACAATCCCAGCCTCTCTGCATTTATTCTGTGTGGCTACTGTATCGTGTGGATACAGTCATGGTTTTATTGTCTCAAATATCACTCACTTGCCAGATATTTGCTCACTCATTAGCTATGGCCACAGCAACAGCAGCCTTCAGCTTTTTCACAAGTACCCAACTCTTTTTCTCCTTCCAATCCCACCTCCTTCCCAGGATGCTCTTATGCTTAGTCCAGTTCCAAATTCTCAGGACTAGCTCTTTCTTGCCTCTGCATCTCTTACCCCTCCCTTAGGAATAGAAGGGCCTAGGTTATCAGCCCAAAGTGAGCTCCAATGACTCCCCAGTGGGTTTGAATAGTAAACATTGGGGAATTTCCTCTTTTTCAGCAGGCATTTATTTCCAACTTCCTGGAACATCTCCCTAGAGATTAGAGGAGGAAGAAGGGGGGGCCAATTTTTTCCCTTATTTTTTTTTTATAATTTTGTAACACTTTATTTCTATCATCTTATGATCTAAAGAGCTTTAGATGAATTCCATAAAATTTTCTCTCCCCCTCATACTCTATCTCCTCCTCCACAATACTTTTTAAACCCTGGAATTGAGAAGACCTAGATTCAAGTCACACTTCTAACATTTATTAGCTGTGTGACCATGAACAAGATCCTTAACCTTTCTGAGCCTGAGAAAATTTCTGAACTCTAGCTTTGAAAAGATTATGATATGTCTTGATAGAATCAGTTTATACAATGCTGTTATTGTTCCCTCAAACCATAGAATGCCAAAAGATCAAGCAAACAATGGCAAATTCTGCTTGTGAAAACAGTTGAAGCCAATATATTTGGGGGGTTAATTTTTTCTTCCAAATATAAATAATATCTAAGTTGAAATTCCCCACTAAACAAATAAAACTTATGGTGAACAATATGAAAGAGGAACATAGAAAATACAAAGAGGGTTTTTTAAATGAGTGTGTTACTTACCTAAAAGGCATGACTAATTTACAAATAATGGGTCTTGGTTCAAATTCTGGCTTTGCTAATTATTACTTATGTAATCCATTTTTTAAAACGAGACTTAGGTAGGATAATTTTAAAAATCCTTTTTCATCAGACCAAATAAAGAAACAGACAACAAATGTATCTGTGAAAAAAGAATGCAGTGGCCAGCTAGGAAAATATGAGCTTTTATTTTTTTTTAATGATAGGGGATATAGTGTTTTTGTGTCTAGTGAGAAGTAGAACAAAGGTTTCCAGCTCCATCAATTTAATCTGAGCTTTTTCCAGTGTTATTCCCAAGCCACTCTAGAGTTGAAAAGAATCCCCGAACCCCCTTTCCCCTTCTACTCAGTAACCCTTTGCAGTTTTGATAAGTAGAGATCATAGGCTTTTTTAAAGGGGAATCAAAGATAGTAAAGACGTTAAAAATTTTGTATTATGACTCAAAGCATTTAAATTAAGAGATGCAAAGAGAAAAGGAGTTAAAAAGACAAATTTAAAGATACCAAAGATTTCTCTGGTTGATTACAGTTGACTATTTAATATGATAAAAGAGCTATGGGAAGTACCTGGGCTATCTAGAGAAAGAATAGGCAGACCTCTTCCACTAAGGAAATAAACCTCTCAATGTGATTGAAGACCAGGAGGGGTTAGCCTGGACCAGAAAGAGCTCAGAGAATAACTCAGGAGACACAGAGGATGCTGGTAGTTCTGCATCAGCAGAAATAAGATTTTCCTCACACATGCACATTTCTTGGTCATATGTGTTCTCCTTATATTTACACATTCATATTTATTCCCTGGCTCCATATATTCCTGATGTATTTGTTCCTCTGTGTGTGTTCTCAGAGCACACATGTTCCCTGGGTGTGACCTCTTCCTTACCAGTGCTTGGATCATGGTGAGAAAGGATCACTTCGTGCATATGGGAGGTATTTTTCTTATCAATTCATCCTTATTACGTTTTCTAGAAAAAAGAATTTAAATTTGGTACAGGACATTCCTTATTCCTTTGACCCAAACAGCTTTGTTAAGTCTGGTGTCAGTGTGTATATCGGGAGTTCCCTTTTCTTTATGGGAAATTTGTGGATTTCCTTCAGAGTCTGCTCTCTGGTCACCACCTCATTGATGGCAGAATGCCCCTTCTTTTTTTCTCCACTTTTCTTTGCTGGAGCAATCCTGCCAGGGACCAAAATGGAAATAAAGGGCACAGAGAATTGTGGAAGAACCTAATACCCAGGTCTTGGAAATTCTTAAACTTTAGGTATGAGTGGTTGTTGACCTATAAAATACATCCTAACCCCCCCAAAAAAAATTGGGGGGAGGGAGAGAATCTACTTCTGATAGGGAAGGATCCTGGTTGGCATTCAATAATTACTCATATTTATGTAATATCACCTTTATATAGTTCTTTAAGATTTACAAAAGGCTTTCCTTAAAGCAATCCGATAAAGGTAGGGAGCATAATCAATCAATACATATTTATGAAACACCTATATTTGACACACTGAAAATAGAGTACTAAGAATGAACAATTCCTACTCAACAGGTGCTTCTGTACTAAGGGAGGAGACCACAATATACACAGTATAACTATAAAGAGGAAAAAAAATACAAATGTATACAAAGTAGTAAAATCCAAGATAGTGTGAGACATCACATTTGAAGTGAGGAAGGGGGACATCAGCTTTCTGTGGAAGTGGTGCTTGAGTTGTACTTAGAAGAGAAACCTTGGTGGTGGTGGTGGTGGTGGGTAATGTAGAAACATATTCCAGGCATATGCTATTCCGAAAGGCACAAGAACTTGAGATGCAGCCAAGAATAAACTACCCAGCTAAGCTGAGCATTTTCTTCCAGGGAAGAAGATGGACATTTAATGAAACAAAATGAATTCCATTTGTTTCTGAAGAAAAAACCAGAACTAAACAAAAAATTTGATCTCCAAGCATAGAACTCAAGAGATGCAGAAAAGGTAAAAATAACTCTTGAGAATTGTATTTCTGTTGTGGATATACAAAAAGAATACATGTATAATTTGATTGTACTGATATAACATAAAAAAGGGAAGTAGATATGGAAAAGGGATGATGGCAGAATAAGGTGGGAAGGAGGGATAAAAAGAGGGGAACCACATCCCACAAAGAGGCTAAGGAAACTTATCATATCTGAGGGAATTTAGAGAGGGGGAGGAACATTGTGTGAATCTTACTCTCATCAGTTGGCTCAAAGAAAAAATAATTGACATTTGTTTTAGAGAAAATTCTCTCTCGCCTCATTAAAAACGGGGGAGAGGAAAAGGGAAAAGAAAAAGAGTAATAAGGGAAGGAAGGGGGAAAGACTCAAAGGGGGGGAGGGAGGGATTATAAAGAGGATAAGTATCGTGATACAAGAGGGGTACATAAGTTTAAAAGGGGGAAAGAGGGTTGGGGGAGGCAAGAATAAGTAAAGCACAATCTGGGGTTATTAGGATGGCAGGAAATACAGATTTAGTAATTCTAACCGTAAATGTGAATGGGATGAACTCCCCCATAAAGAGGAGGCAGATAGCAGACTGGATCAAAAGTCAGAACCCTACAATATGTTGTTTACAAGAAACACATTTAAAGCAGGGGGATACATATAGAGTAAAGGTAAAAGGCTGGAGCAAAATCTATTATGCTTCAGGTGAAGTCAAAAAAGCAGGGGTAGCCATCCTTATCTCAGATCAAGCAAAAGTAAAAATTGATCTAATTAAAAGAGATAAGGAAGGAAACTACATCCTGCTAAAGGGTAGCATAAACAACGAAGCAATATCAATATTAAACATATATGCACCAAGTGGTATGGCACTCAACTTCCTAAAGGAGAAGTTAAGAGAGTTGCAAGAAGAAATAGACAACAAAACTGTAATAGTAGGAGATCTCAACCTTGCACTCTCAGAATTAGACAAATCAAACCACAAAACAAATAAGAAAGAAATTAAAGAAGTAAATAGAATATTAGAAAAATTAGGTATGTTGGATCTTTGGAGAAAATTGAATGGAGATAGAAGGGAATATACTTTCTTCTCAGCAGTTCATGGAACCTATTCAAAAATTGACCATATATTAGGACATAAAGACCTCAAAATTAAATGCAAGAAAGCAGAAATAGTAAATGCTTTCTTTTCAGATCATGATGCAATAAAAACTACATTCAACAAAAAGTTAGGGGGAAATAGACCAAAAAGTAATTGGAAACTAAACAATCTCATCTTAAAGAATGATTGGGTGAAGCAGCAAATTATAGATACAATTAATAATTTCACTCAAGATAATGACAATGATGAGACATCATACCAAAATTTGTGGGATGCAGCCAAAGCGGTAATAAGAGGGAATTTTATATCCTTAGAGGCTTACTTGAATAAAACAGAGAAAGAAAAGATTAATGAATTGGGCTTGCAACTAAAAAAACTAAAAAAAGACCAAATTAAAAACCCCCAATCAAATACTAAATTGGAAATTCTAAAATTAAAAGGAGAAATTAAAAATATTGAAAGTAAAAAAACTATTGAACTAATTAATAAAACTAAGAGTTGGTTCTATGAAAAAGCCAATAAAATAGATAAGCCTTTGGTAAATCTGATTAGAAAAAGGAGGGAGGAAAATGAAATTAGTAGTCTTAAAAATGAAAAGGGAGAACTTTCCACCAATGAAGAGGAAATTAGAGAAATAATAAGGAGTTATTTTGCTCAACTTTATGCCAATAAATTTGATAACCTAAGTGAAATGGATGACTACCTCCAAAAATATAGACTTCCCAGACTAACAGAGGAGGAAGTAAATTGCTTGAATAGTCCCATTTCAGAAAAAGAAATAGAACAGGCAATTAAACAACTCCCTAAGAAAAAATCCCCAGGACCAGATGGATTTACATGTGAATTTTACCAAACATTTAAAGAACAATTGGCCCCAATGCTATATAAATTATTTGATAAAATAGGGAATGAAGGAGTCCTACCAAATTCCTTCTATGACACAGACATGGTACTGATACCTAAACCAGGTAGGCTGAAAACAGAGAAAGAAAATTATAGACCAATCTCCCTAATGAATATTGATGCTAAAATCTTAAATAAGATATTAGCAAAAAGACTACAGAAAATCATCTCCAAGATAATACACTATGATCAAGTAGGATTTATACCAGGAATGCAGGGCTGGTTCAATATTAGGAAAACTATCAATATAATTGGCCATGTTAATAACCAAATTAACAAAAACCATATGATCATCTCAATAGATGCAGAAAAAGCATTTGATAAAATCCAACATCCATTCCTATTAAAAACACTTGAGAGTATAGGAATAAATGGACTTTTCCTTAAAATAATCAGCAGCATCTATTTAAAACCATCAGTAAGCATCATATGTAATGGAGACAAACTGCAACCATTCCCAATAAGATCTGGAGTGAAACAAGGTTGCCCACTATCACCGTTACTATTTAATATTGTATTAGAAACGCTAGCTATAGCAATAAGAGCTGAGAAAGAGATTAAAGGAATAAGAATAGGCAATGAGGAAGCCAAATTATCACTCTTTGCCGATGACATGATGGTATACTTAGAGAACCCCAGAGATTCTGCTAAAAAGTTATTAGAAATAATCCACAACTTTAGCAAAGTTGCTGGTTATAAAATAAACCCACATAAGTCATCAGCATTCTTATATATCACTAACAAAATCCAACAGTCAGAGTTACAAAGAGAAATTCCATTTAAAGTAACTACTGATAATATAAAATATTTAGGAATCTATCTGCCAAGGGAAAATCAGAAACTTTATGAGCAAAATTACAGACCACTTTTCACACAAATTAAGTCTGATCTAACCAATTGGAAAAATATTAAATGCTCTTGGATAGGGCGAGCAAATATAATAAAGATGACAATATTACCTAAACTAATCTATTTATTTAGCGCTATACCAATCAGACTCCCAAAAAACTATTTTAATGACCTAGAAAAAATAACAACAAAGTTCATATGGAAAAACAAAAGGTCAAGAATTTCAAGGGAATTAATGAAAAAAAAATCAAATGATGGTGGCTTAGCTGTACCAGATCTAAAATTATATTATAGAGCAGCAGTTACCAAAACTACTTGATATTGGCTAAGGAATAGATTAGTTGATCAGTGGAATAGATTAGGTTCAAGGGATAAAACAGTCAACAAATATAGCAACCTAGTCTTTGACAAACCCAAAGATCCCAGCTTTTGGGATAAGAACTTACTGTTTGATAAAAATTGCTGGGAAAACTGGAAACTAATATGGCAGAAACTAGGCATTGATCCATACTTAACGCCGTACACCAAGATAAGGTCAAAATGGGTTCATGACCTAGGCATAAAGAATGAAATTATTAATAAATTAGAGGAACATAGGATAGTTTACCTCTCAGACCTGTGGAAGGGGAAGGTCTTTTTTTTTTTTTTTTTTTTTTTATTTAATAGCCTTTAATTTACAGGATATATACATGGGTAACTTTACAGCATTAACAATTGCCAAATCTCTTGTTCCAATTTTTCACCTCTTACCCCACCCCTCCCTAGATGGCAGGATGACCAGTAGATGTTAAATATATTAAAATATAACTTAGATACACAATAAGTATACATGACCAAAACATTATTTTGCTGTACAAAAAGAATCAGACTCTGAATTATTGTACAATTAGCTTGTGAAGGAAATCAAAGATGCAGGTGTGCATAGAAGGGGAAGGTCTTTATGACCAAAGCAGAACTAGAGATCATTACTGATCACAAAATAGAAAATTTCGATTATACCAAACTGAAAAGTTTTTGTACAAACAAAACTAATGCAAACAAGATTAGAAGGGAAGCAATAAACTGGCGAAAAATACTTTTTACAGTCAAAGGTTCTGATAAAGGCCTCATTTCCAAAATATATAGAGAATTAACTCTAATTTATAAAAAATCAAGCCATTCTCCAATTGAAAAATGGATCAAAGGATATGAACAGACAATTCTCAGATGAAGAAATTGAAACTATTTCTAGTCATATGAAAAGATGCTCCAAGTCATTATTAATCAGAGAAATGCAAATTAAGACAACTCTAAGATACCACTACACACCCGTCAGATTGGCTAAGATGACAGGAAAAATTAATGATGATTGTTGAGGGGATGCGGGAAAACTGGGACATTGATGCATTGTTGGTGGAGTTGTGAACGAATCCAACCATTTGGAGAGTAGTTTGGAACTATGCTCAAAAAGTTATCAACCTGTGCATACCCTTTGATCCAGCAGTGGTACTACTGGGATTATATCCCAAAGAGATTATAGAAGGGAAAGGGACCTGTATGTGCATGAATGTTTGTGGCAGCCCTTTTGTAGTGGCTAGAAACTGGAAACTGAATGGATGTCCATCAGTTGGAGAATGGCTGAATAAATTGTGGTATATGAAAATTATGGAATATTACTGTTCTGTAAGAAATGACCAACAGGATAATTTCAGAAAGGCCTGAGAGACTTACACGAACTGATGCTGAGTGAAATGAGCAGGACCAGGAGATCATTATATACTTCAACAATCAATACTAGATGATGACCAGTTCTGATGGATCAGGCCATCCTCAGCAACGAGATCAACCAAATCATTTCTAATGGAGCAGTAATGAACTGAACTAGCTATGCCCAGAAAAATAACTCTGGGAGATGACTAAAAACCATTACATTAAATTCCCAGTCCCTATATTTATGCACACATGCATTTTTGATTTCCTTCACAAGCTATTGTACAATAATTCAGAGTCTGATTCTTTTTGTACAGCAAAATAATGTTTTGGTCATGTATACTTATTGGTATCTAAGTTATATTTTAATATATTTAACATCTACTGGTCATCCTGCCATCTAGGAGAGGTGGAGGGTAAGAGGTAAAAATTGGAACAAGAGGTTTGGCAATTGTTAATGCTGTAAAGTTACCCATGTATATATCCTGTAAATAAAAGGCTATTAAATAAAAACAAACAAACAAAAAAAAAAAACAATACTATATGATGACCAGTTCTGATGGATCAGGCCATCCTCAGCAACGAGATCAACCAAATCATTTCTAATGGAGCAGTAATGAACTGAACTAGCTATGCCCAGAAAAAGAACTCTGGGAGATGACTAAAAACCATTACATTGAATTCCCAATCCCTATATTTATGCCCACCTGCATTTTTGATTTCCTTCACAAGCTAATTGTACAATAATTCAGAGTCTGATTCTTTTTCTACAGCAAAATAACGTTTTGGTCATGTATACTTATTGTGTATCTAATTTATATTTTAATATATTTAACATCTACTGGTCATCCTGCCATCTAGGGGAGGGGGTGGGGGGGGGTAAGAGGTGAAAAATTGGAACAAGAGGTTTGGCAATTATTAATGCTGTAAAGTTACCCATGTATATATCCTGTAAATAAAAGGCTATTAAATTAAAAAAAAAAAAAAAAAAAAAAGAAACATATTCCAGGCAAGAGAGACTAGCAAGAGCTAGTAAGAAGGCATGTTGTATAGAAGCTATAGAGTGAAGGCCCACTTCGTTGATTTATAAAATATAGGATGTGGAATAGTTTCTAAAGAAGCTGAAAAGATAAGTTGGGGTTGGATTAATTCCCATTTTGCAAATATAAAACCGGAATTTAAAAATGTTAAATGACTTGACCTTGGTTCTTCAACTAGTTAATATCAAAGCAGGAACTTAGACTCAAACTTCCTGACTTTAAATCTATGTTGTTTCAACTATAACAGAAAAAGAGATTCTTACTTAGATAAGGCACAGAAGAAGGTCAAACTCTGGGAGGAGCAAAAGATAAAGTGGAATTCAGTATTTGTGAATACTATAATCCTATCAGGTGGGCCAAGAACAGAAAAAATATATAAAGCAGAAAATCACATCAGGAATTCAATTCACTTAACAACTTTTCATTTCTA
Source organism: Sarcophilus harrisii (assembly GCF_902635505.1). Classification (NCBI taxonomy): domain Eukaryota; kingdom Metazoa; phylum Chordata; class Mammalia; order Dasyuromorphia; family Dasyuridae; genus Sarcophilus; species Sarcophilus harrisii. The sequence continues at coordinate 212,592,831 of NC_045426.1, forward strand.
GAGCTGTAAACATTTGATCTCAAGAGAAGATTTTTTATCAATCATTTATTTCTTAGTACAATTTACCCTGTTTGTCTCAGTTTTCTCATTTGAAAAATTAATTGTAGAAGGAAATGGCAAAGCATTCAAGTGTCTTTGCCAAGAAAACCTCAAATGGGGTCACAAAGAGCCAGACACAGCCTAAGCGACTGAACAACAAAAAAATAATGTTAATAGCAGTATTAACTGCTATATTCATTTTCCTTCATTAAACTCCTACTCTGAAGACTTATTCTGGCATAGAAATTACCCTGAGTTTATATAGGCAGATAACAAACTCTGCCAAGTTTTATCAAACTTCAAAAGCTTTGGATGGGCCTATTCATAGGTCAGTCATATGTCTTTCAACTAAGGACAGACCTAAATTAAGAGAAGCTCATCACTAGAAGAATTGGGTTAGCATTTTCTCAGAGGGAAGCCACAACAACTCATTAAATAGTTTACTAAGGCGTGAAGGTGATCAACTCACCAATTTAACATTTATTATATCTACTTAATTAAGTCATTGTTCTAGGGATGCAAAGGTAAATATGACAGATGACATTCTAAAGGATGTTACTACTTAACAAGAAGAAAGATGTGAATATAGTCCAGTCACATTTGGGGATGGGTCATGTTAAAAAGTGAGCACTAAGGGCAAAAATCATATGTTGTATAAATTAGCCATGAAGAGTTCTTAAAGTAATCTAGTAAGGAAGGTAGTACTAATATTTGCAATTATTTATTTAGTGGCATTATATTTCCCATTTATACTTGCAGGAACAGGCTTTATTAATCACCCACAAATTATAATATAGTATCTTTAAACAGTTAGATAGCTGCAAACGGGCTATGTTCTCTTTGAAAGAAGTATCTTTATACCAGGGAATAGATGTATCTAAGATAGTTTTATTGGAAACAATTGAATGGACATTTTATTTTTCATTATACTAGCTGAACTTATTGATAGGAAGGGTTGGGAGAGAAGGGAGAGACAGAAATAGGAACCAATCATTCAAATTAAAGAAGCCAAAAAAATAAGTTGAAGATTTTCTGACACACACAAAAATGATGGTTAGGTGAAAAACAATCTTGAAAGAGCTTCTCACATAAGAATGAAAATTTTGGAGAGGAATCATATCTCCAAGTGTTTTTCTTTTTCTTTTTGCTTCATCAACAAGTAGGAGTAGAAACCAGAAATTCAAAGAGGGCACAGAAGGGCCTGTTAGAAAAGCAGTAGTTCTCTCTCATCCTATAAAGGTAGGAAGCATAATCAATCAATGCATATTTATGAAACACCTATATTTGACACACTGAAAATAGAGTACTAAGAATGAACAATTCCTACTCAACAGGTGCTTCTGTACTAAGGGAGGAGAACACAGTAGTTCTAACAGCCTTGACAGAAGGAATAGACTTTCAGTGGCTATAATGAAGAAGCAATTGTAGTATAAAAAACTTAACATAATATGATGCTCATATCATGAGAGGCAAGGGAGGGTGATACAGGGAATAGCAGGTTCAGGTCTCTCATCTCATGGTCAATCCATGGCACATACTCATTGAGTAGAATAAATCATTTAATAGTATTTAAGTTATTTATGTTCCTGCAACTGCCTGTGCTTCTTTTCCTATTCTTTTGCTGAGCTTGTGTAGTTAAATGCAAAAAAAAAAGTTTAAATGAATGTATGATGAGACTCCATTGTTTAACTATGATACAAAGAGGGTTGATATATGTGCAAAATAGATTGTTAAATATAATTCTTTTAGAAATTTCAGTAAGGAATTACCACTTTTAGCTGGGACTAATGAAAGACTTCATAGAGGAGATGCTACATGAATTGGACTTTGAAGGAGGGAGAGACTTTTCAATTCATTTAAATATCTTTTTTTAACTTGTAAAATAAGAGAGTTGGATGAGATAATCTTAAAGGTACATTTTTCCTCTAACTACTACATTCCTTTGATCTCAGATGTTCTGCCTAGTCCCTTGATAGTTGAGGTTGGATACTGGAACAAAATGAGACACTCATCAGTTATTCAACAGTTAACAAAATGAGATTACTTAGTTGTAAGAAGATATTCAATAAGCACAGGGAGTAAGGACATCTTGTGATGATTCAGTTGAGCAAGTCTCCCATTAAAAACAGCCATTACTAAGCATCCGAGAGTCCCACACCACCACTATTCCAGACTGCTTTTGTTGTACTCAGGTAGCAATCATGTCTAAGAGATGTCTCAATACTTTTTAAAGAAAAAACTAGCCTAACCTGCATAAAGGGAAGTGTGGTTGCTCCCACCATAATAGAAAAAAGTTGGGAATGGGAGTATACCATTCCCAGCATAGAGTATGATAAGAGTAAAAGCAGGGAAATAGGGGACGGCAGGAATGGAAAACACATGAAGGAAATATAAAACTTATAAAATAGATTCTCCAGAGACAGATTGTGGTAGGCTTTGAATGACAGGATCAAAAGCTTATACTAAATCTACCTGTAAATAAGGAGCCATGTAAGTTTTAAAATATAGGAGTGACATGCTCAGAGTAGATCAATAGAAAGATTGCTTGCAGTAGTGTGAAGAAAGTCTTAGAAAAGGCATTGATAGAGACAGGAAGATTAGTTGCAATGTTCTTGTAATATAAATCCACGAAAGAAGAGCTGAGGGTTTGAATTAAATGACTGTAGTAAGAGTAGGAAGGAAGGGAAATCTATAATTTCCATTGGTGGATAAGATGCCAATGTTAATGAAATTGGAGATCTTTATGATAATGAAGAAATATTTCAGCCAGTCAAAAACATTTATTAAATACCTACTATATGACAGGAACAATGCAAAAGACTGAGGTTACAAATACAAATACAATTCTAAATAGGAAATTTAGTGTGCCTTCAAGTATCTTAAATTTAATGAGGCAATATACACAAAGAAGCTGAAAAAGCAAGGATAGACTGTTGGAAGGAGAGAGATACTAATGCAGGGCATTATAGAGAAGTTCAAAAGCAAAGTAGCTGATGGAAAATGGGCAAGAGACTTCTGAGCCCCTTTCTTAAATAGCAGTCTTGAAACTCATGGCCCTCTCTTCTAGTAAGAGGGTCTAATCAGGAGGATATATGGTACTGATGGGATTGAATACCTGGCAGATTCAATTTTGTAGGATAATGAGCTTTGCATTTTAAGCCTTAACCCTAATAGAAATAAAATCTGATCCTCCATTAAAGGAATTTTGACTATCAGGTGAATGAGGGAAAAGGTGTACGTGTGGAATTTGGATAGGGACAGAGGAACCTTATGAAATCAGTGAGCTAGTTCCACCAGCCATATGAATTTACTTCTGCTAAACAGGTCCTAGTGGTCAGGATGGGTGGTAGACTGAAGTGTTTCTAGGATAGAGATATAAGGATTTTCTTTCTAGAAGAGATGAAAAGAGAGAAAAATGAGAGAGGGACTATTTCTTAAAGGTACAGAAGAAAATCTGTGATGGATAAAGAAATCAGGGAGAAAAGAATTGAAATAGTAATAATAAGTTAAAAACAAGTATATGGTACTAATTGTAATGTATAAGGAATAAGAAAAAGATGGGAAAGGAGAGAGAGATTGATATTAATAACATCCTCATTATTTATTGATTGAGTACCAACAGTGCTTTTGGTGTCCTACAATGGATAGGAGAAAAACATCTTTGTTTATTATATAAATATGAAAAAACCCCACCAAACCAACAACTGAACTCAGCAATACATAAAAATACCCAAAGAATACAATCATATGTGAATGGTTATTGGTAAAAGCTTTATAAATTTGCTGGTGGTAGGGAATTGCAAGAAAGGGAAGGGGATACCTATTAACATTTATTCTCTAGTTGCTATGGCAACTCTTACTACTTGTGATGTCATAAGTAGAGCAGATCACACTATTGTTCTATTAAGTCCTTTCCCCTGTGTATGTTTGCATGGAGCAGTATAGATCTAGTTTTATCATTAATCTTTCAAAACTATAATTGCTTTATAGGATTATAGAGCTAGCACTAGAAGGGACCTCAGTAGCCATCCAGTCTGTTTTCCACATTAAGAAATTGAAACCTACACAAGTTAAGTGACTTTTGCAAGGACACCCAGATAATATCTGTAAATAGGATTTGACCTCAAATTCTCTAAACCAGTCAGTGTTCTTTCTACTATGTGATCCTTTTTTATGAATCACTATTTATTCATAAAGTGGAGCAAAGAATAAGTGATAATATTATGTGGTGATTCAAGATAATTCCAATAGACTTGTATGGAAAATGTCATCTGCATCCAGAGAAAGAACTATGGAGACTGAATATGGATCAAAGTATAGTATCTTCACTTTTTTGTTTGCTTATGTGCTCTTTCTTTCCTGTGTTTTTTTTTCCTTTTGGCATGATTTTTTTCTTGTACAAGATGACAAGTATGGAAATATGTTAAAAAGGATTATATCTGTTTTATCTATATCAGATTGCTTGCTGTTTTGAGGAGGGAGAAGATAAAGGAAGGAGGGAGAAAAATTTGGAATGTTAGACACTATGTATATTTGGAAGAATAAAATATTATTTAGGGAAAAAAAGACTAATTGCTGATGAAACCAAATTTGGGATGAGTCCTTTAGATATTTAGCAACAATTTATCTAGTTTCTCTGACCCTAACTTTCTATTAATTTTGTGTTTGGAGGAGGAGATTCTTATTAGAAAAGGATTTGCAGAATAGGCACAGTTTCTTCGGTCTGACAAACATGATGATAAAATTCTATTGTGAGTCAACTACAACTCGATAAACAAAAATAAACACAAAATTAAAAAAAAAAGACTTCACCATGGAGGAAGAAATAACAAAGCTTTTGTGTTTTCTCAAATGCTTATATGTTTATTTATGCATTTTTATAGACTTATGTTCTCAATTGGTGACCATAGGTTAGATTCCATAGGGACAGCTACTTCTGATTCCAAGGTCTATTCTCTTAAAACTATAGTTCACAAGATTTCACTAATACACTATTTTAGACAGCTAATCGATATAATTAGTTCAAAGCAAAGACATTTACTGATATAGCACAGTATGACTAATGTCACAAGGGCTGAGGGAAAACAGGAACATTGATGCTTTTTTTAGTGGAGTCTTGAATGAGTCCAACCAGTCTGGAACTGTAACCAAAAAGTTACTAAACAATACATGTCCTTTGAGTCAGCAATATCACTAGTAGGTCTATCCTCTCAAAAAAGAGGGCAAGATTTATATATACAAAAATATTTCAAGCAGATCTTTTTTTTGGTGACAAAAACGTAATGATCATGTTTGAAACCATTGGAGTTGCAATAGCAATTCCTAGTTCAAATTCAAGGCACAAGGTGCAATTCACATTGCATTCTCTTTGCTAAAAGGTACCTTTATTTATGGAAGAGGTTACAGACAAAATGAAGAGGTAAAATAGACACCAAAGTGGTAAATATGAAATAGTATTGGGAGATCATATAGTGCGGAAAGGAGGTTTTAACAATTAACAAGGGGAAAAACAAGTTTTTTAGTGAAACTCATAATTATCCAGGAGAAAGGGAATATCCCATGAGGTAGAAGTATTCCATTAACTGACAGACTAATTCCACAGAGGAGTTTAGTGGACTAATCTCAAAAGGGGTTAGCAAGGGAAGGAGATTACACTATTGATTGGCAGGCTAATTCTAAAAGTGATTTAGCACCCTAAAAGTTAGCTAATAACAAGGAGACACTATGAGTCATGGGGGAAGAAGAGGAGGAGAAAGACATAATGGGATTTTAGTAAAGATGACTTATTCCATGGGCAGATTTTATAGGGGAAATTTGACCAGGAGTTGACATCATAACTTGGCTTCTAATTGAATACAGTAAGATAGGGTTTCCCAAGACCTCCACCAGGATAGTACTGTAAGGATGAGCTGATCCCCATCAGTGCCTTTCTGTACTTACCCCAGGGAGTATTATAATCTTATCAGCACTTCAGACTTTCTCTGCTAACCCCACCTACTCAGGACCCCCTCATTAGAAAATAGATGCCCACAAATTGGGAAATAGCATATGAATGTAATGCAATACTATTGTGATATATATCATATATATATTATATTATATATGCTTTTCTGTCATAGAAAAAGTGGGTTCAAAGAGACATAAAAAATTTGTTTGAATAAATACAAAGTGCATTGAGTAGAAAATTATTTCAAAATAATTTATACCATCACACCAATATTATAAAAATGAACAATTTTGAAAGACTAATAACTCTAATCAATCCAATGATCATTCATTCATGATTCCAAAAGATTATAAAGAGAGATGCTGTTGACCTCATGGTAGTTAGATAATGGACATTATACATAATAAGAAATGATTTTTTGGTACACAAATTAATATGGGAATATGATTTGTTCAACTGTATTTAGGGGTTATTAGACTTCTTATTTATCCTTCCTTCTTAGAAGTGTAGGGAGAGGTAGAAAGAGAAGAATGCTTGATGATTTAAAAAATAACTTAAAAAAAGAAATGGCATAATAATAACAGTTGTTACATAACATTTCTTCTATAAACCTGGGGTACACTTTCAAATACAACATCAATGGAAAGAGAGACACACATAGAGTTCACTAATAGAGAGGAAAACATATAGGGGACTCACTTGCCAAGAGAATTTACACATCTGGCACTGAAGACCCGTTCTTTTTTTCTCTTTTCAGTATCTTCACATTGCTGCCCCTGAATATAATTTTTCTGCTCTGCTCCCCAGACCTCTTTTTTTGTGAAGTTCAGCTTGACTCCACAGCTAGACCATTAATCATGCTCTCTGTTGAGTGAGGTGCTTCCTACTAGGAGAGGTACTTGGCTGTCAGATATTGCTGATTGAGGGGCAGGGGGTGGAGTCACAAATTCCCTCTCTATCTCTTTGATCTGTGGAAGAGGCAAAAGGTGAAAGATACAGTGCTTTTCTTTTTCAAGTCCTAGATTCTTTCTCCATAGTCGTCTCTCTTTTCAACTGCCAGAATTGACGCAATTAGCTCTTACCAAAGGCTTTGACTAAGCATAGTAAGAAGAGTAGCTATAAAATATTTGTTTATTAAATGGAATTTATCACATGTGTGTATGTGTGTGTGTGTTCCATCTCTGTATGTTTAATGGCTAATTGTTAATGGAATATCAAGATAATTTATTATTTTAGAAAAGCAGGCTACCCCAAGAATGAAAAGTAGTTCTGTCACCACCATGGACCCAAATTGCTAACCTCTGAATACCAAATTGGGGAGGGGGCTTTCTTAAAGAGGTGCTTTACTAGGTGAGAACAACTCCCCTTACCAAGTGAAGAGGACTTGAAAGAGTAACCTGTTTCAAGAAAAATTTTCATTGAATATTGAAAATGAACAAGATTAATTTGACTTTTCAAGAGTGAGAGAGACCAGATCAATGAAATGTTTATTATCAATATGAAAAATGATCTCTGTAAAATCTGTAAATCTTCTATACTCTCCCTCATATCTAATGAAGCACTGACTATTCCATAGTAAAGTTTCTACATGGGTGAAAGATGAGATGAACAGGAATAGAAATATTATTCCTTCCAAAGGTAAATTATTTCCAAACACTAGAAATTGTATTAGTATGTGATGATACAAAAAAGAAAACACAAAAATGAAGTAAAAGGACAAATAACAGATTAAGAGGGGTAAAAAAAGATAGTTTTACTTACTTCCAAGCAAGGTTAAGTTCCTCATTCAGAGAGGATACTCTGGGGAAATTCCTGTGGCTATTATAGGAGAGCAATTAGCAAGTGATCTAGATTTCTCTTGAGGGGAAATGACAGAGATTTACAGTGGATTAGTAGGAGAGGGAACCCAAGGAATTGTTAGATACTGGATTGACTAGATGGAAAGATAGTCAATTGTTAAGGAAGGCAAAAGTGTTCCCCAAAATGATTTGGAATTCTTAAGTATTCTCTAGGCTATAAAAGAGTAACAAGAAGCTGATGATCATGTGATATATGGTATGATCTTGTCCCAAGTTGCTAATGGTGAAGTTTGTTGAAGCAGGAGTACAGATAATATAGTCTACAGTACAGAGACAGTTGGTATGGATGGAGAGATTCATTTGCTTCAGAGAGTTAAGTGGGGGCAGTCAAGTGGAATGGGCTATACGCCTCAGCAGTTGTATAGCATTGTCCTTAGGGAAAGTCCTGATTGAGGAGCTATAATGAGAATGAGACTTAAGGTAACCCAGAGAGCAGGGGATTCCCAAGCTAACTATATTGTGTCTTACAGTCTCATGCTTGTTCTATAGAGTAATTCTACTCTTGGAGAGTAATGAAGACTAGGTCCCAGACCTTGTTATATATGAATGGCATCTTGGGTATCCAAATAACTATTCTGTATCTCATGTAATGAATCATTCAAAAATCCAGACTTCAATTTGTCCATTTTACTAAAAATATCTTACAGTATCTTCAGAGAGAAGCAGTTCAGAAAACAAAAAACAAAACCAACAAAAAACCAAACGTTTCCTGAGATCTTAGGAACCCCATCTGGAGATATCTTAGGAAGTCTCCAAAATCATTCTTTTACTCCTCTTGTCCAAAGGGTTAAAACCTGGGGAGTTGAATTGGTCCAAGTCTGTACCCTAACTTCCTTACATGTAACAGCCCTTGCTGGAGTATTATGTGTGAAAGGTATTCTGTACCAACTTCCCACTTCCATCAGTATCTTGGCCCACGACACCATTGGTTTTTTGAATCACATTGACAGTGAGGGTGGGATAGTTTCCAGGTCAAACTGAAGCATGGGGCAGAAACAAAAGACTCTAAGTGTGAATGATTTTATAACTGGAAAAAAGAGTAGGTCCAAATTCAACTCCTTTCTCATAATGCTATTCAGTGAGCAGAAGAAAGACAAAAATAATAGTGGATTGGGGACATTTGGAAGTGGAACCTGAGGAAACAATAAAAAGAGAATCATTCGTTTCATGATTTATCTCATTAAGATAAAGATCTTAATGAAAGTCCCTTACTTTTGAAAGAGTGGGTATGACATGAGAATGGATTTCACAACAATGCTGGAAATGTATTTATGTAAATAGTGATCTTCCTCCCTCCTCCTTCCCCCCTCTACCTTTTTTTTTTTTTTTTCCTAGAGAAGGTAAATTGAGAAGGAGATTGAATGAAAGAAACGGGGAGGGAGGGGAAATCCAGAAAGATGCTTTAGAAGATAAACCATATACCTGGACTGCAACTATACTAGTGTATAAAGGACTCAGGGGCATTATAACCTTGAGGAAAAGAAATTTTGAAGTAACAACAAAGGAATTAAGTATTAACAGACTTGCTTCCCCTAAACAAACCAGTATTCTAGGGAGATCATTAGTAACAGCAGGCTTTGGGGTTATTTATTGTATTAGCCTGAAGGACAAGGTAATCAGTTCTTTTCTTTAAAATTAAGTGGGGGGAGAGGGGTGCAAGAAGAGACTTATAATTATTGAAAGAAAGAAAGTTCATTGCATCATAATCACAAATAGGTGTCAGCATCAGTAATAAATGCATTTTTACTATAAACTCTAGATTATCAGCCCAGAAAGTCATTCATCAGGGGGACCCATATTCTAAATTACTAGAAAAACATGAATTCTGCTGATAAAATCACCTGGAAATGCCCTCAGGTAGCCAGGACCGCTACCAAACATTATAGGCCAGAGGTCCCCCCTTTAAGAAAGAGGTTTTTATTTCTCTCAGGGATTAGGTGGAAAAGTACTGACATAGTTGTTTTTTTTTTCCCCCTCTAAAGCTAGTTCCCACAGGGTTCATGAGTACAACCCAGTCAGTGGCTGGGAACTTTGGGCATGATCTTTGTTTCAAGATTAAGTGTTCCCTATCTGGCCTTGAACCAAGTACAATTAAGGGAGAGTCAGGAGTTCAGGGTAAGTGGCAAATACCTTCCATATCTCTGGTGGGAAAACTATTTTACCTTGCCACCCAGGGCTCTATACAAAGGATTCTGAGCTTATATGGACCTGGGGTGGGGGGCAAGAATAAAGAGAAGGGGAGTGGTCAGTTTTCTTTTGACTCATTAATCCCCTCATTTGCATTTCTCCAGGAAAATTTCTAGAAGAAAGTTCAAATGTAACTTATAATAATAGCAAATCTATATATCTATCTATAAATTCCATTTCTACATATTCAATATATATTAAATGATTATATGTGTGTATGTGTGTATATAAATTCATATTATATATGGATATGTGTGTGTATGTGTGTGCATATACACACACAAACACATATGTATGTAGTCAGATCCTCACAATAATCCTTTAAGGGAAGTGCTTTTATTATTTCTATTTTGCAGATGGGGAAACTGAGGCTTAAAGAGGTCATGTGTCTTGCCCAAACATACACAGCTAGTAATTGTCGGAGGCAGGATTTGAACTCAAGTCTTCCTAATCCTAGGTCTAGCACTTGATATATTGTGCCATCTGCCTGCTTCTGTTTATGTTTTTCTCTAATATGAGTAATAGATTCTGTACCCACAAAGATATTCAATTTATAATATAGACATCAGATATCAAATTATTTATTTCTTCTGTCACAAAATACTTAAGATATAAAGGACTCAAAGGCACACATAAATACATGTAGAAATATAAAATATCCAAATATACCCCTTATATTCATTGTACTGTCTCCAAAAGATAAAACCCTTTGTGGGACTGAATAGATTTTTCTATCCATCTTGAATCTGAGTTGTCCAGATGACATAGTAATTCTCATAAAGAATTGGCAAAATGTAGATCTCTGGGTCAGTCGTGGTATAACTTTAGTTCTTCAGGTATGGGATCTTATTGTGGGTGGTTCTCTTTTCTGAGCAATTGTCAATACAAGGAAACACTTTAGTGATCTCATGCTCAATTTTAGAATTCAAGAACTCTCAAACATAAAGATTACTCATGATATAATCTCCAAGGCTATGAGTATCCATTTCTCAGAATTTGTAATTGCTTATTTGTGCTCCTAAAAAGAAACAGGAAGAAGAAATCAACCAGGAATTTAAAATTCAAGAATCTCTGTTAGTAGATATAATTGATTTCATTGTTTAAATGCAGTTCAACAAATATTAAACATCTATTGTGTGAGATTGCAGAGAGATACAAAGATAAATCAGACATGTTGTTGACCCTTAAGGAATATCCAAATATGGGTGGAGGAATAAGACATTTACATCATCTAATTGCTTGTCATGGCTATAGGAAACATCACACTAAATGAAAAAAAAATTGCATGATGTTAAGTGAAGAAAACATTATAGGGACAATTGTATATATGGGAAATTGGCTGAATGATCTTGGAGCAGAATTTTAAGAGTTATTGGTGATTTTTGGTTATAAAGTATTAATTGTGTTATTGAATTAAGGCAGTTGGTCAGAGCTCATTTTAAATGGGACATGTTTGTGCTGAAATGACTATGCTACAAAAAACTGTGTATGTACATGAATTGATAATGCTCCTCTCCACACCTCAATACCTTGTTTATAGAAATTAGCTGCTTATGTTTTAGTTTTTGTTGTGTTTTTTTTCCCTTAAACTGACCAACATTTTTCTAGGGAGATTGCAAGAGATCAAATAGAGGAGTTATCTGGAAGTTTCTAGCACATGCTAGAGGTGGGAGAAAATGATGGGGCTGGTGGAATTATAGATAAGGAAACTGAGGTTGGTGACCAAAAACCAGGTCATAGGAGTGACAGGAGCAAGCAAATGGGGATGTCTGAAGTGGAAGTTAAAATCAGGAGTCAGAATTAGAAGTCACAAAGATGGCTGAGCCTAAAGCAATAATAATATCTGAAGGGGAATTTGGGTCAAGATCAGGAGCATAATCGAGTTCATAGGGCATAGGGGGAAGCAAAAATTTGATACTAGGGAAGCACCGGGTGTGTGCTACCTGAAAAACAGTCCAATTTGCTGCATAGCTGAGAATTATTAAGCCTGACCCCATGTGGTAGGGCTGGTCCATTTCTTCTCTCTGAAAGATTCAGGTGTGTGTGGTGAAATTAGCTCAATTGTTAAATGTTCATTGTGAATATTTACACCTTGGAAATCAGCAAAGTCTGCAATCAAAGATTTGATTTGTTGTTTTCTTGACTGTGGACTTTAGTGATGGAGAAATCATTAATTTAAAATAAAATTAATTAAAGGTGTGTATATATAATTTCCCCATCCCAGATAGTCAATTGTTAAACATTTACTGGGACAGCTTTGGAAAGAGACAGTATTTTTGAAATTCTACCTAATGATGAATGTTGCATTATCTTCTCACAGTTGGGAAACACAATAGGCTCCATTTACAGACACTACTTTTTTCTCCTCCAGTTCCTCCACATTTTTCTTCTTCTTCTTTTCCCTTCTTTTTTCCTTTTCTCCATCACCATCATCATTGCTCATTTATACAGCACTTAAAGGTTCACCAAAGCACTCTCTAAGCATTCATTATCCCACTTGATCCTCAGAACCAGGTGGTCCTGGGAGGTATGCTATTATTATTCCCATTCTAAAGATGAGGAATCTGAAGGTGAAATATGTTAAGGGATGTGCCCAGAGTCACACAACTAGTAAGAGTCTGAGGCCAGATTTGAATGCAGCTCTTCCCAGATTCAAATCTAGCATTTTAAACCATGAGCCCATTTGAGATTTTCTTGGCAGACATACTGAAGTGATTTCCCATTTCCTTCTACAGCTCATTTTATAAATGAGGAAATCAAAGCTAACAGAATTAAGTGACTTGCCCAGTGACTTGCATGACTAGTAAGTGAGACGACATTTGAACTCAGGTTTCCTGACTCAAGGCCCAGCATTTTATCCAGCAGCCCATATGCCACTTAATTCAACTCTTAATCAACTGCACTACCGAGTTGTTTCATTCTCAAATCAGACCTTATGAACAATGCAGCCTGGTGTTTTTGTTATATGTGTGTGTGTGTGTGTGTGTGTGTGTGTGTGTGTGTGTGTGTGCTTTTTCAGCAAAACCAAAAAGCAGCAACAACAAAAAGACTGATTTTGTAGTGTAGCACTTTTTTTAGAGGCTAATAAGAACTGCTCATCATTATCTCCAAGATCATATTGGAAATCCATTATAAACAAAGCAAACAGATAAGTGGGGAAGGAGAGGAAATCACGCGGGCACCACAGCAAACAATGTGAATAGTGTGACTAGACTGAAGGAATTATAGGGCTCCCAATCTTGTGCATCAAATGGTAGGTAATGACAGGCTGAACTCCTGAATGAATAAGTCTCAATAGAGCTCCCGATTAGCATATGCCAATTTAGCTGAGGTCTTAATGCAGGGAGAGAGGCTCCTAAAGAGAGAATCATAAGCATCATCTTTTGAAGAGATAAGTTTTATTTTTTTCCCAGGCCATTGCAAATATGAGCTTAATAATCCTTTCAGTGGGTACCATGTTATCATAAAATAATCTAAATCCTCCTAAATGGTATTTAAAATGATTTCCAGACACTGGCAGACTCCACTGAATGACAATCTGGCCGTTAATGCATCTATTATACAGCATGTGAGAAGGCATAATAATACTGCTGTATAGCCAGGATCAGAATCATTCTAAGCTTGATTTTTCATTTTATTCTTTCCTCCCTCCTTGGGCTCCCATCCAGCCATCTAGGTCTTGGTCTTTCTTCCTCTTCCTTTTTCATTGATCTTTACCTTCCACTAGCCTTCTTTCTGGCCTCTTTCTTATCTGTGGTCTTTGCTGGGTGGGGAATAGAGAATCTCTCACTGAGCCCCATCTTTTCATCTCTGTTTGAGCATTGTGTCTGGCAGGGTATACAGCACAAGCTGCCCAGAAATGCAAGCCAGAGATGCCGTCAGATTTTATTGATGGTTAGAAAAAGAAATGGTTGGGCGGGAAGAGAGGGGGAGGGGGGAAGAGACTTGAGGGTTTTCAATCACAGTTTTATTCATTAGTGGCTTTTCTCTAACAGTTCAAGCTGGCCTCTGAAGGCAAGAAGGTGAAGGGAACAAAAAGATGCAGGGATCATATGCTATACCTCAACACTGATATCAAAGTTTTGAAAGCTTAGAATTCATGTTCTCATAATGTACAGACAGGGGAGACCAACAGGAGACATATTTAATGTCCAGAACACTTTACTAAATCACTGAAATAGCTAACCTCTTCCTCAGAAAGCAAAGAAGTAGTTCCATATCCAATAATTTTCACATTTTGTATTGAAACAGTTAATCATGCATATGGGGGAATGGCAAAATTTTGATCCTATATAGCTCTGGCTCCTGCCAAAGGCAACGTGGCATAGTGAGTAGAGAGCCAGTCTCAAAGTCAGCAATACCTGAGGTCAAATCCTGATTCTGACACATGTTCAACTTTGGGTGAGATAAAATCCCCAGGTGGTTCTTTCTAAGGAAAAATGAACTAGTTGCTGCCTATATTTTCATTTATATTGAAGAGAATTTTAAATTGGGTTTTAGAAGCAGCTTCTCTCTAACATGAATCCCTGGAGGAAATGGGTACACAGAGATACTACAATCCCTCTTCTAGATTTTATCAAGACATTTTAAAAAAATGAGTGAAGTGGGAGGAAAGAGGGCTGGAGGCAGAAGGAAATTTACATCTCACATTGCTGACAGGCAGCCAGCTGGTGGTGATACCCATGAGCATCTATGCTGAGAGAAAACTACAGTGGTTCACAGGAGGAGGGTGATGGGTTCACGAGCTGCAATAGTACTGGCAAAGCTGTGACAAGAATTGAGTATCTGCAAAACAGCAAAAATGCTTCCTTAGGGACTGCGAAAACCAGGCAGTGAATAAATTGAGATCAGATGGAGGTGTTGCAAGCTCCCTGCCTCCCCTTCCCCCAGTATATCCTCTCCTTCCTCTCCCGGGGGGAGGAAGTACCCATAAAAAGAAGGCTTCAACATCTGGGTCTCTTGTGCAAGCTGAGAAGCCGACATCCTCAAATACAACATTGGGTTAATAAACTGCAGGTCACATAAGCCACACCAGCCGACATAGCCAGAGTTTTCTGTTTGAGGTAAAAGTTTTGCCCCCTCTGTTACTGGGAGGTTGTCAATCAATGTTAGATATCCAAAAAAGAAAATTAGAATAGACTAGAATAGAGGCTAAGGATACAATATTCTGTGGACAAATTGACTTGGTTCAGGATTAACAAAGCAGCATGAGGTTCACTGAAAACTTCAAACCAAGATTTTTAAAGCAAAAATATTTTTCAGGTCATAGTGAGAATTCCCTCAAAAGGTAATGAGACCTGGGACTAAATCCAGTAATAAATGTTGAGACTGAGGGATGAAAAAAATCATAATGTAATCCATCTGTGAAGCATAGTTTCCCTTAAACAAGGAGAATATTAATCAGAATTAACTTTCTAGTTAATTCATCTGAATTTTAAATTATTAAAGAGAAGCAAAATATTCCCTTCTCTTCTTCCCCATGCAATATGTGAAGAATTTAAACATTTCAGACTAGTTAAGAGTACATTGAGCAGGAGTATGCTTAGTGGACATGTGGCTGTTTTTTATTTGATTTTTGATTCATTTTGATTTTTAATATAATTTCTCACTGGGAACCTGTGGTTCCTAGATCCTGTTGTAATAATATAAAAGTATTATTCATTCCCCCAAATTTCCTCTGAATCTCTACTTGAATATTCCCTTAAGTAGTGACAGAAGGCAAAAAGACATCTAAAAAAAGGCCACAGTGGACGCCACCTTGAAGGGGTCTTCTGAGAGCTATGTTCATGCAAAAAAAGCCTCCACTATTATGTAGTACATGATCTTCTTTCTCAGAGACTGAGGGATCCAAAATATAGTGGCACAAAGTCATGAGAGAAATGCAAAATTAATTTTGTTCTCTTAATGATAAAGATGCTAAAATGCAGAAATGGTAAATGTTGGAAGAACTGGGAACTCAGGCTTTACCAGATGCTGTTACTGGAGTTGTGCATTGATCCAACTGTTATGGAAAACAATGTGAAATTATTCAAATCATTGAAATGGAGGTAATCAAAAGAACTCCCTCTTATCCCCATTTATTGTACTGGGCACTTCCCATTTGCCTTGTCCCCTTCTGGTGGGTATATTATGGAGCAACTTCTGATATGTTTCTTGTCTTCTTGCATAATCACGAATATGACTAGTGGGTCCTTGTTGAGCCCTTAGTTCTTGTAATATGAAGGGGTATAGAATAGGAGAGTGAAGAGATGGGAATGTGCCAAAGAGAGTTGTTCCCTGAGTAAGAAAAAGTAGGATGATTCTTCTGCTATCATTTTTCTCTTTCCATCAGCTGAGAGGATCTGGACCTTTTGGGTTTGGTCTCAGATTTTCAGCAAATGGAGCTGGGAATATCATTGTTCCTTCTCCCCTGGCAGCTGTAAGGACTGTTCAGACAAGTCACCAAATTCATATACTTGCCTAGCTGCACCTGAAGCTTAAATCTCTAAGGGTTTCTCTGCCTATTTCCCTGAGGGGACTGAACAATTATCTTGAGATGGGTATTTGTAGATGGTGGTAGCCTTATGAATTTAAGAGGTCAGAAAGTCTTTGTATCTGGTTTTCTCATTGCTCAGTTGAAATTGGTTTCTGCCAGAATTCCTCAGAAATTAAGATGACCACTACCTACCTGCAGGATGAATCAAAGTCAAGTTCTTTTACAACTCAGAAGAAATATATCTTTGGGATTGTTCTGAGCTAAGATGCAAGTAAAACGTTTGCTCAGCAGTCCTATGAAACGTATGACCTTTTAAAAATTTTAGGCATTAATCTGGGACAATACAATACAGTTATGCATTATTATTTAATGTTTTAAGCATTTGCTAATGTCTGCGTAGGAATTGTCTGTAATTTGCATATTTCTTTAGTAGTAGAGGAAATAAGTATCTGTCATAGCTGGTCTCCTTTATATACATGAAAGATCTTTATCATATTTCTTTCCTAAGTTTTGTTTAATAAACCTTTAATAAACACTTTCAATCCAGAATCAAGTCCCTTTGTAGAAGAAGGTGCCCTCTCTTCTGTCCTTCCCCCCATCACACCAAACCGTGGGTGTTACACCTTGATACTCTTTGACCCAAAAAATGTAGGCCTGAGAACCCAAGATACTTGAAGACACATCTTGGGCCTTTCCCCAAAAGGAGTGAAAATAAAATGAAGATTTTCAATGAACAATATAAATCAAATAGACTATCTGATAAAAAATAATATCATAAATATCAAAATAATATCATATTATAAAAATATGATAAAAATAGTAAAAGAATGCTAAACAGAAGACTTTCAGAACACATTTTATGTGACTTAAACAGAATTCAACAACTTCTGTTACTAATTTCCTAATTACAGTCTTCTACTCTCCACTTTCCTTCAGTATCTCTGCGTGGTTTGGACTCCATGGAATATGATATCCCTTTTATTGGATACTCCCTAGTGATTCCTACTCCCACCTTTCCAACTTTCCTTTGTGTGCTATCTTCTCCTACTAGATTGTAAGTTCCTTAAGGGCAGGGACTAGCTTTTTTTAAAATTTGTATACCTGGTGCTTAGCATAGTACCTAGCTCATAGTAGAGACTTGTTACTTATTGTGTTTAATGAGTATCTGAGGCAGAATTTGAACATAGGTCTCACCCTAGTGAGTACTTCCATAAAGAGATTGACTCAAAAGATCCTGGCTCTGATTCTATTCATGAGTCTGTGGATAAAATCCATTTTACCTCTCTCAACTCCAGTTTCCCAATATGTCAAATGGGGGTAATGATAGACTAATTATACTATGGGACTGTTGTGAGGAAAATACTTTGTAAAAATTTCGTCCTTTTCAGAAGAGAAGATTTAAAGACTTTATTTCATTCTCAGGTATCAATAAATCCAGAAATATATATTGACTATTGATAATTGGAAAAGTCATAGCACAAACAAATAGAATTCAGTAACTTTATTTTTTAATTTTCATAACTTTTTATTTTCAAAATATATGAATGGATAATTTGTCAACACTGACCCTTGCATATCCTTGTGTTTCAGATTTTCCCCTTCTTCCCCCCAACACTCCCCTAGATGGCAAGCAATCCAATATATGTATAATTTTATTAATAAATACTTTTTCATTTTTTTACCAACAAACTTTTTGTCAAGAACAAGAATACCTACTTTATTTTAGGGGATAGAGACTGGACATGTGATGTCACTGATTATAGAGAACTCCAGCTTGGGAAATCTGCCTCTACAAAGTCAGGTCAGTATTTCTTTGCTTAAAAAGTTAAGGTGTGAAATCATTTGTCTAAGGGTCATGTGATCAATGGACTTAAACCTAGGATTTCCTAGTTCTGAGGCCAACTTTCTAACCACTATGTCATGGCTTCATCTCAATTACAAATTTGATTTACCACTTCTTTCCATTACCCACCTTAGCTTCTGTTCCTAACCAATAACTAAAGGGAAGCGAAAGGAAAGTAAGCCCAAAGAAGAAGTGTAAGTATCATTCACAGAATAATCGAGAATTAGTTGGATCTTACTTTAAGGGTCTCTATTTGTGTTGGCAGGGATACAACAAATTAATTTCTTTTCTGGGTGGGATCAAGACTGTATTAGGTCAACATGAGCAAATCAAGCCAAAAGCCATAAAACTAAGTATCATTTCTAGGGCACCAGGTCACTGATGTTCTGTCAATTCCCTGGTAAATAGTTGTTTTTTGGAGTTAATCTGACCCTGAAAGAAATGGTCCCAGTTCATATTCACATTTGCTGTAGGGAATGGCCTTCAGGCAAACATCTGTAGAGATGCCTTTCTGCAGGTGTGGGTACAATAGAAGCATGACACATGATGCCAAAATCATTTGTCACAGTCAACTGCACAGATTCAGAAAGTCAGATGGGGTTTTAATTAACTTCCCCTTGAGGCAAACTTTATGGGAAGATTATAGGATCATTGATTAAAGCTGAAAGGGAGACTCCCATCAAGTCCAAATACCTTATTTTACAGATGAAGAAATTGAGACCAAGAGAGTGACTCCCTAAGGGTCATATAGCTGGCAAGTATTTTGGGCTATATATTTGCCAAATAATTTGGGCAATAATAGTATATATATATATATATATATATATATATATATATATATATATATATAATTCTTACTATGTGCCAGGCATTGTGCTAAGTGCTTTACAATTGTTATTTCATTTTATCCTCACAACAACCCTGAGAAATAGTTGTTGTTATTATCCCCATTCTATAGTTGAGGAAACTGAGGCAGATAAAAAATCACTTGCTCAGGGTCACACAGCTAGTAAGTTTTTGAGGCCACATTCAAATTCAGTTTTTCCTGATTCCCCTGATTACCCTGACTTTCAGAGACCAAAACTTGAGCCACTGAACCACCTAGTATCATTACACCTTTTTATCAAAGCTAAAATGAATTGTGGAATAGTAAGAGGCAGATGGTATAATGAAGAATACTAAGAGCTGGTATCAAGAGAGAACTTGATTCAAATCTTGTTACTGACCTTTATCATCTATATGACTACAGGGAAATCATGCCACATGTCTGAATTCCAGTTTTCTCATTTGTAAATCAAGAGTAAAGAAAAAAAAACTTGCATTATCTGCCTCAGTTATGAGACCTCATAGAGTTATGAGAGTAGTACTTTACAAATCTTAAAGAACTATATAAATGTGAATTATCCATTATCTATCTATCATCTGTCCATCTACCTACCCATCTACCTATCTATCCATCCATCCATCTATCCTTCTATTGATCCATCTACCTATCATCTGTTTTTCCATCCCTCTCTGTTTGCTTGCTTGTCCTTTATCTAGCTACTTAAATATTTACCAAAATTTCTTTCTTTCTATATCTTCATTGTTGTTGTACTTCAGTTGTACCTGATTCTTTGTGACCCTGTTTGGATTTTCTTGGCAGAGATTCTGGAGTAGTTTGCCATTTCCTTCTCCAGCTTATTTTATAGATAAGGAAACTGAAATACCCAGGGAAGTGTCTGAAGCTGGATTTGAATTCATAAAGATTTCTTCCTGACTACATGTCCAGCACCATATCCACTGTGCCACCAAATTGTCTAGTTTATTCCTTACTTATAACCTAATTTATCTCTCTGCAAGTCCTTGCTCCTATTTATTGCTCTCTGGGATCAAATAGGACAAGACTAATCCTTCCACCTAGAAGCTTTTCAAATACTTGAGGATAATTATAATCCAGCTCCTCTGACTCCCTAGCTTTTCCCTTCTACAGACTAACATACTCAGTATTCAATTGCTCCTTTCCCCATTTTATTTGTCATCCTCATTCTTAAACTATGGTGCCCTGATCTTTATCCAATAATCCATGTGTTATTTGAATACATTGGGACTATCACCTTCCTATTTCTAGGTACATGGTTAATAATTTTCACTCTCTTCTTTACTTCCTTTGATAAAACAGGACCTATTTAACAGAGCCTGTTTTTTTACCCCAAATTCCCCCCCTAGTTTTGGGGGGTCTCTAGTTTGATCTTTTTAAAGAAGATAATAACAAGACATTATGAATTTCATACAGTAGAATGACAAACTTAAAATTAGAAGACAATAGAATCAAGCAAGGTGTGTTAGCACATAGTTATTTTTTGCTACCCAGGAAGATGAGGTGGTGAATCATTTGAATTTGGAAATTCTGAAATTTTGGAGGGTTAATAGGATGCCATTACTAAGTCTTATGCTGGTATGACTAGCCCCAAGAAGCAGGGAGCCAACAGATTACCTGGAAAGGGGTAAACCAGTCCAGGTCAGAAACAGGAATCAAAGCTTATATGCCAATGAGCACTGAGGTTGGCCTGTGAGTGTTTTTGGATAGATGATTATCAAGTTTTGCATAAATAAATCCAGTGTTATGGAATTCACTATCTCATAAGGCACGGAAATATTGAGTTAGGAATAAGTATATCATGAGATTGAATGTAAGATTAGAGATGAATTCAAAGTATATCTGACTGAGGAATATTTAAGATAAGACCTCATTTGGGCTATCCTCAGAGAGAATAATTAGGAATGAGTTAGGTTTTCAAGAAAAATTCACAAATAGAGATATCCCAGAATTCAATGAGCTTCTTTGATAGATAGTGGATTCTAAAGTGTAAAACTTCAAGAGAAGGTTGTCTGACATTTCATTGATATGAGTGGGAGGGGGCTTATTGTACCATATGGCCTCTAGAGTACCTCAACCTCCAAATACTATAATTCTGTGGAACTCTATAAAGTTATACTCTCATGAAATTATACACATACCCATACCATGTCATATACATAGTATTAATAGTGGCAACAGCAGCAATATCAGAATCATCATCAGCAATAGTAATAGTAATTATTAGTAGTAGTCATAGTATTAGTAATAATATCAGCAGCAGCAGCAGTAATAGTAATAGTAGTAGTATCAGCAGCAGGAGTAAAAGTAAATAGTAATATCAGCAGCAATAATATCAGAAACAGCAGCAATAATAGTAAAAATAGCAGTAGTATAAGCAGCAGTAATAGTAATAGCAGCAGTAGTCATCGTATTAGTAATAGTATCATCAGCAGAAGTAATTCAGAATCAACAGCAATAATAGTAATAGTAATAATAATCCTAGTGTTAGTAGTAGTAGTATCATCAATGCATCAGTATCATCATCAACATCAGTAATAGTAATAGTAGTAGTAGTAGTAGTAGTAGTAGAAGTAGTATCAGCAACAGCAGTAGTAATACTAATAGTGATAGTAGTAGTAGTATCAGCAGTAATAAAAGTAATAGCAGTAGTAGTCATAGTATTAGTAATGCCATCAGTAGCAGCAGTAATATCAGTCAGCAGCAGTAACAGCAATAGGAGTAATAGTCCTTGTATTAGTAGTAGTAGCAGTATCATCAGCATTAGTAGTAGTACTAGTAGTACTAGTGGTATCAGAAACAGCAGCAGTAATAATTTCAGCAGTATCAGTATCTACATTTCTTCTTCTCACCTCTTGTTTCAATGCTTGCCTTGTATGAGCTTTTTGTAAAATAATCTTTCAGACAAAAGAATTTTTGGCTTTTGAAAAATGTGGCCAATCTATCCAAGTTGCTTGGCAATTTCGATTGGGAAAGAATTTTTTCAGATGAGGAAACTGAGACAAACAGCATTAAGAGACAATCTCACAGTCACACAGCTAATAACTTACTGAGGCCTGATTTGAACTCAGGAGAAGAGTCTTCCTGACTCCAGGTCTGGTATTCTACTCATCACACTATCCTCACTGCCCCTTTGGAAGTTGGCACTTTCAAAAATCCCAGAGGGATGATTTAAAATAATAGAATATGAATTGGAAGGGAAATCATCAGAAATTATCTACTTTCATACATTTTGAGTTGTACAGAATAAATTACTTATTCCATCTCTTTTTACAAAAGAAAAAAACAAAAGCCTAGAGAATTTAAATAATTTATACTAGATCATTTAGGTATTAATTAATTAATCGAGATTTGAACCCAGATCCTCTGACCCTAGATTCAGTCCTTTTCCCATTGTATATTACTACAAGAAAAATCTCTACAGCATTCCTGAAAAGTAGTCATCTAGCTCCTGCTTCTACATGATCAGGCTTGGGGAACTCATTAATTTATAATGTATCCCATTTCTTTTGAATTTCTAAAAATTGTATTCCCCACTTACTCTCAATCATAGAATGAAGAAAGGCAAAAGCCCAACCAAACAAAACCCCACCTTTACCTCCATCTTTCATCCACCTCCATCTTGAATCCTAGTTCAGCTCTCTTTACCTCTCACCTGGCTTACTTCAAGCCTCTGTCTCAGGTCTCTGTCCTCTCCATTTTATCATCCACATAGGTATTAAAGTTATGTTCCTAAAGCAAATGTGTAGCCATATCAGTCTCCTGCTCAAAATGCTCCAAGGGTTCTCTCTTCAATCAACAAATATTTATTAAATACCTACTCTGTGCCCAGGCCCTGTGCTAATTGCTGGGAATACAAATGACATTCTCTGCCCTCAAGAAGTTTACAGTTTCATGGGGAAAACAACAGGCAAACAAATATATACAAAGCAAGTAACGTACAGGATAAATAGGGAATAATTAAAATAGGGAAGGCATTAGAATTAGTGGAATTGGGGAAAGCTTTCTATAGAAAACAGGATTCCAACTGGAACTTAGAAGAAGTCAGGGAGATCAGTAATCCAAGTAAAGGAGGAAAATCATTTCAGACATAAGACAGGTAGAAAAAATACCTGGAGAGGAGAGGTGTATTGTTTTGTTGGCTCAGAGGCCACTGTCACTGAATGGAAGTGGGACTAAGGTATAAGAAGCCTGGAAATATAGGAGGAGGCTAGGTTATGAAGAGCTTTGAATGCCAAATAAAGCATTAAAAATTTTAATTATAGGCAATAGGGACCCAATGGAGTCTATGTAGGATACAGGAAGAGAAAGATGTGACATGATATGATCAGACTATGCTTTAGGGAAGTCACTGCAGTAGATGAACAAAGAATTGATTAGAGTAGGGAGAGATTTGGGGGCTATTGCAACAATCCAACCATGAGGTTTTGAAAGTTTGCACCATATTGGAAGCAGTGTCAGAGGAGAGAACAGGGCAATTGAGAGATGCTGCAAAGATGGAATTGACAGATCTTGGCAACAAAATAGTATTGGGGGGAGTGGTGAGGGCAGTGTAAGAGACAGTGAAAAATCCAGGATGACACCTAGATTGTAAATTTAATGGGTTGGCAATGCTGCAGTGATAAAGTCAGAATTGGGGGAGGATTGGAGGAAAGTTGGTGAGTTTTGTTTTGGACATAATGAGTTTAAAAATGTCTATTGATATTTAACATCTACTGATCATCCTGCCATCTAGGGGAAGGGTTGGGGGGGGTAAGAGGTGAAAAATTGGAACAAGAGGTTTGGCAATTGTTAATGCTGTAAAGTTACCCATGTATATATCCTGTAAATAAAAGGCTATTAAATAAAAAAAAATAAAAATAAAAAAAAATAAAAATGTCTATTGAACATTGAGTTAGATCTATAGAGAGATATTAATTGCATTTATTTCATGAGTTATTGTGAAGATTAAATAAATTACCATATACAAATTGCTTTGCAAATCTTAAAACACTCCATAAGAACTAATTAGTATTATTAACTTTTATTTTACAATTATATATTTGTTTAATAAAATAAATTCAATTTACAGTTTGACTAGCAGTGAATTATCAGAATTATTTCTCTATGTTCCACTAATGCTGAATTTTTTTCTTATGCTCTTTGTTGCCTTGAGTCCCATAAAATCCCCCAAAGTTATTTTAATTTGCATTTCTCATTTTGTACCCTTTTTCAAATCATTGTTGATGATTTGTATTTCTTCTTTGATATCTGCAAGTTTATGGTCTTTTGTCATTTATCTATTTTGTAGTAAAGTTTTAATTACTATAAATCTCTATAGATTTTGCATGACAGATTTATCATAGAAGTTTAATAAAAAGGATTTATTTTGCTATTCCTTATTTTTTCCTTTATTTTATATCCATTGCCTTTATTTCTAAAAAAGCTTTTATTTTTCTGCAGTTGAAATCATATATTTTGTCTTTTATTATTTTCTCAGTATTGTGACTAGTGAGAACCATTTTCATCTTTGGAGTCCATATAACCTTTCATCCTCTTCTAGTTTTTAAACAATGTATTTTGATTGCTGATCCATTTGGAATTTATTGTAATATATAGTGTCAGGTCATGATCTAATTCAGTTTTCCACAAAACTGTTATTTAATTTCCCAGCATATTTTTTATTGAAAAATGAGTTCCTTCATATAATTTGTGTTCTTACTAGATTTCTATAAATACATTTGGTTCTAACTTTAACTTGTCTAAACTATTCCACTGATCTATTTGTAGTACCAGATTATTTAGATAATTCTTGATTTATAGTGTAATTTGAATTCTAATTATGCATTTTCCTTTTCCCTTTTCCTTTTTCCTACCACTTCCCTTGATGTTATTGACATCTTGTTCATATAATTGATTTTTGTTATTGTCTTACTCTATGAAAATATTCCATTGGATCATTATTAGTGTCATCCTAGTCAAGCTATAGTGAATGTTTATCTCTAATTAGCTAACAATTCCTTTAGTTCTGTAAAATAAAATATTTCATTGGTGAATTTACATAAAATCTGTGCATATGTCTTAGAAAGTTAACTCCCAAATATTTAACAATATGTTGTTATTTTAAAATATTATTTTCCTTTTCATCAATTTTCCTTATTTTTGTTGGTAATATTTAGAAATGCTTATTTTCTGGGTTTATTTTGTATCCTGCACCTGCTAAAAACTATTATTAGAAAACACAATAGAATGAACAAAATAAGTAAACAATTATATCATTTGCAAATAGATAATTTAGCCTATTCTTTGTGTATATTTATTCCTTTAATTAATTAATTAATTTTATTATAGTTACCATTCTAGAACTATGCTAACTAGAAATAGTAATAAGTGGGTATCCTTGCTGAGGTGGCCTTTTTCTGTAGGCACTGTAGGCACTTGTCTGTGTCATTTTAATTTTTTAGTTTTCCTGGCAGTTGAGGAATAACAAACATTCCAATTTGTTTCTCTGAATCTGCATGTATTCATATATTTTAAGGGTGTTTATTGTAAGCAATATATCATTCATTATAACCTTTAATCTACAATATAAAGAAAAACAAAACACATAAATGATTCATTTGAATTTATTTTCAGAATTTTTAGTCTCCCAGAAAAAAATTTGAATAAAAAAGACTCTAAATGCCATTAATTTGGGAAATTGTTAATTTTAAAAAATAATAATTTTAAAAAGAGAAATACAAATTGTCAAAAAAATAAAATAGATATGCTTGAAATCCAAAATTTCCTACCAGAAAAATAAGCCTATATTTTTAAACTTTACCATACCCTTTCCAGAAATATCCGAATGTTAACTTAGGCCTTCGATATGAAAAATGTCCATGAAACACAACCTTAGTAAGGTTAGTATGTATGCATGCAAGCACTCTTGAATGAGGGAGTGAATGAATGAATGATTGAATATGAAGGTTTAAAGAAAAAGGCTATTGCCCCTTTGAGGTTTTTAGCATGCAAGAGAGATACAGGTTGAAAATAACTAGGTACTGATTTTCAAAACCTCATCAAACTGGATCAAAAGGAAGTGGAGAGCCTTGAACTAGAGAGGAAGGGGAGAATTATTGTACAATGACTCTGAGAACCATCTGAAGTTGTTTATAGTAAGGAAAGTAAGAGGAGAGCGATAGAGAGAACTATCCTGAACCACATATCTACCTAATGTATGTAGGGGAAAAGGATGGTGAGAGGCATTACAGGAAAATTTTGAAAAGTTTATTTCAACAAACTAAGAATCTGTGTTTAGGGAGGGAAGTGGGAGAATCTCTCTTTCTCTTTCTCTCTCTTTTCTCTACTCCCTAATAGGTTTGAAGTGATAGAGAAATAAGAGGAATTGTATTTAGTGAATTAAAAGGATATAATAGAATATGATGGAAGGGAAACCAATTGCTACAACTGAAGGTGTAAATAAAATGTATTCACATTTTAAATATAAAAAAATCTCATAATGAATTTCAAAAAACCTAATCACAGAAATAAAAAATGAACTTATTAAGATTAACTGCCATAAGAAAAAAATTGTTGGTCAACTGATGGTTATAAATTCAGTGTTTCTAAAATAGAAAAAAGAGGCCTTTTCTCTAATTCTTTCTACTGTCACCACTTTAGTGCAGATCCTCATCACATGACACTTGGATTATTGCAATAGGATGTTGGAAGGTCTACTATGTGCCTCAATTCAGCCATTAAAAATGGCTTTTATAATCTTAAAATAGAGGTCCAATTGTGTTAACCACCACCCCACTACTCAATAAATTCCAGTGGCTTCCTACTGCAAATACACAATGTTCTGTTTGTCATTCAAAGATTTTCCATCACCAAATTCTGCCCCCCCCCACACACACACTTTCCCTCCTATCCTGGGCTCTTTCAGTTTTTCTTACATCTTACTCCCTAGTCGATATTCCAATCCAATGTCACTGGCTTCCTGGTTGTTCCATGGACAACTCAATCCATCTCAAGGTAAAAAGCAAAAAAAAAAAAAAAAAAAATATATATATATATATATATATATATATATATATATATATATATATATTAGATTAGAGAAAGAACAACTCCCAACATTCAAGGTGTCAGTAGAGGAGTGCAAACTGCAAACTGCAAAACGCAAGATTATATAGATCCTAACCAGAATCCCCCATCCCCATTTCTGATTTTTTTCTCCCATTGGCTGGGAAGTCCTAATTTACCCAGAGCCCAGAAATAAAGAATACTAATCAAAAACATACTCTTTACTGTATCAAGTACTTAAATGCTAATGAAAAGGTGTGTGTGTATGGAGGGGAATGCAGGGAACAAGAGGGAAATGTTGGTTTATCTAAAATAATTGAATACCTGAAGCTATATAAAATAGCTCAAATTGTTATTGCAAAGTCTCAAGTCACAATTAAGGCATAAGTCCAGGCCACATCTTATAAGAGGTCTTCACTCAGTTTGTCTGGTTCATGCTTAATAAATGTTAATTAATTGATTGGAGATAAAATTATTTCACTTTTACTTCGATCCTTGTTCCCATTTCCTATCTGCCCCGTCAGAGAAGCAGTATTGAACAATATCACTATTATTTATTCCAGAATTTAATCTTTGCTTATATTCTAACTCTGATTTCCTTTTCCCTACTGTCTACTTAGATTTATCATCTTTGCCATATACTCAATAAATTGGGTCTAGGACATGTTGTGAAAGAAAACATTGACCAAAAAGAAATCCAAAACTAAAACAAAAAATGACAAGAAAAAAGGATGCTTCAATTTGTATTCAGATATCATCAATTCTTTCTCTGAGTATGGATAGTGTTTTTTCATCATAAATCCTTCAGAGTTGTTTTAAATCATTGTATTGCTAGGAATAACTAAGTCATTCACAGATGATCATCTTACAATATTGCTGTTACTTTGCGTGCAGTACATTTCAGTTTGCTTGCTGATGCAAGGTTTTCCAGATTTTTTGAAAGCATCCTGCTCATCTTAATAAAGTGGTCTTAAGCAAGGATCTGTGAATTTGTTTTTTAAATGTATTTTCATAACTATATTTCAATATGATTGATTTACTTTGTAACCCTATTTATTTTATTTTATTGCATTCAAAATCATTATTCTGAGAATGATACAGACTGCAAGAGGGATTCATGATACATAAAAAGGTTAATAACCTCTGCCTTAATAAAAATGAACTTCAATGGCTAGCTATAACATTTCCATCAAATATTTGGTTAAATTAGTTTGTTTTTGTTAAGTCACTTTTTTCGGTTTTATTTTTTTCTTCATAACTCTATTTGAAGTATTCTTGGCAAAGCTATCAGAATGGTTTTCCTTCACTAGTTCACTTTACAGATGAGGAAATTGAAGCAAACAGGATTGACTTGTCCAAGTATCAACACAGCTAGAAGTATCTGAAGTCAGATATGAACTCAGGAAGATGAGTCTTTTTGACTTGAGATCCAAACTTTAGTTGCGCCTATGGTTAGATTCGTTCAGTAAGTTACTGCTAATATCTATCTATCTATCTATAGATTGTTTTATTACCCTTCCAAATAGTTTCTCCTCCTTTGTGAATTAACACTTAACAGCTCTTATTCTAAATCCCTTCCCATTACACAAGGCTATCTCTAGTCTAAACACAATCATACTGAGCTATAAATGACTGGTAAGACTTAAAGCAGTATCCCTTCTAGGTAGAGTCATGCTGGTAAGTTTTCCACAAATGACTGATAAGACTTAAAGTAGTATCCCTCCTAGATAGAGTCATGCTGGTAAGTTTTCCACAACATTTCACAACATGGCTTTGGGTGTGGGGGTAAGGGATGGAGAAGTGATCAACACACACTTTAAAGTTTAATCTGCATATTTTTCTCCATCATTTTCTCAAGTCTAGACGATCAACAAAACAACCAATCAAGCTTGATTGTAGTGTTGGTTTTTGGTAATAAATGTGTTACAAATACTTATACTGAAAATTTGATAATTAGTTCTGAATTCAAAATAGCTCTAGTTCACCCCTACTCCTGAGGGTATTTAATTAGGCTAAGTTTTCCACCAAAGGAATACAGCTCTAATTTTATGCATCATCTAGCCAAAGGGGAGATTTAGCATTACATTGGGTTATGTTAGTAAAAGATATTGTAGAAAGAGCCCATCTAGGGACAGTTATTAGAAATAAATATCAGTGTCACTATCAATGACTGACAACTGCAAACAATGGGATATAGGTGAGAGTCAGCAGCTCAGACTCCTCTGGACACAGAGGTCTCTCTATTTTGACTAGAATGGAAGTACAGTAACAACTCAGAGGTCTAATCTCATCAATGATTATTTTGAATTCTTTAATCTACTGATTTTTGTTTTAAAATTTCCAGGTGAGTCAATTTGTTCCTCCTTCAGTAACCTAGTGACCTGCTCTCTGGGCTCATGATGTTAATGCCAGACATCTGATTGAATTTAGTCCTCCTCCAGTTCAGATCTCATAAACTCAATCTATCCTTCACACTTAATTTCCTCTAGTAGCAAGGATTATGCTTCAACCATCATCAGAACCTCCTTAGCAAGAATTACAATGTGCTATGGGAGTGGGTTCTGAGGGGCTTGGAATGGCTTGGCTGTGAGAATATGAATGTTTGTTTTGTGATATGTGGTCCTATTATGCCTTTGGGAAAGGCACTCAGAAGCCTGTGAGATAAGTATCTATATTCCCAGGCTGAGAACACAGAGTATAGTGAAAAAGGGAACAGTGCAAAGATTATATGTCTAATAAAGAATTCTATATCTTTTTTTATTATAATTTTTTATTGACAGATCTTTTTTTGGGGGGGAGATGAGCTCCCATTCATTGGCCAAGATTGCCAAGAAGAGAACATTTTTATTGTGCATTGGACCAACACAGTTTGGCCTTTAGTAATAGACGTAGGAAAGATTGGTCACAATAAGTTTAAGACAAGCCCCATGTTTATTCAACCAATATTCAAGAGATGGCTGCAGATTTGCTGGTCTTTTCTGGCAATCAATGAGCAAACATTTATTAAACTTCTACAAAGTGCTAAACACAATGCTAATCACTGGGGATGCAAAAAGAGGCAAAAAAAATGGATATACATGATGGCAAATGGAAATAAACTTGCAAATAAACAATAAAGACACCTAGCAAAACAATTTTTTTTTTTGCTTCACAGATGCTGCCTAAAAATAATCCTGTGCCAGCTGTAAAAAAAATGACTTTTGGATCCCTTAGATGTAAAAAACCCCAAAATATTCTAGATGGTAAGAACACCTATGCACAAGTTTGAGATATGAGGATTTTATCCACAACTATTATTTTTCTCTCAACAGAACTATCACCTGTGTGTACTTAATGTACTCCTCTGTTAATATACTTGTAAGGGTATTAAGGTATCAGACAAGCAAGGCTCGACACAAAATTATCAGTAGGTACAGATACTGAGAAATGAATGGGCTCTTCTCTCCTTCAGTAGCTCCAAACCAAAGCATCAGAACTTCATGAGACAGAAAGATGTAATCTCTCCGAAATCTCAAATCTCAAATACTTCCCTTTGTTGCACTAGCGAGGATAAATAGTCTTTTAAAAAAATGTACATACAGTACAAATGATGGGTTGAAACACCAGAGGAAAGGCTTTAATGAATGATCTTTTTCTTTAAAAGGATTTTAAATCTTAAGGTTCAATTAGGGAGGCCAGAAGAATAAGAAATATAACTCATTTAATTTCACCTTTGAAAGACATGATACTTTCTCTTCCAACTTGTGGGAGTGTCTACAATTCTGAGCAAAGAAAGAATTCAAGAGATTAAAAATAAAATAACAATCTCTAAAACTATAGGTTTTGTTTTGCAAGATTGATTTTTTTTCTTCTAGCTTATCTTTGCTGAGCTACTTCTGAATCTTTCTTCAGGTAAAAGGATGACTAAAACAAGAGAGGTGGGGAAGTAGGGAGAATGAAGAGAAAGAAGATTGAATGAGAGAGGAGCTCTCATATGTCACTCTTTCCCCTAGTTCAGCCCCATGGCTCCTAGATAACAGATGAGCTCATTGTCCATAGCCCTTCTAGTTTCAATTTATATGGAACTGGGTGTCTGAAGGATTCCCAATTGAAATAGATCCTTGAGTTAAACAAAACAAAATAAAATAAAAATCAAACTTTTTATCATTCAGTAGCTTCCCATAGATAAATTCACAATAATCTATCATTTTCCCACTAATTCATTAATTTATTAGTCTATTTATCTTTTGTTTCTCAAATAACTGAGGTTATTATTGGGCTCAGTTTAAGGAAGAACAAATGTAGAAGAGAAGACAGAGATTGCATGATTTATTTTCAGAATTACCTAGTTGCCAAATACCCTAACATCAATTAAAAACAGTCTGAAAGTATATAGTATATAATTTACATGGATGAGCTGCAATCTGCATCACTGGGAATGCCCAGATCAATGAGATCATAGATCCATGGAGGTATCAAAATTCATCTATGGAATTGAAAAATCAATATTACTGAAAATCTATCGACCTGGCCTTTGTATTTGACAACAACATTAATACCTCAGTGTTTACAAAGTGTTTTCCTTAAGCCGACTCTGTGACATTCTTAGGGAAAGCATTAATACTCTCATTTTACTTATGAGAAAACTAAAGTTCAGAGAAGTTGCTATTTGCTCAGAATCTTACCCAGGCAAGGATTTTTTCCACTATACCAATTTATATTGAAGAAAAGGCAGGGAGATTATTTAAAATGCAACCTAGTTTAGAATTTCATGAGTGAATCCTGCTTTTATGTATTTATATCTGAGAGCTTTCTGGACATCTGTTTTAGTATTTACAGTATATAACTACCTTACTCTTTCTATGTCTGCATTGCATGGAGACATTGTGTGTATTGTTTTCCCGATTCTCCTAACTTCACTCTGAAATGATTCATATAAAATTTTACTATGCTTTTCTGTGTTCCTTAAATTTGTAATTTCTTACAGGACCACGGTATTACATTTTAATCATATACCATAATTTGTGTAGCCATTTCCCAATTGAGTTGCCCATAGTCCTTTGCTAGTACAAAACATGATGCTGCAACAAACATCATGGAATATATGGAACTTTCTGCTTTTGACCTATATGAAGTTACCTAATAGTGACATCACTATCAGATAAATGAAATGACAAGATTCATAGCTTTTCTCACATAATTACAAACTAGGAAGTAAATAAACAAACTTCCAACCATGTATGACTCAAAATTAAAGGACTTAAACTTTGAGATGATGAAATGTCTCTTTAATTGGTTATTGGGCCAGAAAAACTAATGAATCAATGGATGTACATAACCAAGCTACCCATTTCTCTGCATTTCTCTTCTGTCTTAACTGCAGAATTTGACAGCTTTAGGCTGTATCTAAAGAGTTGAGTGTGGAAAAAAATCATTGTTTTGTCTCCTATCTTGACTCCAGATAGCCATTATATTTTTCTTTTTGTTTGCTTTTTCCTGATCTTAGATAAATGGGTATTCCATGGTGTACGTGTTTGGAATGGGAAAACTTCATGAATTTGAAAGTAGGCAGTGGCTGTAGAGGCATGAGAGGGCAGTGGTTGACAGCAGTAGAAACTTTTGAATCAGAAAAGATAGACATCAATGAAAACAAACAAACAACAAAACCTTTAACATCACCAACAATTGGTTCAAGTCTGTCCAGTTTTTCCTAGCAGACAAGTTTCAAGAAAAGTTAGACAGTGCAGTATTGAGATGAAATATAACATAGCGGATCAACAGTCTTTCAAAATTAATATGTTCTGATTAAAAAATCAATGTCCTAAATAAATGGAATTGTAGTTATTTTTGCTGTTATTGGTTCTTATTCAATTTCTTAATTCAGTAAATTTGATGTTGTAGTTCTTTATCCTTATCATTCCTTTTGTGTATAGCAATAAATTACCGGATCCAAACCCATTTCTATTGTACCTGTAATTTATAAGTGGCAGTCTGGAGCTAAGTTATGAAAGATTTTACCTTTCTGTTTTTTACCATCATGCCTCACCAAAAGAAGCATAAAAGATGATCTTTGCTCTTTTTGTCTGTCACATCACACTTTTTAAGCAAATTCAGTTTTAAACCATTCCCACCTCTCACCCTTATCTATTTTTTCACTCAAGCTTTTGACTATTCATGGTTACCCAATCTGTTGTCATTGTTGTTGTTTTAAGTTTTAAGGCTTAAAAGAGCAGTTCTAGAAACATATTTGAGTGACAGGTTTTTTATCTAATGTTTTACCCAATGCTCTTTCCATTTAAAATTCGACGTTCCTTCCAAAGTTTGTGATTATCCAAGTATGTGCTTTAGGGAAAGGCAATTTTGAAGAAAAACTGGCAGGAACATATGAAAGTACATAGCAAGAGGACTTATATAATGTTCAAAGAAATTGGTTGTCTACAAATGCCCCAACTCTAGGGAATGGACTATTGATCCACAGTCAAACACAGGGAAACATGAAGGGTCAATTTTACTAACTGGGACTTATGTGGTGTCACCTACATTTTTGATTGATGAATCAATCAGTCAACAAGTATTTATGAAATACATGCTATGTGCCAAACTCTCTGTTAAGATACTTATAATTTTTCAGTTTTTTAATTTTAGTGATATGCATTGAAAACAATACAATCAACTAAAAAGCATAAGGCTAGTAAGTACCTCTGTACTTTATGCTTTAATTTGAAGGAAAATAGGTCTTTATCTGAGAAATATGATACTGGTGATGATGAGATACTTGTGAATCATGGCAAGTCAGCTCTCTCTGTAGAAGTAAGAGTACATTTCTATTCAGCTTGACTTTAGCCACCTGATCAGCTTTTGCAAACAAAAGCTTAGATTCAGGAGGAAAAGCGACTAATAGGAAGGATTTTCTTGAATGATTTCTAAACTTATCAGAACTCAACAATTTCCTCCTAAAAATAACTTTCTTTTACTGCTTCCTTAGACACAGTTTTCCCCCTTCAGGTACATAGATCCTTTTAAATTCTGTGAATCAAAAAACTATTATTTTGCTATAAAATTCCATTTCCTTATTATGTCTGTCTTGTTGGAAACTTTCACATACACTCTTTTATCAAATTTAGACTTTTGGACTAAAAGTTGGCAGAGAGCTAGGCTGACCTAGTAAAGTAGTCAGAAAGGAGGTTGGCGAGCCTGCTAAATGATCTAGATTTTTGTGCCTGTATTATTCATTTACCGACATATTATATTTAACATGATAAATAGCTGTCTAGTAAACAAATCTGTAAGATCTTTACATTAGGATCACAGAATCATAGAAAATTTTGATTCAGAAGGGAACTCCTAGATCACATAGATTAAGTTTACTTTTACAATAATTTCTCTTGTGTGTTCTTTGTTTTTGAAAAGCATCAATGATGTCATGGATGCCATCTTTACATTAGTAAATTGGATTAAAGTGAGAGAATTGCACAAAGTTGTCAGCCTCAGTCTCTCTTCCTGAGTCATCAAAATCCAATGGCAGGGCAAAAGCCAAGACAACTGGTGGTGGTCCAGGATATATGGATGACCTCAGTGTCTTTAATGCCTGAACCAACTCTTAACACTCCCCCTGCTTCAGTCATCTCCATGGCTATTGGAACAAATTGTTCTCTTCTGTGCAATCCGCTAGGGAAAGTCTCCTCAAGATTGGGGTAGACACCCTCCTAATTTAGTGAGTTTTATGATCATTCATTTATTAATAAAAAAAATTATTAAGTGCCTGTTATGTGTCAGGCACTGTACTAAGTGCAAACAATACAAAAAGAGGCTTAATTTACTTACAATCTAATAGGGAAAGACAGCAATATATACAAAAAAGGTATATGGAGGATAAATAGGAAATAATTAAAAGAGAGAAGTCAGATCATTATAGAATAGAGGTAACAACCCAGACAAACTTTTCAAATATTCGCCTCTAAGTAACTTTAAAATAAGTATTTCAAATTGAATTCTGGTGCATCAGAAGCAAGAAAAACCCCTGAGGGAGATATCTTTCCTGTCCAAGATAACTTAGAAGGTCAGTAAGAGAAGTAAACACTAAGGTAAGGGTCAGTCCAGAGTATATTTGGTGGCAGCACCAGCCATGGGTGGGCATTAAAAGTGTCAACCACAGAAGTAACAGCAGTTTCAGGAGTTCATTGATCAAAGATAGTCAGGGCATTGGGCAGTCGTTTAGAAAGAGATTGATAGGACCCTGAGCTGACATTGGGTACAGGATTCAATTTAGTTACCCATACGCAGTTCTGGGTCACACTTCAAGGGCAGAAATAAGTACTTCTCATTAGTCATAAGTGACCTGATCACTAATTCAGGAGAGAGAAGAGATTCAGTAACTGCAGTTCCATGGTTCAAGGACCCTTCCTGGCTAAAAACCAGAATGCAAGCAAGGAGAGTAGTGACTATACCTCTCCCTTACCACTTTTGAAGTATTAAAATTTTTCAGACTCCCCACCCCCCAATGAGCTTTGAAAGTAGAAGTGTAAAAAAAATTCCTGACAGTTAGGACAGGATTTCCCACCTAAGATGAGCAGAGTTCAACTTTAACATAAAGTTCAAAGTCAAGAAATAAACTGGGAAAATAAGAAAACAACAAAAAGGATTTGACAATAAAAATCTGCTACAAAGAAGACCAAGAAATAAACTCAGAAGATAATAAGAACATGGAAACATCTACAAGCAAAGCTTCAGAGAAAAATACAGATTAGACACAAACCTAACAAGAATTATTGGAAGAGTTAAGAGTGGTAGGGAGAAATAATGAGAACAGAAACAAGAGTGATCACAAGAGCTACAAAGAAAAAATTCCATTTAAAATAACTGTAGATAATATGAAATATTTGGAAGTCTACCTACTAAAGCAAATTACAAAACACTTTCCACATAGTCATATCTAATCAATTGGAAAAATATCAAGTGCTCATTGATAGGTTGAGCTAATGTAATAAAAATGACAATAGTGGCTAAATCTACTTATTCAGTGCCATACCAAAAAAACTCCCAAGAAATTAATTTACTAAGTTAGAAAAAATAACAAAATTCATCTGGAAGAACAAAAGGTCAAGAATTTCAAGGGAATTAATGAAAAAAAATGCAAATGATACTGGCCTAGTTGTACCAGACCTAAAAATTATAAAACAATGGTCACCAAAATCATTTGGTATTGACTAAGAAATAGAGTAGTTGATCAGTGGAATAGATTAGATTCACAGGACAAAATAGTCAATGACTAGCAATTTAGTGTATTTTCCTGTGACAATTACATGAGTGGGGCAGGAAGATAGGGTTTCTCTCTTGGTCATTGCTGGCAAAATTTTTGTCAATCTTCTTTAATAGGTTAATCTTTTACCTAGAATAAGGCCATTTATCTGAGAGCTAGTGTGGCTTCAGAAAGGACCAAGGAACAGTCAATATGATATTTGCTGGCCAACAGCTCCAGGAAAAATGTCAGGAACAGAACAGAGGTCTGTATATAATATTTTATTAGACATGGAGATTTGACCAAGAGCTTTGCTGCTGTCAGTCACAACAGCTTATGGAAAATTATGTCAAAATTTGGTTACCTAGACAATTTTATCAATATTGTTTATCAATTTCACAGTGGTATGCTTATGAGGTTTTGGATAATGGATGATACTCTCATGTTTTCCCAGTCGAATTTATAAAAATAAGAATCATTTCCCTTGATAAATAGTCAAAGGATGTGAACAGGCAGTTTTCAGAAGAAGAAATAAAATCTATTTATTGTCATAGAAAATGCTCTAAATCACTATTGATTATAGAAATGCAAACTAAAACAACTCTAGGTGCTACCTTATATCCATAAAATTGGCTAACATGACAGAAAAGGAAAATGACAATTACTAGAAGGTATGTGGAAAAATGGGAATACTAAAACAGTATTGGTGTAATTGTGAACTAGATTAATTATCATGAAGAACAACCTGAAACTCATGCCCAAATTATTATAAACTTGTATATTTTTTTTCACAAGGCAATTGGGGATAAATGACTTGCCAGGGTCACACAGTGTTGTTTGAATTCAGGTTCTTCTGAATCTAGGGCCAATGTTCTTTTCCATTTTGTCATCTAGCTGCTCCTAAAAATGCAAAAAGCCCTTTTATCTGGTAATACTACTACCAAGTCTGTATCCCAAGGAGATAAAAAAATGGAAAAATATGTACAAAATATTTATAGCAACTCCTTTTGAATGGCAAAAAAATTGGAAATTAAGGTTAAACCATCAATTGGGGAATAGCTGAAAAAGTTGTGACATATGATTTTGGGAAATACTATTATGCTATGAGAACTGATAAACAGGATGATTTCATAAAAGACTGGAAAAGCCTGTATGAACTGATGCAGAGTGAAGTGAACTGAATCAGGAAATCATTGTATAGAATAACAGCAATATTATAATGATGAACAACTGTGAAAGACTTAGCTACTCTTATTAATACAATGATCCAAGACAATTCTGACAGAGTCATGATGAATACTATCTACTTTCAGAGAGAAAACTAATAAACTCTGAGTATAATGAATAATGAATAATTTTTTCACTATTTTTCTTGCTTTGGGGTGACATGACTAATATGGAAATGTGTTTTACATGATTTCACATATATAATTGATACCATGTTGTTTGCCTTTTCAGTAGGTAGAAAAGGGAGAGGAGGAAGAGAATTTATAGTTCAGATTTAAAAAAAAATAATGTTAAAATAAATACATAAGAGAGAGGGAAGATGCTAGATAGAATTTTATAGATGAGGAAATTACAGCCTGGGGAAAGGCTAAGTGAATTGCATTAAGTTTCATAGGTATTTTGTGGCACAACCAAGAATTAAACCTGAATCCATAATTCTTTTTCAGGGTAAACTTCAACTTTACCATGAAATTAAACTTAAATGTAACCTCCAAAATGGTGTGAGGCAATGGTGTCATAATCAAGTAGAAATAGATCACTGCCAGCTTGCATATTGACTTAAAAAACACAAAGTAACATAATCTATAATTTTTCTATTTATTTTGTTAAACATCTCACATTTGCATTTTAATTTGATTCAGGTTAAACTCAAATTTTGTTGGGGAGGCGGAGTGTTGAAAGCTGCAGCCTTTAAGTTTGATAATTCAGGTGTAAGAGATCACCATATAGTGCCTTTGAGGCTTTGGCCTCCATTAATTTTGTCCCATCAATCTTAGAAGTTCTCCAGAATATCAGTTTTATTTGACCACTTAATAGTCAGATTAATTTTTACTATTTGCAAAAAAGGAATATTTACTCCAAAGGCTGCACAGGTAAAAGAGATAATGATTTATTCTTGGGATTTAGCTTGATTCTGCGCTTTCTCCATACTCTTTAATAAAAGTGGGAAAATGGAAGATACTTAAAGCTTGAAATGTGGGGTGACCCAACCCCAGAACTATTGGACAAGTTATTGGGTTATTTAACCATTAGCTAGCTTATGGTCTAGACATCACAGCTTAATGTTGGGAAGTGTATACTATGTTCATTATGAAAAAGCAGAGTAAGACCTCCAACAGAAGGATACACACATCTGGATCAGAAAATAGAATCCCAAGAAAAGAAAGTCTGAAATAATGCCCTACTTTTTGTTCTGTGGAATTAACTATCTGATGAAGAGATGTGAAAAGTTGCAGCTAAGACTGAAGTAACAATATAGGGGAACTAGAAGTGGGGCTTTTTGCTGTCCCCAGACAAGGTTTTCTTTTCTTCATAAAGAGCTTTATGTACAAGTTCATAAGAGCTAGCCAATAATTTTTCCTGATGCAGAAGTTTAAAGGAATGAAAAATTCAGCATTTGATGACTATCACATTTGAGCCATGCCCTTTAGAATAGCATAAATGACTCAGTTGCAGTCTGAGTAGCTTTTGGTTAAGTGGCATCTGACAACATTTATACATCTGGCTGAGCCAGTCAACAAACATTTTTTAAGTGTCTATTGTGGACCCAGCATTATACTAATCTCTTGGAATACAAAAAGTATCAAATGATGAGTACTGTTCCCAAGGAGCTCAGAATCTAATGGGAAAGAGAACAAATTATATACATATATATCTACATTATATATATATATATATATACATATATATATATTTATTTATTCTATACATAGCTTGTTTGTTCAAATGAACAAACAAGCTATGTATAGAATAAATAATTAAGAGAGAGAAGAAAGTATTATTATGAGAGTTTGGGAAATGCTTCCTGTAGAAAATAGGATTTTAGTAGGGACTTAGAGGAAGACAAAAATCCAGCAGAAAGACATGAGGAATGAGAGTATTCTAGGCAAGGGAGACAGCAGAGAAAATGCCCAGCCAGAGCTGAGAGATGGTATGTTTTATTCGTGGAATAGCCAAGAGGCCAATGGCATTTGCTAGAAGAGTATGATTAAGGTATAAGAAAACTGCAAAGGTTAAGAAGAGTTTTGAATGCCAGACAGAACATTTAGAATTTGCTCATAGAGATGATAATAGGAAGCTACTGGAGTTTATTGAGTAGTGATGTGACATGATGGGATTTGTGTTTTAGGAGAATCATTTTAGTGGCTGAATAGAAAGTAGATTGGGATAGGGAGAAACCTGAGGGAGGCAGACCCTCCAGCAGACTATTACATGATCCAGGTGGTGAAGTGATGAGGGTCTGTATCAGAATGGTGAGCTTCTTAGAAATCAGCAGCAGCTATCTGAGCAGTGTTAGAAGCAGATAGGTAGTGCCGTGGATAGAGAACCAAACTGTTCAAATCCAGCTTCAGAGACTTCTTAGCTGTGTAACTGTACACAAGTTGCTTATCCCGTGGTTCTCGAAACCTTTCTTCTTGGATGTCCCTAGGTACATAGGTTTGCCTCATATTCCTTATCTAGGAATAGAAAAAGAGCTAGAGAAGGAAATGGAAAACTGCTCCAGCATTTTCACCAAGAAGATCCCAAATGGGGTCATGATGAGTCAGATGCAACCAAACAATAACAACTCAGTCCAAAAAGAAGTGGTAAAAACCAGCAGAGAGCAGGCCTGATAGAAGCAAAGCTGGGACAGCCCTGCAAAATCAGAGGAATGAGTTGTGCCTCCATATATTTGCCTGTATGTCCTTTGATGTGTGTGCTCTAGTCACACACATTCCTTGCATATGTGCTCCTCCATGAATGTTCCCTACTTTGTCCACATATCCTTTTGCTTTGAATTAAGATTAAACATATTAATGAAAGCTTATGATTATGGGATATAATGAATGTGGATCAGAGAGAACCTTGAGCCTAGGACAGCTATCCTTTAGGAAACTTGAACTATGAGTAGGAAATACCAATAGCACTGCAATGGAATTTATTTGTCCATGTGATAACACTTTAAAAGGAGGTAAAAGATGAATAGGAAGGACACTATCTCATTTAGGTTGTTACATGAAAGAATTTTGCATTTGACTATTATTTCCTGACCTTTTTTTTTTTTTTCAAATGAACAATTATACTGTCCTTCTGTTAATATAAAGCACACCTACCTTGAAGAATACTTAAGTGGGTAAGAAGATCTATTAATCATGGGCACTGACCTTTCCTTTGCTGTGTATCTGTGGTAAGCTTTCTATTTGCTTTTTAGTTTGATCTGTAACTTTTCCCATGTTGTAATAGGTTTTCATTAGTCTTATTGACACACTGCCATATACACTGTGCTATTCAAAATCACTGGAAAATTGTCTAAAATGAAGGAGTGACCAACTGAGAAAATCATTGATGGTGGATTTAACAATAAAAAAATCATTAGTAACTAAATTTAGTAGTTTCAGGATAGTGGTGTGAATAGAAACCAGATAACAAGGAATTGAGAAGTGAATAGGAAGTGAGAGAGTAGAAAATGAATGTAAACAAGATCCTCTCTACTTTCCCCCATCTCTAGTTTGGCTGTAAAAAGAAAGAAAAATATACGATGGAATCCTGAGGGTAAAATGAAATGATTTTTTAAAGGGAGGAGATCAGAATATGTTTGTAGATAGCAGGAAAAAATCCAGTGAATAAGAAATGGTTTGCTGAAAAATTATACAGAGATTTAAAGGGCATGCTCCTGGAGGAAATGGGAGGAAATAAGGCCAAAAAGACAAGTGGAGTGGTTGGGCTTACCAAATCCCATATCCCACTGACCTGAGACATTTGACACTTGAGAGAATCTTTGAATATTTTAACTAGGTGTTCTTCCAGTTTTTTATAATCTCTATCCTTTGATTAAATGAGATCGCTCAAGAAACAGTATACTGGAGCTATTTCTTTTTTCTCAACATACTGGAGAAATGTCTCCATCAATTTAAAATATATTATGCCTCATCCTCATCTTTTATAGAAGGTCAAGATAAGAAACCTCTCTTTGCTGTCTTCTGCAAAACCATCATCAAAAACATTACTCATTATGATATTTGATATATAAAGTTTTATAAGGAGCAACATGATAAAATTCTCTTTGAAGTCAATTCCAGGAAAAGAGCTATCTCTCCAGAGTAATGTATATGCTTTTTTGTTTCAAGTAATTAGATTTCAATTTTTTAACTTGGCTGCCAGGAACCTGAGACATAAATTCAAAACTCAACTATGGTAATAAATATGATCATATCCCATGTGCCTGTTAACATTGATTTCTTTGCCCATCCTCTCCCTCACCAGTGTAATTATTCTGTTTATTATTAAATGGAGTATTTTCTTAAAACAAACAAAAAGCTATGATTGTATATTTTCTAATAACACAAATCATTTTCTTCTACCCTCAGGAGATGATTTCATTAGTTATTATGCTCTCTCTCTCATATATATATATACATATATATATATAAAACACATTAATTACTGTCTATGGTATACTGTAATTACTCTGTAGAGTACATCCACTAGCTGCTCAGATTGGGACTAGAAACCAAAACAGCTAGGTGACATGGAGTATAGTGTGCAGGACTTGGAATTAGAATCAGAAAAATGAGTTCAAATACAGCCTCAGACATTTTCTAGCTATATATCCTTGGACAAGCTACTTAATCTCTCAGCTTCAGTTTCCTCATCTATAAAATAGGAAAGTTATTGTGAGGATCAAATGATATAATGTATGAAAATAATATCAATTATTATCATTATTATTATTAGCTATCTTGATGATCATTATTCTATTTCTTCATATCAGACATATGGCCATATTGTTTAGATTTTATCAGTAGGAATGATGGAAAGATTTAGAGAGAAGCTTCTTGCTTAAGAGAAAGCCAAATAAGCAAAAGAAGATTGGGCAAATTGCCAAATATAGAAAGCTCCCTTGTTCCCAGATATTTCTTTTCTCACCATTCCTGATGCAAATGAAGGATCACTTCCATTAGCCCATGTGTGCTGAGTTGTGTTGTATCAGCACTCAGGCATTCAGCTTTGCTGACTGGCACACACAAATATACCCCTACAGCTTGTTAGGGCAGCCTTTCTCTGCTTTCTATGCACAGTGGGCAAGTTCTCTTCTGATGTGTCATCATGATGTAGAAGTATCCATGAATTCTCAAAATTCTATCAGTAGAGGACTTTTTCTAGCAGTCAAAGCTGTAAATAAGGGAAAGAAAAATACTCTTTCCCTGTAGGTGCTGAAATTTAGAGCAATCAGCTGTTGATAAAGTTAGCCAAAATAAAAATTCCCAGATAAATGGGAATTATTTTTAAGGGGAGCAGATGGAGAGATCAACCAGAAAGAGTAATACTCATAATTTTTTCCCTCTTATTCAGGTCTAAAGAATGAAATTTGAACACTTGGAGCATAAACATCTTAGATCAGAAAGAAAAGAATCTTTTTTAGCTAGTAGACATTCTGGAAAACAAAATATAGAAATAGAAATCACTGATTTCATAAGGCAACAAGAAATATTCAAAGAAAATCAAAAAATGGTAAAAAGACAGGATCCATGAAAAAGTTGTTAACAAAAAACAATTAAACTGAAAAACGGCTAAGAAGAATCACTGTATATTCTGAAAACAATGACTCAACTAAAAACCCTGGACATCATATTTCAATAAATCATATGTAAGGTATGCAAGGCCCCTGTATAAAAATATGCCTATAATTTTTTTTGTTCTGGTAGCCATGGGAAGAGTTTGGGGTGGGGGAGAATGTGGTGAATCTATGCTCTAGTATCTCTTCCCCATTACTTTTACTCTTTCCTAGTTCTGGGCCCTAGTCTAGCCTTCCCCTCTTAATAGCTATGCTGTGACTTTCATTTGGTCCAAGAATTGAAATTTAAACTTTAAATTTCTAAGAATATTATTTCCAGGAAGAATTTTGCAGTGTTTCTAAGACATCACTTGACTACTTGCCACTTGTCAGAACCCAAGTAGGAATAATCCACTGGAAGAAATGGGTCATTCCAAAGCTAGATCATATTCTTCAAGATCAAAGTCCAGATTACAATCTAGTTCCAGGTCAAGGTCCAGATCACATTCTAGAAAGAAGAGATATACTTCTAAGTTTTGTTCCAGGACATATTCATGATCTTATAGTAGAAGTTGTGTTTATTCTAGAGATTGTCATTGAAATGACAGAAATGATAGAGGAATGCAAAGGCTTTAATGGGTACAAAGGAAGGGGTGGAGGGTGTTATCAAGGAAGTGGTGGTAGATATTATTGGGGTGGCTATAGATCTGTCTGGAATAGAAGACACTCTTGGAGCCCTAGATGGCGTCATTCACTTTCCAGGAGTCTAAAACAAAGATCTGTGTCTTCTCAGAGATCTAGAAGCCAATCTCTCTGGTCTTATAGATCTTTAAGTCTCCAAGGTCTTTATCTTGCTTGTCATTCTCATGTAGTAAATCCCTTGTCCCTTCAAAAAGATGGGGGTCTCTTGAAAAGCAAATA
This sequence comes from Sarcophilus harrisii, assembly GCF_902635505.1. Classification (NCBI taxonomy): domain Eukaryota; kingdom Metazoa; phylum Chordata; class Mammalia; order Dasyuromorphia; family Dasyuridae; genus Sarcophilus; species Sarcophilus harrisii. The sequence goes on from NC_045426.1 coordinate 212,636,984, forward strand.
AAAAAACTGAAGGGGCTCCCCAAGGAATAACAGATACATTAGAACATGACTCCTCCAAACACACTGATGATTTTTAATAAATCAGCAGCAGCATCTGGTGACATTGGCCTGGTGTTTCAGTATATAGTCTTTCTCCTATTGCTACATCACCTAGTCAAAGTTCAATTTGTTCAGAGGCTTCCATGCTCAATACAGCCCACTCTTCAAAAAAAATACTTCTCACCATTCACATTCCATACAACACAGTCTTGAGAAGTCTGGATCTGATTCCCTTGGAAATGATTCTAGTTGCTGTAGTCCTTCTCAGAGTAGTCCAATTCATTATATACCTTCACAAAGAAGCCCTGCCAAGATAATCACATCACAAAATGTTCCAAGAGAAGAAACTTAAATATGTCTTTCATTTTATCCTGATGGTGGAGTTCAGGGAACTGCAAAGACTGGTAAGGTTTTCAAAAGATACACAGATGAAGAATCTAGAGTTTTGTAAATATATATGTATCTATGTATGTATATGTAGAGATATATATATATATGTATGTTAGATATGTAGATATATATGTATATGCAGATAATATAGAGCTCGAGAGGGGTAATACCAGGGAGAAAGAGGCCTCAAAGGAGAAAGGAACAGAAAAGGAAGGGAGAATAGGAGAATCAGAAAGCTTTAGATTATTTCAGTAATAAAGAGTTTAATAATTCAGAAGGGGATGACACAGAGGAGAAAGAAGATTACAGACAGTTCAGGAAGTCTGTCCTGACAGATCAGGGTAAAAATTTTGTTATTGCATCTCACTGGAATGCTGAGGAGGAAAGAACCAAGTACAAATCTAAAGTTTCACTTGAGGGCAATAGAGAGAACGGTTTAACTTCAAAAAAAATAAAGTACCAGTCCAAAATGGACACATGATAAATACCAAGGGGATGGGATTATTCAAGATGATCATGACCATGGAAAATAATGAAGAAAAGAAGGACAGACACAAAAAAGAAAAGTAGAAAATTCCAATTAGTCATTGAATCAAATAGCAGATTTCCATCAGTGTGGGCTAGGAGGATGTCAACTTGTTAAAACTTAGTAATTCTTATTTTATAATTAGAGCTTCCTATGGTTTATATATATGTAATTTCCTCCCCTTTCTCCTCCCCCCTACTCTATTAATCTTCACTCTGTGTTTTTTTTTACTGTAGGAATAGTAAATCTGAAGTAAAATTTCAACAGAGAGCAGAACTTGCACCCACTATTTTTATGTGATTTTTTTTCTTTTCAAAAATGAATGTAAGCATTTTACTTAAATTTTACTGTTTATAAGTAATCTGTAGAATTTTTGTTTTGTCTTTAAATATCTCAATAATAGAGTATATGATGAGGATTATACTGAAGCAAAGTAGGAAGTTGCTACATATGTTTGTTTTTGTTATAAGCATTGTAATTTTATTGCAAACTTTTTGTTATTTTTGTTATATGCATTGTAATTCTGCTTTGTCTATAAGATATGGTCAAGTACAACTCTGTGAAAATTCTGATTTCTCCCTCTCCTTGTTTGGCAGTATTTTATTCTGAAGTAAACTTTAGTGCTTAAATAAACAACTAACCCAAAAAACCAAAAATATGTCTACATGGATTGTCTAATCTCTGGAATCTGCTTACCCCTCTTCAAGGGAAAGTTAAATTCTTGCCTTCAGGAAGAAAAAGAAGAGACCACGAGATTGATTATTTTGTTCTCCTCTAAGAAAGTGGATATGAGACTAGAATATTATCCATATGCCTTATTCCCCTTCAAATATTGTAATACTGACTTCTGGGGGTAGAGCCAAAATGATGGAGTAAAGCCAGGAAGAGCTTGAGCTCTTCCAGTTTCCTAGAAAACCACATGAATCCAAGCCTCTGAAGAGAGTCTGATGGAATGCAAATCCCTCTCCTGCTCAACATAGATTGAAAAAACTTCAAGAAAGATCAGTCTCCCTGGGGAGAAAAGGGTGTTCAGCCCAGCTCAGATAGATTCTAGGGAAGCGGGTGAGAGAGGTCTGAATCACAGCGAATCAGCAACTAAGATCCTCAGTCCTGGCTCAGCAGAAGAGTACAGCAGGAGGGCAGTCTCTAGTCCCATTTCAGAAGACAAACTCTGGAACCCAGGCTTCCTGAACAGAGCAGGAAAAGCTACCCCTACAAACACAAGGGGGTGCTGTGCTTAAAGCCAACACTCAAAGCTACATAGGAAGCTTGGAACAGTGTCTGGATCTGCTCACTGGAGATTTTCAGTATCAGTCTGCATCCTGATCATGGGTGAGGGGTAAAGGGACAGAACTCAAGAGGATGGTCAAACAGGAGTCTGTTTATTCAAAATTTTCTCAGCCTTATATACCCTAATACTCTTATAAAACTATAGCAAACTGCTCATGTGGGACCACATAAACAACTTGCTATTGTGTGTACATGTCTCCTTGCCACTTTAGTATTTTTCTGCTTCAATTACAACACAGGTTGTCATGTCCTTGACTTTTTAGGAAGGCCAAGATGCCCTTAGAGGACATGGGGAGACTAAAGGATCTTATACTTCACCCAAAGTTCCCATTATTTGTGACTTTTTATAAGACAGTATTCTCTTTACCCCAGGAACAGAGCTCAACCATAAAGGTAAAAAAAGAAGAAATACCAAAAGAAAAGGAAAGAAAATGAGCCAGAAACAAAAAAAAGAACCTTGATCATAGAAAGCTATTATGGTGCTAGGGAAGACCAAAGCACAAACTCAGATGAGGACAAAATGTCCACAGAAGAAATCTCAAAGAGTGATATGAATTGGTCTCAAGCCCAAAGAGGCCTCTTGGAAGTGCTCATAAAAGATTTTAAAAGACAAATAAGAGAGGTAGAATTAAAAATAAGAAAGTAAATGAAAGATATACATGAGAGAGTCAACAACTTGGAAAAAGAAGGAAAAAATATCTTAAGAAAATGACTTCTTAAAAGGTAGAATTCACCAAATGGAAAAAGAGATACAAAAGCTGACTGAAGAAAATCACATATTAAAAACTAGAACAGGGCAAATGGCAGCTAATGATTCTGTGAGACAGAAAGTATCAGTCAAACAAACTAAAATGAGTGAAAAAATGGAAGAAAATGTGAAATACCTCATTGGAAAAACAGCTGACTTAGAAAATCGATCCAGAAGAGACAATTTTGAAAATATTGGCCTACTTGAAGGCCATGACCAAAAAGCATTCTTCAAGCATTAAGGAAAACTGTCCCAATATTTTAGAAATAGTGGGGGAAATGCTCATTGAAAGAATCCATTGATTACCTTCAGAAAGAGATCCCACAAAGAAAACCCCAAAGAACATTGTTGCAAAATCTCAAGAAAAAAATATTGCAAGCTGTCTGACAAAAACAATTCAAATATCAAGGAGCAACAGTCAAGATTACTCAGTATCTGGGAACTTCTACAATAAAAGATCAGAGGGCCTACAATCTCATAATTCAGAAAGCAAAGGATTTAGGGTTGCAACCAAGAATTAGCTACCTAGAGAGACTCAACATCATCTTTCAGGAGAGGCTTTGAAACTTCAATGAAGTAAGAGACTTTCAATTATTTCTATTAAAAAAAACCAGAACTAAACAAAAATTTTAATCTACAAATACAAGACTCAAGAGGATAGAAAAGTAAACAGGAGGGAAATATATATTATTTAAAGATTAAACTGTTTACATCCCTAGATGGAAAAAAGATATCTGTAACTCTTGAGAACTGCATCTGTCACTGGGGCAGATAGAGGCGATAATCACATGGACTGAGGGTATGGTTTTGAATGGACTCTAAAGTGATGACATCAATGAAAAAGACATTAAGGGATAGAAAAAGATCTATACTGGAAAAAGAGGAAAGGGGAGTATAATGGAACAATTAGTTTACATGAAGCGGTGCAAAAGACCTATTACAAAGAAGGGAATGAAGAGAGTATAAAGAACATTGTTTGAAACTTGATATTATCAGTTTTGGCTCTAAGAATGAATGACTCAATTATTCAATTGGGTATAGACATATATCTCACCCTATAAAGAAGTATGATGAGAAAGAGGAAAGAAAAGGGAGGGACAGGATGGTAAGAGAAGGGGTAAAAAGGTGATAGAAGATAAAATAGTGAGTGGAGTGGGTTAAAAAATAGTACTAAGAGAAGGGGGAAAGGTGATAGGAGATTAGGTAATGGGTGAGGTGGGTAAAAAAACACATGACTAAGGGCAGATTGGAAAGAGAGAACAAAAGTATATACAGGGGAGAAAATAGGACCAAGAGAAATACAAGTTAATAATCATAACTGTGAATGTGAATGGGATTAAACTCTCCCATAAAATGGAAGCAAATAGTAGAATGGATTAAAAAAGAGAATCTTACAATATGTTGTTTACAAGAAACACATTTGACACAGAGACACACATCCAAAGTAAAAGTAAAAGGCTGGAACAAAATTTATTATGCTTTAGCTGAAGTAAAAAAAAAAAAAAAAAAAAAGCAGGGGTAGCAATTCTAATCTCAGATAAAGCAAAAGTAAAAATAGGTCTCATTAAAAGAGATAAGGAAAGAAAGAACATCTTGATAAAGGGTACCATAAACAATGAAGCAGCAATGATACTAAAAATATATGCATTGTGGTAAAGCAGCCAAATTCCTAGAGAAGATTTAAGCCAGTTACAGGAAGGAATTGACAGCAAAACTACAGTAGTGGGGGACTCAATCTTCTCCTCCCAGAATCAGACAAATCTAACCACAAAATAAACAAGAAAACAGGGAGAGTAATAGAATCCTAGAAAACCTAGATATGATAGACTTTTGGAGAAAATTGAATAGGGACAGAAAAGAATACACCTTTTTCTTGGCAGAATATGGCACCTACACAAAAACTAACCATGTTTTAGGGCATAAGATCCTCATAATCAAATGCAGAAAGGCAAACATAGTAAAATCTTCTTTTTCATACCACAATGCAATAAAATTTATATTCACTAAAGGGCCAAAGAAATATGGATTAAAAATCAATTAGAAATTAAACAATCTAATTCTAAAAAAAAGGAGTGGGTCAAACAACAAATCATAGAAACTATCCATAATTTCGTCCAAGAGAATGACAATAATAAGACAGCATACCAAAATCTATGGGATACAGTCAAAGTGGTAATAAGGGGAAATTGTATATCTCTAAATTAGTACATGAATAAAATAGAGAAACAGGAGATCACTGACTTGAGCATACAACTAAAAAAGCTAGAAAAAGAACAAATTAAAAATTTCAAATTAAATATCAAATTAGAAATTCTGAAACTCAAAGGAAAGAGTAATAAAATTGAAACTAAGAAAATTATTGAACTAATAAATAAAACTAAGAGTTGGTTTTGTGAAAAAAAAAACACAACAAAATAGATAAACCCTTGGTTAATTTGATCAGAAAAAGGAAAGGAAAAAAAAAAGAATCATCAGCATCAACAAGGAAAAGGGTGAACTTACCCCAATGAAAAAGAAATTAAAGCAATAATTAGGATTTATTTTGCCCAGCTGTATGGCAGCAAGTCTGACAGTCTAACTGAAATTGATGAATATTTACAAATATATAAATTGCTCAGGTTAACAGAAAAGGAAATAAATTACTTAAATAATCCCATTTTAGAAAAAGAAATTGAACAAATCATTAATGAATTCCCTAAGCAAAAATCTCCAGGGCCAGATGGATTCATAAGTATATTCTATCTAACATTTAAAGAAATAATTAATTCCAGTACTATGTAAACTATTAGGAAAAATAGGTAAAGAAGGAGTAATGGCAAATTCCTTCTATGACACTAATATGGTACTGATACCTAAACCAGGAAGAGTCAAAGCAGAGAAAGAAAATTATAGACCAATCTTCCTAATGAATATTGAAGTACTTTATACCCCAAATGTGAACAATCAGGAAAGGGAAAAGGGGAAACAGAATTAAGGGAAAGGAAAATAGTCATAAGACAGACAAACATAAAGTATATGTCTATGCATATGTGTATATATACACACTCACATTTTCACCCAATGGAATTAAATTTAAAATTTTAAAAGCTATGTCATGGATTGTACAAAAACAAAAAAACCCAAGCAGCAGGATGGATTTGATCATCACGCACTGGATTTTAAAAATATAAAATTCAGAAAATCCAGAGATATTAAACATATCCTTTATTGACAATAATACAATAAAATTATAATCAATTAGGAGGCTTTGATTAAAGACTTAAATAAAAACTAAATAATATAATCTATTAAGTTTTTTTTTTGACTGGGTTTCCTATCTCAGCCAAGGTAGAACAAGGATTTTCTCCTTTTTCAGCAACCTGGCCCCACCAGCTCCCATTCCTAAAATATTGCCATGATAGGGGCAGCTAGGTGGTGCAGTGGATGGAGCACCAGCCCTGAAGTCAGGAGGACCTGAGTTAAAAATTGATCTCAGACACTTAACACTTCCTAGCTGTGTGACACTAGGCAAGTCACACTTAACCCCAATTGCCTCAGCAAAAAAAAAAAGAAAGAAAGAAAGAAAGAAAAATTGCCATGATAATGCCAAACTCAGACACTCAATCAGCACTTGAAGAGGGAACCATTTCTCTCTTCTCCTTTCCCCATCAACAATGATGTCTTATAACAGAGCATATTACCTATTCTAAAGTGCTATAACTACCAGAGAAAATGCACAGAATATCCAGATACTGAATTGAACTGATTTGAGGAAAGGAACAGTTCTACAGACTCCACTAGAGACATACCCTAGGAGGTGAATCTTGTAGACATCAGAAGAAAAAAGACATCAGATACTGCAAAGGTGGGGGTGTTAGTTGCCCAGGCCATGTGAATACCTTACACATGTACTTCTTTAATAGTACACTCCTTATGTATGCACAGTTCTTACAGATAATGCATGTATTTCTGGGAGAATGTGCCTTGTGTTTATAAAGGGGATGTTTTGTATCACTCTCTGTGGGCCATTGTACATATGCCATTGTAATAATTACCTTTCCTTTGAGTGAATTTGTTAATTGGCTGACTATTAGAGGTGAAGAACCAATGAAAGCTCATTAGCTACAGTTTTTAGACTTACAAAATACTTTGAATCTAGAGTAGTCACCACCCATGGGACCCAACCTGATAGCATGAGCTTGTGGGGTACCCAGAAAAGGTGCTACTTTTTCCTGTCATCTCCTTTGGTCTCTCTTGGTCATCCATTTTGGACAGCATTACTTGGTCTCTCTTGATCCCTTGTCAAAATCTAATTGATACTTTACCTCCTGAATTTATTTCCCTTACATCTTAATTTTCTTATGGATACCTTAGATAAAGTTTTAACATTATTTCTGGAACATTCTACAAATACCAATCAAAAGGCATATAATAACACACTCCTCCCCCTTTCTTACTTTCCAACTTGCATGAGTCACAGAAGGAACAAAAGGTGGGGAATAACAAAATAGAAGAGTTTGAATGAAAAAATGTAAACCTAAGAAGATGGTTGGATTGAAGGGACAAAATGAAATGAAGAAATTAAACTCGTTAGGTGTTGGAAAACTCAGTGTAAGAAAAGAACAACAATGAAAAATGCCTATTAGAGTTCTGATTTGGTGTGTGTTTCAGGGACTTTTCAAATGTTTTAGATTCCGAAAAATTCAAATTTTGTCTCAAAAAAAGTTCATGCATGTTATACAGGAAATGTAATCCATATGTTTCTGATTCATTTACACTTAACTCATCAAAATGTGTCTTGGTGCACAGTTTTTGGATGTCAAGGAAGCTTTGTGTGTTCAGTAATCCCTTTAAGCCATTTTTGAAGCACCAGGAAGTCTCAAAGAGTAAACAAATTTGAACTTCCCAAGCTCCTCACAATTCAATCTGAAAGGCAAAACCCTGAAGTTCTGAATGGGGACTTGTAGTTGACAAAGGGTGTTTTTTCATTATTAGCTAGAAATATTTTTACAGCTTTATAATATATTACAATAAGAATGCCTACTAGAAAACCAAAAGATAAAAGAATCTCTGCAAGAAAATACTAGCAAAGATGGGGAAGGAGAAGGGAAGGAAACAAAAAAAGGAATAGGTTGGTAAATGTGAACTTGTAAACAGATAGACAAATAGGCCAATAACAGGAAAGAGAGGAAGAGGGAAGAAGAGTTTAAGAAAGTAAGGTTTAATGATCTAGGTACAAAATTTGTATTTAGAAAATATTTGTAATTCATTTCTCTTACATCCTCCCCAACGTAGCTGGCCAGAGTTTCTTTCCTCCCAGATTATAATGCTGTATTTTATAATAATAGGATAAACATTTACATAGAGTTTAACAGAGTTATGGATATTTTAAAAAGACAATGAGAGTGTAAGTGTTACAGAAATTTCTTTTTGTTTGATCTATCAGAATAAAAAGAACAAGAAAGATTGTTGAGGAGTGGTCATGGCTCATAGGAAAATTATGGAGAGAAAACTAAGATTCATTCAACCCATCTTTTGTTTCTTCTCCCTTTGTTTCTCACATCTCACATCCAATTGCTCTCTAGAATAGTTGTAACATTTTAAAATTCTACCAACAATGCATTAATGTCCCAGTTTTCCCAATACTCTTCAACATTTACCATTATCTTTTTCTGTCATGTTAGCCAATCTCAGAGGTGTGAAGTAATATCTCACATTCCTTCACTCATTCTTCTATTATTCAATTCCAGTTCTCACTTTCTAGAAAGGAAAAAAAATGGTATTCTCATGGGTGATATAGTACTGCAACATCTTGTGTCAGATACATCTCTAGCAAATAGGGTCTGGATTACCTTTAAGGGAAAAAAATCAAGCAAACAAAAAACTTCCTCTTGACTTGAATATTGTGGCAGGTAGAAGATGAAATGATTGAGGAAATGAACATTCAATTTCCTGAGTATATCCATTTATTTAAGCATTGCATTGCAATTCCCAATAAACCAAAACTAGACCTCCTCAGCTTTAGCCAGACCTCTAAATAAAGCTGGAGACATATTTATACATTAAAAATAGTCAATTAATGCTAATTAATTAAAAGGAAACAATGTAATCTTAGGTAATTTGATTTCTAATTGGAGGAAAGATTAGTGACTTTACAAGTTGAGAGGGAGAGAGTGAACAGGTGCAATTCCCTAAATTCAGAAAAAGAGGTGTCCCATTTCCTCCAAGTGTCTGGGAATAAGCAAAGAAACATAGAAACAAAAACTGATAGATCAGTCCAGGACTAGTTTTCAGATAAGATATACGTATTGCTTGAGATATATACTTGTGAGAAAAGTCCTTGAACTAATTATTGGATATAATTGGATTTCTGATCAGCATAACCTAAGTTCTTAGTAAAAGGTCTCTAAGCAGCAAGTAGAAGTGTCCAGCTTCCTGGCCACGCAAGTACAGGTTCAAATACTTCCACAAGGTTTTCTCCCAATTTCTACAGTTGAATAAAATTTTCTCACAAGACAGAAGTTGGACTAGATACATTAATTGAGTAGAAAGGGAGCTGAGATTCAGAAATGAGTCATAAGGAAGAGTCTGCAAATTAAATCAAGCCATTCTCCAATTGATAAATGGTCAAAAGATATGAACAGAAAATTCTCAGATGAAGAAATTGAAACCATTTCTAGTCATATGAAAAGGTGCTCCAAATCACTATTGATCAGAGAAATGCAAATTAAAAAACTCTGAGGTACCACTACACACCTGTCAGATTGGCTAGAATGACAGGGAAAGATAATGAGGAATGTTGGAGGGGATGTGGGAAAACTGGGACACTGATACATTGTTGGTGGAACTGTGAATGAATCCAATCATTCTGGAGAGCAATTTGAAACTATACTCAAAAAGTTATCAAACTGAGCATACCCTTTGACCCAGCAGTGTTACTACTGGGCTTATATCCCAAAGAGATCTTAAAGGAAGAAAAGGGGCCCACATGTGCAAAAATGTTTGTGGTGTCTTTTCATAATAGCAAGAAACTGGAAAGTGAATGGATACCCATCACTTGGAAAATGGCTGAGTAAATTATGGTATATGAATGTTATAGAATATTATTGTTCTGTAAGAAATGACAAACAGGATGATTTCAGAAAGGCCTGGAGAGACTTACATGAACTGATGCTGAGTGAAATGAGCAGAGCCAGGAGATCATCATACACACAACAACAACATTATACAATGATCAGTTCTGATGGACATGGCTCTCTTCAACAATGAGATTTTTCAAACCAGTTCCAATTGTTTCAGTAATGAAGAGAGTCATCTACTCTCTCCAGAGAGAGGACTATGGGAACTTAGTGTGGAACACAACATAGTATTTGCACTCTTTCTGTTATTTTTTGCTTGCATTTTTGTTTTCCTTCTCAGGTTTTTTTTTCTTTCTAGATCTGATTTTTCTTGCACAGCAAGATAACTATAAATATGTATACATATATTAGATTTAACATGTATTTTAACATATTCAACATATATTGGACTACCTGCCATCTAGGGGAGGAGGTGGGGGGAATGAGGGGAAAATTTGGAATGTAAGGTTTTGCAAGGGTCAATGTTGAAAAAATTATCCATGCACATGTTTTGTAAATAAAAAGCTATAATAAAAAAATAAGGAAGAGTCCAAAAGATTCACTCACTTCCCACTCCCAATTTCCTCAATAGAGGAAATCGAGAAAGCTAAGAACTTAATTGAACTGTCCAACAGAGTGATAGGAATATCACTAGGAGATTCATAAGTATGCTAGTGGTATTATATTCAGAGGTAAAGTTATTAAATTGCGATCCACCACTAGTATATATAATGCAGTAGATGCATCCTAAAAATCCAATGTCCCAATGATCCCAAAAGATCCCATTCACCAAAGGCATAATCCCTTAGAAACTTCTGATTCTCTCAGAGTATTAAGACAGATAGATGTCTTGGCTCTAAAATGAAGTGGCTAATCTATGGAATTACTATGCTGCTGTTTGATTCTCAGAAAGCAGCTATATGAGGTCCAGCTACACTGTTCCATGCTGTATTATTTGCTCAGTCTGTTTTTGAGTCATTGTTGATATTTCCCACTCCACCTCCTAGTATGAGTACATATTGCTCCCCATCCGATTTCTTCCAAGTCTAACTTCTGTGTAAGGTAACTTCAGGAAAGTTATTTTTTCCACTCCTTAGGCAAAATGCCCCCCAAAGGGATTGTGTGTATATGTGTGTGTGTTGCCTATATGGACAGTATAAGAGCATCGAGGAGCAAAGTTTTTATCTGTGTGCTCATTCAGAGATTTTTTTCTACCATCTTGAGTTTGATTTGATTCAGCGTACTGAACTCTCACTTCATCCCTGGAATTCTTCTTTAATTAATCTCTTAAAAGCAAATCTATAGATAAAGAAAGATTTCATGACTAAACAAGAGACAGAGAGAATTCACAGAAGATAAAATTGATATTTTGATTAAATAAAATATAAAAGTTTTATAAAAACAATTACAATGCAACCAAAATTACAAGGAAAACAACTGTGTGTGATGGGGTTGGGGGTGGGGGAGAAGAAGCTTTTAAATAAGTTTCTCTGATAAAGAGTCTCATTTCCAAGATATACAACAAACTGATTCAAATTTATAAGAAAAAGAACTATTTCTTAATTGATAAATGGAATAAAGTTATGAACAGGAAAGCTATTTATAGCCATATGAACAAATGATCCAAATAATTAATAATTTGAGAATTTCAAATTAAAGTCATTCTGAGATTCCATCCGCTCTCTTATCAGATTGGCAAATATGACAAAAAAGAAAATGACAACTGGTTGGAGAGAATATGGCGGAAAAGCTATATTGATCCATTGTTAGTAGAGCTATGAATGGTTCAACTAGGAAAGCAATTTGGAATTACATGCAAAACAATAACTAAGTAATGAATGCCCTTTGGCCTAGCTATATCACTCCACGAGATAAAAAAAAATGGAAAGGTCCTATATGTATAAAAATATTTATAGTTGCTCTTTTTGTGGTGGGAAAAAAACTGGAAACTAATGGAATACCTACTAATTGCAAAATGGTTGTACATTTTTGTTGTTGTTTGACCTTTGTTCTCAAAGAGGATCATGATATCAGGGAGATGATACTATGACATGTAAGTGAATTGAATTTAAGTAATGAAGGGCTGTACAAGGTCACTAGTCTCATTTTCTCCTCTAGAGCCATCTGGTTCCTGTGGCCAGATGTAGATGTATAAATTATGTTATATAAATGCAATGAAATAACTATTGTGCTATAAGAAATCAAGGAAAATATGATTTCAAAGAGATCTTTTCATAGGTTGTTCTCTATGAATTGTTGGAGAGTGACTTGAACAAAAGCCAAACAGTTTATATAAGGATATAAATACTTTAAAAATGAACAATTTTAATTGTGATCAATTACATATTAAATCACGTTGCCAAAGAGGAAGGTTGTCTATCTCATGATAAAAAGATGATAGATTGATATGCAAAATTAAAAATGCATTTTTAATTATTTAAAAAACCTGTTTTTTGTTTTGTTGGAACTTGGCCTTCTCATTACACAGATCAATGGAGGAAAATACATACTTGTGACACTGATTAGTCATCATCAGAATTTAAAAAAATTTTTTAAATAGTATTTTCCCCAAACACATATAAAGATAGTTTTCAGCATTCACCTTTGAAAAACCTTGTTTTTTCCAAATTTTTTCCCCCTTCTTCCCTCTCCCTCCCCCTCAAGACAGCAAGCAATCTGATCAGGTTAAACAAGTGCAATTCTTCTAAATATATTTCTATATTCATCATACTGCAAAAGAAAAATCAGATTGAAAGGGGAAAAACCATGAGAAAGAAAAAAAATCAAGCAAATAAACAACAAAAAAGGTGAAGCTATTTTTGCTTTGATCCATAGTCAGTCTCCATGGTTATCTCTCTGGATGTAGCTACTACTTTCTATCACAACTTTATTTTAATTGCCTTGAATCACTTCATTGTTGAAAAATCACAGTTGATCATCTCATAATCTTGTTATTGTGTTCAATGTTCTCTTGCTTCTGTTCATGTCACCTAGTATTAGTTCATGTAAGTCTTTCCATGTTTTTCTGAATCAGCCTCTTCATCATTTCTTATAAAATAATAATATTCTATTACTTTCATATATCATAACTTATTCAGCCATTCCCCAATTGATGGGCATCCACACAACTTTCAGTATCTTGTCACTACAAAAAGGGCCACTACAAAAAAAAAAAACCCACAAACAGTTTTGCACCTGTGGGTCCTTTCCCCTTTCTTATGATCACTTTGGGATACATAGCCAGTAGACACACTCCTGGATCAAAGGGTATGCATAGTTTTATAGCTCTTTGGGCATTGGGCATAGTTCCAATTGCTCTCTAGAATAGTTGTAACATTTTACAATTCTACCAACAATGCATTAATGTCCCAGTTTTCCCAATACTCTTCAACATTTACCATTATCTTTTTTTGTCATGTTAGCCAATCTCAGAGGTGTGAAGTAATATCTCAGAGTTGTCTTAATTTGCATTTCTCTAATCAATATTGAGTTAGAGCATTTAAGAAATGCTTTTTCAGATGAAAGCCATGTGAGAATATATTTTGCTTCATTCCATATGACTCCTCCCTCTTTCCTTCCCTTCTTTCCTTCCCTTTTTCTTTTATTTCCTCTCCTTCTTTTATTTTTCCCTTCCTTCCTTCCCTCCCTCCTTCCTTCCTTCCCTCCCTCTCTCCTTCTTTCTCTTCTTCCTCCCTCTCTTCCTTCCTTCCTTCTGTCCTTCCTTCCTTCCTTCCTTCCTTCCTTCCTTCCTTCCTTCCTTCTTTCCTCCCTCTCTTCTTTTCTTCCATTATTTCTTCTTTTCTTCCTTCTTCTTTTCCTTCTTTCCTTCCTTGCTTCCTTCCCTAAAATGTGGCCAGATACTTTGACCTCCCAGTCAAATGCAAGTTACTGCTATTATGTTATCTAGCACATCACTTCTTTGACCTGAAATATTCCAACATATTGTGATTAATAACAAGACACATTGTTATTTGTTATGGGCCAGAACTCTGAACTTGAAACAAGGATTCTTATAAGATTTTAACTCAGTGGAATCGATGAGACAATGGTTATCTAGTTTAGCATGGTGCTTAATAGTTCTCTAGTTCAGTACATGTACTTAGTACTTAATATAGTTCTACAAGATTCACACCTATGATAATGGAGTATATAACAGCTAGCAAGGACTAGACTAGATTCATTCCATCTTTGGTCAGGCTCTTGGTAGCTCTCCTGGGGGACCAAGAGGCTCGGAGACAGAGCCAGAGAAGACAAGCGGACTGGAGGCGGGAGCTCAAGCTCTCGGAACCAAGGAGAGAGAGATTCATTTCCATTTTCATCAGCCTTGTTGTGGCAATCCTGTCCTGCATTTTCTCCACTGAAACCAAGTCCTCTCTGAAGACCAGGAGAAAGCTAGCTGAGCACCAGGCGAAGGAGACAATAAAGACTTTTGGACTTTAACACCTAGCTACTCTTGTGGTGATTACTGAGCTGAAAAGAAGGCTGCTCAAAGACCTCTAGAAAACCCAAAGGAAAACACTATAGTTATCGAGTAGTTAAAGTATTGGGAAAAAACCCTGGACAGAATGAGATTTGAGAGACTTTTGTTACATCAGTTTCCCCATTTGTAAAAGAAGGATGAGTCATTTTTATCACATAAGAGATGAAGATCTCAATTAAAAAGCAACATCATAAGATTATTTTATATTCTCCTTTACTTTGATTTAGGGCTGTCTCTCTAATTAGCATTTCCCTACTGAGTTGGAGCTACCCTCTCTTTTAGACCAATTGTATTGCCAATTTCAACTGTTCACGTCCCTGTTTTGAATTAGGTCTTCTTTGATTGCTTTGTAATCCTGTTGCCAAGAAGAATATATTTCAGTCTCGCATTTGGGAGTGGCTCTAAAACACAAAGCAATTACTGCATGCACCCTTTGGCATATTGGCTCTTCTTGTTCTCTTTAATGCCAGGCCAAAATGGAAAAGGTAACATAGCCAGTGTAGACAGCTTCTCATGATCAACTTTGATGTACTATTTAAACCTTACAGTACACCTGCTTCAGTGCTAAGGAAAAAAAAATGTTTGCAGAAATATTCAGTTTGTAGCATCAAGAAAATCCAATGTTTATTAAATAGGATAACTTGTAAGAAATCCATTTTTTATCCAAAGATATATCTAGGAAGAATATCTCATACATATAGTGCTTTCAATTCTGCAAAGCATTTTGATGTGTTATTTCATTTTATCTGACCCATATTTGAGGTGGGTGCTTTTATCATTCCAATTTTGAAATGAGGAAGCAGAAGATCCTCAAGAAGAAATGACTTCCCTAGGGCCACACTGATAGCAAAAGTCAAAGGTATTATTTAGACCCAGATCTTCTTAACTCCAGCTGTCTATGCCCTCACATTTGATGCCTACAATAGAACACTACTAATAACTAATTAGCAAACTTTTTTGAACACCTATGATATGAAATGCACAATGGAATATAGAAATCAGAATAAGAGATAGTGTTCTGTCTTCAAAAAGCTTGTTGAAGACCTGATTTAATTTTAGTTACATAAATTTAACAACACAAGGTAGTGATAAACTGAGTGTTGAGACAGAAAGCCAGTGCTATTATAATAAAAGTTTTCATTTATATGGTGCTTTAAAGTTTGCCAAGAAGTTCACAAACATCATTTCATTTTATTCTCCCAACAACCCCAGGAAATAGGTGCTATTGTTATCCCTATTTTACAAGAGAGGAAACTGAGGCAGGTAGAGATGAATTGACTTAGCTAGGATCACATAAATAGTAATCAGACACCATATTTCCACTCAGGTCTTTCTGACTCCAGAAAAATATCCTATCTACTGTATCACCTAACTTTCATTATAGGTATGAATTTGTAAACAGCCTTAGAGCAGATGAAACTGAATCTGTGCTTTGAAGGGCAGGCAGAATTTTGATAGATGAGGAGGAAATAGTAATGCAGAAAAAGGAATATTCATATTTCATTTGGGGAATGTTAACCCTCTAATAGAAATTTACTGGAAAAATTTTGTTGTGCCTTAGAATGAGATTTTTTTTTTTTTTTTTTAGAAAAATCAAAGTATATAGCAGGATGATTTCAGAGAAGCCCGGAGAGACTTAGATGAACTGATGTTAAGTGAAATGAGCAGAACCAGGTCATTTTTATACACGGCAACAACAAGAGTATACTGTGATCAATTCTGATAGACATGGCTCTCTTCAACAATGAGATGATTCAAACCAATTCCAATTATTCAGTGATGAAGAGAGAGGACTGTGGGAACTGAGCATTCTCACTCTTTCTTTTGGTGTTTGCTTGCATTTTGTTTTATTTCCCAGTTTTTTCCTTCTTGATCTGATTTTTCTTGTGCATGTATACATATATTAGATTTAACATATATTATATTTAGCATATAATATATTAGTATATATTAGCATATAACATATTTAACATGTATTGGGCTACCTGCCATCTAGGGAAGGGGATGGGAGGAAAGAGGGGATAATTTGGAACAGAAGGCTTTGCAAGGGTCAATGTTGAAAAATTACCCATGTGTAAGTTTTGTAAATAAAAAGCTTTAATTAAAAAAAAATCAGGGTATATAGGTGGGTTGAGTTTTATTCCTGTCTTTGTACCCCAGAACCAAGCACAATGACTGGCATCTGGTAAGTACTTAATAAGTCCTCATTGAATGTTTCAGATCCCTGAATACTAGGCTAAACATTTTGGACTTTGTCCTATGAATCATAAAATGCCATTAAAAGTTTTTAAATGGGAGAATATTATATGTAAAGGTATTTTAGAAAGATTGGTCTTGCTAGAGTCAATTGGAATACAGAGAAAGCAGAAAAAGGCATTTTAAACTTAGGTTCATTATTATTTTACTATTCATTCAGACAAATCACTGGTCAAATCATGGTCTCTGAAGGCAGTAACTATATCCAGTAGTAATCCTTATAACCTTGCTGATTTGGAAGTTTCCTCTAGATCATGATTATTTTGGGTTGGGTCTGACTCAAAACTGACTCCTGATATTGGAATAAAATGAGACACTAGTAGGTCTTTCAACAATTAACAAAAATAAATTTACTTAGCCATAGCAGAAGGGGGATGTCAACATGAGTAGACATTGAGAACATTTTGAATTGATTGAGCTAATAGAAGTTCCCTTCCTCAATTTACCCACGGTGACCTGGCTAGCATCAGAGAGTCCCAGAGCTCTTTACAGCTGCTAAGTTTTCAGGCGACCAAGAAGGGATGTTCACAACCTGAATCTTTTGAACCCTGAGCCAACCATGACTTACATATGGTCCCTGGTGGGGATTTCTCACTTCTGTAGTTTATTTATCTCCCCTAACTAACCTAGGAACTTCTATCTATATCCACTGTGTCATCACCATTCTCCTCGCAAGGATGTAGACCACAAAACTCAAAAAAAATTTATAGATTAAAAATCATAATGTAATCCACCGAAGATGGCAGCACCCTCCAATGAAACTCTCCTCAGAATCCCAATCTCAATGTATAGCATTAGGCAAATATCCAGCAGAGGGCACCTCCTCCTGGGTGCTTCCTCCCAAGATTCTTCTAGTTGTCCACACAAGCATCAATCTCTCTGCCTACAACTTCTTCCTATTGCTCAGTAACCAGAAATCGGGGCAGCTAGGTGGTGTAGTGGATAAAATGCTGCCTGAAGCTGGTCTCAGACAGTTACTAGCTGTGTGACCTTGGGCACACCTGTGTAACACTTCTTCCTCTACAAAATGAGATGGAGAAGGAAACTCTTCTATTATCTCTGCAAAGAAAATCCCAAATAGGGTCACAGAAAGTAAGACATGACTGAGCAACAACTTGGAAGATTTTCTCAATTGCTGCTCCCTCCTCCCTCACCCTATGCTGGAGTTCTCTTGCTACTCTGTATCACCTGGCTTGCTACTCTTGCACCAATCATCACTTTCCTTCACTACCATGTCCCCCTTTCCTATCATGCTTGTCCTGCAGCTCTCCCTAGTTCCCAGGAGATGTCACCAAACATTTGTTGCTGCTTTCCTTGACATTACTCAATGGACAGGTCTTTCAATTTTCTCTGTAGCTCCCATCCCCTCTCCCCAGCTCCAGAACTGGTAACTAGTTCTAGAATCATGTAAACTATGCTGGATCGCTGATGAGCCTCAAGTAGCCTCTTAGCAATGCTTACCTATCAAAGTCAGCCCTGTATTCCTACAGTTATATCCACATCTCTGATCTCCTTAAATAGAATTATGGAGACTAGTAAGGGTATTCAAGAACAAAAAGGGGGGCATATGGTTTTTGGAATCATAGGGGAACCATCAAATCTAACTCCCTCATTTAACAAATTTTTATTGTACTGTTAGGGAAATGCTGGTCTTTTAAATGGACAACTTTTTAAATTGAGGAATTTTGAGGAAAATTAAGGAAACTGCAAGTTAAATCAATTTTTTGGAGTCATACAACCAATAAGTATAAATTTCTGAGTAAAAATTCAAACTTTCTCAATCTAGTATCCTACTTGCTGCACCACCTAACTTATTGAAGACCTATGAATGGACTCCCTGGGAAGAAGACATTGCCATTGAGTAGAGAGGAAATTTAGGTTGAGGAAATTTAGAATATCAAATTACAAAGGAAATCCTGATTAGGGAAGGGGGATTGGTGGACATGATTACTGTCTGGGTCGTTAAAAGACTTTAGTTAGATTCTCATCTTTTTTATAAAATAATCTCACTTTTATTGTAGGATCTTAAGTTCATTTAAGTTTCATTTGAATTCTTTGAGTGTTTCCCCACTCTCTGTTTGCTACATTATCTTACCAGCTGTAGTTGTGTAAATTTTGAACTGCCTTTTCTGGATAAAAATCTTGAGCTCATAGTAGAGGACATATGGTTTCAAGAAAAAGATGAGTCCAATTTACATTTTTGTTGACAACCAATTTTATGTAGCTCTGAAAAAAGCCTTCAAGATGCCTTTTAGCTATAGGTGTAGCATCACATGTACAAATAAATGTTTTGTAATTTTGTGTACATAGCATCACCAGAGCGTCATTAAAAACTTTAAGTTTCAGAATATTTTCCTTCCCTTCCCCTTTCTCTCTCAATCTCTGTCTCTGTTTATCTTTCTCTGTCTCTGCATCTATTTTTCTCTGTCTCCTTTTCTCTAAATAGCATTCCCTCTCTCTTCCTCTCTTAGTGTCTGTCTCTGTTTCTATCATTCCCCCCTCATCTCCATCTCTGTCTCCCTTTCTCCCTCTCTAATTCTCTATTTCTATCTCTGCTCCTCTATCTTTCTCCAACCCTCTATCTCTGTCTGTGTCTCTGTATTTCTATCTCCCTCTGCTTTGATACCAAGGCTTGGGCAACATTATTCATATAACATGGGGACATAAAAAGGGACAAAAAAGAAATGGGGTATTAAATTGCCAATTCTTATTTTGCATTAATTAGGTTCTCAGAGCCAGTACTCAATACTTATGGACTGTATTACATGTGTATATGTATTGGGCACTATATTTACTGGTTCCTCTATTTATTGAGTATTCAATGACTAATTTTTGGCAAACATGGCACTGTGCTGGATCAATCTAAGAAAAGGATAGGCCGTTTTTAGTAATAGTCAATTTGTGCTCTGTTGATTGTTCTGGGAGCTCATATTAAACACTAACATTTGTGCTAGCAGCATGGTTTAATTCTGAGAAAAGAAAAGGGAACAAGAATCAGAAAAATTCTTATTTCCTCTAAACATTGCCATCCCGTCCATTATACTATATTCCAAAAATCAGTCACCAGCTTGTCTTTGGTGATTGGCCAATTCTGCCTACGGACTGCACTATGGAAAACAGATGACCAGTGGCTCATCACTGATCCCCCAGCTGTGTACTCTTAGGACCATGCCAACCAGAAAAGGAGTCTTCTTCAGGAAGAGCCAGGTTCACCCACAACGAAGCACAGGCAGGGGAGATTATTAAACAGATGCACCACCAAGAGGCAGGCTCCCTTCCCCCTCCAGTGCCAGACTGCTATTCCTTGCAGGAGGTGATGCTTTGAGATATTGGAGCCAAGGGGGAGGGGATGGATGGAAGAGGGAGTCTGGCACCTCCACGGGGGTGCTGCACAGAGCTCTCAGCCACACACCTACCTGTCAATGTCTTCCAGGAACAGGAGCCTTCCCAAATTGCCAAACCCCACTTCTAGAAGAGCTTGACAGGTAGGCACTCTGCCAAAAAATCAAGGCTGGGTGCCTCTCTGCACATGTGCTCTTCAGACCCCCAACTGGCTACTAAGAAATCTGGACAACTACCAACCTTTTCTGCACTGTTTTTTTTTTTTTTTTTTTTTTTTTTTTAGCCCTGCCCATTCACATTTCCTTTGATGGTCTGGAATGAGTGTGAATACTATCATATAACATCAATTTTCTTTCTAATGTGCCAGAGACATCCAGATAGGAGCTTGCTAGCTTTTTTTCTATAGACAGTATTGTGACTTGGTCTATTTGCTTCCCTTTTTTCCATTCTCCCTAACAATATTGATGGGATGTCACAAGGGTTCATTTTGTTCCCTTTGAAACAAAGCCTCTGTGCTGGATGGATGTTTCCAAGTTGGAGAGGCTGTTTGTGTTTATCCCAGACCATTTGCTGGGCATTCACATGCTTTTTGTATTTGGTAAGTGACAGTGTTTGCAAAAGCTGATTGCCACAGCAGGCAGAACAGTGACAAGACTAGCTAAAACATGTGTTGGTAACATATGTTGTAGCCTTTTATTCTTTGGTTGGAGATCTGCCACTTCCTACAGGAAGAAGGCATTATTTTACATGTGCGTAGATTAGACTGGAATGAAAAGAAGAAGTGAATTGTACCGTTAACAACATAAAGGGGGGAATAAATGGACAGAAAACAATTTCCATGTCTGTCTACACCATACTCACAAATTAATATTTCCCCCCTACAACAACTTCTCCTTTTATTTCTATCTCCGTCCATATATATATATCCATTTATCTGTCTCTTCTGTTTCTCTGTCTTTGTCTCTCTGTTCTCATTCTCTCTCTCTCATTAATCATATCAATCATAAAAGTTTAGAGCCATAATCTTTGGTTTTAATTGGATCTTTACTGATAGATGAATTCAAGCAGTTTGTTCAAATTCACCTACCAGGGAAAATTTACCAGGGGGGAAAAACAGATCAAGACAAGCTGTTTCTATATCTGCTTAAGGAATCTCAAAAGGGACCTTATGTATTTCTATTGAGCCACATAGAATAAGATGAAAAATAAGGCCCCTGGCAGGCAAACATCTAATTTGTGAATCAAATAGCTGATTCATAAAATCTTTAATATCCCTCCCTCTTTTTGAATAGGGTTGGACAGGTGCAGATCAAAGAAATTTGGGGATGCATATTCAGTTTACATTGAGAATTGAACCCTGATCCCTTGTGTGTGCCCTAAAGTTCAAATTACAACATTACCAAAATATGTTTAATGATTTTGCTCCCACCCTAAAGCTGGATTTGTACATTGGCATAGAACACTTATGCTTCTCATGTAGGAGGAAGAGATTTCTCAGATATTCCTCCTGTTCCCATGACACTTCCAGATATGTAAAATAAAGTTCTGGTGTATTTCATTGCAATATTTTAGTGCCAAAGTTTCTTTGAAATAATAAATTATTTGATTTCCCGAATTTACCCCTTCTTTTTCAATTTTCTTTCATGTTCTTTTGGTTCTCACTTTCTACTTAAAAAATTTTTTAGCATCTGTTCTTTCTTAGAATAATTTTTCTGTGATATATTGTGCCATTTGGAATTTCTATTTGAGACCATTCTTTATCTCTCTTAAATAAATTTCATTCTTCTCATTAGTTTGCTTTTTTTCTCATTCAAATTCATAATTGAATGTAAATTTTAATGTTCATCTTTATATTTGTTCTTAATTTCTCAAAGGCTCAATTCATGTCCTACCCACTGCATTTATTCTTTCTTGTTTGCTCTTTATCCCAACTGTGAATGTTCTTTCTTGCATCAAATTACATCTTTGCTTATATGCTTATATATTGTATCCCTGCCCCTCCAGCAAGGGATATATAGGAGTATATAAGCCTTTTGAGGACAGGGATTATTTTTGACGTTGTCTATCTTTACTATGTAATTCATTCCTTTATGGTCTTCTAGCTGTTGGTATCATAGCTTCTAAAGTTAACTTCTATCTTGTCTGTATTTATTTTGTGTGTTCAGCTTCATATAGTTTTTCTTCATTTGAATAAATGTTCAAAGGCTATTGTAATTTTCAAAGGAAATGATATAAGTTGTCAACAGTCACGTGAAAAAATGCTCCACATCGGAGAAATGAAACTTAAAGTAACACATTTTACATCCATTAAATTGGCAAAGATGACAGAAGAGAAAAATGAGAAAGTTGATAGGACTGTGGGAAAACAGATATTGTTGAAGGAGCAGTTAATTAGCTTAGCTATTCTGGAAAGCAATTTGGACTATCCTCCAAATATAATATAGTATGCATATACTATTGCCTATAACCCTCAAAGAACTTAAATCAAAAGAAAAGACCTTTGGAAAAGAAATATTTATAGCAGCTCTCTTTTTTTTTTTTTGTAGTAGCCCAAACCTAGAAACTAAGAGTGCCCACCTATTTGGGAATGGCTAAAGAAACTGTGATAAATGAATGTAATGAAACTTTATCATGCCATAAATGAATAAATGAGTAGTGTCAGAGAAACTGGAAGACCTCTATGAAATGATGATAAATGAAATAAGTAGAGCCAGAATAATTTGTTCACCCAGAACATTATATAAATAACACTTTGAAAGACTTTAGAACTCTGATCAATACATTGATAAACCATGAACTTGAAGGACTAAAGATGAAACATGTCATCTACTTCTTGACAGAAAGATAATCAATAAACACTTATTATGTGATTATTATGTGCCAGACACTATTATAAGTGTAAATAAGGTGGTAAAAGAGAGTTCCTGGTCTCAAGAAACTTTAATCAGGAAGACATGTAAACAAATATATAGAAAACAAACAATATATGTGATAAATAGGATATAACAGAGGGAAGTCATTGAATTAAGAGGTGTTTGGAAAGGCTTCCAAGATAGGATTTATTTGGGACTTGAAGGAACCCTGGGAGGTCAACAGAGCTCCAGGCATGGTGGACAACCGGAGAAAATTCCTGGAGCCAAAAATTTAAGTTTCTTGTTGATGGAACAACCAGGAGGCCAGTGTCCCTGGATTGAAGATGTGCTGGGGAATAAGGTGTAAGAAAATTGGAAAAGTAAAATGAGGCTAAGTTATGAAGGACTTTTGAGACATAACATTTTTTTGGACAGGGCAAACGTGGGAATTTGTTTTGTTGGACTATAGATATTTGTTATGTTTTTTTTAAATGTCTTAATTATTCAATTGGTAGGTAATGGAAGGGAAAGATAGTAAATGTTTTTATAAAGTGAATTCATTAAGTTAAAAAAAAGAATGCCCTCCTTGAAGACAGGCACTGTTTTTGCTCTAATTTTGGATTGTAAGAACTTATTTAGCAATATACCCGGCACATCATAAGTAGTTAGTAAATACTTATTGATTGATTTGAACACAGTAGATGCCTAACATGTACTTGTTAAATTTAATTAATTGGATTCATTAGAGTTCTCACTTCATTTCTGCTCCTTAAGAATGTAAATTCTTTCTACATTTAGTTGTGGGTTTATCCGCCTCTTTTGTAATCAGCATCATTATAAGCGCTGTCTATTCTTCATTTTTTTTTTTGTTGTAAGTTCATTTTTGTTTTCTCATTTAAAATTTTACCCCCTTTGAATCATTCTTGGTGTTATAGTGGTCAATAATTTTTGTTTCCAGTTTTTTTCCCTAGGTCTGATATAAAGAAAAGAGCATAGATGGAAAAATATATGCCTTCCCCTGGCACTACTGATATATCTGAATAAGATGATGAATGTGATTAATGTCTTATTGTTAGAAAAATTATGCTATCTTAGGTGAGAACTTATATTTTTAAAGGTAACTAGGTGACATATTGTGGATAAAGGGCTAGATTTGGAGTAAAAATGACCTCAAATCCTGCCTAAGTACTGAGGGTCAATATGACCCTAAGCAAATCATTTAACCCTTTTAAGTTTCCCCATCTGTAAAACGATAATAAAACTTACTATGCAGGGTGGTTGTGACGACCAAATTGAATAATATGTGTAAAGTATTTTGCAAATCTTACAGCATCGTGTAAACTGTTATCCCATATTATTTTAAAAGAAACATTTTGTTGATGGTCCTTTAAAAATAGCTCTGTAAAGTCTCATTGGGTCACATAGCAAACAAGATAGAGAACTAGTCTTTTTCTCTGATCTCCACAATCTTTCAGAGCTGTCCAAAGCAGAAATGATGTCTCCAAAATAAAGAAACTTCAGCTTTCTTCATGGTTTAGGTCACCTGAGATTCAGAAGAATTTAAAAAGGAAAAAAAGAAACCAAACATGAACTGATATTTATCCTGGGCTCACTCTGCACCCTCTCCTCCCCATCCCAGGCAGAGAGGCTGCTCTAGCAGATCTAAGGACTTGACATGGGTTTGCACCAAAATCCAACACCATATCCTAGTCTCCCTTCCTCCTTTTCATTGAGGTGGACATCCCAGTTCCTGGCTGTAGAAGTTTTCTGGGGGCTCCATCAAAGAAGGATTCTTTATCATAAAAGAATTCTGCAACCCAGAAGAGAAACAGAGAAAGGGACAGGGCATGTTCCACCTCTCAACCCTATCTCCTCTCAGATCCAAATGCCAGAAATTACCTCGGGTCACAGTGGTACCTGTTGGTGTTCTTTTTCCAAAACACAGCCAGGTGATAAAAGTTCAGATCTTTTATTGAGTCCTTCAATATAGCCCGGTTAGCTCAGAGGCCTATCTCTCTGCTTGGTTCCAAGAGCTCTTGCAGCTTTGTCCTTGGCTTCTGCCTCTGCTTTCTTCAGCCTCCAGCCAACACCAAGTTGGAAGATGCAATGAATCTCTTGCCTCGAAGATAGGGCTTGTGGGCTTCCTCCCAGAGTGCTCCTCTCCGACCCCAGTCAATGTTCCCAAGAAAAACTCTCTCCAGCTCTAAGAGCTTCCTGTATATATATATGATCTCTCAAAGGTTAACTCCTCCTTCTGGAGAGAGAGGGATTCTGGGTTATCTCCCAGAGTGCTCTCTGGCCCTAAGGATGGTGTGAATTTGGATATCTCATACTAAGCCTGAAATCTCCCAAATGTGCGAACTCCATTGAGTACTTAAATATTTCTTGCTTCTACGAGCTCTCTAAAGGTGTGAACACAAGCATTGTTTCCATCAGTTGTACTTAGTACCTTGTTTCAAGTTCTGGTCCAAAATATCTACTTCTAAGATCAATTCAATCATATTGAACCACGCTAATTTGGATAATTATTGTCTCTATCAACTCTAATGGCTTAACACTTTGTAAAGATTCCAACAGGTACCAGTGTGGTCATACTCTGAACTGTCTGTTTAGAGAACTGAAGAACAGAAAGAGCAGGACAGGATACCATGTGTGGGTTAGGGATGAGGTTCAAAGTTGCATAGTATGACACTAGGCCTGAGGAAAAGAGTCAACAATTCATCTGGAGCTAGTTCTATCCCTAAGAAATCACTGTGGCTAGAGCCCTAGGCTACTGAACCATGAATTGACCAGTGTGGGAGGATACAGAGATGCTTTGAAATTTAGTCCATAGGGAAATCATCATCAGAGGGGAGAGAGTCAGAAAGTGAGCAACAGGGGAAAAAAAATAAGGAGGAAATAAAAGACTGAAATTGACAAAAAAAACCTCAGGAAAATGAAAACAAAAATTTTGAGTATAAGAAGATAAATCAACATGGAAAAACATCAATAGTAGAAAGAAATATGGCTTTTAGATCTATCAAATGAGTTTCAGCATCTATGAATAAAAACTTCAAAACAAAGGAAATTGATTCAATAGTTGATGAGACAGAGACAGAATTGGAAAAAACCCTTATAATCTATAATGACCAATCTCACCAAAGAAACAAAAGAGTGAATAATAAATTGGAAACATAAATATACAGAAGTAAAGAACAGCCTAGAAAAAGAAACCAAAAAAACTCCCCAATAACATGAAAAGAAAATATGCTCACTGTGTAACCAAGTAGACTGATCTTTAAGACATGATGCACAAGAAAAATCTAAGCATAATAAATCATGCAGAATAACATAATAGAATTAAAAATCTTATTACCCTAAGACAGGGAATAAGAAAACTATCAAGATCTTCTGAAATAGAAAATGAAAATCCAGTGAAAAAAATTCACAGATCACTTCCAGAAAACAAAAGAAAATAAAAAGGCTGCAAATACCAAGACACATAGAAGTCAAATTTAACAATTCAGTTCATAAACAAGTTCTTATGTCCAAAGAACACTCACACTGTTCATATTTTGATTCAATAATGCCACTACTAGGTCTGTACTCCCATAGAAATTATAAAAAAGCAGAAAAGGCCTAGCTGTACAAAAATATTTATAGCAGTTCTTTTTTTGTGGTGGCAAAGAATTGGAAATTGAGGAAATGCCTATCAATTGGGAATGGCCAAACAAATTGTGATATAAGAATGTAATGGAATACTATTGTGCTATAACAAATGACGAGCAGGCAGATTTCAGAAAAAGCTAGAAAGACTTATATGACCTGATATTGGATGAAATAACCAGAACTAGGTGAACATTGTACACAGTAACAGAACCATTGTATAATAACAGACTTAGCTCTTCTCAGCAATACAAAAGTGCTATCCAATCAATTCCATTCTTTATTCTTTTTTCACGATTCTTTTTTTTTTCATGTTTTCTCCCCTTTTGTTCTGTTTCTTGTTTCACAACATGAATAATGTGGAAATATGCTTAACATTATTGCTTATATATAACCTATATCCAATTGCTTACTATCATGGAGAGGGAGAGAAAAATTTGTAATTCAAAATCTTATAAAAATGAATGTTGAAAACTATCTTTACATGCAATTGGAATAAAACAACATGCTATTTGCATAAAAAGGAAAGAACAAATTCTGCGAACAATTCTAGTAATGCAACAGAAAATGTAGGGGTGAATAGAGACCTTGTCACTTTTTATTCCTTGAGGAATGCAGAGAATAGAGAGTAGGTCTATCAATTTCACCTTTAAAACATCTCTCACATTTCTTTTCTCTGACATAGATACTGCTCTAGAGCAAGCCTTCAGCACCTCATGCCTACATTATTCCTGTAGCCTGCTGGTAGGTCTGCCTACCTCAAATTTTTCCCTAATTCTACTCATTCTCCATTATGCTCCTAAAGTGATTTTCCTAAAGCATACATCTGACTGTCATTCCCCTACTCAATAAATTCCAGTGGCTTCCTATTGACTCCAGGAGGAAATACAAAATGCACTCTGTTTAGCACCCTTCATAATCTAGCCCTTTCCAGTCTTCTTAACCCTCACTCTCAGATATGAATTCTTCAATCCAGTAACACTGGCCTTCCAGCTGCTCCATGAACAAGACATTCCATATTTTGATTCCAGGTATTTTCTTTGATTCTTACCCATTCCTAGAATATTCTCCCTCCTCTGCAGCAATTATTGACCTCCCTGTTCCAATTAAAATCCCACAGTTCCTAACTCCTTGTAATTCTAATGCCTCCCCTCTGTTAATTATATCCTATTTATTGTGACTATAACTTGCTTTGTATGCATTTATTTGCATGTTGTCTCCCCTAGGAAACACAGGCACTTTATTATAGGCACAGGCCTTTAATAAACGTTGACTGATTGAATTATAGGAATTATGAACTGAGAAGGAAGGTCTAGGGTATAAAGAGAAGGGTAATGAAGAGAATGAGAGAAATTCTCTCTGGAAAAGGGAGCAAAAATATGATATTAAAAAATAGGTAACAAGACTAGTTTAAGGAGAGAAGAAGAAGAATCTATTTAACTGAAAGGGGAAAAAGATGATGGAGAAGTAAATAATAAAAAAAGAAGGAAAGGAAAAAGGAAGTAGTAATTAAAAATTCAAAAGCAAAGGGATAACAATACTTTTTAATGGTATGAAAGAATGGGAGGGGGTGAGTAGAATCCCATTGATTGGAAATGGCTAACCAAATTGTGATAATAGATGTAATGAAATGTTATCAAGGTGTAAAAAATGATATATGTGATAAAGAAAACACAAAAATACTACATGAGCTGACAGTATAGTAACAATATACACATTAACTTCAACATTGTAAATGGAAAGTACAACCACACTTCAAAAAATCAAAAGTGAATGTAAAAAAAAATTATAAAGGTGAAGAACAATTTGAATTAAGATATTTGAGAAAATATTCCCAACCTACTCCTCCATGAAGGTAGTAGATTGACTGGTATTACACTTTGCAGACTTTTTCAATGTATTAATCAGTTGTGATGATTTTTTTCTTCTTAAAATACTATTTATTATATGAGATAGTTCTTTGGGAGGAATAGGAGTAGAAAAATAGGGATGATGATGGCAATGTTTAAAAAAAAGACACCAATAAAAACATTTTAAAGATTGCCTGTCTCTTTTCATATAAACCACCAACAAAAGAACTCTTGTTAACAAAAAATACAGTTAAGCAAAACAAATTAACATCTTGGTCATGTCTAATAACATACATCTCATTCCACATCTATAGGGTACCACATCTCTGCTAAAATAAGAGAGGCATGCTTTCCTAGTAATTCTTCAAAGATATGATTGATTGTTGAATATCAAATCAAATATCAGGATTCTAATGTTTTTAGATTTCCATTCTTTCAATTATTATGATCATTGAGAAAATTCTTTTCCTTCTAGCTGGACACAGTGGTCTGAAAAATCAAAACATCTCTATGATGGCTTTTCATCCTTCACACCAGTTAATTGCCTCTGAAGGTTCCATTCCTGTAGGAAGATAGGTACCAAACATTTTTTAGTTTAGTTGAAAATGTCTAGTTTTTGTCTAAATGAATAAACAAAATAACTACTCTTCCACCCTTGACTAAGACTATGGCAAATGAACCAGTACACTCTCTAGCATATGAATTCTTGAACTAAAGACAGAGATTATTTGATCAATCAGCCAAGAGAGAAAGAAATGATGAACCACAGACTTGAGTCAATAATAACAACAAAAAACGGACATTGCACAAAGGACCATGCTAAGTGCTAAATATAAAAAGAAAGACAAAAACAAGTGCCTACTCTCAAGGATCTGAGTATAATGGGGAAGACAATACACAATCTATTGTATGAATTAAGATATACATGAATTAAAGTAAAGGTGATTTTGAAAGTAAAATGCTTACATTTAAGCATGAGGTAGTGGGAAATTACCTGGAACAGCCTCTTACATCAGGTGAGATTGGAGCTGTCTTAAAGGCAACTGAAAATCACAAGATAGGACATTGTAGTCCGGTAAAAAACCAGATCTGGGAGATGGCATACTATGTCCAAGAAACAGAACGAAGTCCAGTGATCTGGATTGTAAAGTGTGTGGACATAAGTAAATTACACTGGAAAGGTAGGAAGAAGACAGGTTATGACAAACCAAATAATACTTTGCTTTGTTTTTTTAATATTTGATCCTAGTGGTTGATAGGGAATCACTTCAGTTTGTCAAGTAAGGCAATTTGATAATGAGACCTAAGCTTTAAGAAATTCACTTTGGCATGTGAATAGAAGATAGAATGAAGTGGGAAGACACTTGAGTCAAGGAGACTAATCAGAACGTTACTATAATAGTTTAAGCATGAGATCTACATCCAGAAAAAGAACTAAGGAGACTGAATGTAAATCAAGACATGCTACATTCACTTCTTTTTTGTTATTTTTTTAATTAAAGCTTTTTATTTTCAAAATATATACATGAATAATTATCAACATTTATCCTTACAAACCCTGTTTTCTAATTTTTCCCTTCTCTGCTCATTTCACTTAGCATCAGTTCATATAAAT
The DNA here is from genome assembly GCF_902635505.1 of Sarcophilus harrisii. Taxonomy (NCBI): domain Eukaryota; kingdom Metazoa; phylum Chordata; class Mammalia; order Dasyuromorphia; family Dasyuridae; genus Sarcophilus; species Sarcophilus harrisii. The sequence goes on from NC_045426.1 coordinate 212,667,114, forward strand.
CTCTCCAGGCTTTTTTCTGTTCTTTTTATCTCTCCCATGGTTTTTCCATTTTGCTCAGATTTTTCTCTCCCAACATGATTCATAAAGTAATGTGTATTAAAAACTTACTACAAAAAAATAGTCTAAGCATGAAGTGATGAGTGTCTGCACCAAAGTACTAGCTGTATGAGTCAAGGTTCTGTGATATTTGAGGTGTTGGTGGTGGTTTGACTTGCCATTCTCTATCTGTCCCGAGCGAATCTTGCTATTTACTTGCCCCAGAGAATAATGGCTTACTTGTATGGGAACAATTTGATATTATAAAAAAGTGAAAATGATCCTTTATTTATTGAAAATTGGCAAAATATGAATGTAAAATACCCCAGAATGACTGGGGACATGTGGAACAATTTAGAGCTACTGAAGATTATGGTAATTCGATTCATTTGCATATAACTTTTATGTCTAAAGAGGATAAAGCTAAACTTTAGGAATTCATATTAACATTTGGAGACTGAGGTACTTTTAAAATTGATTTTTAGAAGAAATTTGATGAAATGTAACTTTTTAAGTGGAAGGTGAGTTACTGAGAATCAAGAGTCTTTCTTTTTAGCTATTGAATATATGAGAACTATGGATAGAAACTAGTTATAAGAACTTAAGAGAAGAATCTGACATCTGAAAACACAATGGGGGCATTAAAAGCTACTAGGTTAAGCACATCCAGAAAAAGAATTGATAGAGTCTAAATGCAGATTGAAGCAAACTATTTTAAAAAAATCTAATTTTCTTGATTCCTTTTTTTTTGGTCTGCGTTTTCTTTCACAGCATGACTAATATAGAAATATGTTTTGCATGAGTGCATTTGTATGAATGACATGTCAAATTGAATGCCTTCTCAATGAGAGGGAAGGAGAGAAAGGGAAGAAAAGAATTTGGAACTCAAAATTTTATAAAACAAATGTTAAAAATTGTTTTTACATGCAATTGAGAAAACTAAAATAATTTTTAAAAAAGAAATTTTGTTGGAACTGTGATCATTAGAAATAAATCAGTTTAAACAAAGTCTTAATCCAAGTGGTAGTTGATTGATGGGAGAGAGAAAATTGCTTTTATTGACCAAGAGCTTCACTGACAACTATTAGCCTTCAATGTTACATAGAATTTGAGAGGGATGAAGTCTCTCATGAGAACTTTTTGTTCTCTATTTCCAATTCTAGTTTGAAAAGGAAAAAAAAAAGAAAAACTTTTCAGTTGCTTGAGTATCTTGATAAGCTAGTTAGGTTTGTTTGTATTAAAGAGTTCACCTGAATTACACTGCTGTGAACTCTAGGGTTTTGTTGTCATTTATTTCTTTTTCTTTTTGTGGATCATACATCATCAGAGGAAGTGAGTAACTGACTGATCTAGTCTATATGTCCATTGTCCTTTTCTGGCTTAAAGAAAACTGCTATTCATATAAAGAGGTAATACTTTTCTAAGTGCACTTTAGAAAAAATTCAATAGCGACAATTTATTTTTAGAATATTAAGATTGTTATTTAAGAAAGCAGATGTCAAAAACAGCAGAGTTTTTTGTTTGCTGTTTTTTAAAATAATTCTGCATGAGTCTGCATTTGTTAGACACAAATGTTAAGACATGGTTTGTTTTCCATGCATTCAGATGCATTCAGATGCAATAGTACCTCGGATTCAAAGCTGGTTAAATTCAGCATTCAACATATTTTGGCACTACCCCTCTCCCAAATGCTTCAGCACTTGACTTGCTCATCACTTGTCATGTTTGGTTGTTTTTGGTTGAATAGTAGGGATGTCGTTAGACATATTGCCCAGTCTGTACCATCACTGCCATTGCCCTCAGCTGTGGGCAGCTCCTATCCAGTGAAAACAAAGCAGAGGTATGTAGGACTGCCATATTGGAACCCATGATGCTGAGGTTGTGTGTGGGGGCAGACAGGTTGAGAAGTAGTTCCTACAGCACAATATGGCTGCAGCATATAGTCCCTCGGATCTCAAAGCAATAGAACTGGAAGGGACACAGCAGTCGGCAGCAGAAGAAGCAGGAGCAGGGTTGCTGGTGTGAGCAGCCCCAGGGGGAGCCCAGGTGGAGGCAATGGCAAGGGAGAACTGCTGGCAGCCCCGAGACCCAGGGAGTGGCTAGAGGTCAGAGGTTTGGATGGCTGAGGATGTAGCACCATGGCTTCTGTTTCCAGTCTTCTTTCCCATCCCTCCACCAAGGAAATTTGGATGGCATGAGGTTGGGGAGAGAGTTTAATTGTGGTGAATTGGTTCAAGGAGGGAGGAGTTGGGCTGAACTGGCTTGTTTTCTGCAGTTGGAAGCCTCACTTGCCCCTTTGGGTAATTGGGTGGGAAGTGATGATTAGGGTGCAGACTGGAGATGTACTCCTCATGGGAAAAATTCATTTGGTACTCATTGTTTTTGCCACTTTCAGTGCCTTCTGGAACCAATTAATGATAAGTACAAGGGTACTACTGTAGTTCTAAATGTTTTGATCTAGAGTTTCTGAAGAATAGCTTTTTAAAAGCACTTATCATTTAAATATATATTTTATGGAGTATGTTATATTATAAGAGTTTGTAAATGTTATGTTCAAGTAGAAAAGTAAAAATAAGTCCCTAACTGAAGGGTAGTTGTGAAGATCGCGTATTTTAAAATCAGTCTGAGTCAGGAATTCAGGTTAGGGGAAAACCATCAGTCTTTATTCTTAGTGAAGAAGGATCGGAGGTGCAAGAGAATCGCTGATAGCAATGTGTGCAGCTGAGTCAAGAAGCTAGCTCGACCAGCAGCCACACACCCAGCAGCTCGGAGTCTCGAACCCAGGCCCAATCTCTCCCAGCTTTTCTTCCTCTCTCCCTCTCTGCCTCCACCCACCAAAATCGTCATTTCCTATACAACACATCGGGACTTGCACAGAGAGTGGGCAGGGACCATTCTTTATCCAATCATGTATAGCCCAATTACTATTTAGCCTCACGTACTTGGAACCTCAGTGCATCAACTCAAACCTCAGCCCATTACAGGTAGTAAGGACTAATAAGCAGTGACTAATGAAACAGTTACATAATGGTGTAGATCAAAGTCTAGAGTCCAGAGATATGCTTTACAATAAGTTTTTGGGGTTTTCTTTGTCATGTTTACCTGCCAGGGTCCTGGAAGTGTGTGTTCACTTTTCCCAAAAGATATTGGGTACATTGGAGGGAAAGTGTGATTCAGGTCTAAATGTTTATTGTGATGCATTTTGTTATTTATGTGTTGCCTGTTATGTATTAGTATCCATGATATTATATTATCTTTTTGTTAAGTGACTGGTTATGTTTAAAATCTAAAGATATCATTATTTCAATTGAATGGATGTATAAATATCATGCACTGTGATGACATGTTACCATGTAAGTTATTGATTATATTAATAGAAAATGCATCATATCAGAGCTCAAGAACTAAATTTATGAGTAGAGTTCTCCTCAACAGGGTTTCTCCCTAGGACTCTTTTAGCATTTGAGTGTAATTATGTGGAGAGGTATAGTGATGACCTAGTCAACCCAGAGAAATGGTGGGTAAAGGTACCATGCATAGGGTGTTATGGTAAATGGCTAATTTGACTACACAGATTTCATTTCATGTCATCTCTACCCTATCCCATTAGCATCCAAATAAACATTATGGGGATAACAAACATGGGGAAACACTGTAGGAATAAAGGTCAATACAATACTATTGGGTTAAACTTAACACAATGCCTATCACAGAGTAAGCTCTTAATAAACATCTAAAACAAATCATACAACATATCCTGCATCCTATATATAATAAACACACTGTTGAGTCATTTATGTTCCTATATGTAGAATATCTGATCATAAACTTAACATGCTTTATTACACAGAGCATAGGCAATCCTAGTATTTATTTATTGTGTGTAGAGGACTAAAAACACTAATACAATAAAAAAGACTGAAATGTTAATTGTATATAGTTTACATGGTGCTTAAGTATAAAAATCAATTTCTTATTAAAACTTAGCTGATGTAATTATTATTCTTAATGAAATTATTTAAATTCATTATTAATTCATAATTGACATTTCAAAGATCATCCTGTTTTTTCCTACAAGTTTTGCTGATGGCTTAATGGCTTTAGGCTAAATTTATAAGATAAATAATTTCTATCTATCTGATTAAGTACAATGAGATTTTAAATTAGTGGAAGGAAAGAAGTATAATATTTTATTACTGGTTTTTATAGGAGAACTCAGCCCTATCTTGTTTGCAGAAAATTGTATTTGGGTTCCAAAAGTGAATTTATATGAATTTTGTTAATTATATTCGCTTCACATTAGTTGAATAAAACAAACCAAAAACTGTTCTAAGCTTGTATAGAAGATTTGCCCACAAATTTACTCAAGTGGGACATCAAATGACAATAAAAGTAAAAGAAATGTTCTGAGAGTATGACAGCTTATGAAAAGAACGTATTGTCTGTCTTATAATGGCTGGACCCTCTATCCTATAAAAACACTTGATTGGTTTTCATTAGTCTTCAGCTGGCTAGCACATGGTGCTAATGAGGTCATGGCTCCATGAACCAATTAGCTTTGTGAACACTCTGTTCTGTGTCTGCAGGATACACCCATAATCTTGATCCATGGTCTCACAAATTGGTGCTCTTGGATCATGAGGGGTGCTAGACCAGAAAGGAAAAATGCATGAATTAAGAAAATCTATCCTACCCAGAGGAAATTTTCTGTCCTCCCTACTATATGTTCCCTACCCACTAGGATCACTATATGTTGTCACTATATGTGAAAGATAATATATTATGAATGTTGAGATCCTTCTATCCTTTTGTCTTTTTAGGGGCACAAAATAATAACAAGTGAGAAACAGACAAGGCAAGCAGAGGGAGGGAGACAGAATAGAGCTGGAAGTCTAAATCCTTTACAGATCAGGAAATTTGTTCCAAGTTCCCACAGTGAGTTATAGACATAAAGATTAAATACAATCCAACAAACACTTATTAAGAGTCTGTTATTTAAAAGACATTGGGCTAGGAGCTGGTGATGGAAAGACAAGAGAAAAACAATTCCAACTGGGCAAGAACTTATATTTTACTGAATATGAACAGATAAATATATCATAATTTGAACAAGAAGAGTACATCAAATAGTTGGGATTTATATAGCACTTCAAAGTTTACAAAACATTTTACAAATACTATGCCATTTGATCCTCACACTAACCCTCCAAGTTAGATTCTATCATTACCCACCATTTTAGAGATGAGGAAGCTGAGGCAGTTTGAAGTCAAGTGTCAAACAGCTAACAAGCATCTGCAGTGGAATTTATACTCAGGTTATCAATATTCCATGGCCTAATTACTTGCCCGTGACAAAATGAGGTAAGAGCTTGGGGAATTGAGAAAGCAATAAATGAGCAGGATCAAATTTCCTGTAGCAGATACCAATGATCTGAGCCTTGAATAAAGTTAGGAATTCTAAGAAGCAGAAGAAATAGAAGAAGGTATGCATTCCAATGCAATCTAGAACCAGATTCTACATCTGGTTCTCAATTGTAAGAGACCAGCTTTCCATGTCATGGTAGTTCAATGATAGCTCTAAGCTATTGCACAAAGAACACTATTGTCCTAGGATGAGCAAAGTATTTATCACTACCCATTTTAGGACACAGTGTTCTTTATTACTCCTAGTATACTTCAGTCTCAGAGGAGAGGAAAGGGATTAGTTTCATAGTTTAGTTCTATTCCTACAGAACTCAATCTCAGTTCAAAATCCAAAAATCCCCCTTGGGTTCTCAGGGATCCTATGCCCAGGAAATGCACCCTTTTACCCACAATCCTAGTTCCATGTTATGGCTTAAATCTCAGACCTCATGAAAATCACCTCCAGTACCTGAAACTGAAACCAATATAAAACAATAACAGACAACCCCAAAACCCATTTCTCAAAAAAGGCAAAAAGAGAAGAACAGGGGAAGGAAAGTTCATCCCCTCACTGGGTTAGTCCATGATGTTTGTAATGGAGATAAATTGCCATCTTCACTCTTTGGATGTAGCCAATGAAAGAGTGGCAGAAAAGAAGAGTGAAAAACTCCGTTTTAAAGATGCAGGCAGCCAATCAAAGAAGACTATCACCATGCACATGGTTGGGGATACAGAGGGAACCATGTTTGGCAAACTGGCCTCTTATGGACATCTCCATGTTAGGAGAATTGGGCAGAGCCTGAGAAGCCTTGGGTTGAACAGTAAAAAAAAAAAAAAAAAAGAAAATGGTGTGTCATTGAAATATAAGAAATGACATTTTCTATAAAAAGTCAGTTTATTTTTTTTTACATGACCAAAACATTATTTTGCTGTACAAAAAGAATCAGACTCTGAAATATTGTACAATTAGCTTGTGAAGAAAATCAAAAATGCAGGTGTGCATAAATATAGGGATTGGGAATTCAATGTAATGGTTTTTAGTCATCTCCCAGAGTTCTTTTTCTGGGCATAGCTGGTTCAGTTCATTACTGCTCCATTGGAAATGATTTGGTTGATCTCGTTGCTGAGGATGGCCTGGTCCATCAAAAAAAAAAAGTCAGTTTAAGAGAAACCTAGGAAGATTTCTATGACATGATACAGAGTGAAGTAAGTAGAACCAGGAGAACAATTTATGCAATAATGAAAACTTTGTAAAGTACAACTTTGAACAATTTAAGAATTCTGATTTATATGCCTACTCTTTCATTGATGAATACTTATTATGAGGGTAAGATGTATGGGTTGTTTAGGGAGGACTGACACCTTTTCAGGGCTGCTCCTTCATTTTTGGTGTTTGGCTGATTCACTCAACTCTCACCTGTGGCTGCAAGAAGCTGTAGCATGCATAGTGGCCACACTCCAGTAACCCATCTCAGCAGATAGATTAAATCAGGTTTAAAATAACTGACAGGTATCAGATCTGTCAGTAAGTTAGGGGATGTCTATCCCAAGCACATAGAGACTTTGCCCAGCAGAATGGGCAGATGAGAACAATAAGTTTCAATGACTATCATGGCAACTGAAGCAGACACTGTGGAACTTGTGATGCTTGATGATGCATTGAAGACTCCAACATCATCTCCTGTAACTTGAGAGATTGCCAGTCATTTTTAATTTTGTCTTGCCCCAGAGCTTGACAACTCTGAAAAGTGAGACATTTAATGACTTTGTATAACTTTGCCTCACTTAAATCCAGTTTATGCACAAGTAGGACATTATTAACATTTTCTGCATTTTCCTCAATCTAAACAATCAACAGAACAATAAATCAGTCCCAGTTTGTAACCTTTGCTGATTTCTGAAGTGTGATGCTCACACTGAAAATTTAATCATCTCTCGCAATCTAAAAAAAAGTTGGTTCCAGCACACTCCACCCAGAGAGCAGAATCAGGAGCATTTGGTAGAACTTGCCATGAAGTGAATTTAGGCTTGATTTCAGAAAAACATTTACAACATTAGTATTAGAATTATCCAAAAAGTAGGAGGGATTATCTGAAAAGTAATAAGCTCCTCAGTCTTATAGGTATTTAAGCAGAGGTTCGATGGCTATTTGTTGGATTTGTTGTAGGTTGAACAACATAGCTGCTAAGGTAACATCTGACTGTTAATTCTGTGATTCTATAGAGGCAAGCTAGCTGGTACTGTGGATAGAGCACTGAAGCTATAGTTGGGAAGACTCATCTTCTTGAGTTCAAATTTTGCCTTGGACACTTATTAGCTATTTGATCCTGGGCAAATCACTTAACTCTGTTTGCTTCAGCTTCCTCCTCTATAAAATGAGTTGGAGAAAGAAACGGCAAACTGCTCCAGTATCTTTGCCAAGAAAACTCCAAACTTCAACATGCAAAAAATAACACCTTGTTCAGACAGTTTTGTAACAGTTCTTTCAATCTTTCCAAAGAAAATTATTCCTGTTATATAGATAATTCACAAATATAGAAAAAACATGAGACATTAACCTTTTATGAGATTAATATGGTATTGATTTTTAAAAACAAGGTAGATTGCATTAAAAAAGTTGTAGTTTAATTTCACTGATAAAAATAGATTTAAAATACTAAATAAAATGTTAAGAAAATTACATTAATAAAAGTATTCATAAGGCCAACAAATGTTTGTACCAGACTGGTTCAACATTGGAAAGACTATTAAAGACACCGATTGTGAACCAAAAAAATTTTTTAAGTATGTATTTCCACTCATATGAAAGAGTGTTCCAAATCACTATTGATCAGATAAATGCAAATTAAGACAACTCTGAGATACCACTATGACACCTGTCAGATTGGCTAAGATGACAGGAAAAAATAATAATGAATGTTGGAGGCGATGCGGGAAAACTGGGACACTGATGCATTGTTGGTGGAGTTGTGAATGAATCCAACCATTCTGGGGAGCAATCTGGAATTACGCCCAAAAAGTTATCAAACTGTGCATACCCTTTGATCCAGCAGTGCTACTACTGGGCTTATATCCCAAAGAAATACTAAAGAAAGGAAAGGGACCTGTATGTTCCAAAATGTTTGTGGCAGGTCTCTTTGTAATGGCTAGAAAATGGAAACTGAGTGGATGCCCATCAATTGGAGAATGGTTGGGTAAATTGAGGTATATGAATGTTATGGAATATTATTGTTCTGTAAGAAATGACCAGCAGGATGAATTCAGAGAGGCTTAGAGAGACATACATGAACTGAGGCTAAGTGAAATGAGCAGAATCAGGAGATCATTATATACTTCAACAACGATACTGTATGAGGATGTATTCTGATGGAAGTGGATTTCTTCAGCAAAGAGAAAATCTAACTCAGTTCTAATTGATCAATGATGGACAGAAGCAGCTACACCCAGAGAAGGAACACTGGGAAATGAGTGTAAACTGTTTGCATTTTTGTTTTTCTTCCCAAGTTATTTTTATCGAATCCAGTTCTCTCTGTGCAACAAGAGAATTGTTCAGTTTTGCACACATATATTGTACCTAGGATATACTGTAACATTTAACATGTATTAGATTTCTTGCCATCTAGGGGAGGGGGTGGAGGGAGAGCAGGGCAAAGTCAGAACAGAAGTGACTGCAAGGGATAATGTTGTTAAAATTCCCCCAGGCATATGTTCTGTCAATAAAAATTATAATAAAAAAAGTATGAATAGATACAGAAAAAAAGTCTTTGAGAAAATTCATTCATCATTCATTACAAAAAACACTTGAATGAAATAGGCATAGAGGGATTTTTCCTCAACTTTATTATGCTAACATTATTAAGGCATTAGAGAAGAGTCAATATACTATATAATGGAAAAATATTAGAAGTGTTCCTACGAATATAGGTATAAAACAAAGTTGCCTATTCTGTCTATTTTTACTTGACCTAGCATAAGAAATTTCACGTCTTGCAAATAAGAGAAGAAAAAGGTACTAGAGGGATTAACAAAGAAAATGAAGAGGTCAGAATATTACTATTTCTAGATAAAAAGATAAAACAAAATATGATATAAGTGATGGAGAGTTGGACTTTGAATAGGGAAGAACTGGACATATATATTGGCTGTGTGATCTAGGGATCACACAGCTTTGACTTTCTGAAGTGCCCCTAAGTACTTTATAAGAGTATGTTCTGTGGAGAGGTTGCTGATCTACACTGGTAATGTGAGTTTCCTCAATAGAAATTCTCAATAACAATGAAATGATTAAATTGCTATTTTTTAAATTATAGGATATCTAAAAACTATAATGGCTCAATTAAAAAAATGAATGGAAACAGTAAATGAGGTCCTTGAAATTGTAGAATACAAAATTAATCCATAATAACAACCTGCATTTTGATTCTTCTAATCATAGAAATTTTATAAAAACTATATTAAAAAAAGAAACTCCATTTACAGTAACAATGAAAAATATCAAATATTTGATCATTAACTTAACTTAGAAAACACAGAAATCATATAAGAAAAACTATAAAATTATATATAAAATAAAGGAGGACCCTCAAAATAGAAGGGATAATCATAATTCATTGAAAGGTCAGATTAAGTTAGTAAAAAGCTTAATTAATCATTATATTTTCTGTAGTGTCAATTAGTTAAAAAAAAAAGCTCATGAAAAGGACTTTATATTATCAGACTTTATCAGACAACACATTCAGTTATTATAAAAGCTATTTGATACAGGCAAAAAAAAAAATAAAGATTCAGATCAATGGAACAAATCAAATACCCCAGAAATCTAGCCCAAAGTATATAAAAAATTAGTACCTGATCAACACTTCAAAAATAAAAACTAAGGAAAGAATTCATTTCTTAACAAATATACTTTAGGAAATTAGTTGTAGGTTTGGCAGAAAAATAATTTGGATCCACATTTTGTACTCTATTACTCTGTAAATTCCAACTGGATGAAACTTAAATGTTAAAGAACAAATTCTAGAAAAGATCAAGGGAAATGAAATTATTTATATTAGTTCTTAAAGAGAAATTATTTTCTCTCAATTCAAAATATTAAAAGAACTTTCAATCTATATAGGTTGGATTATAATACTTAAAAAATCTTCTTACAAATAAAATAATACAAATAAAAAATATAATTTTTACAGTATGTATAAAATATTTACAGTTTATATAAATTATTTATGGTATATGTAAAATATTGAAAATTGACTGTAAAATATATGTTATCAGATAGGTGGTGGCTAGAGCTGGAGGCCAAGAGTCAGGAAGACTCATCTTCCTGATTCAAATCCAGAGTCAGAAACTTATGTAACCCTGGGCAAGTCACTGTTTGCCTCAGTTTTTTTCATCTGTAAAATTAGCTGGAGAAGAAAATGGCAAACTACTTCAGTATCTGTATGAGCATATACATAATAAAACTATATAGTAAAATATATAGGTATATAGTAAAATATATACACATATATGTATTCAATAAGGAGTGATTGGTACCTCTCCTACAACTGAAACCATTCCATGCAAGCGTGGATCTTGAGTTATGAGAAAGCCCTTACTGGCAAGAGCCTCAGCTATCCAATTAATTCTTTTGTTACATAAGAAAATATTTTTTAAAACCCAAAATTAATTCTCATTCCAGAGGCAGTTAGGTAGATCACTATTAGGCCTATATTCAGAGGTATCAGCTTACAAACAACAGAAATAATTGTAAAAGTATAAATTATAAACATAAAAAACTTTTTATACAAATAAAATCATATTTAAACAATTGGAGATGTATTAATTTTTCATAGGTTGGCAGGACCAATATAATCAAAATGACAATTTTACCCAAACTAATTTATATAGTCAACATTATCCCAATTAAGTTACCAAAAAATTTTTTTTTACTGAATTAGAAAAAATAATAACAAAATTCATTAACCACCAAAAAAATCAAGGAAATTAAAGGAAATAATGGAAAAAATGTAAAGGAATGAAATTTAGCAGTAGTAGATCTTAAATTATATTATTTTCAAAACTATCTGTATTAATAAATACAAAGGCAGATCAGTGGAATGGAGTAGATATAATTTATAACAGAAAATAAACACAATAACCTTGTATTTGACAAATATAAAGACCCAACTTTTGGAATAAAAATTCATTATTTGGTTAAAAAATTGTTGGGAAAATTTGAAAGCAGTATTACAGAAAACTGGGCATAAGCCAACTTACAACATTTACCAAGAGAAGGTCAAAATGAATACATGACCTTGACATAAAGATTTTCAGAAGAAAATTAGAAGAACATGGAACATATCACTTAATGGACTTATGGATAGGTAAACAATTTATGAATAAACAAGAGGTAGAAAACAAAGTTAGATTATGAAGTGAATCATTTTGATTACATTAAATTAAAAAGGCTCTGTAGAAATAAGACAAATGTAGCCAAGATCAGAAAAACAGAAAATTGGGAGAGAAGTTTATAGACAGTTTATCAGATAGAGGTCTCATATTTAGAACATATCAGAACTTTGTCAAATCTTTAAGAATATGAGTCATTCCTCAACTTACAAATGATCAAAGAATATGAACAATTTTCTGAAGAACAAACAAGTTTATAGTAATAACAAAAACATCTTTATTGACTAGAGAAATGCAGAACAACTTTGAGATATTATTTTACATCTACCAAAAATGATAGAAGAGGAAAGCCACAGATACTGGAGAGAATATGGGAAAATTGGGACACTAATTCATTGTTGTCGGAATTGTAAACTGATCTAACCATTTTGGAGAATAATCTGGAATTATACCCAAAGATTTATTAAAACTACCTGTACCCTTTGATCCACCAATACTAGTGCTTGATCTATTTCCAAAGATAATAAGGGGAAAAGGAAAAGAGACCACATGTTCTAAAATGTTTCTAACAGCTCTCTTTATGTGGCAAAGAACTGGAAATTTCAGGAATGTACTTCTATTGGGGAATGGTAGAACAAGTTGTGATATATAATTGTGATGAAATATTACTGTTATAAGACATGATGAACTCAATGACTAGAAAAACATGGAGACTTGCTTGAAATAATGAAGAATGAAATGAGCAGAATGAAAAGAATACTGTATACAGTAACAACAATGTTGTTTTTAAAATGACTTTCAGCAAATAAATTATTTGGACTATTATAAATACCCAAGTAACTGTAAAGGATATATGAAGAAAGGTACCATTTTCTTCCAGAGAAACAACTGACAAAGAGAAGTATGTAAAGAACAATTTTACATATGTGTGCCTGTGTGTATATGTGTGTGTGTATATATATATATATATATATATATATATATATATATATACACACATAGCTATTTGTGTTTAATGGGGGCCATCTCTAGGATAGGGGAAAAGAGAAGAGGTAAGACAGAAAAAGAAATTTGTTATAATTTTGTATATTTGAAAGGGATATACATAGGAGTTTTAGAGTTTCATATGCAATTTTTTATTATACTATATTATGGAAATGCTTGCTTTATTCCATAAATTAAAAGTATTTTTTTAAAAGAAATAGTTAAGAGAAACAAAATTCTATGAAGGTGGGGATTATGGCAAAATAGGTATGTTCATTCATAATTTGCAACTGCAAACCTCTAGAATCTTTTTGGAGAAGTGTAATATGGAATAAAGGTTATAAAAATAGCCTACTCTTTTAATTCACTAATTCCTTTGTCAGGGAAAGACACTAAAAGCATTATCAAAAATAAATTTTAAAAAGAGCTATGAGTAAGATTCTTGAAGGAGAAATATAAATGGAAAAAAACTCAATAATTGAGATACAGTTAAGAAAACACAACTCTGTTCTATGTTAAAAAAAATTAGGATACTATAAAGTAATTAAGATGCACAAATATGGGGATTATAAAAAAAGTGGAAAGATTTTTAGGAAATAATGTAAGTTTTTAAAAAAGTAGAACCATATGAAGTTTTCTTCAATCTTTCCCTTATTGCTGAGCATTTAGGTTGCTTCCAGCTTTTTTGCAATTACTCACAATGCTGCTACCAAAATCTTAAATTGATAGTTGTTTTTATTTGTTGTAATGCTGTCAGGTTATTTTCCTAACAAAATAATTATTAAGTCAAAAGGGATGATTATATGTAGGGAGTCAAATGGAGTACACAATATTAACATATGTGCCAAATGAAACAAGGATGAATGGATTAAGAATTCATAAGCAACATTAGAAAGAGGAACTGAGAAAGTGCTTTGATACTTTATTCATTAAAATGAATAAGTTTAAATTGTATTAAATGAGTATAGATTTTTATATTTATGTTAAATGTTAGGTTTTTAATGAAATAATTAATGGGCATTAGGATTTAGCTTTGCTGGATTTTTGAATTCTGGCTGAAGAGCAAAGAGCTGGGAACCCAACTTTTGGGCTGGGCTTTATTATAACTGCATTAACAATGTTATGGCAAAATTATGTTTGACCAGAGAAAATTTGATATGCTTGGCTATGTCCATTTTATTTTGAAAAACAGAGCATTTTACTACCAGGCACAGAGGGAGCATTTTGAGAATCATGATAAATTGGATTACATATACAAACTATCTGGATGATAAAGTCAAAGAAACCCTTAGCCTGAGATTATCAGGAAATTTAAGTCATGTGCATTTTTGTGAGTTTCAACTGACCTTTCTGAATTCAAATACAACCTCATGATACTTACCAGTTATATGACCCTGGCAAGCCACTTTACCTTGTCTGCCTCGGTTTCTTTATCTGTAAAATGAGCCAGAGAAATAAATGGTAAAAACCACTCCAGTATCTTTACCAAGAAAACCCTAAACAAGGTCACAAAAAAAGCAGTCTTGACTGAAAAATAACTGAACAACAACACATTAGGAAAGAAACGTTTAGGTAAAGTTAGCACCTATATAGGTATTTAGGGGCATTTCAAGAAGTGAGGTATGGAGGTAGAAATCAAATAGGTTACTACATGTGGGGAATAGTGATATCATTGTTTTCATTTGCCCTCCAGAACTTTGTTTTCTGCTTACTGGATCTCTGTGTGGATGATTAGGATTGGTAAAATTTGTATCTTTCTTCCTATTTACCATTCTCTCTAACTCTGTAGAGAAATGTATGAGGACAAGAATAACTTGCATTTCTATAACACCTAAGATTACAAAGTTCCTTGACATTTGTGCTTCAAGTGCAAAGTGGTCAATATAAATGTAGTATCACTTGTCACACACTAAAATATAATTCCTCACTTGCTCATAATTGTCTTTTATATATAACACTACAGGTTTCCTAATCATGAGTGATCCTTCAAATCACTGTTACCCATGGTGGCTAGCTGTCCACATGGTCCATTTCCCTCCCTAGCTATGAGAAAAATTTGAAAGATGTGGCTTTGGTTGTGGTTCTATATCAAGTCTTTATACTGAGTCCCAATAAATGATGATTCAATTGGAAGTTAGGGGGAAAGAGAGAGAGAGAGAGAGAGAGAGAGAGAGAGAGAGAGAGAGAGAGAGAGAGAGAGAGAGAGAGAGAGAGAGAGAGAGAGAGAGAGAGAGAGAGAGAGAGAGTAGGGAGAGGAACAGAAAAAGAAAGAGAGAGAGTGTATGAAAGGAGTAAGAGAGAGACAGAGAGAAAACAAATGAGAGACAAAGAGATAGAGAAAAAGATTGAGAGAAAGAGTGTGTGAGAGAGAAAGAGATAATGAGAGATTGAGAGAGAGACAGAGTGAGAGAGAAAAAGAGAAAGTGAGAGACAGAAATAGAGAGAAAAAGAGTGAGAGTGAGAGAGAAAATGAGAGAGAAAGAATGAGATCAAGAAAGACTGAGAGTGAAAGAGAGGGAAAAGAGTGAGAAAGAGGGAGAGAAAGAGAGTGTGTGTTTGAGAAAGTGAGAGAGAAGAGAGTAAGAGAGACAGAGAGTAAGAGAAAAAATGAGACAGAGAGAAAGAATGAGAGAAAGTGTGTGAGAGAGAAAGGGAGATAATGAGAGATTGAGAGAGACAGAGTGAGAGAGAAAAAGAAAGAGTGAGAGACAGAGAAAAAGAGTGAGAGTGAGAGAAAATGAGAGAGAAAGAATGAGATCAAGAAAAAGAGTGAAAGACAAAGTGAAAGAGAGGAAAGAGAGTGAGAAAGAGGGAGAGAAAGAGTGTGTGTGTGTGTGTGTGTATGTTGTGTGTGTGTGAGAGAGAGAGAGAGAGAGAGAGAGAGAGAGAGAGAGAGAAAGTGAGAAGAGAGTAAGAGAGACAGAGAGAACAAGAATGAGAGAAAATGAGAGACAGGGAGAGAAAAAGATTAAGAGAAAGTGTGTGAGAGAGAGTGAGAGAGTGAAAAAAAGAGTGAGAGAAAAAGAGAGAAAATGAGAGAAAAAGAATGAGAGCAAGAAAAAGAGTGAGAGTGTGTGTGTGTGTGTGTGTGTGTGAGAGAGAGAGAGAGAGAGATGGGGGGCAGATCTAGCTTAAGAAGTTTGCCCTAAATTTCTCGAGGAGTCTTCAATAAATCAACAACTGCCACTTGATGATTACTTAGAGGAAACAGAAACTACATGACAAAGCCAGGAAGTGACCTTAGAGACTAAACAGTGTATTTTATGTGTATTTTATTCTAGGGCTTTTTTTTCTCACTTAGAAGTGCTGCCAGGTTGTTTAAAGGGAAACAACCCTATCAGGCAAGAATTTGGGAATCTGCCAATCCTTTGACAAATGTAGTAAAAGATTTATGAAAGACAGAAATCAAAGCAAGGGGAAGGACCAGAGGATGTATGCTCAAGAGATGCGCCAGGTGTGCCCCAGGCCGACACAAACTTATTTATTAGACTTCAGGGATCTTCCCATTGAGTGTGAGGGAGAATATATGCAAAAACTGCATCCTAGCATCATCCCTTTAGAGATGGAACAGATCTTAGAGGTCATTAAGTCCAACCATCTCATTTTACAGATGGTTAAACTGAGAACATCAAGGTAAAGAGATTTAGCCAGAATCCCATAAGAGGCCTGGGCTTTTTTTGGACAGTTTTTGACTCTAGTTCTAGCATGATACCTCACTACTTCTATCTTTGACAGATCTTTATCTTTCTTAGAATCTGGTCTAAGGTACAGAATGGGGTATGGTTTTGCCCATTTGAGACCTGTAAGGAACTGTAAGGAATTAAGGCTATATACCAAAGGATATAAAATCCCCTCTTTTTTTGTAGTTGCAATATCAAGTTAGAATGAAGATTAAAAGCAGTTTTGAAGAGGGTGAATAACTTTCCAAGGCAGCCTGGGTAGGGATGTGGATAGAAATAGTACATTATTACTCATCTGTTTATCATTTAAGTGTTATGGAATAAGGGTGGAGGTGAGGAATGATGGAGAGAATGATGGGAAGTTATGGAGAAGTTGGGGAGAGAGAAATGGAATTTAGTGATAGAGATACCCAAATTCATTGTTTTCTAGGAATGACTACTAAAAGGACTATTAATAGTACAAGGTTTTCATTTAATTAATTATTTCTCTCTATTGACTAGAGAGAGGAAACAACATTAACAGTAGAGAAAGGGAACAACTCTCTGACTATTTTTTCTTTTGAAATGAATCCAGCAAATATAGTTCTAGGGAAACTAAAATGTTATATTTGGCATGTCAATGGACTGTTAACAATTCTGGGATAAAAAAGAGCAAGGATATATTTTCTCTGTTTCTCCACATTGCTCTGTCTTGGAGACAGGCTCACAACAATATTTCAATGGGATAAAGATATATTTGGAAATTATTGAGATGTAAAAACAAAAAGCAATAATATAAAATTAGGAACTAAAATGCATATTGCATAAAAGTTATATATATATATATATGTATGTTTTGGATATACAGAATGTATGTGCACATACATAGATAATCAATATATATTAATTGATCAACTCTGTGTGTGTGCATGTAGTCATGCATAAGTATATAGCTAATGCAAGGGACAATTTCATTTATGTAATATCTTACTACACTTCTGTAAACATTTTTATTTAACTAATAATATCACAATGACATAGAGAGGAGAAAATGAATATTATTTCTTGTGGAGAGATCTGCCCAAAGTTACAAACTAAGGAGCACTCCTGCCTATCCTCAGCAAATTAAATGGAGATATATTTCAAACATTTATTTATATCTCCAATTCCAGAAAATATTTCTGGGTTTCTGGGGATAATTTACCATTATCTTTTTAAGTGCTTCCTCTAATGTCTTATACCAAAGAATCACAATAAAATCTATGTGGCAAAAATCTGGTTTGATCTTTAAAATTCCAAATGCAAAACAAGCAAACAGTCTCTTTAGCATAGTTGTTAGACAATCCTAAAATAACAGTGATCATCTTTGATTTGTGTTATCATCCTGATAAGGTCCCTTATATCATCCCTAAAGGGAATATATGTAATTATAATATATTGATTTGGCTGTCATTTCCAAAAAGCCTTTCGAAAACAGTTGATTTCATTTAAACCAGGAGAGCTTTTTTTTTCTTCTTTTTTTTGCTGAGGCAGTTAGGGTTAAGTGACTTACCCAGGATCACACAGCTAGGAAGTGTTAAGTGTCTGAGGCCAGATTTGAACTAATATCTTCCTGACTTTAGGGCTGGTGCTCTATCCACTGTATCACCTAGCTATTTAACTAGGTAAAAAGGAAGTGATGTCAACATCTTCAATATTTAGTCCCCAGAGCCAACCATGACTTGAAAATAGTATCAATACTTTTTAAAGAAAAATTAGCCTAACTTGCATAGAGAGAGAGATCAGGATGCTTTCCTAGAGAGAAAAGTCACTAAGGAAACAGACTTTGATTTTGGAGAGTGAGTCATAAAGAGGGGATTTAAAAAAGAAAAAGAAATTGGTGATCAGGATCTAGACTAAGTTAAAAGAAAGTTGAAAGATCAGGGAAATTCAATTGTTGATTTATAGTGAATAGAACACCAGACCTGGAGTCAGGAAAACTTGAGTTCAAATCTAGTCTCAGACACTTATTAACTATATGACCCTCATCAAATCACTTAACCCTGTGTGCCTCGGTTTTATCATCTGTAAAATGAATTGGGGAATGAAATGGCAAACTAAAATTGTCAAGAAAATCCCAAGTGGGGTCACAAAGAGTCAGACTTGAAATGACTCAACAACAAATATTAATCACATTATTTTGCTTTTATCGCCTTCTTTGTAGAGAGGAGAACAAAAAAAATTAGAAAAAGTACAAAATTATTTCATGGAGGGAAATACAACCAGAATGGCCAACATGAATGGTATGAATTCATTTATAATAGAGAAGAGAATAGTAGAATGGGTTAAAAGGCATTCTTCAACAATTTGTTGTTTAAAAGAAATAAACTTGAAACAAAGATTAACATAGAGTTAAAAAGGGACTGAAGCAGAATTTATTGAAATTAAAGAAAATTTTGAAAGCAAAACTGACTATCAGTCTTAGAAAAACAGTAAAAATACACAATTAAAAGAGGTAAGAAAACTAAATTATGCTGAAAGTCATATTCAATAATGAAATAATCAATAATTGATGTATATATACCAAATGGCACAATATCCAAGTACTTCAAGGAGAAGCTAATGAAATTAAAGACAGATATGGACATTTAAATTTTAATAGGGATCACAACTTGCGCTTTCCAAATTAGACAAATATAACCAAAACCAAAACAAACAAGAAACAAGTTTAGGAGCTGAAAAGAATTTTAGAAAATTTAAATGTAATGATTCTCTTTATCTCTTTATTTGGGTGGGATAGAAAGTAACATATATTTTTCAACTATACATAGTACTTTTACAAAAATTAATCATATGTTAGGGAATACAACCTCACACTCAAATGCAGAAATGCAGAAATGTTCATTACATCCTTTACATACTATTACAAAAGAAAAAGTATTTTTGTTGGGAGTTGATCATCGCAAAATGTTTCTGTTACTGTGTACAATGTTCTCCTGGTTCTGCTCATTTCATTCAACATCAGTGAACACAAACATTTACATCAGTGTTAAACAATATCTAACATTTACTTCCCTAGATACCTGATAGTCACTGGCATCAGAAAAGTATGAATTCACCTGCTAAACCAGAAAGTTTTTTCCTAATTGGTTCAACAATTCACACTCTTTAGGGTCAATTTTCCAATGTTCTGATTTATTCTGAATATTGAATTCATTCATTCATTCAGGCTACATGTTAGAAAAGCTAGATATTCAATCTAAGCTGTGTAGATAAGTAAAGGCGTGGGATCTATTTGTGGTTGCTGTTTGTCCTTCATTCTGGAAGAAGACCATGGCAGGATACCATGACATGCAAGTGAATTGCATTTAAGTGAGGGAGGACTGTGCAAAGTCACCTCCCTCACTTTCTCTTCCAGAGATATCTGGGTCCAGTGGCAAGATATAGATCAAGAACACTGGAGCACAAACTATCAGCCTTGTTGAGGCTGGGCTGCAAATCTAATAACAAAGATATCCTACTTGCAGAACCCATAGTGATTCATCTCAGTGTCTCAATGTGATTTTCACTTAAATTTTTCTAATTGCTATTCCATAAAATTGCTGCATATGCTTTGTGTAATATATTGAGATACTTTATTTTCTTCAGTTCTTTTTTTCCCCTCATTAAACACTTCTTAGATCTCAGCTTAGACTGTCATGCCATAAATTCTTAAGGCTTTCAAGCAAATACAGACAACTGTCCCAGTTTGTTTTGATTTGTTTTCCTTTAATCATTCCCATGATTAACCTTTGAAATGAAAACCCATGAAGATGAATGAGAGACAATCACACCTTTTGTAAAAGCTTGCTCTTTTCCTTTCTCTACCTGAAGTCTGAGTGACCTGAAGTTGATGGGATAAACCAAGAAAATGAAAAGCTTTTTAGGAGATAGATGATTACTTCAAGGCTATAATATCAAAATCTGTTTTAGACTTCATGGTTCCTCATGTTCATCTCCATGTTCTCATGTACTATGACATTCCATTTTTTATAGAAGATGCATTCTGATTTCATTTTCAACAGAAATTGTGTTCCTGTATAAAATATGGATTCTCCTTAATCTTAAATTATTTGAAAAAATTGTCTTGGATTTGGGGGTAATGTTGACTTTAAAGAAAAATTATCAAATCTTTTCAGTTTTTGGACATATAGAAATGTTTGCAGATTTCTTAAGGGTAACAACTCTAGAGACTGAGTAGTTTCGAAAAAAAGTAATAGCTGTCTATTTAATTATTAACATCAGCCAAAATATTGTTTTTCCTTTTCTGTATTATCTCCTGCTTATCTGAAGCTAATCCCTTTGTGTTTCCATAAGAACATACAATGATGCGCATGAAGTTTCCTTCTATTGCTATTAAAAAATAGCACATGCAACCCTTATTTTGTGCAATCCTCTAGTTTCACACACTATTCTAGTATCAGGAGCAAACATTAAACAGATACCTTTCCATTTTCTTGGACTTTTTATCTAATTCAGTACAATTTTATTTAAATACTGTTATGATGTTTAGGGGTAACCACTGATTTGGGGTAGTTTTTACAAAGAACAACTCTCTCTGTCTCTAGCTCTCTGTGTCTCTGTTTCTGTCTCAAATGCCTGTAGCCAGATTTGAAATCAGGTATTCTATTCAGTGTACCACCTAATTGACCCCATAATGATTCTTTTAAAATATCACTATTTAAGTTAAATATTTTGAATCCTACTCAATGATCTTCTGGGCACATGACAATTTTTGTTTGTTTTTCTTTTTCTATCTTTTTTTCTCTTGACTCTTGCTTTTTCTTATTTTGCATTTAAATTTTAAATAAATACATAAATACATAAAAGATATAAAATATCACTCTGAATTTGTGACATTATTTTCTGCTTTGCATTTTAATAGGTCAATGGTAAGTTGATACATGTTTAACTACCAGTTCTCTTTACAAAAAAAATATGCACAACATACTGTTATGTTTAATTTTCAGTATTAACATTTCCCCCATAACTTTTTTTAACTATAGGCATTCAACAAAACAATCCATCAATGTTTGCCAATTTCTAAGATATGAATGCCCACACTGAAAATTTAACAATTAGCTCTTCCCAAAAGTAGAACTACTACAATAGACTATGTCAGTCAGTAAGCATTAATTAAATAATAAGGATACAAAGGTCTAAAAGAAAAACCAAAACCAATCTCTACTCTCAAGAAATTTACATTTTAATGGAGGAGACAGCATATAAGCAATTAGGTAACCAGGAAAATCAGGGGATAGAGCCAGGCCAGAGTCAAGAAATCCTAAATTCAAATTTCACTTCAGAGACTTACTAATTGTGTAATCCTGGGCAAATCCTTAACATTTGTTTGTCTCAGTTTCCTTAGTTATAAAATGGGGAAAATAATAACAGCTACCTCATAGGGTTATTATCAGCATCAAATGTGATTATATATATATATGTGTGTGTGTTGTGCATTTAGCATTGTACTTGGCATAATAGGCACTATGAAAATAATAGCTATTAATATTATTAATTAGATTAAAAATAACATTTTAAATTATTAACTGGCTAGATATAAGATATAATCAGATTAAATGGAAGTGTAATCTGAGAGGGAGAGGTATTAGCAGCTAGGGGACTGAAAAAGGCCATCTGCAGAAGATGGGATTTGAATCAAGTCTACAAGAAAGCTAGAGAAACCAAAAAATGGAGGTTAGGAAAAAGAGAAGGCATGAGGGATAACTAGTGCAAAAGTGTGAAGAGAAGCCATGGGCTGTTGTGTACAAAGAACAACAAAAATTGTTGCTATAAGAAATGATGAACTCAATGATCTTAAGCATGGAAAGATTTACACAAAATGTTGAAGAGCAAAATGAGCAGAACCAAGAGAATAATGCATATAGCAGGGCTTTCTAAACTCTTTCCATTTGTTTCTTCTTTTTACTCAAGAAATTTTTACATGTCTTTACCCATTTATTGGTATATAAAAATAGGTACACAAATCAAACATTTACTGATAATAAATCATAATTTTGTGACCTCATAATCAGTTATAGGACCCCATATGAGATTTCAAAGTTTAAGAAACTGGGGCATATAGTCACAGTAATCTTGTTTTAAGAACAAGTTTTAGTCACTAAGTCATTTTGAGTATTATAAATATACAAATTTAAAGATATATGAAGATAGATGCTATATGATCTAGAGAACTGATAAATAAATAATAAATAATGAATAAATGTATAGAATAATTTTACATATATGTATATACACATACATACAAGCACACACACATATATATACATCTATTTTTGTCTAATGGTAGCCATCTCTGTGGGGGAGGGAGTGGGAAGGAAGAAAAAAGTTTTTAAAAATTTACATGATAACTTTATTATATATGTAAGAGAAATAACAAATTGTACATAATAGATTTGTCTTCTCATGTACAATCATCCTTCATACTATGCTATATTATAGAAATATTTGCTTAATTCCATAAATTAAATATTAAATACATTAAAAAAAAACCAAAAAATAGCAAGTATAGCTATTACTACTGGATCATAAAGTACACTGGGGTGGGAGTGTAATGGAGAGACAAAGGGAACAAAAATACAAGAAACCTGGAAAGAGCACAAATTATAAAGGGATTTAAAAGCGAAATACAGTATTTATCTAGTATCTCTTCCTCACTCCCCCCCAAAATAAGGAGCTTCCTGTGTTTATTAAATGGGCAATTGACAGGGAGAAGAATATATTTTGGAATTGACTGCTGAATGAAGCACACAGGAGCAGATCGAAATGAGACAGAAAAACCAGTTAGAGGGTTATGTGAAAGTTTAGGTAAGAGGTGATAAGAGTCAGAGCCAGGGTGGCTTTGGCATGAGTGGAGAGAAGTTAAAGTCTATAAGAAATGTGGCTGACTTGATTTAGCAATGAAACAGTTAAGTGAGAGCAAGTAATTGAGGATGCCACAGAAGCCTAGGTGTCTGTCTTTTAGAGCACTACTTAACATTGACTGGAATGGGCAGAAATGTTCTTATAAAGGGTACCAAGCCACCAGCATCCTATTCCTGTCTTCTTTTAAGGTAGAACTAAAGCACAACCTTCTGCATGAAGCTTTTCCTGATTTCCCACCTGCTACTGTCTTTCCTCCCAAACTACCTTGTATTTGAATACTTTGGTGTGTGTGTGTGTGTGTGTGTGTGTTATATGTAGCATATTATATTTATACTTTGTATATTTTATATATGCACATTTTGTTATCCCCATTTAAATAAGTTGTCAGTAAAAAGTGTTTAATTCCTTGTTTGTACATGCATCCACAGTATCTAGCACAGTACCTGATACATAGTAAGCACTTAATAAATACTTAGCGATTAATTAACTATGGAATTTCAGAGTTGGAACATCCTCTAAAACATCCCCAATAAGTCATCATCTAACTTTTCTTTAAAGACTTCCAAAAAAAGAAAAGAAAATAAAAGAAAAACTATTACATTCTAAGGTAGCTCATTCCACTTTGGGCTGGCTGTCTTTGAGGTTACTTTTCTCTTTATATCAAGAAAAAAAAATTTGCCTGTTTTCAGTGATGACTCAATGTACCTAGTTTTGTCCTCTGGAGTGAGGCAGAGTACTTTAATCTTTCTTTTACATAATTGCCATTTAAACACTTGAAGGAAGCTAACATGTTCTTCATGTCTTCTCTGGGATTTCTCCATTTCCTTTAACTAATTTTCAAGTTTTAGGATCTCAAGGTCCTTGCCCTTCATGTTTGACATCCTCTGAATTTTTCCAGCTTATCAGAGGTAACTTCCCTCCCCCCTACCCCCCAGCTCCAATTAACTCAGATTATTGTTGTTCGGTTATTTTTCAATCGTGTCTTTACTCTTTGTGACCTTATTTGGGATTTTATTTTATTTTATTTTGGCAAAGATACAGAAGTGGCTTGCCATTCTTTTCTCCAGCTCATTTTATAGATGAGGAACTGAGGCAAATAGAGCTAAGTGACTTGCCCAGAGTCACACAGCTAGCAAGTATCTGAGGGAAGATTTGAACTCAGGAAGAGAAGTCTTGCTGACTCCCAGCACTCTATCCACTAGCTGTCACAAGAACTGAATGCAATATTCCAAGACAGAGTAAAGTAGGTCTTAGCTATTTGAGAGTCTAGGTAACATTGGCATTCCTGGACCATTTCATACTCTTAACTTCTATTGAGTGTGAATTCCAATAAAACACCCCAAATATTTTTAGATAATCTGCTATCTATTTAACCCTTTTCCATTATGTAGTTCCAACCATTAGTGTAGTTGAGTTTTTGAATACAAGTGTAATACTTTTTTAAAGTTCCCATTGTATCATCTGAGAGTCAGTTCAAGATTCTAGTCAATAAGCAATAAGAATACAAATACAAGGGAAATGAAAGACAATTCTTGTTTTCAAAGAATTTTCTTCCAATAAGGGAAGACAATTTATAAAAGGGGAACTAAAAATAGGAGGAGGGGGAACTACCCATGTGGGATTCTGCTAGCTAAGTCCAGAGAATAAGGAATACCAAGTCTGGACCCTTTCTCAAAATATAGAGATTCCAGGAGGGATTCACGAATAGGAGTAGGGGTCCATTAGAATAAGAATGAGGAGGCAGTCTACACCTTTCTTCAGAAAAGTGTGAGGGATTAGGATAAAAAGCTATCCAACAATGTACACACATGAATCATTTAGAGAATAGATATTTTATCCCTACACAGAAAACAGCAAGCAATAAAAATTATAAAGAATTACATACTGATTGTAACAGAACTCACTAACATTGCAACTAGCACAATCAGTAGAGAAGCTGATCTTCAAACCTCATTGGCATTCTTTGAAAGGTTGCTAATTAATCATGTTAGATTTCTCCTTTCCTAAGTATGTCTGATCAAATGCTGTAAAAGTTTTTCTTTCTAGTGACCTTGATTTTTCTATGATTCTTGTTTCCAGTCTGCTACCACTGCTGCTTTTCAGGCCTTCCAAAACTTTCCATATTCACAAGGTTACTGCAAAAACAAGATAAGACATAAAAGAGGCAGAGGCAGTCAAGGACCCTGGTACAAGCCTGGTTAGTTGAGGAGAACAGACATCCTTTCTGCCATTTAGCTGAGATAGAAAATGCATCTTCCTTGCCTCATTCTCTCTTAAAATTTTATCTTGCTACCTGAAGAATCCAAGAAGTCTACCAGATGGAAACTGGCTCTTTTCTATCCAGTGTGTCACTCTGAGTCATCAGAAACCAGTGGGAAAAGGAAATGGGGAAAGCAGAGAATCTCAACCCAGTATAAGTAATAAATAACTGGGTGATGTGACAGAGAGTATCTGATCATCCTTCATGGATGAGGTAGGGGAAGACCTGTTAAAAACACTTAAATTTTTTTTTGTTATTTATCTTATTTTTAATTTATGAAATACAACAAACATTTCCATAATATCTTGGAATAAGAAATATGATTATACATGAGACTGCAAATCTATTATGTACAACTTGCTATTTCTTTTAAATATATAATAATGTTATCATGTAACTTTCTTTTTTTCCCCTTTCTCTCCCCCCAGAGATGGCTATCAGTAGACACAAATATATACATATATGTGTGTGTGTATATATATGTATATAAAGATAGAGAGAGAAACAATTATTTTGTATCCTATTTACCAGTTCTTTCTTTGGATGCAAATAATGTCTTCCTTCATAGGTCCTTTGTAGTTAATTCGTGGTTATCTGGGCCCTGACATGAATGCTAGGTAAGTGCATTCTTATTATTTCCTTATTTATCTTTAGTATCATCTCTCTCTTAATCATTTTTATTCTCTTCTTTCCAGTCAACCAATCATTCTCCTTGCCAGAGGAAAGAAAAAGGAAATAATTCAAACAGCTCTGCTTTCTTTCTGTAATCTATTATTTGTATAACCTGAGTTGTTGTCCTATTCCTTCTTTGTGTTTCATCTTTTCTCCAACGTGGCAAAAAAGAAAGAGGAAGGAAGGAAGGAAGGAAGGAAGGAAGGAAGGAAGGAAGGAAGGAAGGAAGGAAGGAAGGAAGGAAGGAAAACAATAAAAAAAATCAAAATTCTTCTTTATTCTGTTTAGCTTTCCTTTCCAGTTTTCCTTTAGAATTTCTAACAGTCTACTTTCAGAATTAAGTTCTGTTTTTATACTTCTTCTTTGCTTTCATATTCTATATATGTCTTTTTTAAATGTTGATAAGTGCTGTTTCTATCAGTTTGTCTCAACAACATCCAGTTTTCTTCTTTAAAAGAACAGCTTCTCTTTGTGTTTTCAGCAATCAATTCTTTCCATATCCTTTGGGTGTACTTCTCCTACAGAATTTAAGCAGTTGGAATCCTACCTACCATTTCCCTGAACCTTTCATATCAGCTCTCCTAAAATTCTTCTCTTTAACCATTATAGGCTTCAAGGCAAGGGTGTTCACTTTTTATCTTTCCCATTCCTGTCTTCACCCCCTGCAAAAGTTTTATCATCTAAACCCTAGCTACTTGTTTCTCTTTGTCCAACAGAATACATCCAGAATAAATGCCTCTATCTTTGATTTTTTTAGCTTTTAATGTAAATGTTTACAAAGACCAAATATTTCTCTAGGCGAGTTTGCTTTGTTGTTTTGTTCTTATCATAGAATAGTAAAGACAGGGAATAAATCGTTTTTTTTATTTAAATGATTTCATTTGAAATTGCTCAGGAATTGACAAAACATTTGTTTTTCATCCTCACACTTGATATTGTAAAAGTTGTACCACCACAGTTAATAAAAATCCTATTCATAGAGAATATGAACAACTCTGCAGCTTTCCCCCAAGATATTGACTTTGTCAACATCTCAATGGCTCATCTTCACAACTGACCTTGTAAGATACATATTAAAATCATTCAAAACTATGTAGAATATTAGATTTTTACTTAATGGTCTTATAGATAGCTAAAAAGACTGGTTGATAAGAGAATATGAATTTCCTGATTTAGAAATAAGACATTTGATTCCAATGCAGGGAAAAAGAAGTATGAGGGTGGAGGGTAGAGGAGGACTAATATTAAACTATCACAAGCTTGGCAAATAGTGTTCAAAGTATCCAAATCAAAAATGTCTTTATAATATTTTATTTTCTTTATTTGAGCAAAGGAAATCTAAGTCAGAGTAGTTCACATGTTAGATATGAACACTTGCCTTTCATCTAAAAGAAGGTCGGCTATTTTTTTCCTTTTGCTAGCTCTCTGAAATTTTTTTAAATCATTCTGCAAGAGAAAAGAGTGAGTTGAAATGGCAGATATTTTTCCTTTTTCCCAGAAGGTAATCCATATTAGGCTGTAAGGGAAGCCACTCTACAGGAGGGAAATACATTACCAGGGAAGTTCTGCCCAGAAGAAGGGAAAGGGAATAAGTTTTACCTCTTGAGAGAAGGATTCTAGGAACCTTGGTGATTGACCTACCTGCCTTGTTCACTATTGCCACTTGTATATATATTTTTTCCCAGATACAACATACTTATTAGTAAAGATTATTTTGGTTTTATCTTAGTAACTCTTTTGATTAGATCAATGTCTATCATATAGAAAGATATTTGTCTTTAAATGTTATTATACACATTTGTTCTTTTGGCTATATGCACTTTGCTCTTTATCAGTTTATTTTCCTGGTTTTCTCTGATGCCATGGTATATGTTCCCCTTGGTATATCTTCTCTGATTTCATTTTGCTATAGACTTGGATAAATGAATTTCTTTGCTTCTAACTATTTATATTCATTGCTGAACTGGTATGTGGATAGAAAGGGAACCAAGCCTTGACATAAATCTGGGATCTTCCTTTTTTCCATTAATGAATAATGGTAAAAAGTTTAGCTTGAACCTATAAATCATATCCCCTAAACTAACAATATTTAAAGGACAAATATAGAGATAGATCAATTTCTATCTCTATTTGTCTATCATGTATCTATCTATCTATCTATGCACCTATCTATCAATCATCTATATATCTATCAGCTATCATCTATGTATATATGTATGTATCGACCTACCTACTTATAATTCTAACCTAGCACTTATTCTTTCTCTCCTAAGAAAAGGAGAATAATAAGACTCTGTCCTGTACTTCCTGGTTCCCTTTCTGGCAGAAATTAAATATCCCTTGGAAAAGAGTGGTGGAAAAAGAATCTACAAATGTCTGTTCTGCTTTCCCCTTAAATCACACAATTAAACCTCCCTGCTACATGTGGGGGATAGCACCCCTATATATACAAAATAATAATAATTGTTTATATGATAGATACATATATGTATATTTCTACACAGAGATATAGATATAGCTATAATATGTATGCATCATATATACAGACACACATATATGTATCTATCATGGGGATATATATATGTATATACATATATATATATATATATATAAATGTGTGTATATATGTAGTAAGTACATTGTATTTATATTTTGTCTTCATAACCAGTAAGTGATATGCTTAAGGGAAGAAACTGTGTATTTGGCTTTTCTTTGTGTCCCTGTCACTTAACAGTGTCCTGCACATAGTAAACTCTTAATAAATATTTGTTGACTATGTGTCTCTAGGATATTCATCTCTATGGGACTCAGTTTGCTCATCTATAGAATGATAGTATTGAAATAAATGATTTTTAAGATACTTTCCAGTTCTAATTCTTTGGAGATCTCTAGGAATGTACCTTCCATTTCTAACACTTTTACTATGAAACTAATCTCTTCATTATAATGTGTTTTGCCTAAATTTAGTTTTTCTAGAATCAATTAACAGTCTTAGGTATGATATTTGTATATGTGTATATGTGTGTAATCTAATCCAAACCTGCAATTTTTGAGAAAGCCCAAGCATGTAAACCCTCCACCAAAGTGTATCAGAAATTTATCTATAAATTACTGTCTTAAAGAGTTTAAGTGGCTTGTCCATGGTTCCAAAGGCAAGGCTTGAGTTTGTATTTCTGACGCGAAGGCTAGCTCTCTGTCTATGTAGTCGTATACCTATTTTTTAATATACCTGGAGTTATACCACTACCTAAATTAGTTTATATTTTTGTAGTCACAAAAGTGTATGGACTTCTATGACTGATAAATTTATGATCTATACATTGCTCTGGAAATATTCAAGAGATTATGACTGGGGTGTAAGAAAAAAAGCTTTGTGTATAAAAGTCACTATTTAATTCAGCTTAGTATGTAATAGGATTTGGAAGAATTGTCTTCATTTATTCCATTAAATTTCAAAATTGGAAGCAAAAATCTTATTGGTTTATCTTCATTAATATTATATTACATATTTCTGTTTCTTTAAATATAAAGATAGGTTCCTATGTTTCCCTATGATTTAGAAATATTTTTCTCTGAAGAAAAATATTTAAACAGCTTTAGTTGAATAATAATAACAAAGCATTATTATGTTTTACAGTTTATTTATCTTCAATGCTAACATACTTCTAGAATATATTTTTTAAAAAGTCAACCAGAATTCGATAAAACTGTCCTTTTATATATGCAGTACACTTAACAGCTTGAACTCAGTAGCTGATTTTATTATTTGTCAATAAATACATCCTAGCTGGAAACTTTCATAGTTCATGTCATAGAAGTAGATATTGCTTATGGCAGTCAGCAGGGTGTCTTTATTAGATTTTAATTTTCCCCCCAGTAATAACATCATAACTAAAAGAATCCAGCCTTCTAAACTAAAATAGTGTTTGATCTGATCACTATATATACAAGAGAATTAAGTTAGGAAATGAGCAATTCAGCCCCAGAGAGGTATAATATTTCTAAGAAAAGGAATGGATTACATAGCTGAGTTAAACAAAGATCCACTTGGGATTAGTTTCCATACTCCCAATATAGGCTTGAAAGTACTACTTCAGAGTTTGTAGTCTTTTCCATGATTTGGCACACTTGTAAATTTGCTGTGGTATGCATAAAAGTTTTTTTGAGGGGAGAAGAGGTAGGAAATAGGAGGGAGAGACACCAGCTGGAGCTGTATCAGAATGGACAAAGTCCTCAAGTATCATACAATCTCAGCATCAGAAGGAACCTTAGCAAGAATTCCTCTCTATAACATCTCTGACCAGCTAGCCAACTGTTGAAATGTTCCAGGGAATTCATTTTCTCTTGGGGCAGCTCAATCCAATTTTGGATAGTTGTAATATTAAATTTTGCCTTTACAGTGAGCCAAATTCTGCCTCTGGGCAACTTTCACCCATTGCTTCTAACTTTTTTCTCTGGAGAAGGCAAAACAAACCAAATTTCTCTTCCACATGATGGCCTCAAAGACATTTGAAGTCATCTATCATGTGTTACCTGCCTTTCTTTGTCACACAAAAACGACTCTTCATTCTCTGAATGGATGTTTGTATGCCATGTTTTCAAATTCCCCCTGACACCCTGGTCATCCTTCTCTAGACAAACTTGAGATTGTACACATCTTTTCTAAAACATGACACCTAGAATGTGGGAACTCCAGATGTGTGTGTGTGTGTGTGTGTGTGTGTGTGTATTTAACTATTTCATCACATTGACAATCCATATTGAGTTTGCTTTGTACTAAACTCTGAATCTTTTTTGCATTATTCTTAAGCTTTATTTCTCCCATCCTCTACCTATAAAGTTGATTTACTAAGCCCATGAGTGGGAATTTACATTTATCCTTGATATTTTTATCAGGTTTAAATCTTCCTTCTTGCATGTTGGGATGCTTTTGGATCTTGATTCTCCCAGCAAAAAAATTAACTATCCTTTCAAATGTATTCTAATGTCCATAGCAGAACACAGTACAATGGAAAGAGCCTTGGCTCAGAATCAGTAAACTTGAGTTCAGATCCCACAACTGATCCTTTCTGTGTGACATTAGACAAGTTGCATAGTCTTCTAATTCATGTTTCCTGATCTGTAAAATGAAAGGTTGGACTAGATAGAGTTTGATACCCTTTCCAGAATCTATGACCCTATGATGCATCTCTATTTTGTTGAGGATGACCTCATGGAAATCTTTGTCAAACACTTACCTGAAATTCAGGTACACTATATGTACTTATAAATGTCTGATAACCGCCCCCCCCCCCAGTATATTCATCATGTGCTTAACATTGACTGACACATAGTACATGCTTAATAAATATATGTTTATTCTCTGTTCCTCTCCAGTTCCAGACCAACTTCCAGACCTGGCTAAGAATGACTTTGCTCTGAAAGGTCCTCTCTAATTGGTAAGTCCAAACCATAACCTCCATATTTTCAAAATCTCCTTTTCTGTATTCTCTAGTCTGCTTTACCTTTACACTCACTGTCTTGCCCCCATGTCCTCTCCTCTTTTACAATTTCCTTTTATATCTTGTCTTTCCTTATTAGAATATAGGCTTATGGAGAGTAGAGACTGTCTTTTTTTTTCTCTAGGATTTTTATCCTCAATGTTTAATACAGTCCCTGGCACATATGGGCATAATAAATGATCTCTCTCTCTCTCTTTCTTATTCTCTTTCTTTTTCTCTCATTCTCTCTCTCTCTCTCCATCTATCACTTTCAAAATAAGAAATTCAGTTAATTTGTCATCATTAGTTCTTGATGAACTCATGCAGGCTCATATCACCATATCCTAATTGCTCATGAATTATCCTTTTAATAATAGGCTCTAATTTTTTTCAGTAATTAAAGTTAAGCTTGCTGTCTTAGGAGTTGGAAAATTCCACCTTTGCTGGAAAATAGAATATCTATTTTTCATTTCCAATTTGAGACATGTCTCATTTTTGTCTCAATTCTTTAAAGATTATGTCCATGTATTATAGTTCCCTGGGATAATTCAGATGTTTTGTTAGTAATTCTCCCCACCTTCATCTACCATAAACTTTCAGGTGGCATGGACTTTTTGTCCCAAGACAAGCTCCCAGTGATCTCTACTCTGACAAACAACTATTTCTGGTGTGTCAGCAGGTACAGGATAGCAGCTCCCTATGTTGTTTCTTCCATTTAACTGAAGTGAAAACTCAAGAATCTCTCAATTATGTGTTTTTAGCAAAGACGTCCAATAGAAATTCATATAATTTAAACACCACAATATTTTGTCAATCATTGACATAAATGTCCAATAAAAGCTTGTTGCTAAGTATTAGGCACACAATAACCTGTTTCTATGACAGTTTTGTGATGTTTCCAGAACTCAGAATTTCCAAAATTCAAAGTTGAAAGAATCTCAGAAGTGTCTAAGGTCCTCATAGGGTTTGGAATAGAGACTGAACCTGTGATTTTATTGCTATAGGGAAACCCCATGTGAGAAAATTCCCCTTACTAAGGGGAAACTGGTATTTATTTTTTAATGAGACAATTGGGGTTAAGTGACTTGCCCTGGATCACACAACTAATAAATATTAATATCTGAAGGCATATTTGAACTCAGGTCTCCTAACTCCAGGGCTGGTGATTTATCCACTGCACCATCTCGCTACTCCCTGCAGGGATTAGGGTTAATGTGCTGCAATTCAGTCTCAGAAAGTAGATTGCGACTGAGGAGTAACTCAGTATTTGTCAGAAGTGCTCACTGAATTTAAGTGATGAGCCAAATTTTGCTGGAGGAACCTAAGGAACTGGAAAATTGCTACCTCTTGAAATGGTTTATATAACTTTTTGCAAAACTACTTATTTAGAAAGGTTTTCTACTGTAAATCCATTTGGGCAGTTTCCACCTATTATTATTAGTTCAACTCTCTGGATTGAAATAGAACAAATCAGTTACCTTTGCATTGGATCTATACTTTGGTTTTATTGCTGCTCTGGAGGCCGTGACTGAGAGAGTTATGTAGATGAAAGAATATTAGATTTGGAGTCAGATGTTATGGTTGTCAGTCTTGGCTCTTATTACTACAAGTATGAATTCACTGGTTCTCAGCTAGATAGGAGTTTCAGATTAGATAAACTGGTTTTAGACTCTTTCCTCTCTTAAAAAATTATTGAACTTTTGTTCTATGGTTTATATCTATCAGTATTTACCATTTATATATTTATATAAATTTATATATTTATATATATTTATATAAATTTATATATTTATATATATTTATATAAATTTATATATTTATATATTTTATATTTATATACCAGTAGTAGAAATTAGTATGATTATAAAAATAATTTTGACCTCACAGACCATCTGAAATGATATTGGGGGCACCTAAGGATTCGTGGACTACATTTTGAGAGCTGATGGGCTAGATGATTTCTTGAATTTTTCCAATTCTAAGTTCTACAAATGATGCAGTTCCTCTCTTTTTAATGACTTCTTTTGCTCACTTTTCTTCTCTTTAGCTCTTGACTAAATTACTAACCCTTGGTTTTAAAGAAGAATCTCATAGTCAATAAATTGTATAGAGTCATTTTCCTCTTCTTCCTAGTATGCCTTGTGTTAACTCCATTTTCCAAATCTTTTCTTGAGGAAATTCCTTCTCCTATACCCTACTTTGTTATCTTAAAAATTGTTCATTTTGTTCATTCTGTGTATGTGTGTGTGAACATAAACTTCAGTTTTCTCCAAGTCTGCCTCTTATCATCATGCTTTGCCAAAATCTTTCTCTACCTAGTGCTCAGAGTAGCATTTAAATTTCTATTGCCCATTTCTGCCAGGCTATACTTACCTCATCTTGCTATTCAATCCCTTTACACCTCCCACAATTTGTATGAAAGACAAGATTGCTTCCAGATCTGCCCCACTTTGTGATCAATTACTTTATCTTGTGGATTTATGGAATGGTAACAATTTACCTCATTTTTGCTGATTATCTGAGGAATGTAGACTAAATTCAAAGGAACTTCCTTTCAGGCCTTTTTTTCTTCTTGTTTATTTTATAGTCAAGTTACTATGCTCAAATTGGACCCTATCACAAGAATTTCCATGGCAACATATAATAACATGAACAGTTAGGAAAATGATTTCATTAACAAGCAAAAAAAAGAAACAAAATCTGGGTGAGGAGGAAAAAAATCTCTTATTCGTCACCATATCCCTTCAATGAAAGAATAAAACTCAAAATAACTTAAAGAGATTGCTAATTTCCTCCCTCCCCCTCATTCTGTTTTTGAGTTTTCTTCTATTCAGAAATCTCCTCTAAAGCTATCCAGGTTCAGTTATGTAGTTTCAAAGGAAGTTAAAAAAAAATACATTATCCACTTTGCATTGTTGGACCTGCCTAATAAAGGCAGTCTCAGTTCTGTCTTAGTTTAATCCCTCATTCTTGTGGATTTCATGAGATAACCAACCCGCATCCCAAAGTTGATATTCATGATTGACAAAGCCCCTACATAACTGCTGCTCAGTATGTTTAAATGCAATAATGGTGCTGACTAAAGCTATATACAGTGAAACATACTTATGGAGACCACCCTGCAGCTCAATAAAACCAAACCAAACAAAAGTCTTTTAGGCAGGTGGTCCTATGACAAATTCATCCTAGCTTATGTTCAGTTATTAGCTTGAAAAATTCATAACATACAGTTTACAATTCATAATAACATACACTTCTCTCAGTTCTCTCCTAATAGAAACTTTCTTTGTTGTCACTATCGCCCTCATCACCATTCCATCAAGCTTCCAATAGATTTTTATGTGTTTTCTCTCAGGCCTTGCTGTCCTGAGAAATAACCTTAGTATCCTCAGTAATCTGCAATGCAGCTAAGCAGTAATCAGATCTTACTCTTCCCAAAATTAGGGGCATGTGTAAAAGCCAAACATGAAGGCATAGATGTGGAATAAAGCCCCCAGGATAAAGAATATATATAAACATTTTATATGTATGGATATATGTAGGTATATTTCCACACACATGTACACATGGGTATACACATGTGTACGTGGATATAGATATCTAGCAAATATAGTATTATGTACACACACACACACACACACACACACACTTCTTTTTATTCAATTGTTTTAGTGGTGTCCAATTCTTCATGACTTCATTTTAGGAATTTCTGGATACATATGGAAATATATTGTATATATACAAATCAATGTATATCTATTTTCAGAATATGCATTTATATAGCATCTACTTTTGCCAGGTATTATCCTAAACATTTTACAGATATCTTATTTGATCCTTACAACCATCTCTTGAGGTAGTTGCTGCTATGATGTGCAAATTTCAAATGAAAAAACTAAGGCAAACAAAGATTAAATGACTTTTCCAAGATCATACAGCTAGTAAATGTTTGAGGCATAGTTTAAGCTCAGGTATTCCTAATTCCAGGTCTAGCACGCTATCCTATACACTAACTGGATGCCTCTAATATTTACACATGTGTATATGTATATATATATATACATCCATGAATACACATATTTTCCAAGATATGTGTACACACACAACACATACATGTTTATATATATTTATATATACATATCATTAATATATTATATGTGTAATGTATATATGTGTTATGTAAGGCAACTAGGTGACACAGTGGATAAAGCAATAGATTTAGAATCAGGAAGATACATTTTCATGAATTCAAATCTAGCCCCAGACACTTAATAGCTGTGTGATTATTTTCCTTATCTGTAAAAATGAGTTGGGAAAGGAAATGGCAAACCACTCCAATATTTTTACCAAGAAAAACTTAAAATGAAGTTATGAAGAGTTGGATACAACTAAAACAATTGAATCAAGTTGAATGTGTGTATACATACATACACACATACAATATTTGCTAGATATTCTATTTGACATCAATTTGAACATAATATCTGATATATATCTTATATACATAAGTGTGTACAGGAATAGATGGAACTGGACTTGTAATTCTCTATCCTACTTACCACAGTCTATCTCCAAAGTGATTTCCTCAAGCATACCACATTATACTTGACAATCTCTTGTCACTTCCTTTCACTTCTAGGATAAAATATAAACTTTTCAATCTGGCATTTACATCTCTTTACAATCTGAACACTTTTATCTTTTCATTCTTCCTATACATTATTCTCCACAAAACTTATGGTCCAGTTTTACTTATTTTTCCTCATCACTGGCATGTAACTTCTTGTCTCCTATGCCTAAATACTTTCTCATACCTGGCTATCTTCCCCTTCACCTTTAGCTCTTTTAATCCCTGACTTCCTTTAGGACTCAGCTCAAGTGCCACCTTGAGGCTTTTCTTAGAGGCCTTAGCTGTTAGTTTTTTCCACCACAGTTACCTTGTATAATCTTGGTGTGTGTTTTATATATATCTATATATGTATATGTTTCAATCCCATTGGAATATAAATTTTCTGAGAACAGTGGTTATTTCATTTTGTCTTTGCAACTCCAATATATGATAGAGTTGCAGGGACTTAGTAAGGGCTAAATAAGTGCTTGTCTGATTGAGAAAAGTAAATAGCATTTCATTCTCATTTCTCTTAGACTAGAATTGATCATTGCAATTCTTCAGAGACGCCCTGCTTTTTTGTGTTGTTTTCACATGCAACATTGTATTTATTTTGGATACTGTTCTTCTGATTTTACTTACTTCACATTGTATCAGCCTATACAGGTCTTCTTATATTTCATTTCTGTCATTTCTTATGGTACAAGAATATGCTAATATATTCACATATCATAATGTTGTTCTAAAATTCCCCAATTGATTCTCATTTTGCTTCCAGCTTCTTGTAATTGCAAAAAAAAATGTGTAGGTATGTAATCTAGACTATATTTAAATGGGATTTGCCAAGAAGCTCTTTCTCTTTCTGCACCTAAATTTATAGTTAGTCATTCAAGAAAACATTTATTAGGTGCCTCTTATAGAGCAGGTATGGTACTAAGCACTGATGATAAAAGGCAATAGTGCCTACTCTGAGGAGTACATGTGAATGATTAACCTATATACAAGAGAAATAGGAAATTATCGAAGAAGAGAAGAATTCATGGAGATTGGAAAGTGGAAAGGGATATGGAAGATGGGTGTGACCCTTCCCCTCCTCCCAAAAAATTATGTGTGCTACAAAATTTTGGTCATTTTTACTGACCACTTGCTATAGAGTAAAATAAGTCTCATTTTGGAAATGACTCCCTGGGGAATGACTGAGTAATCTATGGAATATGAGCAAAGTATAAGATTATTGTATCATAATAAATAATAGAGATGAGGAATTTAGAGAAGCATAGGAATAATTGTATGAATGGATTTAGGGTGAATAAAGCAGAATCACGAGAATAATATTCCTAAAATATTATATATTATTGTAATTATTTTTAATAGTTACAATAATATAATGCTAAAAAGATAGCTGAATTCAGATTAATAACAATTCTCAATATTAGTTCAAAAGAACAGTTGAAAAACCATTCTTGCTTCCTGTAGGCAGAGATGGGGAGAAGGGAAACCTCAGATTTTGAATGTTGTATATACCACTGTCAAATATAGTTTTGTGTCAATTCTTTTTTTCCTTTACTGTTTTCCATGGCAAGGGATACTGTATAGGGGCAGTAGACATTTTGGAAACTGTCTAAGGTATAAAATAGACCAATAAAACTTTTAAAAAGGGATTTCTCACTTGTGCAATTTTGAGGCTATATTAATTCTTCATAAATAGTGCCTTTCCACCTTTTTTGATTAAAACACATCTATCATTTAGGTTCTTCCAGATAGGTGTTTGGAAGAGCCATATAATACTACTAATAATAGACATTTATATAGTGCTTTAAAGTCAGCAAAGCACTTTCCACCTATTATTTAATATTTTTGTCACAATACCCCCAGAAAGAAAGAACTAAAGGTATTATTATTTCTATTTTAAGTGAAGAAACAGACATTAAAGTTAAGAGAAATTGTGTCATGTAGCTAGTAGGTGTCTGGGATGAGATTTGAACCCCAGGGGTCTTCTGGACTTCAAGTCTACCATAACATCCATTATGTGATGTTATTTCTATTGTTATTATTTGAATATAACAGAGCCTTCTATCTTTTTTGTTTGTTTGTTTAGCAATCCTAGATGAAAATAAAAACTACCACCAGACAAATACCCTCACTAGTGGTCATTATTATTATTGTTGTTTAGAATTTTTATAATGGAAAAAAGAACTTCTGACTTCAGTATTGTTCTACCACTCTCAAAGGTGATTAATCTTAAACATTTCTCTACTAAATTCTTCATTCCAATTTTAAAGGAAAGTGTGCATGGCTTTAATAAGTCACCATTTCATTAGGAAAGGGCTCTCTTATCTCAAAGATCATACATGCAATATCTTCATTTTTACAATATCAGAATTCTCATTAAACTTATCTTTAAAGAGTCAAGAGAGAAATGAAGCATTCTTCAGATCACATCATTAGACAGAAAAGTAAGTCCCTAAGATGAAAAACACAGTAATGAAGAATTACTGATCAGTATATCCTAAGGTGGAGATATGTCTAGCTATTTGTTTTTTCTGATTTGTACTATTGCTGGTTGCCACCTTTGTAAGAAGAAGGCAGTGCTTTGAAACCTCACTGAAATAGTTGTGATTATTTTCAGTGACAAGATTTATTTAAATAGGACAAGAAAATTTATTGAATGCATTATCTGTCTTATTGGATTTTTAAAGGATTTTTCCTCACTTCTTTTGAGGGAGCAAAACTGTCAATTTGCATGTTGAAATAGAGTAGGTCTTTACAAGGAAGAGTAGAATATGGCAAGAGTGGGGACAATGAATTGGGACAATATAGACACAATATAAATATATTTGATTTATCTTCTATATAGTAATATTGTTGTTCCATCTTTAGTTGTGTTCTACTATTCATGATTCCATTTAGGATTCTCTTGGCAAAGACATCAGAGTGTTTTGCCATTTTTTCCCTCTAGTTCACTCTACAGAAAAGAAAACTGAGACAGACAATATTAAATAACGTGTCCAGGCTTACACAGCTAGCAAATGTCTGGGCCAGATTGAACTATGGAAGATATCTTTTGACTTCAGACCCAGCACTGTGACAATAAGCTGCCAATATGTGAATATATATTATACCAATTAAAGGTATAGGTTCTGCTCTTCTTAACCATTTCCTGTATAGTAGTGTATAGAGAATCACAGTCAGTGGGTAAACCCTGGGTGAGGTATAAGACCCTTCAGCCCAAAGGGAACCTGCTAACAATGTCTGGTTCAACTCCCCATCTCCCCTAAAAGCTCTCAGTCTTCCTGAGAGGCAGTGGCAGAGGCAGAGAGGGGCAGTGACAATTGAAGCAAAGTGATATAAGGTGGAAGAGTGATATCAGGTGGCAAACTATGTCCAATAGCAAGTTGTTCATGTGATCCTACATGCTGTGTTGTTTTTGTTACATTATAAAAAGGGGAAAGTCCTTGAAATAAAGACTCCATTTTTCTACCATTCTCTCCTATCTTACCACTTCTTCACTAGGAAGGTATATTTTAATCACCCCCCACCATGGGGGCTCTAGAAAGCAAGATATTTTAATCACCCCAGCATGGGGGCTCTAGAAAGCAACAGTATGTTTTGTCACCCCAACTTGGGGACTCTAGAAAACAGGACACAACAGAAGCAAACCAGAAAAAGGAAAGAAGGAAGGATTTATCAACAGAGACTGTGACACCACGACTGCTCAGGGCCCACCTTTGCCACCCTTCCCTTCCACTGCCAGGAGGAACATAAATAAGTGTTGATTGATCCAGTCACGAGACTTTTTTTTTCCTTGATGAGGGATGGTGCTAAAAGCCTTAAAAGAAGGAAGGACTTTATCCTCCATTATTTCCACTTCTTCTTTAAATGACCTTGAACTTCTGCCTCTGAAATCATCCTCAACTCTAATTGGTGACCTTTTGTTTAATTTGCCCAAGTCAGGCCTCCAAGTCACTTCCTGGCCTCCAACCAGGACAGTGCTCTCCCTCTTCCTACTCCTTTTCAGTCGCATTTTAAGTTCAGACTCCCTTCTTTCCACTTTTCTACTCCATTAATATAAGAACTACATTAGTGTAAGAATACAGGGCAAATCTTCCTTCTCACTTCTGGCCCAGGAAACATCTGTGCTTGTGGACATGAGGCCAACTCCTTAACTCTCCTTTTACTACTTTGTAGAAGCCATGATGACAGCTAGGAACTTTTCTATTATGAATAATTACATAGTCATACAAATCTATTTAGCCTACATCCTTCTAGTGTACAGCCACTGGTTGATTTAAAATGCAAACCTTTTGTAACTCACTGCCAGGAAGATGAAATATAGCATTTACTCTGGCTTTTCTTTGCTCTAGATTTTACCATAAATCATTAGTCACTGTGAGTTGCTCACCATATATCAGGCAATTGCTCCATTGCTTTTGGTACTGAAAGGATCCCTTATGCTAACCTAGAAAATGGATCAGTTGTTTTAAGTGTAACTAGGATAAACCAGGATCAGAGTCAAACCAGATGAAACAATAATAAAAACCCCCTCCTTGCTTCAGTGGATTTATGAACTCATCATTGTGGGCATTACCTTTTCCATGACAGAAATATTGCCTCTGGCATATTCTACCATGTTGAAAATGCTTAAAATACTTCGTATCATTCCAATGAAACTGCATCCACTTCTGAAGACAAGTATAATTAAGCACAAAGAGGCTTATCACAAAAAAAATTTAACTAATTAAAAATTTTTGATCACAGAAAAACAATTTTTAAAGTAAGTGAAACCACTTAAAAGCCACCACTACTCTCATTAATTTTTTTGCCCACAGCAAAATAATTTTAAAGATAATAAGCAAGAACTACTCTAAAATTACCATATAAATGTTGATATCATATAAATATATAGGCCCATGAAGCCCATGTATAATCAAATTGGACCATAGTTACTGTGATGTACTATATGAAAATCCTACATTGTTTGGAGTGTCTATTAATATAGATAGCTAATTATTTACAATCTCTTTAGGCCCAAGCCCTTTGACCTGATTATTTTTTAACTTAGTAAACTATTTTGGAAAAGGATTGAGGGAATAAAAATAACATAAAAACAACATAAAATTTTCTAATTTTTCCTAACAAAGATTCTAATTCTCACTTTCTCTCCCAGTATTCTCACTGAACTCTACTCTTCTACCCCCTAAATATATATGCAGTTTTCAGCTAGTTTAATTCTTGCTACTGTTTGCTGAGGCTTACATGGGTGGTTCGTTATAGATGAGATATTTGAGGTCACCTAAGAAAGGCAAGATGAAAGCCACTATATAAAGTGAGAATTTTCATCTAACCACCAACAAAGATCAAGCACATGAAATGTGAATTGCTTGGGCAAAGGGAGTGAGATTCTATTTTCTCAGGCTCATTCTGTTGGGAAGCACACAGCAACATGGGCAAACAATTAATGTGAGCCAATTTGAGCAAAATACCAAATTCAATTGATGTTGAAAGCACACCCACGTGCAGGCACACAAAAGGTTTTAGAGGAGAAGTGATCATATTTAGTAGCGTCTTCTTAAACATTCTAATCCTAGTAAGCTTCTGAGAAAGCTACTCTTTTCATAGGGTGAACTTTAATATTTATTGGTGGCTATTTTAATCCTACTGAAAATAGCCCCTTCAGCAGGAAAAGAAATACAGTAACAAACAAAGAAACATCTCTTGGATAACTAAACTTTTCACAAGTCTCACAGAGTAGGAATGACAAGGAAGTAAACCATAGACAAACCTCTGGAACTAACACTCCCATATGCCCAACTCAAAAAAGCAACTTCATTTGTTCAGACAGCTCTGGTTAATGATTCTGCTTAGGAAAACTACTTGTACAGTATGTTCTCATGCTCTTGAATAATAAATAATGGGTGATATTTATGAAACACAATTTTACTGGAAGATGTGCCTTCTGTAATGAGAACCCAAATAAACCAGAGAGTTGTCGACAGAAAAGGGAAGAGGTGAAGATGAATGAGGCAATTTTCTATTTCTAAAATTTTGGTGTAAAGCTTTTGGAGTTAGACAGAAAAGGAAGAACAGGATTTGAGTAGTTTTAAGAATGCAAGACAGTTTGAGAGCCTCCCTAGTCTGGTTAAGTGAAACTTCAGAATAATCTACATAGCCCAAGTATCAACTGCCAGGACCATGATGTGAATTGAAAGAAATTTATTAATCCTATCCAAATAATGTGTGGATTGGGTATTTGCTACAGTACGTGAAACTGAAATCAAAGATCTCCAGTCCTGGGCTCAGGAATATTCATCTTTCTGAGTTCAAATCTGGCCTCAGAAATTTACTAATGGCATGATTGTGGGCAAGCCCTTTAACACTTACAGCTGAGGAAACCCTTCAGTTTCCTCATTTGTAAAATGAGCTGTAAAAGGTAATGACAAACCATTCCAGTATCTCTGTCTATAAAACCCCAAATAGGGTCATGAAGAATTGTACAGGACTGAAAAATTTCTTGAAAAACAATAAATCTCTCATTGTGCTAAGGGTATGTAAGCTGTAGGTTGGGCTCATTAAAAAGATGAAATAACCATAAAGCTTTGAATATTGTTTCTTAAAAAAGCATTTGATAAGTATCTATTAATGAAAGGATTTTTACAAATGAAAAGAATTTTCAAGATAGTTTAGTCCAATTGCCTCAAACTTCAATGGATCAAACTGAATTTTGGGGGTATAAGATATAAGAAAACTGGAAAGGGGAGAGTAGGTTATGAAGGGTTTTGAATAATAAAAAGAAGATCTTTACTTGAGAAGTATAAGAAATGTATCATGAGATATCTACCCTTACAGATTATTAACCTCAGATAAACCCAGTTACTTTGACTTTTTATAAATGGATACTGAGAATAATGAAGAAGTCTGAGGCTATATGAAATTGTCTCTAAGCTAGGATATATAAAACTATTTCTAGGCCCTGATGGTCTACTAGATTGTCTATTATGATATTTTTACAAATAATTATAATATTAAATTGTGTGTTTATATAATCCTGGTCTTCTTTTACTTAAAAGAACAAATAAGACATAAAGGCTAATGTAGAAGTTCAATTCTGCACCAGGATATGCTAAGACATTTTAGGAAAAGAATTCTGGATTTGTAGATCTGTGCTTTGTCATTTCATTCATGAGTAATTTTTCATGACTCCATTTGTAATTTTCTTGACAAAAATACAGGAATGATTTGCCATTTCCTTCTCTAATTCATTTTCCACAAATGGGGAAACTGAGGTAAACAAGGTTAAGTGACTTACCCAATGTACATAATAAGTATGTGAGGCCAGGCTTGATGTTAGATCTTCCTGACTCTAGGCTCAGCGCTCTATCTACTGTACTATTTAGTTACAGATTATGTCTTTGCTTCAAACCCTCAGTTTGCTACTTAAAACA
This sequence comes from Sarcophilus harrisii, assembly GCF_902635505.1. Taxonomy (NCBI): domain Eukaryota; kingdom Metazoa; phylum Chordata; class Mammalia; order Dasyuromorphia; family Dasyuridae; genus Sarcophilus; species Sarcophilus harrisii. The sequence continues at coordinate 212,710,949 of NC_045426.1, forward strand.
TGTGTAAACAGGGAAGGATATTTCCTCTTTTTAAGCAGCAGTTTCTTCATCAATTCCAAAAGAAGAATAATAGCTAAAATCTTCCTCTACAGTTAAATGCTATGATCCTATGCATTAGATCCTTTTATGCCAGCCCAGAATACACAGATACCATCCAGTGGCAATGAGGAAGAAATGCTTCTTGGGGCAGAGATTTGGGAACTTGCTGACATCCTGGCTAAGAGTCTAGGACTGGAGAGAGGCTAAAGATGGAACTCAACAGCTGGCTGTTAAAAAAAACCTTCTTCACACATACAAACTCTGGAAAATATAAGCTACCTCACAGACCACTGGGCAAAAACCCAGTTACCCTTTGGGATTTCTCCCATCCAAGGAAACTAAGTGATGCTTTGAATAGAATCAAGGTTTCCTTGTCAACTTTTCTGCTTTCTCTCTATGCAATGACTTAGTTAAACCACCATGACTGAGACAGACTATGAAGCCAAAAATGAAACAACATTGCAGCTGCTGGTGCCACAGGTGCCCATCACATTCAAATGTAAACCAATCTGCCATGCTCTGCTGGGGAATCTGTATGACTCAGAGTGAAGGAAGGGAGTGGAGCCATCATTCTAGGCTCCCACACTAAGTCTGCTGTGTGGAAGAGCAATTTTCTTTCTGTCAACGTTAATGCTTTCCATTTCCCTTTGCCAAGAGGAATCCTTTGGCTATGATAGCCCTCATAATTGAGCATTTGGTATGCAGGAAATTGCATTGTCTTCTCTCTCATCTAGAAATGTTTATCATCTCTTTCTTCTTGTATCTAGATTTGTCTATTAAAAACTACATTTGTTTAATCAACAACTGTTTATTAAGTACTTATTACATATAAAACACCAACATAAATAAAAGGTAAATATAAGACAAAATTCTTACTCTTTCCCTTTTATTGACAAGTTCTTCTGGAGAGGGAAGGTTACTCCTAGGGAACAGTCTCAGGTCAGCCAAGCTTCATTCTCCTCCCTACTGTGCATCTGACTGTGTTATACTTCGTTTTATAACTTAGCTCTGCCATTATCATAATACTTCTCTTAGTATCTGGGGTCTTCTTATCCCTCTGCCATCCCAGCTCCTTTTGCCCAAGGCTGAGTTCCATAGAAGGAGGGGCAATTTTCATTTTGGAGAACCATCCAAGTTTGGCTATATTGTACCCCTTCCTGTAAATGAGTCCCTGTGATGGTATTTTGGTATTTTCTTCCCTATCTCCCTCTCCCAGTATTCTTTTATGTGTTCTTTTCTTCCAATAAAATGTGAGCTCTATGAGGACAAAGATTCTTTTTCTTTTTCTTTTCTTTGGTATCCCCAAGCTTACCTGCCACATAGTAAGTACTTAATAAATGTTTATCACCTATTGCCTCACCTCAAGGAGAATAGCTTTTGAACAGGAGTAACAGCAGTGCCTTAGAAAGATTATTTTGGCAGCTGTCTAGGGAATGGATTGGAGAAGGAAGAGACTAAAATTAGGGAGGGAACCCCAATGAGGAAGCTAACTGAAAGGCGATTCATGGTAGCTCTGTGCAATATATGTCTGAGTTATAGTTTTTGGGTAATTAATTATTTTGTGAATTATGCTTGTATATTATAAATAAAAGGATGATTATTTGACTAGCTCTTTTAGACTAAAGACAAATCATGGAACTCATTGAATACTTTACATGTTCTTGAAGAAGTAGGTATTCCTGAGGGTGAAAATCAACTCTGATTGGTTAACAATAAGATAATTATTTTTTTTTGTTTTTTTATTTTATTTTTTATTTTTTTATTTTTTTGTTTTTTTTCTTTTTTTTTTTAAGATAATTATTATAATGAGTGTTAATGCTAGGGGCACAATGATGAGAAACTGGGGAATATGACTTTGATTAGTCATTTACTTCCAAACCACTCCCAATCTTGGGCAATCTAATCAAAGAATTTATCCCCACTAAAACCTCAGTAAAATACAATGAGCTTCTTTGCCTGGGTGAAATTTGAGCAAGATTAAGGAGAAAGTTAATCCAGTCTTTTTATCAACAATGTCTTTCAAGAAGCTGATTTGGCCTACTACAGAAAAAGTTTTCATAGAGGGATAAATCCTGTTTCATCTCAATATTAGCAATTAGTTATTTAATAATCACTTCTCTCATTCGTAAACATTAATTAACAATTATGTCTAAGAGCTATAAGTAGTACTGAGGATTAAAAGACAAAAAGAATATACTTACAAAGTGTTTATGTTCTATTGGGTGGGTATTTGAATTATGGACATATGAATAGTAAGAAGGGAGGAAATCAAGAGAAATTATAGAGGAATAATTGTCAAGGTTTGACAATTAATTAAAGTTAAGTAATGAAGAAGAAAGAAGAGTTGAGGATAACTCTAGATTTGTGAACTTTGGGATTTGGGGTATCCTCATTAGCGGTAGGAAGGTTCAAAAGAAGCAGGTGCATAAGGGCATATTAAGATGTTAAGTTTCAGATAACAATAAATCCAATAAATTGACAACATGGATAATAAATAGAATTCAAGAGAAGAATGGTAAAAATTTAGAAGTCATCTGAAAAAGTGCAATAATTGAATTTATGATTTCACTGAGGAAGAGAATTTAAACTAAGATGAGAAAAGTGGTCCCTGAAAGAACCTTGAAAAATTCTCACAAAAGACTGGAAATAAATGACAAGCTAAAGAAATATAAAAGGAGTAGTGAACTAGGTAGGGGGGGAATCAGGGGGAAATAGCATGATGTTAGGCAATGGTGGAGAGAATGTCCAAGAGGAAAGAGAATTCAACAATTCTTAAAATGACAGAGAAGTAAAGGATGAGAATTGAAAAAAGGGCCATTGGATTTATTAATAAAATGAGACCATTGGTAACTCTGGATAAATTTGTTTCTGTAATTTGGGATGGCTAGAAGCCAAATGATAAATGATTGAGAAGTAGATTGATGATGAAGAGGTGGAGCTATTTATTGAGAGTAGACAAAAGAGAACAAGTAATAGGCTAAGAGATTCCAGGGCCAATTAATTCTGTTGAGTTTTTTTTTAAGGGCATGTTTGTAGGCAACAGGAAAAGGGTCAGTAGAAAAGAAGGGAGGAAAGATGAAAATAAATCAGTGTAAAGGAGGATATTGAAAGGGGAGGGAATGTTTGCTGCAGCAAAGTTCTGAAAGAGATGACAGCAAAATCATAAGTAAAAGGGTTAGCTTTGACAAGAAAAAGGACTGCCTCTTTTCTGAAAATAGAATCAAAGAGAAAGAATGGGTAAAAACATGATAGCAATTTTGATGTGTAGAGTAGGAGAAATAGATTGGCTCATGATGGGTGGCCTTGATTTTTTCAATAAAATAGAAAGCAAAATCATCTGCCAAATTGAAGGCAAAGGTTGCTAGCAGAGAAGAAAAAAATTTGGATTTTGACTTAATATGTTGAAAAGTCAATCACATAAAAAGACTGACTTGCAACAATGAGGACTCCATTGAGTTCAGATAACATGAATTTGTAGGGAAACCAGTAAGCATGATTGTATTACTTCCTCATTCAACAACATACAAGCAAAAGTACTGAAATCTGACAATAGGGATAATCCAAGATTGAGAATTGGTTGTCATGACCACTGTTAGGACAAGAGAATAAAGAATTCAAGGGTGAAGGGTAAGACATAGTTGAATTGATCAACAACAGAATCAAAAGAGAGGCCAGAAGAGAATTTATGAACAATGATAGATGATCTGGGCTTAATTGTGTTTCAAAACAACAGTTTTGTAAACTTTTTTTCCCCACAATTGCTTCTTCCCTTTGTTGTTATTAAAATGATTATGCTTCCCAACAACTTTCTAAGTTTTTACAAATAAATTTATGCTCAAAACCAATTTTGCCCTTGACTTTTCATTTGTTTAAAAAAATCAAATGTTTCTGGTTGGTGTGATTTTTGTATCTTTTTGACTTTTTCATGATAGTGACGGCTTCATATTATATAAACAATAAGAAATGTTAACTGTCCATATAAATATATTTTCCTTTATTTATTTCCTACCATTTCAGCACAAACACCTTCTTTGAAGAGATAAATCCATGTTGTATCTTCTTAGTCCTTTTTTTAAATTTGGGATTGATTTTGATCATTGATCTAACAAGTTGGCAGATGATTCAAAAATGACTCCCATAATGGTAAATGATCATTTTCTATCTCTTAAGGTAAAGAAAATTCCATTTTTAGTGATGGTATTAGATGTATGTCTTGTCCAGTGTTTTCCAACTCTCTTCCTGAAGAAAGTATTCATATTAAAATGAAGAGGCTAGACCAAGTGGTCTCAAAAGTTGCCTTTTACTTCTAAAATCTACATGTGGCTGGGTACGATGGCATCAGTCTATAATTCTTGCCTAAGGAGTGGAGAAGGAAGCATCATTTGAGTTTGCGAGTTCTGAACTTCAGCGAGTCAAGTCATTTAAATTTATCCACACTAAGTCTGGCACAAAAATGGTGAGCCTTTAGGATCAGGGAACCTGAAGACTATCTAAGAAGGAATAAATGTGCCAAGATTGGAAACGAAGCTGGTCAAAGTTTCTATGCCATGAATAGTGGGATTGATCCTACAAGTGATCATTGCTCTTTTAACCTGGGTGCAAGAGGGAAATCCAGTTTCAAATTTAAAAAAAAAAAATCTAAATGTCATTAGGAATAAGGGAAATATTGGTATTCCCCAAGATCTTATTATAGCAATTAAAGCTTAAAGCCATATTGAAATTCTACATTTTACATGACTATAAATGAACAGTCATTAAGTACCATTTCAGAAAGGGATTTCCAACCCTGGCATTTGAACTCAGAGTCTTATTTCCTTATAAACCACAGCAGGAAAGAATATGCCGTTTTGCCCTTAACTAAAATAGCCTCTTGCTTCCATCTACTCTGTTAAATCTTCATAGTACTTCCATGTCTTGCTTAAATCTTACCTCTTCCCTGAAATGGTTTCATCCTATAGTGAAATCTCCCTTTTCTGAATGACTCTGTCTATGAGTAGTATTCTATAGTTAAACAAAGAATTGTTGCTTTTTTTATGTCCACATTGTCTAAACAACTGGATTGGAAGTTTCTAGAACAAAGTCTTAAATTATCTAATTTTCATAACCTCTAGCACAACACTGGGCAAAGAGGAGGGACTCAAATATTCCTAGATTGCTCAAGTAGATAAAGCCCAAGGATTCTTGTATGTGGATTTTAAATCCAAGATATCAGAGAAAGTCTCCAATCCTGTCAGCCCATGAAAATTCCCTTGCCTCTACTTACCAGTGCCATTCTGATGGCAATGAAAATCAGGCTCCAGTGGGGATTGAAGTTGTAATACAGATTTTCATTTTTATGGGCCCATATGCTAGTTTCCTTTAGGCTTCTAGCCAAAGGGACCCAGATGAATATGAATAGCTGGTTTAAATGCGGTTTTGATATACGCTTTGTTTAAGAGCAAGATAAATGTGTGTTAACAGGCATTGCTTTTCCTGTCTGATTTTGTCCTTCCTTTTGAGTATCCACACCTCCCATGAAGGGCATCCCCAGCTTAGTTCCTTCAAGCTTGTCTTGAACATGTCACCTTTTTTAAAAAACAGCACTTGTATCATTTCCTATTCAGACCAGATCCTCCCTCCCTTGTCTGATTTTTAGTCAAGCATAGCAAGGCCAGCTGGTGAAAGCCTTTTTGGAAACAATGGTACCAGACTCAGCTTAATGAAATTCTGCCAGTGCCAGCCATGGTTCCCTGGATCGGCACAGTCGGTTTCATGTTGCAGACCATCCTCCAATCCATATTTAAATGTTGTGCTTAGTGAGGATTAAAAATCTGTGAATCGAGGTAAGAAGAAGAAAAAAGAGGTCATTGTGGGTCTGGAGGGAATCAACATTGTCTATTTGAAAAAGCTTGTGTCTGCTTCCCAGACTGACCATCTGGGACACTGTATGTCACTAAATCAATTACAAAGGCAAAATGAGGAAGATATAATTAAATTAGCACAGGGAGAACTTTCCAGGAGCTGGTTTCCAGTGAACCTCAGCAAAAAAAAAAAAAAAAAAAAAAGAAGGTGAGATTGGCTGAATAGCTTAGGGAGGGACCAGGATTTCCAGAGGAAGGGAGTTACAAGAAATGAGGAAGAGTATTAGATCCTAAACATGCCTATTTCTGCATATCTGTTTCCCTGAAGTTTCTGTCTTTTAAAATTACACCAGAAATCTTGAAGAGGATTAAAAAAGAAAATTTTAAGTAAAGAAATCCCTTAATCTCCCAAAACTCATTTTTGGTTTCTCTGTGAGTTTTGGCCTATTTTCACATAATTTTTGCAGAAGGGCTATAATTTTGAATGAAATTAATGTTTTCCATAAATTCTAACTCTGTAGGGTTATGCATGTGGGGGGTGAATGTAGGGTCAAGTACATCTTAAAGAGATAATGAAATTTCCAAAGTCTTCATTTCATCAGAGGCAGTTCTTCAGTAGGACTGGGAGTTTTCCTTTTGGATTTTAGAGCAGAACAAGATGGGGCAAATGCGACTTAGTGAAACAAAAGTGGGATCAGATGGATAGAGTAAGATGGGAGTGTGGAAAGTTCTATAGCTATGAATATGCATTTCTCTCCAACGATTTCTGGTTTATGATAGCTCTAAAACCTACCCCAACTCAGTCATATTGACTGGAATAGAAGCAAATTTACTTAGAAGGGGAGGCAGCCAATTGGAGGATTGCTACCTTCATTCAATACACACTCCTCTGTACCACAGTCAAATCTCGATGATGTAAGAATGCTTGTATGATTGTTACACATCCAACTGGTCTAATGGACATGGGACTCTAGTGAGAGTTAGCCCAGCTGAGAACTATTCTTTCTCTAGCATCACTTTTCTGTTTTTCTTAAATAAGTCAAAAGTCCTTTGATTCTTTCTTACCCTAACTTGAGCAGAATGCAAGATATCTAAGAATGGAATCTATTTGTATAACACTTGAGCACTCTATAACATGCAAGATGGTTCCTTAAGAGATAGCTTCCCCAAGGAAATAGCATCCCACTCAAAACTGAAATTCACAAGCCCCCACAGCTGAGAGACATATCAGCCAGAAGACACAGAAATTTTTAATGAAAGGGAATAATGAGAAAAATAACTATAAAATATTGCTCCCATAATCTTAGGGCACACTTTCCCACAAATACATGAGCCAGCAGTAGGAGTGAGTGCCAGCAGAAAAAAATGGGACCAGCGCATATGTATAGAGGGGCAATCCACACTTGAAATTCTAGAGTGGCTTATGTCTTCTAATGATGTCATCATTGCTGCTTTCTCTAGGACTGCTTCCTCTTGGTCTCTCTTGGATTTTGCTTTGATGAATACTGCTCTGTTAGATGTTCAGTCTCACTCAGCTACTGCCGGGCACCACCCCAATAGGCACATGGTTGTGGAATTTTTTCTCTCTTTCCAGATCTTGGAATCACTTTAAGTCTTTGGCTATAGGGCTAGATCAACAATGTTCTTTCATTTCCAAAATCCAGAGACTTTTTATTGCTCTTTTAGAAAAGCAGCCATCCTTGTCTAAGTGATATACGACCAATGATAAAACTAGGGGAAAAAATCCTTCTCAGTCTTTAAAAAAAATTTTTAGAGTCAAAATGTTTGTTCTTTTCTCACAGTGTCTAGGGTAGGAGGCATTTCATCTCCAGCAGGAGTTTCATTGCCCTAGTTACCAACTGTATCAGGATATAGAGTAGCATCTTCCCAGTTAGATAGTATCCCACAAGCTTAATCTTTTCTTTAGCTTCAGTTTTCCAGTCCAAGGGCTCTGTGCCAAGAACTTCATTTTAGTTTATAGTGAGCATCTCCTATTCCTCCTGATTTTAATCTCTGAAGAATAGACTCCACCTGCTTTTTATTCATGTAAAAGTTATATGCACAAACAACTCTGGGGTTCATGGCTGCCCAGTTTATGGATTCCAGGTCTGTTCAAGTCTCACATAAAGATGACTAGGAAAAGAAAAGTCACAGTATCAAAAACTGAGCAGTGAGCAAGGTAGTTCTCTCTTCTACCTACCCAATCATATTCTTTGAGCTTTTATATTCAGATATTATAAACTCATATTCCCAGGACCAAGAAGAGTGGCTGGCACATAGTAGGCACTAGTTGAATCAAATTGAAATGGAAATTAATTAAATTTAACTGATTAGACAAAATTATTGGAGGAAAAATATTGTAGTGTACTTCATCGGGCTTGTCAAATCATCCATGTCCAAGTCCAAGTCTTGATACTTAACTAGGTTTGTGACTTGAGCAACTCACCTCACCTTTCAAAGTCTCCATTTCTTCATCTCTAAAATGGGAATAATAAAATTTTTTTCTATTCTCCCTCCATAGAATTGTAGTAATGTGTTTTGTAAAATGTAAAAATCTAAAAGTATACCATTACCATTATTATCTGCTGAAAATATTAATGTATCAATGACTGTAAGATTTTCTGAACTAAAATGTCAATGTTGAAAAAATCTCTAGTCCAACCTATACCTGAAGAGGGATTCTCTATATATGTCCTCAACTATTTGGCAACCTTTACTTTAATATTTCTATTGATATGGAACCTGTTATCTCCCAAAAGTCATTCTTCTTTTTGGATAGTGCTCTTGCTTAGGAGGTTTTTCTTTATACCAAGATAAAACTATTCCACTCTGCATTTTCTATTTAGTATTCTTAGTTTAACATCATAGGTGAGAACAAGCAAAAGAAATATAATTCATTTGCTACATCATTCAAATACTCAAGCATATGGTTATCTTATATCTTACATATCTTCTATTTTCCAGGTTAATTATCCTCAGTTCTTTCCTCTATGCATTTCAGTTTGTCAATGTCTTTCTAAAAATATGGCTGCCAAATCTAATCATAATATTTCAGATATTTATGACCTGATGAGCACAGAATACAATGAATTGATTGCTTTCCCCATTCTGGGCACCATGATATCATTCATTCAGCCTGATTTTTCTTTTTACTTTTCTGATTGCCTTATTATGTTGTTGAGTAAGATCAAGCTTGTAGCTCACTAAATACCCAGATCTTTTTTCACATGAGCTAGTTTCTATCCATGTCTTCAACATACTGTATTTGTACAGATTTTTTTTAAACTCTTGGGTTTAAAATTCACTAGACATTGATGGACTACCTTTGTACAATAAAAAAATGATGAAATAGATGGTTTCAGAGAAATCTGGAAAGATTTTTATGAACCAAGGCAATATGAAATAAGAAGAACCAGGAGAACAATTTATCTAATATCACTGTTGTAACAACTAAAAAAAAAAACCTTAGTAACTCTGATTAACACAATGAATAACTAGAGTTCCAGGGGATTCATGCTGAAACATGCTACTCATCTCCTGATAGAGAATCAAAGGACTCGGATTACAGATGGAGTCTTATGTTTATTATTTTGGGAGTTTTGGTGGAATAGGAGTGGCCAATGTAGAAATTTATTTTGCATGACTATATATATTTGTAACAGGTTTTGGTTTTCTTGATTTCTCAATAGGGGATAGAGAAATGGATAAGTGGAAGGGAGAGAATTTGAATCTGAAAATGAAATAAAGTTGAAGTTTAACATTCATTGTACATTTACCAAAATTTCAACAAGCATTTCCTCTTCTTCCTAAGTGCTAAACATTTCTTTTAGGAGAAAAAAAGCTCAGAATTTTTAAAAATCTTGTCCAATGTTATAGCTTTGTCTTTCAAAAATAGGCATAGATAAATGATGGCTAATATTTATTTAGCACTACGTGCCTTGCACTGTGCTTCATGAGTTATGATCATTATCTTATGTGATCCTAACAACTCTGTGAGGTTCATTTTATAGATGAAGAAATTAGGGCAAACAGAGTTAAATGACTTACTTGTGGTCTCAGAACTAACAAATATTGAAGTCTAAACTCGAACTCAGATTTCCTTAAGGACCAGCATTCTATTACCTAGCTTCCTATTGAAACCAAGAAGATAATATGATAATGATTAACAATTACCACAGACTAAATGGAGCATCATGAAGCAATGTCACAAGTGACTAACAAAAGGCAATACTTGAAAGACGCAACCAAGCCACCAAACATGTCTTACAGAGACTATGTGTCCAAATGAGAATCACATCATGCAATTTTAAATTTTTTTTAATTTTATCTTTAAACAAATCTTTTAAACCTCAAGAAAGTAATACATTGACACTACTAGTAGACCTCTATGGCTATAAATACCAGAAACACAATTTGTCCCATCACGCATATTCTCTGGCTACATTCCCTATCAACATATTCTTTCACATATGTTCTTTGTGTTCATTCTTCTAATTTGATGGTGTATGTATTTTTTAAGAGAATGTCCCATGTTCATGAGAGAAATAATGTATTGCTATTTTTCTCATGAAATTTGATTGAATCCCTTTGCTTTGAACTTTTTCTATCTTTTGATGACAAACAAAAATAGGTGCATCAGTGGGGGTTTATGCACTATGGTTTTGAGTGGATGTAGAATCTTAGAAAATCTTGAACCTTGCTTTATCTGCTCTACCTATGCATAATGGGGATTCCCCTTAGAGAGACTTCTACATGGAGATGCTATACAGGTATCACTTTCATTTTTAAAGCCCTATCAGAAAACAGTGTTCTCTGTGTGTAAAGTAAAAATACCCCTCCAGGTTTTGGCAGGCTGGTCAAGTCATGTTAGGCCTAATCTCAATTGCTGAAAATTTGCCAGGTAAAAGGATATTTCAATTACATGTAGTACACCTGCATCATTATCTCATCTGCTTGTCCTTCACTCATATGTTGAAAAAGAAACACTGTACAACTTGAAAAAAATACCCACCAGACATTTGGAGCATGTTTCAACTTTGCTGTCACTTTCTGATTTGTGAATATAATTAAAAGACCTTCCTGCCTGAAGAATGCCAGGATGTTGCAATGTTTTTTCAACATGTGAATAAGCTCAGATTCAATCATTTATTGTAACTATATGTACATCTTTCTTCCCTTTTTTCTCCTTCCCTAAGAGAGCTTGTCTCCATTTCCTTTCTCATTCTAGGTGCCAAAAGATTTTTCATTTCTTTTTTTCCTCACAATCTAGGTAATTTGTGGAATGCCACTGCATATTGAGAGGCAACAATGGATAAAGTGGACCTCAGAATAGGTTAGACTTGGTTTAAGTACTGACTGATTTGTACTAGTTCCATGATGTTGGAGAAATCATTTAGCCTATCATTCTCTAAAACTAGAAGTTACCGAAAAGTTGTTGACTTCTGTTAATATGTAGAGTTTTTTCAACTGGATGGTCCTTCTCTTAAAGAAAGAACATGCCCAATACCTCCCTATCACATGCCCTCACATTGCTTTAAATGCTCAGAATTTTTCCTTCTAATAAGGTTATGAAAGGAAATGGAGTAGCCAAACATTTAGAGCCTAACAACATCATTCCATCTTTAACAAAATCATTTATTTGTAGTTATTAATGAATTAGTCCTGAAAATCATTGATCATTGATGCTCTTACTTCCTCTCTTTAGGACTCCTAGTAAATTCATGGTTTGTTTGTTTTTTTCCTCTTCTTTATGACAGTTCCCCATCAGATCCTTTTAACATCTTTTTTCAATTTTTCAACATTTTTCTTTAAAGTTTTGAGCTTCATGGGAAAACATTTTTACAGTTAAAGGTTCTGATAAAGGCCTCATTTCCAAAATATATAGAGAATTGACTCAAATTTATAAGAAATCAAGCCATTCTCCAATTGATAAATGGTAAAAAGATATGAACAGATAATTTTCAGATGATGAAATTGAAACTATTTCTACTCATATGAAAAGGTGTTCCAAATCATTATTGATCAGAGAAATGCAAATTAAGACAACCCTGAGATATCACTACATACCTGTCAGATTAGCTAAAGATGACAGAAAAAGATAATGACGAAAGTTGGAGAGGATGTGGGAAAACTGGGACACTGATGCATTGTTGGTGGAGTTGTGAATGGATCCAATCATTCTGGAGAGCAATTTGGAACTATACTCAAAAAAGTTATCAAACTGTTCATACTCTTTGATCCAGAAGTGTTACTAGTGGGCTAATATCCCAAAGAGATATTAAAGAAGGGAAAGGGACCTGTATGTGCAAAAATGTTTGTGGCAGTCTTTTTTTGTAGTGACTAGAAACTGGAAATTGAATGGATGCCCATCAATTAGACAATGGCTGAGTAAATTATAGTATATGAATATAATGGAACATTATTGTTCTGTAGGAAATGACCAGCAGGATGAATACAGAGAGGCTTGGAGAGATCTACATGAACTGATGATAAGTGAAATGAGCAGAACCAGGAGATCATTATACACTTCATCAACAATACTATATGAGGATCAATTCTGTTGGAAGTAGCTATCTTTGGCAATAAGAGGATCCAAATCAATTCCAATTGATCAGTGATGAATACAACCAGCTACACCCAGTGAAAGAACACGGGGAAATGAGTGTGGACCACAACATAGTATTTATACTCTTTCTGTTGTTATTTGCTTGCATTTTTGTTTTTCTTCCCAGGTTATTTTTACCTTTTTAAATCTGATTTTTCTTGTGCAACAAGAGAACTGTATAAATATGTACACATATATTGTATTTCAGATATACTTTAACATGTTTAACATGTATGAGACTGCCTGCCATCTAGTAGAGAGGATGGAAGGAAGGAAGGGAAAAGTTGGAACAGAAGTGTTTGCAAGGGTCAATGTTGAAAAATTACCCATGCATACGTTCTGTCAATAAAAAAGCTATAATAATAAAAAAGTTTTGAGTTTCAAATACTATCCCTCTCTTCCTTCCCTCTCACCTTCCTGATACAGTAAGCAATCAGATATAGGTTATATATACATGTGCAATTAAGTAAAATGTTTCCATAGTAGTGATTTTGCATAAAAAAACTCAAATAAAAGGGAAAAAAAAGAAAGAAAGTGAAAAATAGTATGTTTCAGTCTGTATTTAAACAATATCAGTTTTTCCCTCCTCTGGAGGCAGATAATATGCTCCATCATTAATCTGTTGGGACTATTTTGGATCATTATAGTGCTGAGAATAGTAAAGTCATTCACAGTTCATCAAACAATATTGCTATTTTTTAATACATTGTTCTCCTGGTTCTATTCACTTTACTATGCATCAGTTCATGTGAGTCTTTCCAGATTTTTCTGAGGTCATCCTGCTTGTCTTTTTTTTTATAGAACAATAATAATCCATTACAGTCATATATCACAGTTTGTTTAACCATTCTCCAATTGATGGACATCCCTTCAATTTCCTATTCTTAGCACAAAAAAAGCTATTATGTTTTTATACAAAATATTTTTTATCTCAAGTAAGCAGATTAAGAATGATTTTGAGTTGTTTCTAGCAAAAAAGTGTGCTTGAACTTATAATAGCATATTCTTTTTTCATTGACACAATATTAAGTGGCTCAGGTTTCTTCATTGAACATATCATCAAATAAATTTGTGTTGTGTATGGTCATGTGGCATTTGTCAGTGCATTCCATACAATTTGTAAAGTTGGGAAATCAGTTTAAGAAGTCTCAGTGTTACACATAAATGCTCATTGGTAATTTTTAAAATTATTATTATAATTAAAATGAAGGGTTGAGGCTTGGAAAAAGAAATAGATTTCTGTTGATTAAAAAAGGTAATTTAAAAATAAACAGCAGCAAAACTCAAGTTAAACTTAGTAGATAACACGATGATACCACCTTGTAAAGAACAATCTTCCTTTCTTTTTAAGAGTTACCACTAATTTCTCCTCTCCAATAGAATATGGTTGTATCATTGCACATCAGTGGTCTCTCTCCTCTCTGTTAGAAGAAAAGCAATGTGTTTGATCAGCAGTCCTTTGGAGTCAAGCTTAGCCATAGCATTGATATGATTTCTGGTATCTTTTTGAATTACTTTTCTTTATGTTAATGTGGTCATTGTTTACATTTATAGCTCCTGGATATAATTATTTTACCCTGCAAAGATCTTGTACATAGAAGTTTTCCCAAATTTCTTAGAATTCTCCTACCTCTATTCTTCCTTTTTCCATCCTCTCTTCCTTCTTCATTCTCTCCATTCCTCCCATCCTTCCTCCCTTTTTCCTTTCTTCTTTTTTTTTACTTCCTTCCTTCATTTTCTTCCTTCCTCCTTTTCTTTCCCCCTCCCTTTCTTCCTTGAAAAGAACTATACAAATGTGTTATGGGCCAGAACTCTGAAACAAGGATTCTTACAAGGTGTTAAATCAATGGAATTGATAGACAATGTTTATCTAATTTAGCATGGTGCAAAATGTTTCTCTAAGTTCAGTATGATTGATTTAATCTTACAACAAATAATGGTTTCCTAATGATATAATGGTTGGTTTATACTCAGTGTAGAGCATATAAGCTGAGACAACTCAACCAAGGGAGGCAGAGACAGATTCATTCCATTGTTCACCTTTGTGGTGGCTGCAGGCTGAAGCACAAACCCTTGGAGTCAGACTCACTTCATCTCACACCACCATGGTGGCCTGTCCTGCATTTTCTCCACTGAAACCAAGTCCTCTCTGAAGGCCACGAGAAAGCTAGCTGAGCACCAAGCAAAGGAGACAATAAAGACTTTTGGACTTTAACACTTGGCTATTCTTGTGGTGATTCTGGAAGGCTGCTCAGACACTTCCAGAAAACCGAATTGTAAGAACATCACATTTTTTATACTCATTTTAAATAAAAATTTAAAATAAACTTTTCATTTTGTATTCATAATAACATTGGGAATTGGGTGTTATTATTATCATCATTTTATAGATGAGGAAAATGAAGAATACACAAATTAAATGACTTGCATAAAGTCACATAGGTAGTCCTCAGGTTTGTCCTCAGGCCTTACCTGATTCCAATTTGCTTTCTTATCCATTGTTCCACCTAGCTTCTGCTAATGAAGATTATCACCTGCTCCTTGGCTTAAGTCTAAAAGTTGCCAGCCAAGAAGTCAACTGATTTGCCATTCTCTGACAAGTGGAATTTAAACCTGGGTTTTTTCCTCTATAATCTACCTATTTTATCCCAATATCTCCCTTTTCTTATGATACAGTCATTCATTATATAATGGTACAATATATCTTAATTTGTTTAACCATTCTTCACGTAATAGCACCTACTTTGTTTCTAGTTTCTTTTTTTGATACTACAAAAAGTGCTTCTATGAATGTTTGACATCTGAAAAGCTTTTCTTTCTATATTTGAGCCCCTGGAGTATAGGAAATAATAGAATACAAAAGCAGAAGCTGGAATAGATTGACCTTTGAAAAACAGAAGTTATGATTTAGAATTCTTAACTACCTTTTTTTTAATAGCAATTCTCCACTAGATTATATGCCCTTTGCCTTCCTATTTTTATCTGGGAAAGAGTCTAAACTAACAGAAACTCCCAGAAGTCTAAAATATAGCAGTTATTATTAGTGTAAGAGAAGTTCCCTACTTCCATAGTTATGTAGCCACTAAAAGCAGAGGTAATGAGGTGTTAATGTGCTAATAAGGTGTTGACATCCTATGATCCCTTTATGAAATATAAATACCTTTCTCTGATCTAAGTAAAGGAAGCAACTTCATTATAAGAGGTTACTCCACCACCTTTCCCACCCCCACCCCCCCCCAAAAAAAGTGTCTTTGCAGGATTTTAAACTACTAAGCCCTGGGCAAGTCAGCAGTTCAGGTGAGTACAGATCAGGAGCAGTTTCTGTAGGAGAGACCCCTCCCCCAGGGAAAAGTAGGAGACTTCTCTTTTCTTCCTCTCTCTGGGAGTTACTTTACTCAGAAATCCCATTCACTCATCAGTTGGAGAATCAGTTTGAGAGATTTTAAAGCATAGTGCAGGGAGCTGAGTGTCATATTTCAGTTTACTCATGAATACAAAGAAAGGTATTACTCACTTGAAAGAAGGAGTTTTAAGGATCAGAACCTGTGAAAAAGAGCCAGCTTTGGACTCGAGAGAGCTAGATCTGTTAACCAAGAATGAAACTATGGAGAAGAGACAGCTGGTAGGCAAGATGAACCACTCTTCAATAGAGATGATGCCTTAATAAAGAATTGTATAGGATTTTACAAACGAAGGATACTGAGGTCCACAGGTTGCTTTAACTATATGTGTTTCCTAGATATATGCCTTACAAGCATAAGTGTGTGGTGCCTGCCATTCTCAAAGCAGATTGCATGCACCTGTGGGAATGTACATTCTAGGTTTATGGGGGGTGAGGTGTGTTATAGCTATTATTCTTTGGATATCATCTTAGTAAATCCGTTCATTAAGAAATACTTGATTCTCCTGCCTATTTGTTAAAGGGAAAGCCACCAGTGGAGGCTTGTAAGCTATGGTTTCAGAAGGATGGAACCTCAGGATAGCAACACACGTCTGGAGACCAATCCTTGATGCAAATAAAAAGGAGAATAATGCAAAGCAGCAGTAGTAAAAATAGTCATCATTATTTCTTACAGATTATTACATGTGTCCACCTATCCTTTTTACTAAATAACATAGGCATAAATAGTGGGAAATGAGTTCATTTTCACATGCAAGAATTCTAGGCATAAATAGACAAGTTATATGAAAAAATGCCTGTTGATATTTATAGAAAGCCCTTCCAAAATGAACAAGTAGAACAAACATTCCTTAATTTTCTCATCTTAATCCAGACAAGAGAGGCAGCATAGTATAGTGGATAAAGTTGACTTTGGAAGCAGGAAAACTTGTGGCATATTCCCACATATTGCCTATGTAATCTTAGACAAATCACTTTAATTTCTTAGTTTTCCAGGGAACTCTCTATGACTATCATATGTAGTATAAAAAATGGTAACTATACATTAGTTGAGGATTTTCTCATTTGAAATACCAAGGAAATCACAGATCTAGTACAAATATAGCGAAACTAGACTGTCTATTACCCCTTTTTAACACTATTTTTCATCCTTCCAAGAAGTCTAATCCCTTCATTCCCTACTACTTATTACTTCAACTTTAGTATCATACTTAGACTTATCCTAACTGTCCTCTGCTTTCAGATCCCTTGCCCCCAATCCAATTTTCACTCATTCCTTGCCAAACATCGACTCTGAAATATTCCCACTATAGGCCTTCTTCACTCCTCACATGCTCTTGAATGGATCTGGAAGAAATCATATACAATGATGCAGTTACATTATAAATTCATGTTATCTACTATCAACTAGGTTCTCACTGCAGCAAGGTAATCCTTTTATTCCTCTCTAATTGATTCTCTATTTCACTTCCACAGAAACTATTCTAAACCTTTGCATCTATCCTTAAGCCTCCCATACTTTCTTTTTTGCCTCTTTCTCATCTGAGGACCTCAATTCTTATTTTCTTGAAAAAAAAATTGAGACCATATGAGCTCTCTCTTTTCCCTTTCTCTTCATTTTAAAACTCCCTCACATAATCCCCTACAATTTCTTCATTTCCCCTAGTTTTTTTACAATGAGGTGACCCATCCCTTGCCAAGGTCAATGAATTTGCATACCCCTTGATCCCATCCTCCCAATCTTTTCCAGAACACTGCTATTTCAATCATTTTTCCTTTCTTTCTTGAATTTTCAACCTCTATCTACTTTTTTCTTCTCTGTTGCCTTTAAACATACCTGTCTCTCCTATCTTTTAAAAACATAATCGTATCTCTTTTCTTAAACAAATTCCTAGGAGGAAATAACCCTTGGCCCTCCAATATCTGTCCACATTCAAAACCTGTACTTTCTTAGATATGTAGCTTAAGATATTCCTGCAATAAGGGATAATGTTCAGTAGTACAAGTTGAGTCTAAAAATTATTTCCACTAAACCAAGCAGATAAGGGAGCAGATAGATATAATTCTAGCTTGCTACCCCTTTTCCTGTGGAGAGCAATGGCTAGCTTCTAATCCTAACATCCTGCTTCCTCTCTGACAGGAATCAAAGTCCACCTTAGAAAAGCTTGAGGGTGGGGGTGGGGGGAGGAAAATGCTAGAAACATTTATTCTTTCTTCCATTTAAACCACATCTTGAGAGACTTATGTGGAAATACATAATCTACATAAGCAACACAGCACTTCACAACCCCAGAAACTCCTTAGATATATAAAACTAATTGTAAATACATTTAATTAAGATATATTATGATATAAAAAACAAGGAAGAGAATCAAGTAATAAAAAGCATTTTCTCTAGTCACAGGCAAAAGAATCAAAAAGGGGCATCATACTAGGTGTATTTGAAGTTGAATAAGGGGTAGGTTTTTATTGAGCATCAATCTGGAAAAACTAAAATAATTAACCTGATTTCTCTCTCTCTCTCTCTCTCTCTCTCTCTCTCTCTCTCTCTCTCTCTTTCTCTCTCCCTTCTACACACATGTGCACACACACACACCTCATTTGAAATGATTTGGTCAGGTTGATGCCCTGATCAAATAACAGGAACTGTGAAAAGATTTTTTGCTCATTTATTTTATTTTTGGGGGGTGGGGAGTGGGGGGTGGGATTGACTTGACAAGTCAAGACAGTCAAATAGTTAAAGGGATTTGTGAAAATCATGTATCAAGATTTCATTGAACTCAAAATGTAATTTCTTTTTCATAGATCCCCTGGAGGGTTTTCATTTTATTTTTTTTTCCTAGAAAAAAAGACAGAAAATAAATCTGATTCTGTTTTCAAAATAGGATATATTTAAATTTTATGTCACAATCCTGGAATATTTTTTACTCCTTCATTTGACCAGATTATTATGCTATGATAATTATGATGATAATTTAAAATAGCTAACATTTATATGGTGTATTAAGTTATGCTATATCTCAGGAGATTTTAGGGTTTGTTCAGTAAATGAATTTATCACTCTTAAAATAATACTAAAATAAAAGTAATATATTAGACTTAGAAAATCTGAGTTTAAAATCCAATTAGAGCATTATAGATTTAGAATCTGTTAAATTCAACCCCTTCTTATAGATTAGAAAATTGAGGCACAGTAATAGAGGGAAAGAAAGAAGTGGAAGGAATAAGTGTTTAGCTTCTCTACTGTGTGCCAGGCACTATGCTAAATGTTTTTTTAATCAATCAATAAACATTTATTAAGCACTTGCTATGTGACTGCGACTCTGACAGGCACTGGGGGGGAGGGCTTAAAAAGAGGGTTGTGGCCTCAAGAAGCTCACAATTTAATATGGAAGACAAACAAAAAGAAACACATACACCCTAGAGTTCAGGATGGGATAAAACTGGACTTGAAAGTAAAGTACTGTTGAGATTCAGAAGAGATCCCAAAAGGTTGGGGGTCACAGAAAAGTGTCTCAAGGTATCTCAAAAGAATTTTCAGGCTTGAACCCATATCCAAATCAAGGGGCAAAGCTTATTGTAACACCAAGTAAAGAGAGCTAAGCTCTAAAAAAATTTAGTAAGGAACCTGGAGCAAGGATTTAGTTAATTCTTCATGTCATTGATATACTAATTTTATTGTCTAGAAGTAGGACTGAGGAGTGGTCTCAGAAATTTGGTTATCACTGACCAGCAGATCGAGGTCTATCCTAAAGCCAGAAGACTTTAGAATCATTGACAAACATTGTCAGAACAGTAGTACTTTAAGGTTAGAGAATCTCAGGATCACTAATATATCTTCCCTAAAGTCTAAGAGAAGAAATACTATTATATTCTTAGGCCAGAAGATTTTAGAATCATTGACAGATTGTTAGAACAGAAGCACTCTAAGGTGGGGAGGGACCTCTTTATTGTTGTTTCCCCTAGAAACTCTACTCCTTCAGTATAGTAGCTGTGATGTACTGATGTCTTCTCTCTCTCTAGAAATCCTCATGAAGTTGCTCCATTGTTTAGCTGACTTTACTCTTCAAAGGGCACCCTTAGTCATCTGAACTTGTTCTCCTAGGTTGGTATGAGTCAAACAAGTCATCACTGCTATGCTGGCTTTTCACCAGGTCATTACATCACAATCATTTTAACCCTACCCCCAGGTTGAACCCTTTATTGTGAAAAAGAAAAAGGATTTAACAAAGATATCTATACAATGACTATATCTCATTGTATAGGTAATATTTTCCCAGAATGTATACTGGTTTTTAATTACTTAGAGTTCAGTCTCCTTTTAGTGATTTTTTAAAAAATTGTAATCATTGTGCATATTGTTCTTTGATTTATTTGGCTTATTATATTTGGTTTATTTTGGGAAAGAGTGCTGAGCATCTGTAGACAGTGCAGGGTGGGCTTCTCTGCCTCTGGATAACTTCTTCCAGGCTGGGCTAGGCAGATTGCTTAGAATTCTGGATACTTTCAGGGCATAGATTTCTACTAGACAGATTCATCTTGGCCTCTTGTATTTGTTCTTTGAGAGCCAACTGCCGTCTTTTTTTTTTTTTTCTTTCACCTTTAGTTTCCTATTGGGAAAGGGGGGGTGGGGTTGAGCACTAAGTTTTCAGTAGCTAGTAGCTTTTTCATCTAAATTACTTTAAAACTCTTTCATCTAGGGTAATGACTCAGTTTAGGATTGGCAGAAGTTTTCTCTCTTTGAATCCTACAGAACCTCAGCTACATAGAGATCAGTTGTTATCTCCAGACATTAAATGAGAGAAACCTTGCCTTTTTTTGAAAAATTTTTTCTGGATCAAAACCCCTTCTCTTTTTACACTATTCCATGTTGCTTTAGGGTGATTAGGTTCAGTTCAAACATTTTAATCACCCCCTACTCCTTAGGAAAGCTCTCTTAGAAAAATGGTTAGGGAGAAGGGTCTGAATGTAGTCTATGCCTTGAAAGCAAGTTCATTTTCTTGATGAACTCTTCATATAGAATTCAGGTATTCATGTCTCTACCCCTTTTGGATGGAGAAAGTCTATTTTGCATCTGAAGCCTTTTTCAAGTTGCTGCCTTTTAACCCTACAGGATGTTCAGCTTTTGCTGTCTCACCTATCTTACTGCTTTAAAAAAAAATTTTTTTTTTACACAATACATTCAGCTCATTGATTCTCTTTTTCTATTTTGTAGATGTATATTTTTCATGTTAGAATGTTTCTTCTAAAGATGGTTTTGAGTGAATTCCTATAATTTGACATGTTGGTGAATCCTTATCATTTTTTTCACACAGTTTTTAATTGTTTCTATGATTCATTTTCATATTCCCTCATTTTTTTTTCAGAATTTTTCTTTTAAGGTCTATATGTTTCATTTGTATTCCCTGTACTGATGATGATTTTTATGTTACAATTTATAAAGAAGATCCCTAGTATTTCTGATTTTTTTAAAACACTTGTTTGCAATTTGTCTGTGACAATGCATCTATTTTTTGAAAAAGTGACATGCAGTGTTTTAAATATGTATGTTCTTCAATGTTTACATTCAAAAGATATCATAAACATTTCAGCTCTAAATTTGTCAAGTTTGTTCACTTCTATATTTTCCCTTTTGTTTATCTTTCTGTTAGATTTATCTAGATGTAAGAGAGGAACATTAAAATCTCCCACTAATATTGTTACTATATATATATAATCTTCTTATAATTCAATTAATTTTTCTTTTACCAATTTAGATTATATTTCATTTGAAGCATGTAAATTTAATATTGATGTTTTTATTTTGTTTTATATGGTTCCTTTCAGCAGAATATATTTTCCTTGTTTATCTTTACTGATGCCATGAATTTTTATTTTTACTTCGATAAAAATGATTTTTGCTTTTTTAGATTCATTTGACATGTGATAAATTTAGTTCCAACCTCTCACTTTTATATCATGTGTCTTCACTTTTAAATGTTTTTTGTAAGTAACAGATTCTAAGGGGCTCTTTTTTGTTTATTTGTTTGTTTAACTATTCTGCTATATTTATTTCATTCTGTTGAATTTTTTCATCCATTTACATAAAGATTATGTAAATTAATTCATGTTTTCCTCCACTTGTTTCTTTAATTTTTGTCAAGAAAATTTGTTGTTGTTTTATTGAACCCTAACCCTAACCCTAAATGTGTCCTCCTCCCATTCTTTCTCAGTGAGCAAACAAAAAGAAAAACAAATCCTTCAATAAATATCTATATGGTCCAGCAAACAAATTCCCACCTTCACCATGTTCAAAATATATATGTCTTTATGCATTTTTTAGTTCATTGCTTCTCTGGCAAAAGATGAGTGATCTACTTCACATTCATTCTTTTGGGCTCATTTCTCTGTGCACTGATCAGAGTTCTAAAATCTTCCAAAGTTTTTTTTTTCTCTATAATGTTATCACATAAATTGGGACTGTCTTCTGTATTTTTATCTCCAGAACTTAGCCCAGTGCTTGACATTATTTAGCATTTATCAAATGTTTTTTTCATTCATTCATCTATACACCAGAAAAATCCCATCAATTCATCAAAATTATTCTAGATTTCTTTAAAGATAAAACAACCTTGTTAAATAACCCTCTATTACACAGCATCATTTGTTACATAAAAATGTAGACTAGGCATTTGCTACCGTTATGGTGAAATTCTGCTCAGGTACAGGGGTACAGAAGAACAGAACTCCCTCAAAATATATTAAGATTTCTCTCTCTTTCTCTTTCTCTCTCTCTTCTCCTTTCTTCTTCCCTCCTCTTCTCTCCTTTCTCTCTCTCTCTCTCTTTCTCTCTCTCTCTCTCTCTCTCTCTCTCTCTCTCTCTCTCTCTCTCTCTCTCTCTCCCCCCCCCAAATGTATACTAGGATTGTCCCAATGAACTTGCTGCCATAAAGGAGTTTGGAGAGGAATTATGTCATTGATTGATAGGCTGACACCAAAAAGGAATTGGGAGTTAGGAAATGTTAGGAGTTAGGAAATGAGGTACAGGCATTTAATGGGAGAGAAATAACCTAGAGGGTTGACATCATAATTTGGCCTTTGACAGTTTATAGTAACTGTGAAAGAAATATGACAAGGAACAAAAGACCTTCTTAAGAACAAAAGGTCCACTTCAAGAGATAATCTTATCAGTGCTCCTCCCTGCTACAAGCAGGGAATAGTTTGGACTATAATTCAGGTTCTTTCCAGTCAATATCAAGTTACCAAATTAGCAAGGACTAAGAATCCCATCAAATCTAGAATAAAATCAAAATCAAGGAGAGAATTCCTGTGGACAGTGAGCGTCTGCTGCTTTTGTTTTCAGATGATATTGTCCTGATTTCATCAAGTCCTAGAATAGTACAGAACTTCTATAAGATAGATTTGAGAGGCTTTGGGCAGGCTACAAAAACTATAACTAGGGAAGAATTATGGAGCAAAATATCATCAAGAAATTGTATAATAGGAAAGCCAGAATATGTTTAAATGGTAAACAAGGAATACTATATGGTAAGCTGTAATCTCATGATGTTCAAGGAAAGCAAGAAGAGTTTGCATTGTATTGAGCATCCTCTGCCTCTTCATCATGATTAATTTGTGATTAGGAATATATGAGTCATTTCAGATGGAAAGGCATGGATGCGTGGTGTTCCATATGATTTGAGGAATTTCTGAATTGTTGAAACAATCAACATAAGCATTTAAAAAATAAGTTAAGCATCAATTTAAGCATTTTATTATTTTATACTCAAGTACATATTCTTTCCTTTAATAGAATATAAACATCTTAAAGGTTGGGTTTGCCCAATACCTAGTAAAGCACCATAGGTTCTTCTTACATATCTGTTGATTGATCATGGGTTTGCAAAGATATTTAAAAGTCTTACAATCATCCTAGAAAGTAAGTACAACACATATCATATGGGTTGGAACCACCTTACAGAAAACTTCAAATGTCAGAACGAATGTTTTATGTCACAGGCAACAAAGTACCAAGTTAATATTTTATTACAAGTCAGGGACTGTGTTATGCACTAAGAATATAAATATAAGTAGAAAAAAAAAGATAGTTTCTGCGCTCAAATAAATTACATTCTAAATGGAGATGACAACACATAAGAGGAATAAAAATAACTTTTATATAGCATTCCCTACATACCAAGCACTGTACTAAGTATTTTACAAATATTATCTCATTTGTTCTTCACAACAAAGCTGAGAGATATGTGCTATTATTATTATCATTCCCATTATACAGATGAGAAAACTGAAGTAAACTGAGATTAATTGACTTGTCCAGTGTCACACAACTAGTAAGTGTTCAAGATTGAGTTTGAATTCAGGTTTCCCTGATTCCAGGCTTAGTACTCTATCCATTGACTAGGTAGGGGTTGGAAGTAAACATCATGTTGACCCATTCCTTGGTCCTTTCTGAAGACACAATGGCTTTCGAGTAGATCATCATCTTCCAGGTGATGGATCAGTTGACTAAGGAGGATTTTTGGGAAGAATCAATAAGTAAAAGAGAAACTCTCTTGTGATTGATTGTCACAGGATAAACTGTTTCCTTTATCTTCTGGAAGATAATCTTCTCTTTCTTCATAATTCAGAAGATTTCAGCAGCAAACCAAAGAAAAGATCTCCAGAGTTATGCTGACCTCATTGTAGGCCTATGAAATCTGGATCTATCAATGTCATGCCAGAAAATTGAATTTGAATTGTATTAGGAAGATTCTGGCAAGATAAGGTCCCATACATAAGAGTTCTTCTCTCAAGCTGAATAGCAATACATTCAAACTATACCACAGAAAGTGAAACTCTGAGGACCTAGCTACATAGCCCAAGTTCCAAATGTACATTTACCTAAAAGACTATTTTATGGGAAATTTGCATGGTTATCTGGACGTCAGAAGAAGCTCTACAAGGACACTCTCAAGATCTTTCTTAAAGAATGTTAGTGTCAATTGTCAGATATAGGAGACCATTCAGTATGATGTACTCACATCAAAGAAGACACAGTGCTCTCTAAGTACAAAGACATGAGATGTTCAGATTTAGAAGCATCTCCACTCCAAATGTTTATATGGACTATTTGCATTTGATCCGTGGTAGAACTTTCCAAGCTCATAATGGATTGATCCATCACAGTCGAATACATTGTACCTTGACCACAACATTGTGATGTCATTGATCTTCCTAGCGTATGAAGGATAAACAAGAAAGGGTTGAAAGCAGATGAAGGTATCCAGTAGGGGTGGAAATGAGATAGGAGAGAAAGTTCAAAGAGTTAAGAATATAACCTGGAGAGAAATGATGACATAGCTGGCTTTAGTTTTATCAAGATTCTGGAAGGAACCAGCCAAATAAGGCTGTTGAGTAGAGAATTGAGTGGTCCAACCTCTGTCTTAGGAAGATGATCTCTGCAGTACCATAGAGAATAGTTCTGGAAAGCCAAGAGACAGGGAGACTTAATTAGGAGGCAAGAATCGAGATGATAGAGGTCAGCACTAAGGTAGCGAAGAGAAAGGAGCAAATGTAAATGTTCTTGTGGAAATAGAATTTAAAAGGTCTGGACAATCACCAGATCTG